>NC_140733.1:8507480-9107480 GCF_050655825.1 Lonchura striata | reverse complement strand
CCGTGAGCCCCTCGCCGATCCCCGCAGGTGCAGCGCATCAAGCAGATCAACAGCGGCCTCAGGCAGGCGCTGGACGGGGGCCTGGAGGGGCTGCGGCCGCCCGAGGTGGGTCCCCGTGTCCCCACGGTGTCCCCGCGGTGTCCCCACGGTGTCCCCACGGTGTCCCAGCAGCTCCCGGCTGCGTCCCCCCGTCCCCCCCAAGTCACCTCCGCTCACCCCCCAGGGCAGCAGCAGGTTCAGCTCGCGCTGGACGACGGACGAGCAGCTGCTGGTGGTGCAGGGTGAGTTGCCCCCTCGTTAGGCTAATTGCCGCGGCCGCTCGCCGGCCCCGCGTCCCTCAGCGCCGTGTCCCTGTCCCCAGCCCTGCGCCGCTACGGCCGCGACTTCCCGGCGGTGGCGGCTGTGCTGGGCAACAAAACGGCGGCGCAGGTTCGGAGCTTCGTGCTGGGCCCCCGGCGCCGCCTCGGCCTCGAGCGGCTCCTGCAGGAGCGCCCGGGCCAGGGGGAGCCCCCCGGGGACCGCCCCGAGCCTGACGAGGAGGAGGAGGAGGTGAGGAAGGGCTGGGCAGGGCGCGGGGGTTGAGCTCGCGACTGGTCCCAGTCCTGGGCTGGGGGGTTGGACTGGGCCCAGTTCTGATCCTGGACTGGGCCCAGCACAGCGGAGGCAGTCCCGCACACCAATTAATCACTGCGCCCACCCCAATCAATCAATCAATCCATCAATCCATCAATCAATCCACCCCGATGACCCCACCGCACTCAATAAATCCATCCATCACATCCCAATCAATGACCCCACCCCAATCAACCAATCACATCCCAATCAATCAATGACCCCACCCCAATCAATCAATCACACCCCAATCAACCAATGGCCACGCCCCACCCAATCCTGGCCTCGCCCAATCCCGGCTCCACCCACTCCAGCCCCACCCAATCACAGCCCCGCCCAATCACAGCCCCGCCCACTCCAGCCCCACCCAATCCCTGCCCCGCCCACTCCAGCCCCGCCCACTCCAGCCCCGCCCAATCACAGCCCCGCCCCACTCCAGCCCCGCCCAATCACAGCCCCGCCCACTCCAGCCCCGCCCAATCACAGCCCCGCCTCTCTCCGCAGGTGCAGATCACGGCCGTGTCCCACCTGGCCCCGCCCCCCTCGCGCCCCCCGGCCCCGCCCCCTCTGCTGCGCCCGGCCCCGCCCCCGGCCCCGCCCCCCGCGCTCCCGCGGCCGCCCCCCCCCCTGCAGCCCGGCCGGGCCCCGCCCCCGCTGCTCCGCCCCGGCCCCGCCCCCCGGCCCCGCCCCCCCGCCGCGGGCCACGCCCCGCCCCGCTGAGCGCCCCCTGCCGGGCCGGAGGACCGGGGGGCCCGTCTGCAATAAAAGTATTTTACTACAGCGGCTGTGAGTGCTGGGGCACTGGGAGCACTGGGCTGGACTGGGACTGCTCCCGGTCTGGACTGGGAGCACTGGTTCATACTGGGAGCACTGGTTCATACTGGGAGCACTGGCCTGGACTGGGAGCACTGGCCTGGACTGGGAGCACTGGTTCATACTGGGAGCACTGCTCCAGACCGGGAGCACTGGTCTGGACTGGGAGCACTGGTTCGTACTGGGAGCACTGGTTCGTACTGGGAGTACTGGTCCAGACCGGGAGCACTGGTCCAGACCGGGAGCACTGGTCTGGACTGGGAGCACTGGTTCGTACTGAGAGCACTGGTCCAGACTGGGAGCACAGGTCTGGACTGGGAGCGCTGGTTCATACTGGGAGCACTGGCCTGGACTGGGAGCACTGGTTCGTACTGGGAGCACTGGTTCATACTGGGAGCACTGGCCTGGACTGGGAGCACTGGCCTGGACTGGGAGCACTGGTTCATACTGGGAGCACAGGTCTGGACTGGGAGCACTGGTTCATACTGGGAGCACTGGCCTGGACTGGGAGCACAGGTCTGGACTGGGAGCACTGGTTCATACTGGGAGCACTGGCCTGTACTGGGAGCACTGGTTCAGACTGGGAGCACTGGTCCGGACCGGGCTCTGCAGCAGGACCCTGTCTCACCCTCCAGCACCACTTGGAGCCCACGGATCTTTCTGGAAAGTTTTTAATTAGAACCTGGAAAATCCACCGCAGAGGGGGCGTGGCCCGGGCCTGGCCCCTCCCCCGGGGCGGGGCTACAGCAGGACAAAAGTGGGGGAGGGGAGGGGGGAGGGGCCGCCCCGCCCCCACCCCGGCAGCAGCAGCGCCCCCGCCCCTCCCCCCCCCGCCTTCCTGAGTGGGGGGGGGAGGGGACAGCCCTGTCCCAAGGGGGGGAGGGGCAGGGGCCATCCCCACGGGGGGGAGGGGACAGCCCCACCCCCCTAAGGCCACCCCCGGACTGTCCCGTGTCCCCCCCCCGGTAAGGCTCCGGTTCACCGGGGATGTCCCCGGGTGACCCGGGATGTCCCCACGCGGCCCTGGGCCACCCCCGGCGGCTCCCGAGCCACCCGGGACGTCCCCGGGCCACCCCGGCCGTGTCCCTGTCCTGGGGCCAGCCTTGCTCCCCCGTCCCAGGAGATGCCCCCGGGTCCCTGGGCCACTGGGATGTCCCCAGCAGCTCCCAGGGTCCCGTGACACCCGGGCCCTGTCCCCAGAGGCCCACCCGGGATGTCTCCACATCCTCACGGGGCCCTGGAGGCCACAGAACGGCCCCAGGTGTGTCCCGGGGGTCCCGGGCCCAGCCAGGTGAGCTCCAGAGGTCCTGGGTCCATCCAGGTGGCCCTGGGTCCATCCAGGGTGTCCCCACGGACACCTGGACCTTGGTCCAGCCAGGGGACCTCTGGAGGTCCCAGGTCCAGCCACGATCTTCCTGGACCCTGCAGAAGGTCCCTCCTGCACATCCCGGGTCCGTCCTGGACATCCCGGGCCAATCCTGGACCTCCCAGGTCCATCCAGGAGCTCCCGGGTTCTTCCTGGACATCCCAGGCCTATCCCAGGCTCTCAGGTCCATCCTGAACATGCCAGGTCCATCTCAGGTCCATCCAGGACATGCCGGATCCACCCAGGAGCTCCTGGCTGCACCCAGGCCGTGCCCACCAAGTCCCGGAGCGCCCTCGAGGTCCATCCAGGCCATCCCCAGATCCATCCAGGAGCCCCCGAGGTGCCCGAGGTCCATCCCGTGGGTGTCCCCGCCGCGGCCGTGGCTCGGAGCCGGAGCTCCAGGGCCACCTCAGAGGCGCTCCGGGCTCGCCGTGTCCGTGGCTCAAAGCGGAGGCTCCTCGGCCACCTCGGAGCCGCCGTGTCCGTGTCCCTGGGCTGTGTCCGTGTCCCCGGAGCCGTGACCGTGTCCCTGGAGCCGTGTCCGTGTCCCTGGAGCCACGGTGCCTGGGCCGTGTCCGTGTCCCTGGGCTGTGTCCGTGTCCCTGGAGCCGTGTCCGTGTCCCTGGAGCCACGGTGCCCAGGCCGTGTCCATGTCCCCGGAGCCGTGACCGTGTCCCTGGAGCCGTGTCCGTGTCCCCGGAGCCGTGTCTGTGTCCCCAGAGCCACGGTGCCCGGTCGTGTTGCGGTGCCCGGGCTGTGTCCGTGTCCCCAGAGCCGTGTCCGTGTCCCCAGAGCCGTGTCCGTGTCCCCGGAGCCACGGTGCCTGGGCCGTGTCCGTGTCCCCGGAGCCGTGTCCGTGTCCCCGGAGCCGCGCTGCCCGGCCGTGCCGCGGTGCCTGGGCCGTGTCCATGTCCCCAGAGCCGTGTCCGTGTCCCCAGAGCCGCGCTGCCCGGCCGTGCCGCGGTGCCGGGCCGCAGCTCAGAGCTTGAGCTCGTTGGCCACCTTGGAGGCGATGTTCTTGAAGGCCATGGAGGTGCCGGCGATGCGCTTGAAGCGGACGCCGTTGAGCGAGAGCCGGGGCAGCTTGCACACCTCCATCTCCCACTGCACGAAGGAGTCGTGGCCGGGCGCGCCGTGGGCGCAGAGCAGCACGAAGCGCTCCTGCGGCTCGCAGCGGCAGCTGTTGGCGTCCAGCACCTTGCGGATCTCGCGCAGCATCTCCCCGGGCTCCAGCGAGCTCGTGGTCTTCATGCTCCACGTGAAGCGCAGCGAGCGCGGCTTGGCGTCGCGCCCGGCCTCGCGCGGCTCCTTCTCGGGGCCCACCGCGGGTCTGGGGGGAACCGGGGGTTAGGGGGTGCTGGGGGTCCTGCTCGGGGCCCACCGGGGGGAATTGGGGGGTTAGGGGGTGCTGGGAGTCCTTCTTGGAGCCCACTATGGGAAATTGGGGGTTAGGGGGTGCTGGGAGTCCTTCTTGGAGCCCACTGTGGGAAATTGGGGGTTAGGGGGATGCTGGGGTCCTTCTTGGGGCCCACCGGGGGGAATTGGGGGTTAGGGGGTGCTAGGGTCCTTCAGGGGGCCCACTGTGGGAAATTAGGGGTTAGGGGGTGCTGGGAGTCCTTCTTGGGGCCCATGGCAAGTCTGGGGGGAACTGGGGGGTCCTGGGGGTCCTTCTCAGGGCCCACTGCAGATCTGGGGGAGCACCATGGGGTCACCAAGGGGAGTTGGGCACCCCTGGGATTGTCACAGACACCCCGGGGGTGTCCCCAGGAGTGTCACAGGGACCCCGGGGGTGACCCAGGGTGTCACAGGGACCCCGGGGGTGTCACAGACACCCCAGGGGTGTCCCCAGGAGTGTCACAGGGACCCCGGGGGTGACCCAGGGTGTCACAGGGACCCCGAGGGTGTCACAGGGACCCCGGGGGTGTCCCCAGGGTGTCCCCAGGGTGTCCCCGACTCACCTGAGGGTCTCCACCCGCTCCTTGCTCTCGGGCTCGTGGGGGTTCCTCGGGAGACAAAAGGGGCCGAGCTCAGCCAGGGGGGCTGGGGGGGCACAGCCCACCCCCCCCGAGGGGACCCGGGGGCACAGACAGCACCGGGGGCGGGGGACAGACAGACACACCGGGGGGGACGAGGACAGACGGACGGGCGGGGCCGGGGGGGCCATGCGGGGCCGTGCAGCACTGGGGAGGGGTCCGGGGGGGGGTCGGGGGGATTTTTGGGGGCGTTTGTGGGAATTTTGGGGGTGCCATGCGGGGGGACCCAGCGTCCGGCGCGGCCCTACCTTCTGGCAAACCTGAAAGACAGATTTCTACAAAGACAAACAGAAGAGAAGGGGATGTTGGGAGGGGGAGGGGGCCGGGACAGAGCCACCCCCTCCCCTGAGACCCCCACAGCCCCCCCCGAGCGGGGCTGGGGTCAGTGGGGTCCGGGGAAAAGCAGCACCCCCACCCCCCGCCCCGGCTCTGTGGGGACAGAGGGACAGGAGGGGACAGGGGGGTCCCTGAGGGGACATGCAGGGACATGGGGGGTCCCTGAGGGGACATGGGGGGGGGACATTCAGGGACATGGGGGACCCCAGGAGGATTAGTGGGAGGCCGGGGAGGACAGGAAGGGCCATGCGGGTGCCTGAGGGGACAGTGGCAGGGACAGGAGGGGACACAGAGGGAGGAGAAGAACAGAGAAGCCTGGAGAGCACCGAGGGGACACCCTGAGGGGACAGAGAAACACGGCAGGGATCTGGGGGACACCGAGGGGACACCGAGGAGCCCTCAGAGGGGACAAACAGGGGACAGAGAATCCCTGGAGCGCCGAGGGGACACCGAGGGGACAGCGAGGGGACAGCCCAGGACACACAGAGGGAAGGGCACAGCGAGGGGACAGCGAGAGCCCAGAACACACCAGGGGGACACATCCAGGGGCACGTCCAGGGGCACGGGGCAGCAGGCCCGGCCCTGCGGCTCACCTGCGCACGAACTTGGAGGTGAACTTGCTGAAGAGGCTGGCGGAGGGGCCGCGCCGGCCCTGGCTGGCGCCCGAGGGCGAGGCGGGCGGGGGCAGCCCGGGGGGCAGCGCGTAGGGCAGGGGGTCCCGGGGGTCCCGGGGGGCGCGCAGCTGCCCGGCGTGGAAGGTGCTGCGGCTCGAGACCCCCCGCGGGAAGCTCGGCCGCTCGCCCGGGCCCTGGCTCACGTTGTGGGCAGAGGGGGACGCTGCAGGCACCCGGGGGGGAGCCCCGCTGCGGGGGGACACGGGGTTAGGGGGCACCCCTGAGCCCCCCGGGACCTGGGGACACCCCCAGAGCCCTGAAGGGGGACACTGCTGCCCCCTGAGCCCCCCCCGGCACCCAGGGACACCCCCAGAGCCCTGAAGGGGGGACACGGCTGCCCCCAGAGACACCCCCAGACCCCTGAATGGGGACATTGCTGCCCCCTGAGCCCCCCCCGGCACCCAGGGACACCCCCAGAGCCCTGAAGGGGGGACACGGCTGCCCCCAGGGACACCCCTGATTCTCCCCCAGTACCCAGGGACACCCCCAGACCCCTGAAGGGCGACATTGCTGCCCCCAGAGACACCCCCAGAGTCCTGAAGGGGGGGACACTGCTGCCCCCTGAGCCCCCCCAGCACCCAGGGACACCCCCAGACCCCCGTGGGAAGCTGGGGCGCTCCCCAGCACCCAGTGAATGCAGGAATGGGGGGCTGGGGGGGGATCGCCCACCCCCATCTCCATCCCAGCACCCTCGGGAGCCCCCCCAGGGGAAGCTGGGGTGTCCCCCCGTGGGTCCCCACCTGTCCTTGCCGTTCTGCAGCGAGCTCTGGCCCAGGCTGGCCCGGTCCAGCAGCGGCGAGTTCCGGCTGCGCGTGGTGCCCGTGGACAGGACGCTGTTCTGTGGGGGGACAGGGACACGGGGGGCTGGGGGGGACACACAGGTGCCCCAAAACCCCCAAACTGCAGACACGGGACGTGCGGACCCTCCAGGGGACACCAAGCCCCACCAGCGACCCCCACCCAACCTGGGGGACCCAGGGACAGCCACCCCCCATCCCCACCCCGAATCAGCAGATACTGACCCCAAATCTGGGGTTCCAGGTGTTGGGGACCCCCCTCCCACCTCAGCACCCCAATTCCCCCCAATCCAGGGCCCCCCCGGGTGTCCCCCACCCTGCACTGACCGTGGACGGGGAGGGGGTGCCCTTGGATCGCTCCAGGCCGGGCAGGGGGCTGGGGGGCACCTTGGCCGTGCTGCCGGCCCGGCGCCCCCCGACCTCTTCCTCCCCTGCTCCTCCTCCTCCTCCTCCTCCTGCTCCTGCCGCTCCCCCTCGCTTGTTCTCCGCGTTGGCCGCCTGCGTTTTCTTGGAGTACGAGGCCGAGGTGGGGATGGAGAGCCCGGCTGGGGCGGGAGGGGCTGTCAGGGCTGGGGGTCCCACGGGGACCCCTCCCTTCCCCTTCACCCCGCCTCGCTGGGGGATCCGGCTCACACAGCACCCCACGAGGGGCTGGGCACCCCCGATCCCACCCACCCGGGCCTCCCCCAGGGACCCCCACGCCCATTCCTGCACCCCGAGGGGGCCCCAGCTGCCCACCAACCCCCCACGATGGGATCCTGTCCCCGCGACCCCCCAGCACCCAGAGCACCCCACTCCTGAGGGACACACCGCCCCAGCCCCACAACATTTGGGGGTCTCACCCTGGTCACTGACCCCCTGGGTTCCCATTTGGGGTCCCTGTCCCCCCGTTTGGGGTCCCTGTCCCAGTTTGGGGTCCCTGTCCCTCTTTGGGGTCCCTGTCCCAGTTTGGGGTCCCTGTCCCCCCGTTTGGGGTCCCTGTCCCAGTTTGGGGTCCCTGTCCCCATTTGGGGTTCCTGTCCCCCAGTTTGGGGTCCCTGTCCCCCCATCTGGGGTCCCTGTCCCCCAGTTTGGGGTCCCTGTCCCCGTCTGGGGTCCCTGTCCCCATTTGGGGTTCCTGTCCCCCAGTTTGGGGTCCCTGTCCCCGTCTGGGGTCCCTGTCCCCCCGGGCTCTCACCCTGGTCGCTGACGCGCCGTTTGGGGTTGGCCGAGACGCTGCGCTGGACCTTGTGCGCGGGGGAGGGCCCCGAGCTGTTGGCCACCTCCGGGGCCACCCGCGGCTTCAGGGACAGGTTCTCCTCCAGCTGGGGACAGGGGACACGTGGGGACAGGGCAGGACACGGGGGACACCCGCCGGACAGGGACAGGGACGTGCCACCACGGCACAGCTGGGGAGGACACACCGGCACGGTGGGGACGGGGGGCAGGACAGCGTGGGGCCAGGCTGGTGTCCCTGTGCCACCTCCGTGCCACCTCCATGTGCCCACATCCCCTCGCTCCCTCTGTGCTCCTGTGTCCCCGTGTCACCTCCGTGTCACCTCCGTGTCACCTCCGTGTCACCTCCGTGTCCCCACATCCCCTCACTCCCTCTGTGCTCCTGTGTCCCCGTGTCACCTCCGTGTCCCCACGTCCCCTCGCACCGTTGCAATCTCCCCTGGTCACCGTGTCCCCTCCCGTTCCTGTCCCCTCTTCATCCCAGTGACCCTCCCGGTATCACTTTGTCACCTGTCCCTCCCCGTGTCCCCTCTTGTCCCCATGTCCCCTCTTTGTTCTCGTGTTTTCGTTGTCCCCTGGTGCCCTCCACGTGTCCCCTGCCACCCCAGTGTCCCCAATGTCCCCCCAGTGTCCCCAATGTCCCTGCAGTGTCCCAAATGTCCCCACAGTGTCCCTGCCCCCCCAGTGTCCCCGTGTCCCCACCTCGGAGCTCTTGTGATCCAGCAGCAGGTAGGTGGCCATCACCTCGTTGTACTTCTGCCCCACCAGCGACTCCTGGATCTCCTCCCGCGTGTAGCCCATGGACACCATCAGCTCTGGGGGGACACGGCCCTCAGCGGGGTCCCCGTGTCCCCGAGGGTCACCCGTGTCCCCAGGGGTGGCCCCGGGGTCCCACCTGTCCTGCGGGGGTCCTTGTAGTCGGGCACGGGCTCCATGTAGGGCTTGAGCTCGTCGTCCTCGTGGCCCACGTTCATCCAGCGGTCCTTCATGATTTGCTGGGGACACACAGGGGCTCAGGGGCCACCTCTGGGGACACTTTGGGGGCACGAAAGGATCCCAGGGGTCCCGGGGGGCACAGGGAGATGCCAGGGGCAACAGGGAGGGTCCCCAGGAGGTCTTGGGGTGCTCTGGGGGCTGCTCGGGAGGGTCTCAGGAGTTCCCAGAACCACCTGAGAGTCCCAAGACCATGCTGGGGGGTCCCAGGATGATTCTGGGGGGGTCCCAGGAATGTTGGGGAGGTCCCAGGATGATGTTTGGGGGTCCCCTCACCTCCAGTGTGCCCCTCTTGGTGGGGTTGAGGATGAGGAACTTCTTGAGGAGGTTCTCACAATCCGTGGACATGTAGAAGGGGATGCGGTACTTCCCCCGCAGCACCCGCTCCCGCAGCTCCTGGGGGACCCCAAAACCACGCGTGAGCACCCCAAAATCGCCCGTGGGCACCCTCAAACCATCCACGGGGATACCAAACCACCCCCTGGACCCCCAAACCACCCACGGGGACCCCAAAACAATCCAGGGTGACTCCAAAGCCAACCCCTACACCCTCAAACCACCCACGGGGACCCCTAACCACCCATGGGGACCAATAAATCACCCATGGGCACCTCAAAACCATCCAGGATGGCTCCCAAACCACCCACGGGGACCCCAAAAACACACTAGGGTGACTCCAAACCACCCCCGGACCCCCAAACCACGGCCACACCTTGAGGTTCTGCCCGTCGAAGGGCAGCGAGCCGCTGACCAGCGTGTAGAGGATGACGCCCAGGCTCCAGACGTCCACCTCGGGCCCGTCGTACTTCTTGCCCTGGAAGAGCTCGGGGGCGGCGTAGGGGGGCGAGCCGCAGAACGTGTCCAGCTTGTTCCCGAAGGTGAACTCGTTGCTGAAGCCAAAATCGGCGATTTTGATGTTCATGTCGGCGTCCAGCAGCAGGTTCTCGGCCTGGCCCGGGGAGGGAGAGCGCCCCAGCGGGGGTTACGGGGGGTCTGGGGGGTTTGGGGGCAGGGGGTGCAGCTGGGACTGGGCTGGGGGGTCCTGGCACCTCCCTGGGGGTCTCAGAGATATTGGGAGTTTGGTCCTGGGGATCCCAGGGGTGTCAGGGTGCCACTCTGGGGGTCCCAGGGTGTGAGGGGTCCGCTCTGGGGGTCCCAGGTGGGGGTCCCTCACCTTCAGGTCCCTGTGCACGATGAATTTCTGGTGGCAGTACTGCACGGCCGACACTATCTGCAGGACAGGGGGGTGTCAGAGGGGGGCCCAGCCCAGCTGGGGGGCACAGGGACACCCCCAGCCCCCTTGGGGGCACACTGGGGGGGTCCCCAACCCCTGCAGGGGGGGTCCAACAGCACCACCCCCCCCAGACCTGTCGGAACTTCGCCCGGGCCTCCTTCTCCTTCATGCGCCCGTGGGCCACCAGGTAATCGAAGACCTCGCCTGGGGGGCACAGGGTGGGGGGTGAGGGGCAGCCCTGTGGCCCCCAAACCCCCCGGGGCCCCCCAGACCCCCACTCACCCCCGCTGGCGTATTCCATCACCAAGTAAAGCGTCTTCTCTGTCTCGATCACCTCGAAGAGCTTCACTGCAAGGGGGGGAGGGGGGTTGGAGACACCCCTGGGACCCCCCCAAGGGTGGGGGACACCCCCGGAGAGGGGTGGGGGTGCAGATGAGGGGGTTTTGGGGGGTCTCACCTATGTTGGGGTGGTTCAGAACCTTCATTATTCGCACTTCCCGGAAGAGCTGCGAGGCACAGGGGGAGGGGGGATTTTGGGGGGTGTCAGAGGGAATGATCTCCCATTTGTCACCCCAAAATCAGCTGCCCCCCACCCCTCAGGGACACCCCTCACCTTCTGCAGGCTGGAGGAGTTGAGCTGCGTCTTGTCAATGATTTTCACGGCCACCTGCGAGGGGAGAGGGGGGTCAGAGGGTCCCCAAGGCTGTCCCCAAACGTGGTGGCGCCCATGGGATGAGGGGGAAGGTGACAGGAGCAGCCCCAGGGCTGTCCCCAAACGTGGTGGCGCCCATGGGATGAGGACCGAGAGCTTGGGACCATCTCTGTGCCACAGTGGCACTCCCAGGGCACGGAGCAGGACCCAGAAGTGTCCCCACGCCGTGGTGGCACCCACAGGACAAGGACCAGGAGCTAGAACCGTCCCCACACCACGGTGACAATCACAGCTGAGGACCAGGAAACTCCTTCCTGTGCCAGGTGGCACTCCCAGGGCAGGGACCAGAGGCCAGAGCTGTCCCCACACCGCGGTGCCACCCATGGGATGAGGACAACGGGTCGGTCCCTGCGGGGACACCCACAGGACCTGGACCAGGAGCCCAGACCTGTCCCCACACTGTGGTGGCACTTGTGGCTGGGGACAGGAAACCCATCCCTGGGCCGTGGTGGCACTCCCAGAGCAAGGACCAGGACACACAGCTGTCCCCAAACCATGGTGGCACTCTGACAAGGGCTGTCCCCACACCGTGGCGGCACTCTCAGGGCAAGGACTGGGACACACAGCTGTCCCCACACCATGGTGGCACTCTGATAACAAGGGCTGTCCCCACACCGTGGCGGCACTCTCAGGGCAAGGACCAGGACCCAGACCTGTCCCCACACTGTGGTGGCACTTCCAGAAGCAGCACCAGAAGCCAGAACTGTCCCCGCACCACGGTGACACCCACAGCACGCGGTGTCACCCACGGGCTGCCGCCGTCCCCGCGGCGTCACCCAGGCCCCGCCGAGCGCCGTCCCCTCGCCGGGGGGGTGCCACTCACCTCCTTGCCGGTCAGGACGTGCCGGGCCAGCTTGACCTTGGCGAAGTTGCCCTTGCCGATGGTTTTGAGCAGCCGGTAGTTGCCGATGTGGGGCTGCTCCTCGGCGGCCGTGCCGGCGTTGCGGCCCCGCAGCATGCTGGCCTTGCCGCCGCCCTTGCCCTCCACGGCGCCCGGCTGCGGGGACAGCGAGGCGACGCTCAGCCGGGCCCGGCCGCGGATCCCGGCGGGCTCCGGGAGGAGCCGGGAGCGAAGTCCGGAGCGGCGGAGCCGCGCCCGGCCCGGCCGGGAGCCGCCCCTGATACCTGACGCAAGCGCCGCGGTTTCGGGCTGGGCCGGCAGGGTGGGAAGGGGACAGCGCCGTGTCACCCCGTCCCCGGGAGGGGACACGGCCACCCCCGCCCCGCCCCGGCTCGGCTCCTCTCCCGGGGATTCAGCGCCCAAAAGCCCGGTTTGACCCAAACGCGACTGCCTGGCCGGAGCTGCCGGCCAGCCCCCAGAACGGCGTGGGCACAAAGCCCCTCTGCCCGCGCCCCAAAACCCGCCCGGACACCCCCCGGAGGTGACCCGGGCCCCGGGGACGCTTTCGGGGTGTTCCCTCACGGGGAGCGATCGGCCCCCGGGGCTGTCAGCGCTCCGGTGACACCGGAGATAACGGGAGCGCGTGAGCGGGCGGGGAAGCCGAGCCAAGCCCCCCCTTCCCCCGGGGGGTTTGGGGCCCCCAAATCCCCGCCGGGTTTTATTTTCGTGGGGGCGCATCTCGGGGTGTCCCCTCCCCCTCCGTGGGAAGGAAACCGCTGGCGGAAGCCACGGGGGAGGCGCCGGCGATGGCGCAAGCGAACCCCCAGATTTGGGGGGAGAACGCGCTGTTTTGGGGCCGGGGGGGACCGGAGCTTCCCCCTCCCCCAAAGCCCAGCGCGGTGCTGTGGGAAAAGTGAAGGAAAACGGGACTTTCTGCCAAAAAACTGCCGTGGCAACGGGGCGGGAGCGTGCGGAGCCATCTGGCCGCGCTGCCGGCATTCGGCCGGGCTCTGAGGCGGCACCGACACCGGAGCCCCCCCCCCCGGCACCGGAGCCCCCCGAACCCCCCGGGGTCCGGTGGCGGCGCTCCCGGCGCCTCTTATCGCCGCGGCCCGCCTGGCCGAAACCACGGCAAAGGAGGCGCCGCCCGGCCCCGGTCACACCGGGGGAACGCCACCGGCACCGGGGGGTCTCACCGGCACCGGGCACGGGCTCTGGGAAGGCCGCGGCGCTCGGTGAGGCCGCGGAGCCGCTCGTGCCTCAGTTTCCCCAGCCCGCCCGCCATAGGGGGACTCACCCTGGGCACCCCGAAGCGCCGGGAGCGGCGGGAGCCCCGCGGGACGCCGGGAGGGAGCGAGCGGGGACCGGCTCGACCGGTCGGGGCTGAGGCCGCAGCGGGACCGGGGTGGGGCCCGGGAACACCTGGAGCGCCGGGGCGGGGAAAACGGGGCAGGAAAGGGGAAAACCGGCACTGGGCGGGGGCTGTCCGGCCGGGGGCAGAGCCAGAAGGCTGGGAATGGGCACCGGGATGGGCACCGGGATGGGAATGGCACGGGAATGGGCATTGGAATGGGCACCGGGATGGGCACAGGAATGGCCATTGGAATGGGAATGGCACGGGAATGGGCATTGGAATGGGCACCGGGATGGGCACCAGGATGGGCACAGGAATGGCCATTGGAATGGGAATGGCACGGGAATGGGCACCGGGATGGCCATTGGAATGGGTGCTGGAATGGACACCGGAATGGGCACAGGAATGGGAATGGCACTGGAATTGGCATTGGAATGGGCATTAGAGTGGGCACCAGAATGGCCATTGGAATGGGAATGGCACGGGAATGGGCATTGGAATGGGAATGGCACGGGAATGGGCATTGGAATGGGCACCAGAATGGGCGCCAGAATGGGCACCGGAAAGTCACTGGAGTGGGCACCAGAATGGGACCAGAATGGGAAGTGGAACGGGCACCGGAATGGGCACGGGAATGGGAATGGCACCGGAATTGACATTGGAATGGGCATTAGAGTGGACACCAGAATGGGCACCGGAATGGCCATTGGAATGGGCACCGGAATGGCCATTGGAATGGGCACCAGAATGGCCATTGGAATGGGAATGGCACCGGAATTGGCATTGGAACGGGCACCGGGATGGCACCGGAATGGCGGCAGCAGTGACAGCGCTGAGGCTGCAGGGACATCACTGGGTACGGTGTGATGTCACCAGGTACGGTGTGACATCACAGCCCAGCAGTGACGTCACCGGCCCCGCCGTGACGTCACCAGGCAGGTGTGAGGATCCCGGTGCCGGGAGGCGTCGATGCCGCCAGCAGCCGCCCACGCCAGCGGCACCAAACCGGTGGCAACGGGAGCGGTGCCGGTGTCCCCGGTGTGACCGGGACCCCCGGGCACGGCGCGGCGGCGGCAGCCGGGGAGGCAGCGCTGCTTCGTGCGGCGCCGCTCAAATGTCAGCCAAATTTAGGTATTTTTGATGGGTTTTTTTTATCTCCGACCCCACCGGATCGGGTTCTGTGTGAGGGAGGAATTGGGGGCTGGGGGGGCAGGGAAAGACCCCCCAAATTCAGCTGCTGGGGCTGGGGAGGGTGCACAGCCCCCCCCACACGGCGCTGCCGCCCCCTCCCCAAATCTTCCCCGCCAGGAATAATTCTCCTCTGGCGTTACATAACAGCGGATAAATAAGAGGAAAACCACCCAAAACGAGGAGGGGGCCCGATGCCACGGCCACAGAACAGGTGGCATCGCCTTGTCCTCGGGCTTGGGGACACCGACACGAGGCCACCTGTGCCCCCACGCGCCCTGCTGGGGCCACCCCCAGCACTTGGGGTCACAGAAGGGGGAAGCCCCCCAAAACACCGCCCAAAACGGGGGTGTCACCCAGCTGGGGGAGCTGAGGAGACCCCCAGGTGCTCCCCAAAACGGCTGAGCCAGCAGCGGGGGTCTCCCAGCAGCCACAGAAAAGCTGGGGGCAGAGAGGGACCCCAAGAGCCCCCCAAATCCGCCCCCTAAAACGGGGAACCCCCGTCCCAGCTGCCCCCGGAGGAAATCCCCCCCACCCCTCAGACAGACAGGGGGGCGCGCCCCCCGTTCCCCACCCGGGGTGGGGGGCCGGTCCCCGCTCGCAGGGGTCGGAACGGGAGGGATTTGGGGGGGCTCGCCCCTCAGAGCCCCCCCAAAGCGCGGGGAGGGCGCCGAGCCCGTGCAGCGCTGCTGCCGCCCCCACAGCCCCCCCGGCCGGGGGGCTGCAGCAGGGAAGGGGGTGGGGAGGGGGTGGGCTGACGCCCCCACACCCCGAGCGCGCAGCCACCGGGCTGGGGGGGGACGGTGGCACCCCAAACTTGCCCCCCACGGCGGATCCCAGAGCCTGGGGGGTCAATGTGGGGGTGTCTGGCACCCCCCCTTTGCTTGCCCCTCTCGCTTTGGGGTGCAAGGCGTGACCCCCTCACCCAAAACCGGGGGTCATGCACACAAACCCCCGCTGCTGCCCCGCAGGGAACCCCGAAATGGGACCCCAAAATCTGGGGAGGGGCTCATCCCAGAGCACTCTCCCTACAGCAAATCCAGGCCCGAAGGGGGACATGGCTCAGGACCCCCCACCCCACAGGAGGGTCCGGGCTGTGGGAGACCCCAGGCTCCTTCACAGGGCGCAAGAGAGGAACTGGGGGACACCCAGACCCCCTTTTCCACCTCACAGAGGGGCCCGAAGCCCCTCAGAGCCCCCTCTTCCCTCACAAAACAATCCCAAACCCCTTCAGTCCCTCTTTTCCATTCACAGAGAGATCAGATCCCCCCAGATCCTCTCCTTTCTCCACATAAAATACCCCAGGATCTCCCTTTTCACTCCCAAAAATGCCCCCAGACCCCCTCAGACTTCTTTATTTTCTCTATCGCTCAAAAGCCGACCCAGGTTGCCATCAAACGCTCTTTTTACCCCACAGGATTTCTCACACCCCTTCCAGGCCTCCCTTGCCCCTCACAAAGAGCCCCCAGACCCTTTTTGCCCCCCTTTTCCCTCACAAACAGTCCCAGACCCTCAGCCCCCTTTTCCCCCCGGATCCCCCTCAAAACCCAGCCCAGATCCCCCTCAAAACACCTTTTTACCTCACAGAATTACTCAGGCCCCTCCAGGACCCTTTTCCCGGACACAAACGCCTCAGACCCACTCAGTCCCCCTTTTTTTCCACACGGACGGGACCAGAACCCCCCAAATTCTTCTTTTTGCCCCCTCAGATCCCCTTTTCCCCCTCACAAACCGACCCTAAACTCCCCATTTCCCCTCACAAACCTGCTCGCCATCCCCTCAAGCCCCTTTTTTCTTTCCTCAGATCCCCGTTTTCCCCTCACAAAAACCCCCCAGGCTCCCTTTTCCCCTCACAGAAATCCCTCAGGCTCCCTTTTCCCCTCATAAAAACCCCCCAGGCTCCCTTTTCCCCTCACAAAACGCCCTTTTTCCCCCGGCCGCCCCTCTCCCCTCACGCTGGAGCCGGCTCTCCCCCACCCCCGCCGTCCCTCCCTCACCTGCTCCGCGTCCCTCTCGTTGACGGTCGGCAAAGGGCTGCGAGCGCTGCTCGACATGGCGGCCCCCCCCCCGCGCCGCCGGCGACTATCGCGATAGGGGGAAGCCGCGGCAGGCAGGAGGCGTGCGGGGAGGGGGAAGGGGAGGCGGCGGAGCTCAGGGGGCGGGGGGGGGCCAGGCCAGCGGCATTGGGGGGGCCGGCAGAGGAGCAGGGGGAGCGGGCGGGGTCCGCCCGGCCCGGCCCGGCCGCCGCCGCCGCCGCCTCACGCCGCCTCAGCGCCCCGCGGCTCCCAACATGGCGGCCGCCGCCGGCCCTCGGCCATTTCCGCCGCCGCGCCGGAAACAGCCGACACGCCTCCCCGCGCCGCTTCGGCTCTTCCCGGAGCGCTTCGGGGCGCGGCCCTCACGGACTTCGAGTGTTTCCGCCTCCGCCGCGGAGCTACACGAAGCGTCCTTCGGCTCTTTCCGCCGAGCGCAGCGGGAGCGGCCGAGCGCCGCCCGCGCCGCCGCGGCTCCGAGCGGAGCCGGAAATACCCGAGTGGGACCGAAACTCCCGAGTGGATGCGGAAATGCCCGAACACCTCTTGGCAGCCTTCGGGCGCTTCCGCCCGTGCCGGAAACACCCGAGCGGAGCCGAATGCCCCTCCCCAGCCCCGATGGGGACCCCAGGATGGGGCGGGGGGCGGCTCGGACCGCAGGACCCTCCCCGAGTTTGGGAGACTTTCATGGACCGCAGGAGGCCCCCCGAAATTGGGGGCTTCTCATGGCCGCAGGACCCTCCCCGAATTTGGGGGACTCTCCCGGACCGCAGGAGCCTCCCCGATTTTTGGGGGTTCTCCCGGACACCTGGACGCGCCCAGATTTTGGGGCTGGGTTCTCCCCGATTTTGGGGCAAGGCGCGCCTTGTCTGCACTGGGAGCACGGGGAGGGGGCGTGTCCTCACCCCGCCACGCCCCCTTTGGACCAAAGGGGCGGGGCCGGGATGGGTGGGGGGGTCCATGGGTGCCCCATCGCTCGGGGCACCCCAGGGCGCTGCTGCGGGGTGGGGGCGGGGGAGCATCCAGGGGGACCCCCCTTAAAATCACCGCTGTGGCTCCTCTGGAGAGGAGGGTGGGCTGCGACCTGCCGGCAACTCATCGCCCCCTCCCCGTAGCCCCCCGTAGCGGGGAGGGGCGGGGGGGGGATGGGAAAGGCGTGCGGCCCCTTTAAATTTACCCAGGAGCCCTTAAAGGAGCCCCGGGGCCCCACGGCGGCGTCCCCAGCCCGGTCGGCCCCCGCCCGCCGCCGCCGCCGCCCCGGGCCCCGCCGTGGAGCCCCCGGGCCCCCGCCCCGCCCCCGGCCCGCTCCCGGCCCCGGCCGGCCCAGGTGAGCACCGAGAGGGCGGCGGGGGAGCGGGGGGCGCACAATGGGAGCAGCGCTGGTGCTTTAAGAAGCCCCCCGACCCCCCCCCCCAGCCCTTTGCCGTTCCCTGTCATGGGCTGGGAGGCCCCGGATTCTTTAACGGGTTCCTGGCCCTTTAAGATGACCCGATTCAATTTAGGGTGTCCCGTGAAGATGCCTCCATCCCTCTAAATTAGCCCGGTCCCTTTAAAAGGTCCGCAGGACTTCAGGATGTGCCCATCCAATTCGGGATGTCCCTGAGCCTTTAAGGTGTCCCTGTCCCCTTAAAGGATCCCCGTCCCTTTCAGATGCCCACAGGAATTTCGGATGTCCCTGTCCCTGGAGGATGCGCCCCTCCCTTCCCCGCCCCTTCCTCATTTACGGACCCTGCCCCTTGAAGCGCGCTGCCCCTTTAAGAACCTCCTGCCCCTTTTAAGATCTCCTTTTTGCTGCTCTGTCCCTTTAAAACCCCCCGGCCTTGCCCCACATCTCACCCCTAATCCTCGGTGTCCCCTCCATCCCTTGGACCCCTCAAATCCCCCCTGAAATTCCCCCTGAACCTCCCCCGATTCCTGGACCTCCCTCCCCCGGCTTTCCCTGCAGCCCCTTCCCCGCGGGGGCTGCACCGGAGCATGGAGCCGCAGAAATCCCGGGAGAAACCCCAGGAGAAACTCCAGGAGCAGCCCCAGAAACCCCGGGAGAAACCCCAGGAGAAACTCCAGAAATCCCGAGAGAAACCCCGGGAGAAACACCAGGAGAAACTCCAGAAACCCCGAGAGAAACCCCAGGGGAAACCCCGGGAGAAACCCCAGGAGAAACTCCAGAAGCAGCCCCAGAAGCTCCAGGAGAAATCCCAGGAGAAGCCCCAGGAGAAACCCCAGGACAAGCTCTGGGAGCAGCCCCGGGAGCAGCCCCGGGAGCGGCGGGCGTCGCGGCCGGGCCGGAGCCGGGTGCCGGGCCGGGACCACCGCCGGTACTACCACGAGCGCTGGCGCGCCGAGTACCTGATGGAGTTCAACGCGGCGCGGCGCGGCATGCGCTGCCTGGTGTGCGGCAGCGCCCTGGCCACGCTCAAGCTCAGCACCATCAAGCGCCACATCCGCCAGAAGCACCCCTACTCCGGAGCCTGGGGGCCCCGCGAGAAGCAGCTGGTGCTGCGCTCCTGGGACGCCCACCCGGGACGGACCCCCCGGCCCGAGGGACCCCCCGGCGGCGCCCACGGGACAGGTACGGGCCGGGCTGGGGAAGGTGGGGCGCGGCACCTTTAAGAGGAGTGGGGTCGCTTTAAATGTGGCCACGCCCCTTTGGAGCAGCTCTGTCCCTTTAAATGTGGCCACGCCCCTTTAGCAGCTCTGTCCCTTTAAATGTGGCCACGCCCCTTTGGAGCAGCTCTATCCCTTTAAATGTGGCCACGCCCCTTTAGGAGCAGCACTGTCCCTTTAAATGTGGCCACGCCCCATTTAATTTCAGGCCACGCCCTCATCCACACTGACCACACCCACTTTTACCGTAGCCACGCCCCTTTCCGTTAAAGCCCCGCCCTCTACACACCACGCCCATGATCTGACCACACCCTTTGCTAAAACACGCCCTTTAAAGGGACACTGTCCCTTTAAGACAAGCCCCACCCTGACCACGCCCAGTCCCTCAGCCCCGCCCCTCTCTGGGGCTCCTCCCATGACCGCAGTGCCAGCCCCGGGTCCCCAAAGTGTGCCCAAGGTGTCCCCAATGGCCCTGGGCCTGTCCCCAGGAGTCCCCAAATTGTCACCAATGGCCCTGGGCCTGTCCCCGAGGGGTCCCCAAGGTCCTCAAAGTGTCCCCACTGGCCCTGGACCTGTCCCCAGGGTCCCCAGTGCATCCCCCCAGCCTGTCCCCACCGCAGGGCCCCGTCCCCTCTGTCCCCCCTGGGTGACAGCCCGTCCCCACCGCAGGGCCCTGTCCCCTCTGTCCCCCATCGCTGACAGCCCGTCCCCACCGCAGGACCCCGTCCCCCTCTGTCCCCCTGGGTGACAGTGCTGTCCCCACTGCAGGACCCCGTCCCCCTCTGTCCCCCTGGGTGACAGCCCGTCCCCACCGCAGGGCTCCGTCCCCCTCTGTCCCCCTGGGTGACAGCCCGTCCCCACTGCAGGGCCCCGTCCCCTCTGTCCCCCTGGGTGACAGTGCTGTCCCCGCCGCAGGGCCCTGTCCCCTCTGTCCCCCCTGGGTGACAGCCCGTCCCCACTGCAGGACCCCGTCCCCTCTGTCCCCCCTGGGTGACAGCCCGTCCCCGCCGCAGGACCCCGTCCCCTCTGTCCCCCTGGGTGACAGCCCGTCCCCGCCGCAGGGCCCTGTCCCCCTCTGTCCCCCTGGGTGACAGCCTGTCCCCACCGCAGGGCCCTGTCCCCCTCTGTCCCCCTGGGTGACAGCCCGTCCCCGCCGCAGGGCCCTGTCCCCCGCTGTCCCCGCTGCGGCGCTGGCTGCGGGCTGAGCTGCGCCTGGACCTGGAGGCCGGGGGGCTGCGGCTGCGCTGCCTCCTGTGCGCCCGCGCCCTGCCCTCGCTGCACCTCGGGGACATCCGGCGGCACGCGCTGGCCGCGCACCCCGGCAGCCTGCGGGGACACCGGGGACACGGCGGGGACGGGGACGGCACCGGTGAGCGGGGACACTGGGGGGGACACGGTGGGGACAGCCCCGGTGAGCGGGGACAGGGGGACACTGGGGACAAAGTGCCACCCCCAGGGAAAGCCCCAGTGAGCGGGATCAAGGAGGGTTTGGGATATGGGGACAGTGGTGGCTGTGGGGGGGAGCTGGGGACACTGGGGACACTGGGGACACTGGGGTGGGTGGCACTGGGGACACTGGGGACACCGGGGGCGTGCGGGAAGCTTTGGGGACACTGGGAGCGGGTGGGGACAGACGCAGGGGACACTGTGGGGGACAGGGAGGTGACAGGAGGTGACAGCGCTGTCCCCCCAGCCCTGCCAGCCCCCGGTCCTGCCGAGGAGGAGGAGGAGGAGGAAGAGGCCGCAGGGGGGGAGGGGGCCACAGGAGCCCCCCCCGCCTGAGCCCCCCCGGGATGGGGACACTGGGAGGGGGTGGGGACAACAGGGGACATCCCAGGGGGGCAGCGGGGACACCAGAGACCCCCCCCATCAGTGTCCCCAGTTCCCCCCCACCACAACACAGCCACTCCTGTACCCCCCGGTGTCACCCCCCGGTGTCACCCCCACCCCCCGGTGTCACCCCCCGGTGTCACCCCCACCCCCCGGTGTCCCCTTATTTATGTCTGCGTGTCCCCCCACCCCGTTTTCTTACACCCCTCCCACCTTGTACACGACCCCCCAATAAACCCCCCAGAGAACCCCCCGGGCCATGGGGACATTTGGGGACATCGGAGAGGAACATGGGGACATCGGGGGGGTCCCAGGGACATTTTGGGGTGGGAGAAGGGGGACATCTGAGGGGACACGAGGACAACTCGGGGAGGATGTTTTTGGGGGGGGTAACAGGAACCTTTTTGGGGGGGGTCCCAGGGACATTCTGGGGGTGGGATCACAGGAACCTTTTGGGGGTCCCGGGGACATTTCGGGGGTCCCGGGGACATTTCGGGGGGTCCCGGGGACATTCCGGGGGTGTCACCAGCACAGAGGGGCCCAGCCTTGTGGCGGTGTTTTATTGTAGCCGCAGCCCCGCGGGTGGATTTGGGGGGGGGGTCTCCCCCATTTCCCACCCCCCTCTCAGCGAGGGGGGGCTCGGGGGGCGCAGTTTGGGGGGGCTGTGGGGAGGGCTGAGCCCCCCCTCCCCCATTTACAGCAGTTACAGACATTTCACCTCAATTAACGTTAAAAAAATAAAACGGGGGGGACAGGAACGAGCTTGGGGGGCCCCCCCGGGGGGACCCAACCCAGGGGAGGCGATTTTGGGGTTCAGCCCCCCCAGTTTCAAGAGGGGGGGGCACAGACGGACGTCACTGTGAG
Source organism: Lonchura striata (assembly GCF_050655825.1). Classification (NCBI taxonomy): domain Eukaryota; kingdom Metazoa; phylum Chordata; class Aves; order Passeriformes; family Estrildidae; genus Lonchura; species Lonchura striata. The sequence continues at coordinate 9,085,981 of NC_140733.1, read as the reverse complement.
ACTGGGGGAAGGGAACGAATTTGGGGGGGTGGGTGGAGTTTGGGGGGGTGGGGAAAGACAAGCTTGGAGTGGGGGGGGCACCGCTGTGGGTACCCCCAAATTTCCCCTCCCCCATCCTGGGGTTTATTCCGGCTTCTTCTTGACCAGACCCGGGAGCTTCGCCTGGATCCTACAGAGAGAGGGGGGGAGAGATGATCTGGGGACGTCACAGGGATTTGGGGGGGTCCCCAGGATTTTGGGGAGGGGTCCCCAGGATTTTGGGGTCCCCTCTGAGCGCCTACTTGGCCATGAGGTCCTTGGTCTGCTGGCGGATGAGGCCCATGTAGTGATTGATCTGCACCTGGAGTGGGGGGAAATGGGGTTTTCAGGGGTGCCCCCCCGTTTCTGGGGGTGTCCCCTTGATTTTGGGGTGTCCCCCTTGATTTTGGGGGGGGTCTGCTCAGTTCGGGCTCACCTGGTATTTCTCGTAGAGGGGCGGGAGGGTGAAGGCCAAGATGTCGGCTGGGGAAAAACAGGGGGAGGGGGTTATTTGGGGGGAACCCCCCCCTCAGCGCTAATTTTGGGGGTCACCACCCCCAAAATCACACTTTTGGGGGTCATTTCAGGGGGAGAAGGGGCGGGTCTCACCGAGGATGAGGAGGGTGATGCCGTTGAAAACGGCTCCCACGTAGGTCATCAACCACATGGTCAGGGCGAGCTGGGGGGGCACAGGAGAGGTTTTGGGGGGTCCCGGGGGGTTTTGGGGTGGGGGAGGAGGAGGAGGGGGAGGAAGGCTCCAAACCTCCAGGGAATCCACCAGATCCTCCACCAGGAAGAGGCGGATGAGCAGCTGCAGGCCCCGGTTGAGGCGCCGGGCCACCACGGCCGCGTGCGCCTGGAAGGTCTCGGGGGACAAGGTCACGTCCAGGTCCAGGTAAGTTCTGGGGAGGTGGGGGGGACAGGTGAGGGGAGCCCCAAAATCCCCGCCCTGAACCCCAAAATCTGTGTCTGCGCCCCTAAGTTTGTGTCTAAACATCAAAATCCATCTTCACCCCTCCATGCCCCGGAAGGTCTCAGGACATAGGGTCAGGTCTGGGTCAGAAATTGGAGTGGGGACACCCCAAAATCCTTCCTCACACCCCAAAATCCTCCCTCACACCCCTCTGGACCCCAAAATCCCCATCCACACCCCCAAAATCCTTCTTCACACCCCTCTGGACCCCAAAATCCCCATCCACACCCCCAAAATCCTCCTTCACACCCCTCAGGACCCCAAAATCCCCACCCCAAACCCCCCTGCACCCCAACCCTGTCCCCACCCAGAGCAGCCAGGCCAGCCCAAGTGTCCCCCTGCGGTGACAGCGCTGTCCCCAAGCCGGGCTGGCCGTGTCCCCAAGCGGGGCTGGCCGTGTCCCCGAGCCCGGGCTGAGCCGTGTCCCCAAGCCGAGCTGGCCGTGTCCCCGAGCCCCGTGTCCCCGAGCAGTGACAGCGCTGTCCCCAAGTGGGGCTGGTCGTGTCCCCGAGCCCCCCGCCCCCAAACCCAGCCGGGGGTCCCCAGGGCGCTCACTTGAAGGGGTGCCCCTCCTCGGATTTCTGCAGCGCCTGCACCACGGCCTTGTAGACGCGGAGGCTGATGGTGACCGAGAGCAGGGCCAGCGCCACGTGGGCCACCACGGTGACGGCGCTGAGCGTGGCCAGCGACAGCAGCAGCACCAGGCTGGCGCCGAAGGCCACCGCGCTCTTCCTCACGTCCCGCCAGAACAGCAGCTCCTGCAGCGCTGCGACAGCGGGGACACGTCACACGGGGACACGGGGGACACGGTGACACGGGAGGACACGTCACACGGGGGACACATTGACACGGGGGGACACTGTCACACAGGGACACGGGGGACACGGTGACACGGGAGGACACGTCACACGGGGACACGGGGGACACGGTGACACGGGAGGACACGTCACACGGGGACACGGGGGACACATTGACACGGGGGGACACCGTCACACGGGGACACGGGGGACACGGTGACACGGGAGGACACGTCACACGGGGACACATCACACGGGGACACGGTGACACAGGGGGACACATCACACAGGGACACGTCACATGGGGACACGGGGGACACGGTGACACGGGGGGACGTGTCACACGGGAACACGTCACACGGGGACATGTCACACGGGGGACAAGGGGGAGATACAGGGGGACAAGGAGGGGACATGAGGGGGACACAAAGGAGGACGTGAGGAGCGATGGAGAGGACACCGAGGGGAACAAGGAGGACACGGGGGTGACAAGGCCAGGTCCCACGAGGACAGTGAGGGGACACCAGGAAGGACAATGAGGGGACACGGGGGTCCCTGTGTCATCCCCACCCCAATTTAGCCCAAACTGAGCTCGATGCCACCTTCCCTCTTCCCCCCAATCCACTAATTACCCTCGCTCATTAAAGCTCATTAAAACAGCCCCTTCGTTATGCACAGCCCCTAATTACACCCCCCTAGTTAGAACAGGCGCTAATTAACCCCCCCTGCAGAGTGCCAGCGGGTTTGGCCCCAAATCCCCAAATTTCACCCCAAACCGAGGCGCTCCTGAGCCCCCCCTCCAGCAGCGCGTGGGGCGGGGGTCTCCCCGTTCCTCCTCCCCTTTCCCCGTCTCGGGCCCGTTCCCAGCCCCTCCCCCCGGTTGGGGCTTTACCTGCCAGGTGGGGAAGGGGCGCGGCCGGGGGGGGCCGGGGGGGCTCCCCGAGCTCCCGCAGGCTCCGGTCCCGGGAGGGGACGGGGACAGCCCCGGGGACGGCGGGGACATCCCTGGGGACGGCGGGGACAGCCCCGGGGACATCGGGGACAGCCCCGGGGACATCGGGGACAGCCCCGGGGACATCCCTGGGGACATCCCTGCGGACGGCGGGGACAGCCCCGGGGACGGCGGGGACAGCCCCGGGGGCCTCGCCCGGCGCCTCCTCGATGACGGTGTCGTCAGAGTCACCGGAGCTGTCGGCGTCGGTGGGGACGGCAGGGCCACCCCCTACGCCGGGGACACCGCCGGGGACACCCCCGGTGCCAGCAAGGCCGTTCCCAGCGGCGGTGACGACGTCACTCTTGCTGCCGGTGACAGCGGTGACACCGCTCCCGGTACAGGTGACACCGCTCCCGATGCCACCGGGGCCGCTCCCGATGCCATTGCCAATGCCAGCGATGCCATTCCCCACGGCGGTGACGCCGCTCCCGGTGCCGGTGCCACCACTCCCGATACCGGTGACACCGGTGCCACCGCTCCCCATGCCAGCGATGCCATTCCCAGCGCCGGTGACCCCGGTGCCGCCATTGCCAACGCCGTTCACGCCGTTCGCGGTGCCGCCGCCGCCGTGGCCGTCCCCGGTGCCGTCGCCGGTGTCGCCGGTGCCGCGCTCCACCAGGTCCCAGGAGAGCAGCTCGCTGGTGAAGCTGTGCATCTCCCGCACGCACCGCGACACCTCCTCCAGCGCCGCCGCCGAGCCGGGGGGCGGCCGGGCCAGCCCGCGCCCCGGGACCCCGGGGCCACCGCCGGGCACACCGGGCACACCGGGCACACCGGGGCCGCCGCGGGGCTTGGGCGGGAAGTGGCAGACGCGGCCCTCGGGGATCTGGCCGAGCGCGGGGCCGAACTCGCGGTCGAAGGCGGCTCGGTCCGGGACCACCTCGAACGGCGACTCCGGCGACTCCGGGGGGCTCGGGGGGATCCCCCCGCCCGGGGCCGCCCCCCGGTCGCGCCCGCCCGGTGCCGCTGAGGGGGGGGGGCACGGTCAGGGGGGTCGGGTCCCCCCAGCTCCGTCCCACTCTCCCGTGGCCTCCTGCCCCCCCCCACACCCCCGTGGGGGTTTTGGGGTCCCCCCCATCCCCGCCATGCTGGGGGGGCGGGTTTGGGGGTCCCCCACACATTCCCCTCCCCCCCTTTGGGGGTGCCCTGGGTGTCCCCTCCCCCACAGGGAATTTTGGGGTCAGCCATGCCAGGGGGAGGGGGCGGTTTTGGGGTTCCCCACGCAGAATTTTGGGGTTCCCCCCTCCCACCCCCCTTCCAGCCATGCTGGGGAAAGCCCCTCCCCAAAATTCAGGGGTTCCCCCAATCTCAGCCATGCGTGGGGATGGGTTTGGGGTCCCCCACTGAATTTTGGGGGTCCCCCCATGCAGGTGGGGGTGAAGCGGCGGCACAGAGGCTCCCCCAACCCCCCCAAAAACACCCCAAAATCTGGGGAGGAGAGACCCCAGTTTGGGGCTAAAAAAGCCCATTTTGGGACAAACCCAAATTCCATTTTGGGGTTAAAACCCCTCGCTTTGGGATCAGAACGATGTGGGGGTGCAGGACACCCCAAACCCGCCAAAACTGGGGGTGCCCCCACCGAGAACCTCCCATCCGGGGCGAAACCCTCTCATTTTTGGGGTTAAACCCCCCAGTTTTGGGTCTGGAGCGAGGCTGGGGGTGCCGCTCAGCCCCTCCTCGATCTGGGGGGGATTTTGGGGTCTCTCCCCCCAGGTTCAGCCCGGGGGGGGCAGACGAAGCCCCCCCGGCGGCGGGTGGGACACGGCGCAGGCGGGTCGGGGGTGGGGGGCGCAGGAATTTTGAGGCCAAACCACAAAAAACGACGAATTTCACCTTCAGCAGCAGCGGGGGGGGGGGCCGTGCAAAGCTGGGGGGGAAGCAGCAGTTTTGGGGTGCAGGAGGGGGTGGGGGGCAAAGCTGGGGGGGCTCACCCCGAAAAAGGGAGAAGAAACCGAGTGAAAGAGCAGGAAAAGAGAGAAAAAGAAAAATGTCTATTTTGGGGGAGTTTAACCCTTTGTTGCCATTATGGGAGGGGTTCAGCTGTGTTTGTGCTCCCCCCCCTCAAGAAACGGGTGAGACCCCCAAAATCCAGGGGTTATTTTGGGGAGAAATCCCCCCTTTGCTGTGACACCGAGACCCCAAAGTGACCTTGGGGAGCCCCGAAATGGCTCTGGGTGTCCCCAGAGTGGCTCTGGGGACCCTTCCCCAAAATCCAGGGGGATTTTTTAGGGTCTGGGCTTCACCCCCCCGCCCCCCTCAGACATTTTTCTTCCTGGGGGTGCAGGAAAAAAAGAGAAAAGAGGGATGGGGAGACTTGCCTGGTGAAGCCGCAAAGAGAGAAACGGGCTGGGAGGAGGAAGAGGAGGAGGAAGAGGAAGAATTGGGGGGATCTGCAAGAGAACACAGAGGGTGAGAGCTCAGCACCCCCCAAAATCCCCCAAACCCCCCCAGAAGGCGGGGCCGGCGCGGAGCAGCTTCAGGGTGACGCAAAAACCACCGGGAAAATTCCAGCCCGGACCCGATTTTGGGGGGTTTCACCTCGATTTCCCGGCTTTGGGGGTGGGGAACGGCGCAGGGGGGGTCCCGGGGGTCACCCCGAAAATCCCACCCGCCCTTCTCGGCGCTGCAACCCCCCCAGGGTGAGGTTTGGGGTGAAACCGCGGAGTTTTGGGGTGTCCAGGTGGGAACTTTGGGGGGAAATCCTGGGAATTGCCGAGTCAGGATGCTCTGGAATGACCGCTGGAATAAGGAGGGGGGGTGAAATTCCCCCTCCCCAAAATTCCCGGGAAGGACGGACGGAGCAGCAGGTCCCCAGCGACCCCAAAAACATCCACGGTTCCTTTTCCTGGGCATTTCCCCCCATTTTCCTGAGAGATGTGGGGCTGGAGATGTCTCTGCCCATCAAAACCGGCCCCTAAAAAGCTCCTCCACCAACCACATCTCCACTTCGAAGCCTCTTTGTCCTCTAAAATCCCCCTAGAAACTTCTTTCCCCCTTAAAACCCCCCTAAAAGCATCTTTCCCCCCAAAACGCGCTCCCCCAAAAGCCGCTTCCCCTGTTTTACCCTAAAACTTCTTCAACCTCCCGTTTCTGCCCCCAAGCCTCCTAACCTCGCCCCCATCCCCAACCCCCCCGCGAGTCTCTGCTCCCCAAAATCTGCTCCTCCAGGGCCTTTTCCCCCTCATTTCTCCCCCCGCCATTCCTGACCCCCTCTCAAAGGCTTTTCCCCCACACCTGCCCCCCAAACGCCTCCTGCCCCCAGTAACCGCCCCCCGAGGCCTTTCCCCCCCGTCCTGCCCCTCCCGCCCCGTTCCTGCCTCACACCCAACGCCCCAGGGCTCCTTCCCCTCACGCCCCCGCCGGGGCCTCACCCCCTCAGGCCCCGCCCGGCCCTTACCGGCGCACGACATGGAGCTGCCGCCCACGCAGCCCCCGGCCCGCGTGGAGGAGGAGGAGGAGGAGGCGAGGGAGGCGGCAGAGGAGCTGGAGGAGACGAGCGAGGACTGCGCGGCGGAGTCGGCCATGGCGGAGCGCGGAGCGAGCCCGTCCGTGCGGGGCGGCGGCCGCGCCCCGACTGCGGGGGGGGCGGTGCCGCCGGGGGCGTGGCCAGAGCCAGCGCGCCAATCAGCGCGCCGCACCTGCTGCAGCTGGGCGGGGCCTGCGAGTTTGAACCAATCAGCGCCTCGCAATGGCCGCGCGCCGCCCTCTCCGCCGCAGCTCGGCGCTGGTGCGCATGCGCAGAACGAAGGGGCTCTTCTGCAGTTGCCATGGCAGCAGCTCGAGGTTGGGGGGAGAAGCTGCGCCTGCGCAGCGGCGCGATGAACGACGGGAGTTGTAGTCTCAGGAGCGCCCCGCACAAGGGTAAGGGGTTTTGGGGGGACTTCCTGTGAGGGAGGAGCGTTTCGGGGGCTCCGCACGCCCGCACTCCAGTGTCAGGGGGGAATGTCCTCCTAAAGGCGCTGAGAGGCCGTAGGACGCTTCTTAGAGGGCGGGGGTAGGCGCCCGCACCCTCCTGAAGGGCAGGGAGGTTCCAGCTCCTTCCCCTGAGGGGGGCGAAGGGGCCGCAGAGCGCCCGCCCGCGGAGTGGGGGGACCCCGGCGGGGCGGGGGCCATAGAGCGCTCTGGAGGCCCAGAGAGCGCCGTCATGGCGGGCAAAGCGCGCCCCCTGCCGGGCGGGAGGACCGCGCCCCGCGCCGCCGGAACGGGGCGGGGCCAGCGAACGTCACGTGAGATCACCCGACCCCGCCCCTCTCCTTGGCTCCGCCCCCGCCCCGTCAGCGCCCGCGGAGCCGCCAATGGCAGCGGGAGGCTCGGCCGTGACGTCAGACGGCCACGCCTCCTCATGCGAGGAGGGAGGGGGCGTGGCCTCGGGAATGCGTGACATTTGATTGAGCCAATAGCGAGGCGAGGGCGGAGGCGGCCGGGCCAATGAGAAGCCAGGCCTGGGGGAAGGGGGTGTGGCCCCGCTGACAGGGGGCGTGCCCGCTGGCGGGCGGCCAATGGGGGGAGAGGGGGCGGGGCCAGCGGGGCCGCCGGGACGCGGGGCGCAGCGGCGGTCGCGGAGCGGTGAGTGGGCACCACGTGACCTCCGGTATCGCCCGACTATCGCGACATGGCCCCCGCCATGCAGGGCAGCCCCGGGGGAACGGAGGGGCCGGGCCGCCTGCCCGCCGCGGGGGCTGCGACCCCCGCGAGCCCCGGAGCTGGGGAGCCCCCGTGGGACCCCGCACAGGATCGCCTATGGGTCCCCGTGGGTCCCGGGACCCCCCTGTGGGACCCCCCCATAGGGCCTGGGACCCCCTATAGGTCCCCGTGGGTCCCGGGACCCCCCTGTGGGACCCCCCCATAGGATCGCCTATGGGTCCCCGTGGGTCCCGGGACCCCCCACTGGACCCCCTGTGGGACCCCCCATAGGATCGCCTATGGGTCCCTATGGGGCCCGTGACCCCCTATAAGATCCCCTATAGTGCCCGAGACCCCCCTGTGGGATCCCCCATAGGATCCCCTATGGGGCCCGTGACCCCCTGTGGGGCCCGGGACCCCCCTTTGGGATCCCCTATACGGCCCTACACCCCCCGTGACCCCCCCATAGGCTCCGAGCCCTCCCCGTGCAGCCCCAGTGCTCCCAGTGCTCCCAGTTCGGCCCCCGGTGCCCCCCCGGGCCGGACTTTGCCCCCCCAGCCCCGGTTAATGATTTACCGGGGGAGGGGGAATTGGGGGCGGGGGCTGCGGGAGGGGGCGGGGGGAGCCCCGGGGAGGGGTGGGGGGGTCGGGGGGGTCGGGACCGGCGAGGGGCTCGGGAGGGAGGGAGGGGACAGCGGAGAGGGCAGCGGGGACAGGACACGGCCAGGGGACAGCGCGGGACGGTACCGGGGCTGGGGGGGGGTCCCGGGGGAATTGGGGGGTGCGAGAGGGGGTCCTGTGCAAATGGGGGTGTGGAAATGTTGGGGGGGGGTTGTGCAAAGTTTGGGGGGTTGTGCAAAGTTTGGGGGGTTGTGCAAGGGGGGGACAAGCCCGGGCAGGACCCTGAGTGTGCAAAAGGGGGCGGGGGGGGGAGGGAATTGTGTAAAAAGCCTCGTGCAAAGGGGGGAAGGAGATCGGGGGGGATTTTGGGGGGGATTTTTGGGGGAGACCCCCGTGCGAGGGGAGATCAAAGCGGGGGGGGAGGGGTCAAAGGTCAGTGGGGCAGAGGGGAGTGGGGGAGGGGAGGGGGGGAGCCCCAGGGGCTTTTTTTAATCGGAGGGGTCAAAGGTCAGTGGGGCAGAGGGCAGCGGGGGGAGGGGAGGGGGATTCACCTGGGGGGGGTGGGGGTCGCACTGACCCCCCCTTTTCCCTCATTTTGCCCCCCAGATGTTCCAGCTGTGCCGCCCCCGCGGGGGCCGCGCCCTCCTGGGGCTGCGGCTGCTCCGGGGCCCCCCCGGGCCCGCCCGGCCCCTCAGCTACCGGCCCCTGCGCAAGGTCCTGGTGGCCAACCGGGGTGAGCCGCGGCGGGGACCCCCCGGGAATCCCGGGACACCCCCGGGACCCACCTGGGAACCCCCCCGGGAATCCCGGGACCACCCGGGACACCCCTGGGACCCACCTGGGAACCACCCCGGGAATCCCGGGACACCCCCGGGACCCACCTGGGAACCACCCCGGGAATCCCGGGACACTCCCGGGACCCACCTGGGACCCCCCCGGGAATCCCGGGACACTCCCGGGACCCACCTGGGAACCCCCCCGGGACCCCCCCGGGAATCCCGGGACACCCCCAGGACCACTCGGGATACCCCCAGGACACCCCCCCGGGACAGCCCCCGGGACCCCCCAGGAACCCTCGGAACCCACCCAGGACCCATCCAGGAACCCCCGGGACACCCCCTGGGAACCCACGGGAAACCCCCCTGGGACACCCCCCTGGGAACCACCTGGGACCCCCCCGGGACCCCCAAACCGCCTGAGCCCCCCTGAGCCCCCCCCGTGTCCTCTGCATCCCCCAATGTCCCTTTAACCCCCCCTGAGCCTGGGTGGCCCCAGGTGAGGTCACAAGCAGTGTCCCCAATATCCCCAAGGTGTCCCCAATGTCCCCAGAGTGTCCCCAGGGTGTCCCCAATGTCCCCAGAGTGTCCCCAGGGTGCCTGTCCCCGAGGTGAAGTCACTGTCCACGTGTCCTGGGCATGCACACGGAGCTGGGGATCCGCACGGTGGCCGTGTCCCTGTCCCGTGTGCCGTGTCCCCAGGGTGTCCCCAATGTCCCCAGTGTCCCCACGTCCCAAGGTGAAGTCACCATCCACGTGTCCTGGGCATGCACACGGATCTGCATGGTGGCCGTGTCCCTGTCCCGTGTCCCGTGTCCCCAGGGTGTCCCCATGTCCCCAACGTCCCCGTGTCCCCGTGGCCCAGGTGAGATCGCCATCCGCGTGTTCCGGGCCTGCACGGAGCTGGGCATCCGCACGGTGGCCGTGTACTCGGAGCAGGACACGGGCCAGATGCACCGGCAGAAGGCGGACGAGGCGTACCTGGTGGGCCGGGGGCTGCCCCCCGTGCAGGCCTACCTGCACATCCCCGACATCATCCGCGTGGCGCAGGTGCGGCGGGGACACGGCTGGGACAGCTGGGGACACGGCTGGGACACGGCGGGGACACGGCTGGGACAGCGGGGACACACCTGGGACAGCTGGGGACACAGCTGGGACACGGCGGGGACACGGCTGGGACAGCAGGGACACACCTGGGACAGCTGGGGACATGGCTGGGACACGGCTGGGAGAGTGGGGACACGCCTGGGATAGCTGGGGACACGGCTGGGACACGGCGGGGACACACCTGGGACAGCTGGGGACACGGCGGGGACACGGCTGGGAGAGTGGGGACACGCCTGGGACAGCTGGGGACACGGCTGGGACACGGCGGGGACAGCGGGGACACACCTGGGACATGGCTGGGAGAGTGGGGACACACCTGGGACAGCTGGGGACATGGCTGGGACACGGCTGGGAGAGTGGGGACATGGCTGGGACACGGCTGGGACAGCTGGAATAGCTGGGGACAGCCTCAGACACATCTGGGACACACCTGGGACACAGCTGGAATAGCTGGAACACACCTGGGGTAGGTGGGGACATGGCTGGGGACAGTGGGGACAGCCTCAGACACACCTGAGACACACTTGGGGACACCTGGGGATATGGGGACACACCTGGGACGCACCTGGGGACAGCAGGGACACACCTGGGACACAGCTGGAATAGCTGGGGACAGCTTCAGACACATCTGGGACACACCGGGGAACAGCTGGGGACACCTGGGGGTATGGGGGACACACCTGGGACACCCCTGGGACACACCTGGGGACATTGGGACACCCCTGGGCACCCCTGGGGGTATGGGGGACACACCTGGGACACCCCTGGGCACCCCTGGGGACAGCAGGGAGGGGACATCGGGCACGGTGCCGCACCCGGGGACATCGGGGCTGCGCCCTGGCCCCGTAGGGGGGCGCTCTCATGGCCCCCTGTGCCCCTTCCTGGGGGGATCTGGGGAATTTGGGGTGGCCCCGTGACCCCCTCAATGCCCCAGGGGTGCCCTGGCTGCCCCGAGGGTGCCCTGGGGGTGCTCTTGTTGACCCTGGGTGCCCTGGGGATGCCCTGGGTGCCCCCTGGGAGCCCTGGGGGTGCCTTGGGGATGCCCTGGTTGCCCCGGGGGGTACCGTGGTTACCCCAAGGGTGCCTTGGTTGCCCCCAAGGGTGTCCTGGTTGCCCCGGGGGTGCCCCGGGGGTGCCCTTGTTGCCCCTGGGTGCCCTGAGGATGCCCTGGGGATGCTCTGGGTGCCCCCTGGGTGCCCCATTTGCCCCTGACCCACTCGCCCAGGAGAACGAGGTGGACGCCATCCACCCCGGCTACGGGTTCCTGTCGGAGCGGGCGGATTTCGCCCAGGCCTGCCTGGACGCCGGCGTTCGCTTCGTGGGGCCGCGGCCCGAGGTCGTGCGGCAGATGGGAGACAAAGTGGAGGCCCGGGCCATCGCCATCGCCGCGGGTGGGGGTCCCGGGGGGGGGCAGAGGGGGTGGGGGGGTTATCGGGGGGATCTGGGGGGATTTGAGCGGGGGGTTGGGGGGTTTAAAAGGGGATTTGGAGGGGTTTGAGGGGGATTTGGGGGGGATTTGGGGGGGTAATGGGGAGTTTGGGGGGGTTATTGGGGATTTGAGGGGAGTTTAGGGGGCTTATGGGGAGTTCAGGGGGGATTTGGGGGGATAATGGGGAGTTTGATGGGGATTTGGGGGGGCTTACGGGGGGATTTGGGGGGATTTGAGAGGGGGGTTGGGGGGTTATGGGGAGTTTGGGGAGGTTATGGGGGGGGTTAAAGGAGGATTTGGGGGGTTATGGGCAGCTGGAGGGGATTTGAGGGGGATTTGGGGGTTTCAAAGGGGATTTGGGGGGGTTATGGGGAGTTTGGGTGGGTTAAAGGGGGATTTTTTGGGGTTTCAGGGGTTTTTTTGGGGGTTTCAGGGTGGTCTTTTGGGATCTGGAGGATTTTGGGGTTTCAGGGGGGATTTTGAGGGGATTTTGGGGGGATCTGGGGTTTTGGGGGATCTGAGGGGGTTTGGGGGTTTTTTGGGGGGTTTCAGGAAGTTTTTGGGGGGATCTGGGATGATTTTGGGGGGATCCGGGATTTTGGGGGGTCTGGGATTTTGGGGGGATCCGGGATTTTGGGGGATCCGGGTCTCCAACCCTGCCCGCAGGGGTGCCGGTGGTGCCGGGGACGCCGTCGCCGGTGTCGGCGCTGGCCGAGGCTCGGGACTTCGCCTCCCGCGTCGGCTTCCCCGTCATCCTCAAGGCCGCGCACGGCGGCGGCGGCCGCGGCATGAGGGTGGTGCGAGCGCCCCAGGTACCGAGCCCGGGCAGCAGGACCCCAACCCACCCCCCCCGAAATCCCCAAAACCCCAAATCCACCCGAACCCACCCCTCCCGAATCCCCCGGAACCCGAATCCCTCAGAACCCAAATCCCTCAGAACCCAAATCCCCTGGAATTCCTGTGCCCAGGAACCCAAATCCACCAGAACCCAAATCCCTCAGAACCCAAATCCCTCAGAACCCCAAATCCACCAGAACCCAAATCTCCCAGAACCCCAAATCCCTCAGAACCCAAATCCCCCACAAATTCCCCCACCAGAGATCCAAAATCCCCCAGAACCCAAATCCCCTGGAATTCCTGTGCCCAGGAACCCGAATCCACCAGAACCCAAATCTCCCAGAACCCCAAATCCCCCAGAACCCAAACCCCCTGGAATTCCAGTGCCCAGAACCCAAATGTCCCGGAGCCCAAATCCCCCAGGATTTGGGGGAAATCCAGAGGAGAACAAATCCCTCAAGATCCCAAATCCCCCAGGAATGCCAAATCCTCAGAGGCCCAAATTGCTGGGAAATGAAATTCCCCAGCAACATCAAATCCCAAAACCCCAAATCCCCGCGCCCCAAATCCCAGGACCCCAAAATTCCAGGAGCTGTCATGTCCCCAGACCCCCAAACCCGCAGCCATCCCAACCCTCAGGAACCCCAAATCCTGGATCTGGGGGGACCCCAAAACTGGAGTGGGGGGAGCCTGGATTTGGGGGGACCCCGGTGTTTGAGGTACCCCAGGTTTTGGGGTACCAGATTTGGGGTAATGTGATGGGCTAGGGGCGAATCCCAGATCTGGGAAGAGCCCGGAATTTTGGGGACCCTGGATTTGGGTTCAGGGCTATCCTGGGATTTGGGATTCCTGGATTTAGGATTGCCAAGATTTGGGGTTCCTGCGTTTGGGGGGAACTCCAGCCAGGGATGTCCTGGGTTTTGGGTTTGCTGGGTTTTGGGGTCCCTGAAATTTGGGGATCCCTGGAATTTGGGGTCACAGAAATTTAGGCTTGCTGAATTTTTGGGTCCCTGGAATTTGGCAATCCCTGGAATTTGGGGTCTCTGGGTTTTGGGGTCGCTGAAATTTGGGGTCCCTGGAATTTGGGGGTCTCTGGAATTTGGGGAGCCACTTTCGGGGGTCCCGCAGGAGCTGGAGGAGAACTTCTCCCGCGCCACCTCGGAGGCTTTGGCCGCCTTTGGCAACGGGGACCTGTTCGTGGAGAAATTCATCGAGCGCCCGCGGCACATCGAGGTCCAGATCCTGGGTACGGCGCCTCGGGGCCCCCAAACTCCAGGGACCCCAATTTTGGGGGTCCCCGAGACTCTGAGAGGCCCTCGGGGGCTTCGGGGAGGTCTCGGGGGGCGTTGAGGGCACCCGGACAACCGTGGTCCTTTCAAGGGTCCATCTTTGGGGTTCCCAGTTCCCTTTCTGGGGTTCCCAGCTCCGTTTTTGGGTTCCCAGCTCCATTTTTGGGGTTCCCAGCTCCATTTTTGGGGTCTGTTATTCCATTTTTGGGGTTCCTGGTCCCCAGGTGATGCCCACGGGAACGTGGTCCACCTCTACGAGCGCGACTGCTCGGTGCAGGTCCATTTTTGGGTCTGTTATTCCATTTTTGGGGTTCCCATCTCCATTTTTGGGGTTCCCAGCTCCATTTTTGGGGTTCCCAGTTCCATTTCTGGGGTTCCCAGCTCCATTTCTGGGGTTCCCAGTTCCATTTTTGGGGTTCCCAGCTCCATTTCTGGGGTTCCCAGTTCCATTTCTGGGGTTCCTGGTCCCCAGGTGACGCCCACGGGAACGTGGTCCACCTCTACGAGCGCGACTGCTCGGTGCAGCGCCGGCACCAGAAGGTCGTGGAGATCGCCCCGGCCGCGCGGCTGCCGCCCGAGCTCCGCGCCCGCCTGGCCGACGACGCCGTGCGCCTGGCCCGGCAGGTGACACCCGGGGACAGCGGGGGGACAGTGGGGACACCCTGGGGACACTGCAGGGACACCATGGGACACCCCAGGGATGCACCAGGGACGGCGGGGAAACCGTGGGGACACCCTTGGGGACAGCAGGGACACCCTGGGAGAATGGGGTGGGATCCTGGGAGGACATTGGGGCACCCAGGTGGACATTGGGGGGCTCAGGTGGACATTGGGGCACCCAGGTGGACATTGGGGGGCTCAGGTGGACATTGGGGGGTTCAGGAGGACACTGGAGGATCTGGAGAACATCGAGTGAGCGGCAGAACAAGGGCAGCACCCCAGGAGGACATCGGGGGGTTTCAGGAGGACATTGGGGACCCCAGGGGGACATCAGGGGGGTTCAGGTGGACACTGGGGGGCTCAGGAGGACATTGGGGGACCCCGGCCGGGGCAGGGGGCGCCCGGACCCCCTGACAGGCCCGGGGGTCCCAGGTGGGCTACGAGAGCGCCGGCACCGTGGAGTTCCTGGTGGACCAGAGCGGGGAGTATTACTTCATCGAGGTCAACTCGCGGCTGCAGGTGGAGCACACGGTCACCGAGGAGATCACCGAGTGAGCCGGGCCCCAAAAACGGCAGGGGGGATCCCAGAAATAGTGGGGGGATCCCAAAACCAACAGGGGACCCCAAAACCAGCAGGGGCACCCAAAATGAGTGGGGGGGACCCTAAAAATGGTGGAGGAACCGGTGTGTCCCCATGTCCCCGTGTTCCCCGTGCCCCCTGACGCTGTGTCCCCCATTGTCCCACCATTGTCCCCATGTCCCTGCTGTCCCCCCATGTCCCTGTCCCCTGACACCGTGTCCCCCCGTGTCCCCCCATTGTCCCCTGACCCCGTGACCCTGCTGTTCCCCGTGTCCCCCATTGTCCCCACATGTCCCCACGTGTCCCCTGACCCCTGTCCCGTGTCCCCAGCGTGGACCTGGTGCACGCGCAGCTGCAGGTGGCCACAGGCTGCTCCTGTCCCTATGTCCCCGTGTCCCCCCGTGTCCCCTGTCCCATGTCCCCTGACCCGTGTCCCGTGTCCCCTGACCCGTGTCCCCCCGTGTCCCCTGTGTCCCCCCATGTCCCCATGTCCCCGTGTCCCCCCGTGTCCCCTGACCCGTGTCCCGTGTCCCCAGCGTGGACCTGGTGCATGCACAGCTGCAGGTGGCCGCGGGCCGCTCGCTGCCCGAGCTGGGGCTGCAGCAGGAGCGGATCCGCATCAACGGCTGCGCCATCCAGTGCCGCGTCACCACCGAGGACCCCGCGCGCGGCTTCCAGCCCGACACCGGCCGCATCGAGGTGACACGGACACGGGACACGGGACACGGGACACGGGACACGGGACACGGGACACGGGACACAGGGACATGGGGGACACGGGACACGGGACACGGGACACGGGACACAGGGACATGGCGATACGGGAGACAGGGACATGGGGCATGGGGACACGGGACATGGGGACATGGGACACGGGAGACACAGGACATGGGGACACCAGGACACCGAGGACACAGGGACAGCCCCGGGACCACCGGGATGGGGACAGCACCAGGACAGGGACAGCCCCGGGATGGGGACAGCCCCAGGACCCCCGGGACCACCAGGACACCGGGACACCAGGACAGGAACGGCCCCGGGACCCCCACCGGTGGAATCCCCTTGGGACTTCCCGTGCTGTGTCTGTAGCTTTGGAGGGATCTGTGGATTGTTCTTTGGATTTTGGGGTGTTCCCGTTGGATCTTGGGGTGCTCCCGTTGGATTTGGGGTGCTCCGCCTGGATTTGGGGTGTTCCCATGCTCTGGGGGTGCTCCCACTGGATCTTGGACTGCTCCCGCAGGATTTGGGGGTGCTCCCCCTGGATTTGGGGGTGCTCCCGTTGGATTTGGGGTGCTCCTGCTGGATCTCAGGCTGCTCCCCCTGGATTTTGGGGTCTTTCCATGCTCTGGGGGTGTTCCCCCTGGATCTCAGGGTGCCCACATTGGATCTCGAGGTGCCCCGCTGATCTCGGGGTGCCCCGCTGGATCTCAGGGTGCCCCGCTGATCTCGGGGTACCCCCGCTGGATCTCAGGGTGCCCCGCTGATCTCGGGGTACCCCCGCTGGATCTCGGGGTGCCCCGCTGATGTCGGGGTGCCCCGCTGATGTCGGGGTGCCCCGCTGGATCTCGAGGTGCCCCGCTGATCTCGGGGTGCCCCCGCTGATGTCGGGGTGCCCCCGCTGATGTCGGGGTGCCCGCCCGCAGGTGTTCCGCTCCGGGGAGGGGATGGGCATCCGCCTGGACGGCGCCTCGGCGTTCCAGGGCGCGCTCATCTCGCCGCACTACGACTCGCTGCTGGTCAAGGTGGTGGCGCACGGCCCCGACCAGCCGGCGGCCGCCGCCAAGATGAGCCGGGCGCTGGCCGAGTTCCGCATCCGCGGGGTCAAGGTGGCCGGGGGTCCCGGGGGGCTCCGGGGGGCTCTGGGGGCGGTCCCGGGGGGCTCTGGGGGGACCCCGAGGGGCTTTGGGGGGACCCCGAGGGGCTTTGGAGGGTCCAGGGGGGCTTTGGGGGGGTCCTCAAGGGGCTCCAGGGGGGTTTGAGGGGACCCCGAGGGGCCCGGGGCAGGGAAATGCTGCGGGAAGGGATTTGGGGCGCCCCGGGGTGACATTAGGGGGTGGAGGAGGTTTTGGGGGGGGGTCTCGGGGGGCTGATGTGGGGTTTGGGGATCCCTGGGGTGACATTAGGGGGTGGGGGAGGTTTTGGGGTGGGGTCTTGGGGAGCCCCCATCCCTCCCGGGGGTCTCGGGGTGCCCCTGACCCCGGAGGTCTTGGGGTGCCCCCATCTCTCTCAGGGCTCTCGGGGCACCCCCCAGCCCTCTCAGGGGTCTCGGGGTGCCCCCACCCCTCTCAGGGGTCTCGGGGTGCCCCCAGCCCTCTCTGGCTGTCTTGGGGTGCCCCCAGCCCCCTCGGGGGTCTCAGGGAGGCCCCATCTCTCCCAGGGGTCCCGGGGTGCCCCCACCCCTCTCAGGGGTCTTGGGGTGCCCCCAGCCCCCTCGGGGGTCTCAGGGAGGCCCCATCTCTCCCAGGGGTCCCGGGGTGCCCCCACCCCTCTCAGGGGTCCCGGGGCGCCCCCATCTCTCCCAGGGGTCTCGGGGTGCCCCCAGCCCTCTCAGGGGTCCCGGGGCGCCCCCATCTCTCCCAGGGGTCTCGGGGTGCCCCCAGCCCTCTGTGGGGGTCTCGGGGCGCCCCTGACCGCCGTGTCCCCGCAGACCAACATCCCGTTCCTGCAGAACGTGCTGGCTCACCCGCAGTTCCTGGCGGGCGAGGCCGACACGCAGTTCATCGACGAGAACCCCGAGCTCTTCCACCTGCGGCCCAGCCAGAACCGCGCCCAGAAGCTGCTGCACTACCTGGGTGCGCCGGGGGGCACCTGGGGGGCACCCGGGGGGCACCCGGGGGGTTTGGGGGGGGTCTGTGCGCACGCCTGGGCCCCCAAGGGGCGGAGGGACCCGGCCCTGGTACCTGCAGGTGTGCCCAGGGGTGTCCAAGGGTCCTCAGGTGTGCCCAGGTGTGTGGTTTGTCCCCCCAGGTGTGCCCAGGTGTGGGGTTTGTCCCCCCAGGTGTCCCCAGGTGTGGGGTTTATCCCCCCCAGGTGTGGGGTTTGTCCCCCCAGGTGTGGGGTTTGTCCTCCCAGGTGGGGGTTTGTCCCCCCAGGTGTGCCCAGGTGGGGGTTTGTCCCCCCAGGTGTGATGAGCCCCCGAACCCCCTCTCCTGTGGCTCTCAGGGGAGCCTGGCCGAGGCCGGGCAGGCTCTGGGGGGCTCGGGGGGGATTTTGGGGGGTCCCTGGGGCTGCCACCCCCTGTCACACCCGTCCCCCCCCAGGCCACGTGATGGTGAACGGGCCCAGCACCCCCCTGCCCGTGAAGGCCAAGGCGGCGCTGGTGGAGCCGACCCCGCCCCCGGTGCCCATGGGTGAGTGGGGGCACGGCCCGGGGGTCCCCGGGGGTCCCCTGGGTGTCCCCAGGGTGTCCCCAGGGTGTCCCAGGCTATCCCAGGGTGTCCCCAGGGTATCCCAGGGTGTCCCAGGGTGTCCCCAAGGGGTCCCCAGGGTGTCCCCAGGGTGTCCCAGGCTATCCCAGGGTGTCCCCAGGGTATCCCAGGGTGTCCCAGGGTGTCCCCAAGGGGTCCCCAGGGTGTCCCCAGGGTGTCCCAGGGTGTCCCTGGGTGTCCCCAGGGTGTCCCCAAGGGGTCCCCAGGGTGTCCCCAGGGTGTCCCAGGGTGTCCCTGGGTGTCCCCAGGGTGTCCCCAAGGGGTCCCCAGGGTGTCCCCAGGGTGTCCCAGGGTGTCCCTGGGTGTCCCCAGGGTGTCCCCAAGGGGTCCCCAGGGTGTTCCTGGGTGTCCCCAGGGTGCCCCCTGCCCCACACTGACCCTGTCCCCTTTGGTGACCCCTCACTGCCCCCTCGCTGACCCCCAACCCCTGCCCCACACAGCCCCCTGCCCCCTCTGTGCCCCCTCTGTGCCACTCCTGCCCCCTCTGTGCCCCACACTGACCCCTCACCCCCACATTGACCCCTCACCCCCACACTGACCCCTCACCCCCCACACTGACCCCTCACCCCCTCACTGACCCCTCACCCCCCACACTGACCCCTCACCCCCTCACTGACCCCTCACCCCCACACTGACCCCTCACCCCCCACACTGACCCCTCACCCCCACACTGACCCCTCACCCCCTCACTGACCCCTCACCCCCACACTGACCCCTCACCCCCCACACTGACCCCTCACCCCCACCCTGACCCCTCCGTGCCCCACACTGACCCCTCACCCCCCACACTGACCCCTCACCCCCACACTGACCCCTCACCCCCTCACTGACCCCTCACCCCCTCACTGACCCCTCACCTCCCTCACTGACCCCTCACCCCCACACTGACCCCTCACCCCCACACTGACCCCTCACCCCCCTCACTGACCCCTCACCCCCCACACTGACCCCTCTGTGCCCCACACTGACCCCTCACCCCCCTCACTGACCCCTCCGTGCCCCACACTGACCCCTCTGTGCCCCACACTGACCCCTCACCCCCTCACTGACCCCTCACCCCCCACACTGACCCCTCACCCCCCACACTGACCCCTCACCCCCACACTGACCCCTCACCCCCCACACTGACCCCTCACCCCCACACTGACCCCTCACCCCCACACTGACCCCTCCCTGCCCCACACTGACCCCTCCCTGCCCCA
Source organism: Lonchura striata (assembly GCF_050655825.1). Lineage (NCBI taxonomy): Eukaryota > Metazoa > Chordata > Aves > Passeriformes > Estrildidae > Lonchura > Lonchura striata. The sequence goes on along the minus strand of NC_140733.1, from coordinate 9,066,647 downwards.
CACTGACCCCTCACCCCCACACTGACCCCTCACCCCGACACTGACCCCTCACCCCACACTGACCCCTCCCTGCCCCACACTGACCCCTCACCCCCTCACTGACCCCTCACCCCCACACTGACCCCTCACCCCCACACTGACCCCTCACCCCCACACTGACCCCTCACCCCCCACACTGACCCCTCACCCCCTCACTGACCCCTCACCCCCACACTGACCCCCCCTCACCCCTCACCCCTCACGCCCTGTCCCGGTGCCGCAGGCGCGCCGCCGCCGGGGCTGCGGGCCGTGCTGCAGCGCGAGGGCCCCGCGGGCTTCGCGCGGGCGCTGCGGCGGCACCGGGGGCTGCTGCTGACCGACACCACCTTCCGCGACGCCCACCAGTCCCTGCTGGCCACGCGCGTCCGCACCCGCGACCTCGCCCGCGTCGCGCCCTTCGCGGCCCACGCGCTCAGCCCCCTGTGCAGCATGGAGACCTGGGGCGGTGAGGGAGGGCAGGGGAGGGGAGGGCAATTGAGGGGAGGGGAGGGGATTAATGGGGTGTGCTAGGGAGGGGTTTTGGAGGGTGGGACAGGGAGGGGAGGGGCTTAACGGGGTGGGGAAGTGAGGGGAGGGGCTTAGTTGGGATGTAGCAGGTGTGGGAGGGGCTTGAGGGGGTGTGGCAGGCAGGGGAGGGGCTTAAAGGGGCGTGGCGGCGAGGGGAGGGGCTTTGGAGGGTGGGGCAGGGAGGGGAGGGGTGTAACGGCGTCAAATTAAGGGGAGGGGCTTAACGGGGTGTGGCCGACATGGGAGGGGCTTGGTGGGGAGGGGCTTGACAGGGTGTGGCCAAGGGGTGAGGGCAGGGCTTGACTGAAGGGGCGTGGCTGTCATGTGATGGGCGTGGCTGTCATGCGATGGGCGTGGCTGTCATGTGATAGGCGTGTCTGTCATGTGATGGGTGTGGCTGTCATGTGATAGGCGTGTCTGTCATGTGATGGGTGTGGCTGTCATGTGATGGGCGTGTCTCATGTGATGGGCGTGGCTGTCATGTGATGGGCGTGACTGTCATGTGATGGGCGTGGCTGTCATGTGATGGGTGTGGCTGTCATGTGATGGGCGTGTCTCATGTGATGGGCGTGGCTGTCATGTGATGGGCGTGACTGTCATGTGATGGGCGTGGCTGTCATGTGATAGGCGTGTCTGTCATGTGATAGGCGTGTCTCATGCGATGGGCGTGGCTGTCATGTGATGGGTGTGGCTGTCATGTGATGGGCGTGGCTGTCATGTGATGGGTGTGGTCACCCGCGATGGGCGTGGCTTTGTGGGGGCGTGGCTCGTGTGGGTGTGGTTTTATGAGGGGCGTGGCTCAGAAGGGGCGTGGCTAGCGGGGGCGTGTCTCGTGTGGGCGTGGCTCTAGAGGGGCGTGGCTTCTGTGGGCATGGCTCCTGTGGGCGTGTCTCGCGTGGGCGTGGCACAGAAGAGGCGTGTCTTGCGTGGGCGTGGCTCTAGAGGGGCGTGGCTCAGAAGGGGCGTGTCTCGCGTGGGCGTGGCTCCTGTGGGCGTGTCTCGCGTGGGCGTGGCTCCTGCGGGCGTGTCAGCGAGCCGGGCGCGCCCGCAGGCGCCACCTTCGACGTGGCCATGCGCTTCCTGCACGAGTGCCCCTGGGAGCGGCTGCGGGAGCTGCGGCGCCTCGTGCCCAACATCCCCTTCCAGATGCTGCTGCGCGGCGCCAACGCCGTGGGCTACACCAACTACCCCGACAACGTCGTGCAGCGGTGCGGGCGCGGGGGCACCGGACACCGGGGACACCGGGGGGACATGGGGACACCGGGGGGACATGGGGGGACACCAGGGACACCATGGGGACACCAGGGGGACATGGGGACACTGGGGGGACATGGGGGGGACACCGGGGGGACATGGGGGGACACCAGGGACACCATGGGGACACCAGGGGGACACGGGGGGGACACTGTGGGGATGCGACAGGGAATTGGGGACACCACGGGGACACCCAGGGACATGGGGGGACACCATGGGGACACTGCAGGGAACTGGGGACACTGTGGAGACACCAGGGGACACGGGGACACCGCAGGGGGACCTGGGGACGTGGGGACCCTGTGGGGACACCGCAGGGACATGGGGACCTGGGGGACACCAGAGGGACATCGCGGGGACATCACAGGGACACTGCAGGGACACGGGGACGTGGGGACACCATGGGGACACTACAGGGAATTGGGGACGCCGCAGGAACACCGGGGGACATGGAGAGGCAGGGAGGGACATGGGGGCGTTGGGGACATGGGGGACAGGGGGACAGGGGACACGGAAAGGGGACCCTGGGGACATGGAAAGGGGATCCTGGGGACACAAAGGGCACCCTGGGGACATGATGGGACAGGGGACTGCGGGACACTGGGGACACAAAGGGGACCCTGAGGACACAAAGGGCACCCTGGGGACACACAAAGGGGACCCCGGGGACACAAAGGGGACCCTGGGGACACAAAGGGCACCCTGGGGACACACAAAGGGGACCCCGGGGACCCACCGCCCGAGCACCCGAACGTCCCCGCGGGCCGTGGCCGTGACGGCCGCCTGCACGCGCAGGTTCTGCGAGGTGGCCGTGGCCAACGGCATGGACATCTTCCGCGTCTTCGACGCCCTCAACTACGTGCCCAACCTGCTGCTGGGCGTGGAGGCGGCGGGCAGCGCCGGCGCCGTGGTGGAGGCCGCGCTCTCCTACACCGGCGACGTGGCCGACCCCACGCGCACCAAGTACAGCCTGGACTACTACCTGGGGCTGGCCCGCGAGCTGGTGGCAGCGGGGACACACGTGCTCTGCATCAAGGTCTGGGGGGGTTTGGGGGGTCCTGGGGGGATTTCACGGGAGTTTGGGGGTCCTGGGGTGGGTTTGGGTAGGGTTTGAGAAAGGGAGTTTGGGGGCAATGGGATGGGGTTGGCCTGGAGCTGGTGGCAGCAGGGACACGCGTGCTCTGCATCAAGGTCTGGGGGAGTTTGGGGGAGTTTGGGGGGAGTTTGTGGGTCCTGGGGGGGTTTGGGGGAGTTTGGGGGGTCCTGGGGGAGTTTGGGAGTCCTGGGGTGATTTGGGGGGAGTTTGGGGGTCCTGGGGGGGTTTGGGGTTCCTGGGGGGTTTTGGGAGGTCCTGAGAGGGTCTGAGGGGTCTTGGGGGTGTTTTGGGGTCCTGGGCGGATTTGGTGGTCCTGGGGGAGTTTAGGGAGTCCTGGTGGAATTTAGGGGGGGTTTGGGGGTCCCCCGTGCCCCCCGTGACCCCCGTGCCCTCCCCAGGACATGGCGGGGCTGCTGACGCCCGCGGCCGCCCGGCTGCTGGTGGGGGCCCTGCGGGAGCAGCACCCCGAGGTGCCCCTGCACGTGCACACCCACGACACGGCCGGCGCCGGCGTGGCCTCCATGCTGGCGGCCGCCCAGGCCGGCGCCGACGTGGTGGACGTGGCCGTGGACGCCATGTCCGGCATGACCTCCCAGCCCAGCATGGGCGCCGTGGTGGCCTGCACCCGCGGGACCCCGCTGGACACAGGTGGGGACGGGGGCTTGGAGGGACACCAGGGCTTGGGGTGACACCAGGGCTTGGGGGGACACCGGGGGTTGGGGTGACACCGGGGCTTGGGGTGACACCAGGGGTTGGGGTGACACCGGGGGTTGGGGTGACACCAGAGGTTGGGGGGACACCAGGGGTTGGGGGGACACCGGGGGTTTGGAGGCACAGCAAGAGTTTGAGATGTCCCCAAGGGTTTGAGATGTCACCAAGGCTTGAAAGGGACAATGAGGGTTCAAGGTGCCACCAAGAGGTTGAGAAGTCCCCAGGGGCTGAAGGGGACAGTGAGGGTTGGAGGGACACCAAGGGTTTGAGGGACACCAAGGGTTTGAGATGTCACCAAGGATTGAAGGGACAACGAGGGCTGGAGGGACACCAAGAACTGGAGGAGATGCCAGGAGCTGGGGGGACAATGAGGGCTTGAGATGTCACCGAGAGCTGGAGGGAAGACGGGGCTGGGAGGGGCCTCCAAGGCTCTGAAGGGACCACCGAGCTTTGGGGGACAGCAGGGGATGGAGGGGACATCGAGACCTGGCGGGACAACAAGAATTTGAGTGGCCACCAAAGGTCTGGAGGTGTCACCAAGGCTTTGAGGAGCCACAATGGTCGTGGAGGCGCCACCGGAGCCAGAACTTCATTCCCAATCCGTGGTGCCTCCACACCCGTGGTGTCCCCGCGTGTCCCCGCGTGTCCCCACGTGTCCCCGCGTGTCCCCACGTGTCCCCCGTCCCCAGGCATCGACCTGGAGCGCGTCTTCGAGTACAGCGAGTACTGGGAGGCGGCGCGGGGCCTCTACGCCGCCTTCGACTGCACGGCCACCATGAAGTCCGGCAACGCCGACGTCTACGAGAACGAGATCCCGGGCGGGCAGTACACCAACCTGCACTTCCAGGCCCACGCCATGGGGCTGGGACACAAGTTCAAGGAGGTCAAGAAGGCCTACACCGAGGCCAACAAGATGCTCGGGGACCTCATCAAGGTGGGGTGGCCCTGGGGGCTCCGGGGGGTCTCCACAGGAGGGTGGCCCTGGGTGGGTGGTGGCCATGGGTGGGTGATGGCCCTGGGTGGGTGATGGCCATGGGTGGGTGATGGCCCTGGGTGGGTGGTGGCCATGGGTGGGTGATGGCCGTGGGTGGGTGGTGGCCATGGGTGGGTGATGGCCATGGGTGGGGGGTGGCCATGGGTGGGTGATGGCCATGGGGTGGTGTGGCCATGGGTGGGTGATGGCCATGGGTGGGTGGTGGCCATGGGTGGGTGATGGCCGTGGGTGGGTGGTGGCCGTGGGTGGGTGATGGCCGTGGGTGGGTGGTGGCTGTGGGGTGGTGTGGCCATGGGGTGGGTGGTCTCCAAGAGAAGGTCTCCCTGGGGCAGGTGCTGTCCGTGGCGTGGAGGATCTCTGTGGGGTGGGTGGTCTCCATGGGTGGGTGTCCCACCCGGGGTGGTCATGTGGTGACCCCCGGGGTGAGCCAGGAGGGTCCCCCCAAGCTGACCCATGAGATGACCCATGAGATGATGACCACTAAAATGAAATGACCCCTGAGATGACCCCAAGAGGTTCCCCCCACACTGACCCATGAGATGACCGACGAGGTGACCCCTGAGATGAAATGACCCCTAAGATGAGATGAGATGACCCTGAGAGTTCACCCATGAGGTTCTCTCCACACTGACCCTTGAGCTGACCCCTGAGATGAACCCGAGATGAGGTGACCTCTGAGGTGACCCCTGAGATGAGATGAGATGAGATGACCCTGAGAATTCACCCATGAGGTTCTCTCCACACTGACCCTTGAGATGACCCCTGAGATGGGATGGGATGACCCCTGAGATGACCCCCGAGATGACGTGACCCCTGAGGTGACCCCTGAGATGAGATGAGATGACCCGTGAGATGACCCTGAGAGTTCACCCATGAGGTTCTCCCCACATTGACCCATGAGCTGACCCATGAGGTCACCCATGAGGTGTCCCCAAGAGGTTGCCCCCACACTGACCCCTGAGATGACCCCTGGGATGAGGTGAGGTGACCCCCGAGATGACCTGTGAGATGACCCATGAGATGAGATGACCCCTGAGATGAGGTGACCCCCGAGATGACCCCTGAGATGACCCCTGAGATAAGATGACCCCCGAGGTGACCCCTCAGACTTCACCCAAGAGGTTCCCCTCACTGACCCAAGAGCTGATCCTTGAGTTGACCACAAGGTGACCCCAAGTTGCGCCATGAGTTGAGCGTGGGGTGACCCCTGGGTGACCCCTGGGTGACCCCTGGGTGACCCCGGTGCCCGCAGGTGACGCCCACCTCCAAGGTGGTGGGGGACCTGGCGCAGTTCCTGGTGCAGAACGCGCTGTCGCGCGCCGAGGCCGAGGCGCGGGCGGACGAGCTCTCCTTCCCCCGCAGCGTGGTGGAGTTCCTGCAGGGCCACATCGGGGAGCCCCCGGGCGGCTTCCCCGAGCCCCTGCGCTCCCGCGTGCGTGGGGGACGGACGGGGGGACTGGGGGGACTGGGGGGACTGGGAGGGACTGGGAGGGGAATGGGGGGACTGGGAGAGGAATGGGGGGACTGGGAGGGAACTGGGAGGGACTGAGACAGACTGGGATGGAACTGGGAGAGGGAATGGGGGGACTGGGACAGACTGGGATGGGACTGGAAGGGGAATGGGGGGACTGGGAGGGAACTGGGAGGGACTGGGGGGGACTGGGATGGGACTGGGAGGGACTGGGATGGGACTGGGGGGACTGGGAGGGACTGGGAGGGAAATTGAGGGACTGGGAGGGAACTGGGAGGGGATTGGGAGGGACTGGGAGGGACTGGGGGGACTGGGAGGGGAATGGGGGGGAATGGGGGGGACTGGGAGAGGGAATGGGGGGACTGGGAGGGACTGGGACAGGGATGGGACTGGGATGGGACTGGGGGGACTGGGAGGGGAATGGGGAGGGACTGGGGGGGACTGTCCCATTTCCATGGTGTCCCTGCCCCATTCCCGAGCCCCCCGCCCCATTTCACGCCCCCGCCCCACCCCGAGCCCCCCGCCCCATTTCACACCCCCGCCCCATCCCGAGCCCCCCGCCCCATTTCACACCCCCGCCCCACCCCGAGCCCCCCGCCCCATTTCACACCCCCACCCCATCCCGAGCGCCCCGCCCCACTCCAATCCCCCCACCCCATCCCGAGCCCCCCGCCCCATTTCACGCCCCCGCCCCGCAGGTGCTGAAGGATCTCCCGCGGGTCGAGGGGCGCCCGGGGGCGTCGCTGCCCCCCCTGGACTTCGAGGCGCTGGGCCGGGAGCTGGGGGCGCGGCACGGGGCGCCCCCCAGCCCCGAGGAGCTGCTCTCGGCCGCGCTCTACCCCAAGGTGTACGAGGAGTTCCACGCCTTCCGCAGCACCTTCGGGCCCGTGGCCTGCCTGGGCACCCGCCTCTTCCTCGAGGGGCCCGCCATCGCCGAGGAGTTCGAGGTGCTGGGGACTGGGGGGACTGGGGGGGGATTTGGGGGCACTGGGATGGACTGGGGGGGACTGGGAGGGGATTTGGGGGTGCTGGGAGGGACTGGGGGGGACTGGGGGGACTGGGGGGGGATTTGAGGACACTGGGAGGGGATTTGGGGGGACTGGAGGGACTGGGAGGGGAGTGGGGGGTACTGGGAGGGGATTTGGGAGCACTGGGATGGACTGGGGGGGACTGGGAGGGGATTTGGGGGCACTGGGAGGGGATTTGGGGGTGCTGGGAGGGACTGGGGGGGACTGGGGAGAGACTGGGAGGGACTGGGATGGGATTTGGGGGCGCCGGGAGGGGAGTGGGACCTGTGCACGCCTGGAGCTCCTTGCCCAGCCCTGAGCAAGCGTGGTGAGACCCTGCACATGCCTTACACAGCAGTTACACACAGTTACACACCAGTTACACACGGTTACACGCAGTTACACACAGTTACACACCAGTTACACACAGTTACACGCAGTCACACACAGTTACACACAGTTACACACCAGTTACATGCAGTCACACACAGTTACACACAGTTACACACAGTTACACGCAGTCACACACAGTCACACACAGTTACACACAGTTACACAGCAGTTACACCCAGTTTACACCGAGTTTACTCGCAGGTGGAGCTGGAGCGGGGCAAGACGCTGCACATCCCTTACACACACAGCAGTTACACACAGTTACACACAGTTACACGCAGTCACACACAGTTACACACAGTCACACAGAGTCACACACAGTTACACACAGTTACACACAGTCACACACAGTTACACACAGTTACACGCAGTTACACAGCAGTTACTCATGGTTTACTCGCAGGTGGAGCTGGAGCGGGGCAAGACGCTGCACATCAAGGCGCTGGCGCTCGGGGACCTGAACGCGGCCGGGCAGCGCGAGGTTTTCTTTGAGCTCAACGGGCAGCTCAGATCCATCCTGGTCCGGGACACGCAGGCGCTCAAGGTGCGGCCGGGCCGGGGCTCGGGGCAGTTGGGGGAGTTTGGGGCAGTTTGGGGGGAGTTTGGGGCAGTTTGGGGGGATTTTGGGGCAGTTTGGGGGGAGTTTGGGGCAGTTTGGGGGGATTTTGGGACAGTCTGGGGGGATTTTGGGACAGTTTGGGGGAGTTTGGGGCAGTTTGGGGGGATTTTGGGACAGTTTGGGGGGATTTTGGGACAGTTTGGGGGGATTTCGGGGTAGTTTGGGGGAGTTTGGGACAGTTTGGGGGGATTTTGGGACAGTTTGGGGGGATTTGAGGAGATTCAGGGGGGTTTGGGGAGGTTTGGTTGACTTGGGGGGGAATTTGGGGGGATTTCAGGGCAATTTTGGGGCGATTTCGGGGAATTTTGGGGCGATTTCGGGGCAGTTTGGGGGGATTTCGGAGGAGTTTGGGAGGATTTGGGAGGGTCTAGAGGGGGTTTGAGAGGAATTTAGGGGCTGTGGGGGGATCTGGGGCACACAGAGGTGACTTTGGGGCACACGGAGGTGACTTCGGGTGACACAGGAGTGGCTTTGGGGACACGGGGATGACTTTGGGTGACACAGGGGTGACTTTGGGTGACACAGGAGTGACTTTGGGGACACGGGGGTGACTTTGGGGCACACAAAGGTGATTTTGGGGCACACAGGGGTGACTTTGGGTGACACAGAGGTGACTTTGGGTGACACAGGGGTGACTTTGGGGCACACAAAGGTGACTTTGGGGCACACAGGGGTGACTTTGGGTGACACAGAGGTGACTTTGGGTGACACAGGGGTGACTTTGGGTGACACGTGGGTGACTTTGGGGCACACAAAGGTGATTTTGGGCACACGGGGATGACTTTGGGTGACACGGGTGGCTTTGGGTGACACAGGAGTGACTTTGGGGCACACAGGGATGACTTTGGGGCACACAGGGGTGACTTTGGGTGACACAGGGGTGACTTTGGGTGACACAGAGGTGACTTTGGGGCACACAGGGATGACTTTGGGGCACACAGGGGTGGCTTTGGGTGACACAGGGGTGACTTTGGGGCACACAGAGGTGACTTTGGGTGACACAGAGGTGACTTTGGGGCACACAGGGGTGACTTCGGGGCACACAAGGGTGACTTTGGGGCACACAGAGGTGACTTTGGGGCACACAGGGATGACTTTGGGTGACACAGGAGTGGCTTTGGGGCACACAGGGGTGACTTTGGGGACACGGGGATGACTTTGGGTGACACGGGTGACTTTGGGTGACACAGGGATGACTTTGGGGCACACAGGGATGACTTTGGGGCACACAGGGATGACTTTGGGGCACACTGGTGACTTTGGGGCACACAGGGATGACTTTGGGGCACACAGGGATGACTTTGGGGCACACTGGTGACTTTGGGGCGCCCGGGGTGGCCCGAGGTGACCCCCGAAAGTCCCAGCTGACCCCTGCCCCCTCCCATCCCCCCCCCCAGGAGATGCACGTGCACCCCAAGGCCGAGAAGGGCGCCAAGGGCCAGGTGGGCGCCCCGATGCCCGGGGAGGTGGTCGAGGTCCGGGTGCAGGAGGGGGCGGCGGTGGCCAAGGGCGACGCGCTGTGCGTGCTCAGCGCCATGAAGATGGAGACCGTGGTGACGGCGCCCGTGGCGGGCAAGGTCACCAAGATCCACGTGCGCCCCGGGCTCAGCCTCGAGGGCGACGACCTCATCGCCGTCATCGAGTAGATGTTGGGGGGGTTCCCCCCCAAAAAATCCCCCCAAGGAACCCCGAAACCCCCCCGGAAACAACCTCGCGGAAATGGGGCGTGGCCCCTTTAAGAGCCCCCCCGGTGGGTGGCGCCCCCTGGTGGGGGCTGGGCGGTACAACAAGGCCTTAATGGGGGGGGCGTGTCTTAATTAGGGGGGGCCACGTCTTAATTAAGAGGTGCCCCGTGAAGGGGGGGTCCCGCTCCGGGGGGACGCCTCATTTTTGGGGAGGGGGGAGCCCCAATTTGGGGGGGGCTCATTAAGTGGGGGTGGCTCCTTTTTTAGGTTGGTACGATCCATTTTGGGGGGGGGGAGACACACCCAATAATTGGGGTGCCCCCCCCCCATTTTTTGGGCATTTCACACAATTTTGGGGGCTGAAACTTCTTTGGTGGGGGGGTTGAAGCAGAGTTTGGGGGGGTCACCCCATTTTTAGGGGCTTCATTTCCTGCGGACCCCCCCCCCCGATTTTGTCCCCCCACAGATTTTGAGCCGGCCAATCCCCCCCCCATTTTTGGGGGTCCCCTCGCACTCTGGGGGGAGCCCCCTGCCCTCCCCCCATCCCTGCCAAGCTGCCTTAGGGGGATCTGGAAAATTTGGGGGGGGGGAGGGGAGGGGTAGGTGTGGCCGCCCCTCCCCCATCCCCCCACCCCCCCCCCCCGCTTTTGCCAAACGCCCCCGGGGGTGGGGGAGGGGAGGGGGCGGAGCCTGTGACCAAAGGAGGGGCTTGAACTGGACTGGGGGGGAGGGGCCGCCCCTCCCCCCTCCCCGCGGGGACTCGAACTGGAGAGGGAGGGGCCGCCCCTCCCCCACGCGCCCCCTCCCCCACCCCCCATTTTGGGGGGTCCCGGGCAATAAAAACTGGACTAACGGCGCCGGTGGTGTGGGGGAGGGGCTGCCGGGACCCCCGGGCGACCCCCGAGGGGAGGGGGCGTGGCCTGAGTACGAGTGGGCGTGGTCTGAGCACGAGTGGGCGTGGTCAGCGAGCTCAGAGGGGCTTTAATTCCCAAATGGGGGGAGTGGGCGTGGCTTCGACCTCAAAGCCCCGCCCACCTCGCCCCAAAAGGGGCGTGTCCCAACCCGGTGGGCGTGGTCTTCGTTCCCTGGTGGGTGTGGCCTAAGCGATTCTTCCCGCACCCAAGTTTGGGTGTGTCCCTAAGTGGGCGTGTCCCCAGGTGGGTGTGTCCCTTCCCTAAAAGGGTGTGTCCCTGCCTAAATGGGTGTGTCCCCAGGTGAGTGTGTCCCCAGGTGGGTGTGTCCCCATGTGGGTGTGTCCTAGGTGGGTGTGTCCCTAAGTGGGCGTGTCCCCAGGTGGGTGTGTCCCTTCCCTAAAAGGGTGTCCCTGCCTAAATGGGTGTGTCCCCAGGTGGGTGTGTCCCTAAGTGGGTGTGTCCTCAGGTGGGTGTGTCCCCAGGTGGGCGTGTCCCCAGGTGGGCGTGTCCCCAGGTGGGTGTGTCCCCAGGTGGGTGTGTCCTCAGGTGGGTGTGTCCTTGCCTAAATGGGCGTGGGCCCCGGTGGGTGTGTCCCTGCACAAGTGGGCGTGTCCCCAGGTGGGTGTGTCCCCAGGTGGGTGTGTCCCCAGGTGGGTGTGTCCCAAGGTGGGCGTGTCCCTGCCCAAAATGGGTGTGTGTCCCCCCCCCCGGGCGTGCCCCCCGCCCCATCCCCGTTCGGGGTCCCTAGGGTGCCGGGGCGGCGCGGGGCGGGCCGGGGCGCGGCGCGGGCGCGGCCTTGCGGGCCAGCTTGGCCAGGAGGGGGCTGTGGGGGTGGCGCTGGCGCAGGTGCGCCAGGTGCGCGTCCTGGCTCTCGGCCGTGCCGCCGCACTCCTCGCACACGTAGAGCTTGGCCCGGCGCTCCTTGTAGCCGTAGCGCTGCGCCACGCCGTGGATCTTGCGCAGGTGCGACTCCAGCGAGCAGCGCTGCGTGAAGGCCTTGTCACAGAGCGAGCACTTGTAGGGACGGACACCTGGACGGGACAGGGGGACATGAGGGGACAGGTGGGGACATGAGGGGACATTAGGGGACACCTGGCCAGGGGTCATGGCCTTGTCACAGAGTGAGCACTTGTAGGGACGGACACCTGGACAGGACAGGGGGACACGAGGGGACAGGTGGGGACATGAGGGGACATTAGGGGACACCTGGCCAGGGGTCATGGCCTTGTCACAGAGTGAGCACTTGTAGGGACGGACACCTGGACAGGACAGGGGGACACGAGGGGACAGGTGGGGACATGAGGGGACATGAGGGGACACGGCCTTGTCACACCAACAGCACTTGTAGGGATGGACACCTGGCCAGGGGACAGGAGGGGACACTTGGGGACACGGCCCTGTCACACTTGGGACGGCCGCCTGGCGGGGTTCGGGGTTCGGGGTTCGGGGTTCGGGGTTTGGGGTTCGGGGTTCGGGGTTCGGGCTTGGGCCGCCTCGTGGCTGTCCCTGTCCTGCCCCAGTCCCACTCTGGCTCCGTCCCGTTCCCGTCCCCCCCTCACACCCTCCCCGTTCCCAGCTCCGTCCCCGTGCCCAGCCCTCTTCCCACCCCTGGGCCATCCTTGTCCCTGCTGCTGTTCCCGCCCCGTTCCCGCCCCGTTCCTGATCCCAATCCCATTCGCATTCCCGTTCCCGTTCCCATTCCCACCCCATTCCCGATCTAGTTCCCAATCCCGTTCCGGTCCCGCTCCCGTTACCGTTGTTGGTGCGGACGTGGCGCTTGAGGTCGAAGGTGTCGTTGAACCATTTCCCAGCCCATTCCCATTCCCATTCCCATTCCTGTCCTGTTCCCATTCCTGCCCCATTCCCATTCCCAATCCCATTCCTGCCCCGTTCCCTTTCCGGTCCCGCTCCCGTTACCGGTGTGGGTGCGGACGTGGCGCTTGAGGTCGAAGGTATCCCTGAACCATTTCCCAGCCCATTCCCAATCCCATTCCCGTTCCCAATCCCATCCCTGCCCCGTTCCCGTTCCGCTCCCGCTCCCGTTACCGGTGTGGGTGCGGACGTGGCGCTTGAGGTCGAAGGTGTCGTTGAAGCCCTTCCCGCAGTAGGGGCACCGGTGCCGCTTCACTTCGCTGTGGCACTTGAGGTGCCGGTTCAGCATCCGCTGGAACCCGAAGCTCTTGTGGCACACGGGGCACGAGAAGAGCTCGGAGCCCCCCGGGACCCCCCCGGCCACCGGGACCCCCACGGGGACCCCCCCGGCCAGGGGCAGCCCCGGGGGGAGGGGGGCGCCCAAAGGGCCGGACGGGACCTGCGGAGGGAGGGGAGGAAGGGGTTAAATGGGGGGGCATGGTGGGGACCCCCCTCGGGACCCCCCTCGGGACCCCCCAGTTACGGGGAGAGCGGTGATTTTGGGGACCCCCGGTCGTGACGGACAGCCCCCCTGGGGGACCTCTGATTTTGGGGAGCCCCCAACCCACCTTGGTGACCCCCCCAAATTTGGAGACTCCCCCCACCCCAATTTGGGGACCTCCGTGCTCCCCCAGTCTCAGGCCCCCCCCTCCCCAATTTGGGCACCCCCAGCTGACTTTTCTCCCCCCCCATCCTTCCAAGCCCCCTCCCCAAATTTGGGGTGCCCCTTACCTTGCCCTTGGGGTGCAGGAAGGGGCCGGGGGGGGCGCGGGGGGGCAGCGTCATGTCCAGGGGGGACGCGGGGGCCTCGCCCACGGCCGGCTCGGGGTCCCTGCGCAGGGGGCAGCCCCCCAGGCAGACTGGGGGGGGTGGGGGGCACGGTTTTAGGGGGGGTCATGAACCCCCGAACCGCCCCCCCAAAATTGCATCCCCCCCAAAAAAACCCCCCCCAAAAAAATCGGGACGCCCCAAACGTGACCCCCCCACCCCTCCCCAAATCGGAGCCCACCCTGGGGACGCCCCAAATGTGCCCCCCCCCATGGCAGGAGGAGGATTTGGGGGGCCCCTCCCCCGCTCCCCTCCCCCGCCCTTCGGGGTTCCCCCGACCGGTCGGACGGCTCGGGCCGCGACACCCCAAATTACCGCCCCAATGACGCCCCTAATTAGGGGTTTCCGGCGGGTGGCGCCCGCGTGGGCCCCGGGGGGGGGACGCCACCCACCCCCCCCGGGGGGACACCGGCGACACCCAAAAATCCCCTCCCCCACCCAGGGACACGGCCGGGCAGCCCGAACCCCCCTAAAATCGCCCCCAGGCACCCCAAAATCCTCCCCAAACCCTCCGGGCACCCCAAACCCGCACCCCCCAAAAGGGTCCGGGGGTGCCCCCCAAAATCCTCCCTAACCCCCCCCCCCCACATCCCAGAGTTTGGGTGGGATTTTGGGGCTGAACCCCAACTCTGCCCCTCAGGGGATACCCCTGGGGGGGAAGGAGGTCACCCCAAAACTGGGATCCCTCCAAAATCGGGGCCCCTGGAACCCCCTATCCCCAAAATTCCGGTTTCCCCCTACATTCTTTGGTCGTCCTGCACACTTCCAGAACACCTGGGACCCCCCCAAAATTCCTGGATCCCCCTCAAACACCCGGAACCCCCAAATTCCTGACACAGCCCCCCAGACTTCTGGGGACCCCCAGCAGCTGAATCCCAACGGACACCTGAAACCCCCCCACATCCCGGGGTCCCCCAAATTCCTGAGTCCTCCCAAATTCCTGAGTCCCCCCCTAATCCCATCTCCCGACGGATCCTGGCCCCCCCAAATCCCTGAATCCCCCCAAATCCCATTTCCCGATGGATCCTGGCCCCCCCAGATCCCATTTCCCGACGGATCCTGCCCCCCCAAATCCCTGGATCCCCCCAGATCCCATCTCCCGAGGGATCCTGGCCCCCCCCAAATCCCTGGATCCCCCCAGATCCCATCTCCCGAGGGATCCTGCCCCCCCAAATCCCTGGATCCCCCCAGATCCCATCTCCCGATGGATCCTGCCCCCCCAGATCCCTGCCCCGTACTGGGCACGTAGATCTCCGCCCGCTGCTCGTCCGGGAGCTCGCTCCAGTTGCGCTTGGCCGTGGCCACCACCGGCTTCTTCACCAGGAAGGCGCGCGGCATGGCCGGATGGATCCCGCTGGATCCCGCTGGATCCCCCGGTCCCGATGGATCCCGGTGGATCCCTGCTCCGATCCCCGGCGGCTGCGGTGCCGATCCCCGGCTCCCGGCGGGGCTGGGTCCCGGTTCCCCGGTTGGATTTGATCCCAATCCGGAGAGTTTGGCCAAGACCCGCAGCCGATCCCAAATCCTTGGGGACTTTTGATCACAGAACTCAAATGTTCGGTCAGCGGCTCCCGCCGATCCCAAATCCTCGCTCGGTTCTGGTGCCGGATCCCAAATCCTCGCCCGGTTCTGGTGCCGGATCCCCGATCCCGCCGGATCCCCCCGCGCCGCCCCCTCAGCGGCGCTGTCCCGGGGCTGTCCCGGCGCTGTCCCGGCGCTGTCCCGGCTCTCCTGTCCCGGGGCTGTCCCGGAGCTGTCCCGGCTCTCCTGTCCCGGGGCTGTCCCGGAGCTGTCCCGGCTCTCCTGTCCCGGTTGTGCTGTGCTGCTGCCGGTCCCGGCGGTGTTATCCCGGTCCCGGCTCTGTTATCCCGATTGTCCCGGTGCTGTCCCGGCTGCGTTATCCCGGTTGTGCTGCTCCCGGCTCTGTTATCCCGGTCCTGGCTCTGTTATTCCGGTTGTGCTGTCCCGGTCTTGTCCCGGTGCCAGAGATGCTGTCCTGGTGCTATCCCGGTCCTGGCGGTGCCGTGCCGGTCCCGTTAGTGCTGTCCCGGTGCTGTCCTGGTCTTGTCCCGGTCCCGTTAGTGCTGTCCCGGTGCTGTCCCGGTCCCGGAGATGCTGTCCCGGTCCCGTCCCTGTCCCGTCCCGGTCCCGTTAGTGCTGTCCCGGTCCCGTCCCTGTCCCGTTAGTGCTGTCCCGCTCCCGGTCCCGGTGCTGCTGTCCCGGTGCTGTCCCGCTCCCGGTGCTGCTGTCCCGGTCCCGGTGCTGCTGTCCCGGTTCCGTCCCGGTCCCGGTGCTGCTGTCCCGGTCCCGCTCCCGGTGCTGCTGTCCCGCTGCCGTCGCGGCCGTGCCGTGCCGGTCCCGGCGGTGCCGCCCCGCCGCGCGTCCCCGTCCCGCCCCGCGGTGCCCCGGACCGGTTCCGCCGGTCGGGCCGGGCCGCGCCGCAGCCGGAGCCGGTCGGGCGGGCGCCGCTTGGGAAATAACGGGGAGCCCCCGCCCCGGCCCGGGGACACCGCGGGACGCGGGACGGCCACGGGGCGGGGACAGCGGCCGTGGGGCACCGGGACACGGGGGGACACGGGGACATTGGGGACACTGGGGGACACCGGGACACCGGGACACGGGGGACATTGGGGGACACCGGGATTTTGGGACACTGGGGACATTGGGGGTATCTGGGGACATCGAGGACACCGGGACATTGGGGACACTGGGGATGGGGACACCGGGGACACGGGGACACTGGGGACAGCCACCGGAGGTGTTCCAGGGGGGTCAGGGTGTCCCCAAAGAGGGTCAGGGCGTCCCCAAAGAGGGTCAGGGTGTCCCAGGGGGGTCAGGGTGTCCCCAAGGGGGGGTCAGGGTGTCCTCAGGGGGGGTCAGGGTGTCCCTGGGGGGGGTCAGGGTGTCCCTGGGGGCGTCAGAGTCCCCAAATCCGCGGGACCCCTCCCCAAACCGGGGCGCCGCCCCCCCCGCACTGGCGCTGCAGCTGCTGCTGGGGGGGGAGGGGCCTGAGCTGTCGCGACATGGCGGGACATGGCCCCCCCCCAAAAAAAAAAACAAACTGGAAATTGCAAAATCCGTGTCTGCTTCTAGGGGTGGGGGGCTCGGGGGGGGTCCCTGTGGGGCTGGGGGCTCCGGGGGGGGCTCGGGGGGGGCCCTGTGGGGCTGGGGGCTCCGGGGGGCTCGGGGGGGGCTCTGGAGGCTAGGGGTCCCCATAGGGCTGGGGGTGTCCCTGAAGGTTTGGGGGGGGGGTCCCAACAGACGCTGGGGGGGGTGCTCAGAACGCCCCCCGGCCCCGAACTACATCTCCCATCATTCCCCGCCCTTTCCGTACGGCGCCGCCATCTTTGTTCCAAACTGGGCGCCGCCATCTTGGCTCCGTTCCTGGGCGCCTCCGCGCCCCTTCCGGCGCGCGGTGACGTAACTTCCGCCCTCCCCGAGCCGATCAGCGATGGCGGCGGGGGGCTGGGACCGGGTCCGGGTCCGGGTCCCGCCCGGCGCCGCCCCGGAGCCGCTCCCGGTGCAGCTCCTGCCCTGCCGCGTCCGGCACGACGGGCCCGCGCCCGTGGCCGCGTTCCTGCGGGCCCGGCCCGGCCCCGGCGGCGGTGCGGCCCGGGGCGGCCCGGGGGGAGCCCTGGGGGGAGCCCTGGGGGGATCTGGGGGGTCCTGAGGGGAGATCCCGCCGAGTCCGGGGGGCGGACGGGGGGTCTGGGGGCTCGGGGGGGTCGGGGATCTCGGGAATGTTTGGGGGTCCCGGCTGGCTTTGGGGGTCGCGTGGCGGTTTAGGGATGCCCAGGAGGTTCTGGGGGTCCCGGGGGGGTTTTGGGGCTCCCGGGCGGGTTCTGGGGGTCCCGGGATGAGGTTTTGGTGGTCCAGGGCCGGTTTTGGGGGTCTCAGGTGGGTTTTGGGGGTCCCGGGATGAGGTTTTGGGTGTCCTGGGCCGGTTTTGGGTGTCCTGGGTGGGTTTTGGGGGTCCCGGGATGAGGTTTTGGGGCTCCCTGGTGGGTTTTGGGGGTCCCGAGCGGGTTTTGGGGTCCCCCATCTCACTCTCCCCCCAGAGCTCTGGGCCTCGTTCCGGGGGCGCCGCTTGGGGGGCCGGGAGCTGCCGCTGCCCCCCGGCTACTCGGGGGTCGTGCTGCGGGAGGGGGAGCCCGGGGACCCCCAGGTGAGGCAGAGACCCCCCCCGGGGCTCAGCCCCCCCTTTCCCCATCCCCGGGGGGTCCCGGCCCCCCTGACCTTTTCCCTCTGCCCCTGACCTTTGACCTTTGCCCTCTGCCCAGGCTGGCTGGGTGACCCCGGCCGGGGCCTTCGGCGCCATCACGGACTGGGGGGGCGACGCCGCCCCCGCCCCCGACCGGGGCCTGGCCCGGGCCCTGCAGTGGGCGCCCCTTGCCCGGGCCGTGAGTGGGGCTGGGGGCAATTTTGGGGGGCTGGGGGCACATCTGGGGGGCTGGGGGCACATTGGGGGGGCTGGGAGCATATCTGGGGGGTCTGGGTGCACATTTAGGGGGTCTGGGGGCACATTTGGGGGGCTGGGGGCACATTTGGGGGATCTGGGGGGCACATTTGGGGGGTTTTGGGGTCACATTTGGGGGCTGGGGGCATATTTGGGGGGTTTTGGGGTCACATTTGGGGTCTGGGGTCTCATTTGGGGCTCCCCCAGCCCCCCTCACCCTGCCCCTCCCCCAGCTCCACGCCCCCGTGAGTGACAGCGACGAGGAGGCGGAGCCGTGACAGGCCACGCCCCCGAGCCACGCCCACAACCGGAGCCACACACCTCATTAGCATTTCCAGCCACACCCACTGGGCAGGGCTCATTTAAATAAAAGTGCCTGCAGCCCCTCCCAGTGTGAGTGGAGCCTGTGGAAGCCCCGCCCACTTTATTTAAAAAAACCCAACACACCAATCACTGTCCAGAGGAGGCCTCGCCCACATACGCAGCCACGCCCCCCGTGGGCGGAGCCTCCGAGTCACGCCCCAGTGGGTGTGGCCCAGCAGAGCCCCGCCCCTTTCTCGGCCAATAAAGGAATTGCAGCGCAGGTGTGGGCGGGGCCAGGTGTGATTAATGAGCGGCGCCGGGTGGGCGTTTCTGTGTCCATGGGTGTGTTCAGGTGGGCGTTTCCATGGGCATGTCCAGGTGTCCGTGTCTGTGTCCCTGTCCTCATGTCTGTGTCCGTGTCCCGTGTCCATGTCTGTGTCCCGGTGTCCATGTCTGTGTCGCAGTGTCTGTGCCATGTCCGTGTCCGCGTCCCTGTCTGTATGTCCATGTCCATGTCCCTATGTCCATGCCGTGTCCATGTCCATGCTGTGTCCCTGTCCTGGTGTCCATGCCATGTCCGTGCTGTGTCCATGTCCGTGCTGTGTCCGTGCCATTTCCGTGTCCATGCCGTGTCCGTGTCTATGTCCGTGTCCATGTCCCTGTCCTGGTGTCCGTGGCATGTCTGTGCCATGTCCCGGTGTCCATGTCCGTGTCCGTGGCGTGTCCATGTCCACGCCGTGTCCGTGGCGTGTCCGTGTCCATGTCCACGCCGTGTCCGTGGCGTGTCCGTGTCCATGTCCACGCCGTGTCCGTGGCGTGTCCGTGGCCTCACCACTTGCCGCGCTTGCTCCAGTCCTTGGGGGTGAAGTGCAGGCACTTGGCGTCGATGCGCAGCAGCCGCTTCAGCATGGCGCGCTCGTGGCCCTCCACGATGTCCTCAGACAGCGTCAGGATATACTGGCCCTGCACGCGGGGACAGGAACACGTGTGTCAGGTGTGCACACGTGTGTCAGGTGTGCACACGTGTGTCACGTGTGTCAGGATGTACTGGCCCTGCTCGCGGGGACAGGAACACGTGTGTCAGGTGTGCACACCTGTGTCAGGTGTGTCAGGATGTACTGGCCCTGCACGCGGGGACAGGAACATGTGTGTCAGGTGTGCACACGTGTGTCAGGTGTGTCAGGATGTACTGGCCCTGCACACAGGGACGGGAACACGTGTGTCAGGTGTGCACACGTGTGTCAGGATGTACTGGCCCTGCTCGCAGGGACGGGTGGCAACACGTGTGTCAGGTGTGCACACGTGTGTCAGGTGTGCACACGTGTGTCAGGTGTGTCAGGATGTACTGGCCCTGCACGCAGGGACGGGAACACGTGTGTGAGGTGTGCACACGTGTGTCAGGTGCGTCAGGATGTACTGGCCCTGCTCGCGGGGACGGGTGGCAACACGTGTGTCAGGTGGGAACACGTGTGTCAGGTGTGCACACGTGTGTCAGGTGTGCACAGGTGTATCAGGGTGTACTGAGTCTGTACTGGTGTGCACAGGTGTGTCAGGTGTACAGATTCATACAGGTGTGTCAGGGTGTACTGGCCCTGCAGGGACGGGTGTGTCAGGTGTGCACAGGTACAGGTGTGTCAGGGTGTACTGGCCCCGTACATGCGTGTCAGGACCTCCTCCAGGTGTGTCAGGACCTCCTCCAGGTGTGTCAGACCCCACCCAGGTGTGTCAGGTGTGCGAGGCCCCGCCCCCCCAGGTGTGCCAGCCCCACCTTGTAGTAGTTGATGAGGTTCAGGTACTGCAGCGTGGAGATCACGTCCTCCTTCTTGATGCTCGTGATCTCGCTGATCTCGCTGCGGGAGGGGCAGTGAGGGGGGGCTGCACGCCCTGACCCCCGCGGCACCCCCCAAAATCCCCCAGAATCCCCCAAAATCCCTGGAACCCCCATAAATCCCTGGAGCCCCCCAGAATCCCCCAAAATCCCCCAAAATCCCCCAAAAATCCCTGGAACCCCACAGAACCCCCCCGAGGTTGGGAAGTGAAGGGGCGGAGCCTGCAGTGGGTGGGCGTGGCCTTGTGGGCGTGGCCTGGAGCAGCTGTCCATCAATGCTGAGCATTGATTGGCAGCTGGGGCGGAACCTCGGGGGCGTGGCTTGGAGATGGGCGTGGCCTGATATGCCACGCCCTGCGTGTGGGCGGGGCTTAGCGGTGGGCGGGGCTTTAGGGGTGGATCCTGGTATGGGTGTGGCCCAGGGGGCGTGTCTTCTGCAAGTGGGCGTGGCCTGCATGAGCCGCCCATATTGGGTATCGCTGTGGTGGGTGGAGCCTCAGGAAAAGGGGCGTGGCTTCACAGAGGAGCAAGGTTTTACAAAGGGGTGTGGCCTCCGGAAGGGGGCGTGGTCTCGGGAAGGGGGCGTGTCTCACTTGATGGTGATCTGGGGCCGCTCGCCCGCCTCGGCCTTGAGCCCCATGAGGATCTCCAGGATGGTCTGGGACCAGTAACTGCGGTAGGAGAGCAGCCCCAGGTCCGAGAGCGGCTTCTCGGGGGTGCCCGTCTTGCCCTCCACCTTGGAGAGCTCGTAACCTGCACGGAGCAGCGCGAGCTGAGGGCGACGGGACGGGGACGGGGGACAGGGGGACACGGGGACACGGGGACAGGGGGACACGGGGGACAGGGGGACACGGGGACGGGGGGGATGGGGGGGGACAGGGGGCATTGGGGTGAGTTTGGGTGGGTTTGGGTGGATTTGGGGTGAGTTAGGGTGTGTTTGGTGGGGATTGGGTGGATCTGGGGGGGGATTGGGTGGGTTTGGGGTAGGTTTGGGTGGCTCTGGGTGGATTTGGGGTGGGTCTGGGTGGCTTTGGCACTGACTGAACTCGATGAGCAGCTTGCCGTAGCCGCGGCGCTGGTACGGGGGCAGGGTGAGGATGCAGGCCACGTTGTAATCCTCAGTCGACTCCTTCTCCTGCAGAGAACCCGGGATCAGATCCCAAAAACCCCTGGGACCGCCCCAAAACCCCCCTGAATCCCCCCAGACCCCCCAAATCTCCCCTAGACCACCAAGACCCCCCAAATCTCCCCCACACCCCCTCAAATTCCTCCCAAATCCCTCCCAGACTCCCCAGTTCCCTCTCAAACCCCCCTAGATCCCCCCAAATCCCCCCCAAATCCTCCCAGAACCCCTCAAATCCCCCCAAAATCCCCTCTAGACCCCCCAAATGCCCCATGGACCCCCCCAAATCCCCCCCGGGCCCCCCACCTTGGAGAAGTAGCCCACGATGTGGAAGCCTTTGCAGTCGTACTCGGTCATGACGTAGAAGAGGAAGGGGTCGGTGTCATAGTAAAGGGTTTTGTGGTCCAGGAAGCACTTGGCCAGCAGGCAGAGGTTCTGGGAATAGCTCTGGGGAGGGGTCCCGGGGGGGTCAGGTGGGGGAGACCCCCAAGGGACCCCCCCGGGACCCCCCGAGCCCCTCACCTTGTTCTTGCGGCCATCGATCTCGAAGAAGGAGATGGTGCCCTTGCGGTAGATCTCATTGCCAGGGGGGTGCCGCAGGTCACACTTGGTCTGGGGAGGGGATTTTGGGGGGTTTGAGGGGATTTTGGGGGGTTTGAGGGGGTTTTGGGGGGTTTGAGAAAGTTTGAGGGTGGAAGGGGAAGATCAGGAGGAAAACGAGGAGGGAAGAGGGGAGAAAAAGGGAAAAATTTAGGGGGAGGAAGTTTGGGGTAAGGGGGTGTCCAAATCCCCAAATCCCTCAAAAGTCTCCTAAAACTCCCCCAAATCCCCCTTACACCCCCCTAAAACTCTCCCAAATCCCCCTAAAACCCCCTAAAACTGCCCCAAACCCCCCTAAAACTCTCCCAACCCCCTCAAACCCCCTAAAATTCCCCTAAACCCCCCTAATACTTCCCCAAATCCCCCTAAAACTCCCCCAAACACCCCCCAAACCTCCTAAAACTCCCCCAAATCCCCCTAATACTTCCCCAAATCCCCCTAAAACCCTCCTAAAACTCCCCCAAACCCCCCTAAAACTCCCCCAAATCCCCCTAAAACCCACCAAACCCACCTAATGCTCCCCCAAACCCCCCTAGAACTCCCAGAAACACCCCTAAATCCCCCCCAAAATCCCCCCAATCCCCCCTAAAACTCCCCAAAACCCCCCTAAACCCTCCTAAAACTCTCCCAACCCCTCCAAACCCCCTAAAACTCCCCCAAATCCCCCTAATGTTCCCCCAAATCCCCCTAATGCTCCCTCAAAGCCCCCTAAAACCCTCCTAAAACGCCCCCAAAACCCTCCAAACCCCCTAAAACTCCCCCAAGCCCCCCTAAAACTCCCCCTAATCCCCCTAAAACCCACCTAATATTCCCCCAAATCCCCCTAAAACTCCCCCAAACCCCCCTAGAACTCCCAGAAACCCTGTAAAACTCTTCTGAATCGCCCCAATACTCCCCCAAATCCCCCTAAATCCCCCCTAAAACTCCCCGAAACACCCCTAAATCCCCCCAAAATCCCCCCAATCCCCCCTAAAACTCCCCAAAACCCCCCTAAACCCTCCTAAAACTCCCCCAAACACCCCTAAAACTCTCCCAACCCACTCAACCCCCCTAAAACTCCCCTAAACACCCCCCAAACCTCCTAAAACTCCCCCAAATCCCCCTAAATCCCCCCTAAAACTCCCCCGAACACCCCAAAATCCCCCCCAGTCCCCCCCGCCCGGCCGTACCAGGTGGCGCTGCAGGCAGCGCAGGCTGTGCCCGTACTTGAGGCAGAACTCGCACAGGTAGAGCACGGGCAGCCCCGTCAGCTCCTGCGGGTACGGCGAGAAGTACCAGGGCTTGAGGCGGTGCCGGCCCAGCTCGATGCACTCGATGTTCTTCATGCGCGTCACGATGTCGTCGTGGCTGCGGTCCGACACCAGGCTCCCGGTCATGCGCGGCGCCGACGGGGCCCCGTCCGACGAGTCCTGCGAGTCCTGGGCGGGGGGCAGCGCGCTCAGGGCCCGGGGGGCTCCCCGCCCGCCTCCTGGCGCTCCCCATTCCGGCTGCTCTGTGCCTTCCCTGCCTCAGTTTCCCCATTCCGGCTGCTCTGTGCCTTCCCTGCCTCAGTTTATGCCTTCCCTGCCTCAGTTTCCCCATTCCAGCTGCTCTGTGCCTTCCCTGCCTCAGTTTGTGCCTTCCCTGCCTCAGTTTCCCCATTCCGGCTGCTCTGTGCCTTCCCTGCCTCAGTTTCCCCATTCCGGCTGCTCTGTGCCTTCCCTGCCTCAGTTTATGCCTTCCCTGCCTCAGTTTCCCCATTTCCAGCTGGATTGTGGCTTTCCTGCCTCAGTTTCCCCATTCCGGCTGCTCTGTGCCTTCCCTGCCTCAGTTTCCCCATTCCGGCTGGATCGTGCCTTCCCTGCCTCAGTTTGTGCCTTTCCTGCCTCAGTTTCCCCATTTCCTGCTGGTTTGTCCATTTCCTGCCTCAGTTTGTGTTTTTCCTGCCTCAGTTTCCTCGTTTCTGGCTGGTCGGTGCCTTCCCTGCCTCAGTTTCCCCATTCCTGCTGGTCTGTGCCTTCCCTGCCTCAGTTTCCCAATTCCGGCTGGATTGTGCCTTCCCTGCCTCAGTTTCCCAATTCCGGCTGGATTGTGGCTTCCCTGCCTCAGTTTCCCCATTCCGGCTGCTCTGTGCCTTCCCTGCCTCAGTTTGTGCCTTCCCTGCCTCAGTTTCCCCATTTCCAGCTGGATTGTGGCTTCCCTGCCTCAGTTTCCCCATTCTGGCTGGTTTGTGTCTTTCCTGCCTCAGTTTCCCCATTCTGGCTGGTTTGTGTCTTTCCTGCCTCAGTTTCCCTGTTTTTAGATTGCTCTTCTCCAACTTTGCCTCAATTTCCCCATTCCTAGGTTGCTTTTCCCCAACTCTGCCTCAGTTTCCCCATTTTTAGGTTACTTTTCCTCATCCCTGCCTCAGTTTCCCTGTTTTTAGGCCACCCCCCATCCCTGCCTCAGTTTCCCCACTTCCAGCTGACGTTTCCTCATTTCCAGGCCATTTTCCCCTCCCGTGCCTCAGTTTCCCCAGCCCCAGAGCCCGTTTCTCTCCTCCCCTCCCCCCCAGGGCAGGGCAGCCCCTCCCCCCCGGTGTCCCCCCGGTGTCTCCAATGTCCCCCCGGTGTCCCCACCTCGTCCGTCCCCAGGCAGGCCGACTTCCTCTTGCGGCCCGGCTGAGCCGCCACCGCCCGGCGCGCGGAGCCGTTCTGGGGGAGAGGGGGTCAGTGTCTGCCCCCCAAAATCCCCAAAACCACCCCAAAATCCCACAAATTCACCCCAGAATTGCCCAAAACCACCCAAAACTGCCCCAAATCACCCAAAATCCCCAAATCCACCCCAAAACTGCCCAAAACCACCCCAAAACTGCCCGAAACCACCCAAAATCCCCAAATTCACCCAAAATCCCCAAATCCACCCCAGAACTGCCCAAAACCACCTCAAAACCCCAAAATTCAGCCCAAAGCCCCCCAAAATCTCCCCCAAAACCGACGCAGACACCCCAAACCCACCCAGACTGGTGTTACTGGTATTGTTACTGGCCCATACTGGTGTTACTGGCCCACACTGGTGTCATGTACTGGGCCATACTGGTGTTGATACTGGGCCATACTAGTCAATACTGGTGTTACTGGTCCATACTGGGCCATACTGGTATTGATACTGGGCCATACTGGTCCATACTGGTGTTACTGGTCTATACTGGGCCATACTGGTCCATACTGGTGTTGCTGGGCTCACCTGGGGGAACACGGACGCCTGCGAGGTCTCGGTGGGGGCGGGGACGGGCGTGGCCGGTGACACCACCTCGACCTTGCGCTTCTGGGACCAGTTCAAACCAGTTCAAACCGGACCCTCCCAGTCCCCCCAGTCCCCCCCAGAACAACCCAGTTCATCCCAGTCCCCCCCAGAACATCCCAGTCTATCCCAGTCCCCCCCAGAACATCCCAGTTCATCCCAGTCGCCCCCCAGTCCCCCCAGACCCCCCCCGTCCATCCCAGTCCATTCCCAGTCCCCCCCAGTCCATCCCAGTCCCCCCCAGTCCATCCCAGTCCCCCCCAGTCCCCCCAGACCCCCCCCGTCCATCCCAGTCCATCCCAGTCCCTCCCAGTCCATCCCAGTCCCTCCCAGTCCATCCCAGTTCATCCCAGTTCCCCCCCAGTCCATCCCAGTCCCCCCAGTCCATTCCCAGTCCCTCCCAGTCCATCCCACTCCCCCCCAGTCCATCCCAGTCCCTCCCAGTCCATCCCAGTCCATCCCAGTAGGCCCGAGGAAGGGGAGGCTCAGGGGACACCCCGGGGACAGGGACAGGGTGACAAAACCGGGACCTGCCAGGGACCACCTCCGGGGCCACTTTTGGTGCCAGCTGGGGACCCTGGGGACATTTGGGGACATTTGGGATGTTTGGGGACATTTGGGGCCATTGAGGACATTTGGTGAAATTTGGGGCCATTGGGGATCCTGGGGACGTTCGGGGACCTGGGTGACATCTGGGGACCCTGGGGACATTTGGTGCCATTGGAGACCCTGGTGATGTTCGGGGACCCTGGTGACATTTGGTGACCCTGGTGCCATTGGGGACCCTGGTGCCATTGGTGACCCTGGTGACATTTGGGGACCCTGGGGCCATTGGGGACCCTGGTGCCATTTGGGGACCCTGGTGACATTTGGTGACCCTGGTGACATTTGGGGACCCTGGTGACGTTTGGTGACATTTGGGGACCCTGGTGCCATTGGTGACCCTGGTGACATTTGGGGACCCTGGGGCCGTTTGGGGACATTCGGGGACCCTGGGGCCGCCGGGGCCATCGGGGGTTACCGTGGGGCGCTGGGGGGGCTCGGCCTCGCTCTCCTTGGGCAGGTGCAAGCGGAGCGTGATGGGCCCCGGCCCCGCTGGCCCCGCTGGCCCCGCTGGCCCCGCTGGCCCCGCCGCTGGCCCCGGTGGCCCCGGCAAACTCTTCCCGCTGGCGGGGGCCACCGGCAGCGCCAGCTCCAGGCTCTTCCTCTGCGCCGGGAGGAAGAGGAGGGTTTAGGGGCACGCGCAGGGGACGGAGCCACCGCGGCTCGGGGACCCTCCCGCCACCCCGGGACCCCTCCCGGGGACGGCCCTTGGTGGCCCCAAGGGCTCCTGAAGGGGGACAGGGTGGCATCCAGGGGTCGGGGGTGTCCCTAAGGGGTCAGGGGTGTCCCCAGGGTTCCCTTAGAGGGGTCAGGGGTGGCCCCAGGGTCCCCTTAGAGGGGTCAAGGGTGTCCCCAAGGGGTCAGAACTGTCCCCAGGGTCCCTTAAAGGGGTTGGGGTTGTCCCCAAGGGGTCAGAGATGTCCCCAAGGTCCCCAGAGAGTGCCTGGGGATGTCCCCAAGGTCCCCTACAGGAGCTGCAGGTGTCCCCAAGGGGTTGAGGGTGTCCCCAAGGTCCCTTAAAGGGGTCGGAAATGTCCCCAGGGTCCCCTAAAGGGGCTGGGGATGTCCCCAAGGGTCCGGGGTGGCCCCTGGGTGTGTCCTGGGGATGTCACCACCCCCCAGGGGACGTCCCTGCTGTGGGGGGCGAGTGTCCCCCTGTCACCAGGGGGTTTGGGGACTCCAGGTCTGTCCCCAGCGGCTCCACGTGTCCCCTGTCCCGTGTCCCCCCCATGTGTCCCCTCAGCGCTCGGTCCCCGAGGCTGGCCCCTGTCCTTGCCCTGTCCCTTGGTGTCCCTCGCCCGTGTCCCCAAACTGTCCCTGTCCCAGCCCCTCCTCAGCCCTGTCCCTTCCGTGTCCCCTGTCCCCAGACCCCTCTGTCCGTCCGGTGTCCCCTCAATGTCACCCGACCTCCCGTTGTTCCTCATCTCCCGTTTCCCCCCATCCCCTCCCCGTGTCACCAAGTGTCCCCAGTGTCCCCCCATGTCCCCGTATCCATCACCAGGTCTCTGTGTCCCCTCCAGGTGTCCCCTCCAGGTGTCCCCCCCATGTCCCCAGTGTCCCCCCATGTCCCCAGGTGTCCCTCCATGTCCCCATATCCATCACCAGGTCTCTGTGTCCCCTCCAGGTGTCCCCCCCAGGTCCCCCCGTGTCCCCGTGTCCCGGGGCTCACCGGGTCCCTGTCGGGGGAGCCGGGCCGGGAGCCGGGCAGGCCGTTCTTGGTGGGCGTCTTGGCCTCCTTGCGGGGCACCTGGACCCTCTTGAGGTCCAGCCGGTCGTGGGTCACCCACTCGTCCAGGCGCTTGTTAACTGGGGACAGCGGGGACATGGCGGGCTGGCACGGGGGGTGGCAGTGCCAGGCCAGTGCCAGCCCATTGCCAGCCCAGTGTCCACCCCAATGCCACCCCAGTGACCACCCCAGTGCCCATCCCAGTGTCCATCCCAGTGCCACCCCAGCGTCCACCCCAATGCCACCCCAGCGTCCACCCCAATGCCACCCCAGTGTCCATCCCAGCGTCCCCCATGTCCCTGTGTCCCTGTCCCCGTGTCCCCCCGTGTCCCTGTCCCCCTGTCCCGTGTCCGTGTCGCGCTCACAGTCGATGTAGTGCACGTAGAAGAGTTTCCTGCCGCTGATGTCCTTCACGCTCAGGATCTCGGCCAGCGCTGAAACCGGGGGGGTGGGGGTCACCACACAGCCCCTCCTGGAACCCCCAAACCCCCCAGGGACCCCCAAACCCCCCAGGGACCCCCAACATCCACCCAGGCACTCCAAACCCACCCAGGGATCCCTTCAGGGACCCCCAGACCCCCCTGGGACCCCAGACCCACCCAGGGACCCCCAAACCCACTTAGGACTGCCAAACCCTCCTGGGACCCCCAAACCCCCCTGGGACCCCCAAACCCCCCAGGGACCCCCTCAGGGACCCTAAACCCACCCAGGGACCCCCAAACCGGCCTGGGACCCCCAAACCCACCCAGTGACCCCCTCAGGGATCCCAAATTCCCCCGGGACCCCCTCATGAACCCCAAACCCCCCAGGACCCCCGACCCCCCCCGGGCCAGGCCCCGCCCCCTCAGGAGGCCCCGCCCCCGCCGCTTCCCGCCCTTTCCCTTAGCCCCGCCCCCGCGCCCTGATTGGCTGCCCCCGCGCTGAGCCCCGCCCCGCTCACGCCACTCATCCTCGTTGTCCTGGTTCCGGCGCAGCACGGGCAGGCGGCAGCCCTCGGACACCTCCCCCTGCGGGGGCGGGGCCTCGTCAGGGCCGGCGGGGCCCCAAAACCCCCGCGGGGGGTTCGGGGGGTCCCCGAACCCGTCCGGAGGCTCCCGGAGCCCCTCGGGCGGCTCCCCGAGCCCCCTCCGCGCTGCCCCCCCCCGCCCGCTCCCCACCTCCGCCATTCTCCTCCCGGCCTCCGCTTCCGGCCGGCCCGACGCGCTTCCGGGACGCGGCCCCGCCCCCTCCGCGCCTGCGCCCCGCCCCCCGGTTGGCGGGAGCGCTCGCGGGAGGGGGCGGGGCTTTCCCGGCAGCCGCGTCACGTGGGGCGCGGCGCTTCCGCCAGCGGCGGCGCGAGCGGGGCCCCCCCCCCGCCCTTCCCGCTGCCCCCGGGACCCCCCCGGGACCCCCCCGGGACCCCCGGGACCCCCCGACCCCCGCCATGGAGGACGGTGAGTGCTGACCCCCCCCGCGGCGGTTTTGGGACCGTTCCGCCCCGAGTGACGTCGCGGGGTGAGCGGAGGGTGCGGGCCCTTTAAGGGGGGGGGGCGGGTTTAAAGGGGGAGGGGGTTTTGGGGGAAGACCCCCGCCCCCGTTAAAGTGAGCCCCGTGAAGTAACCCCCGGTGTTGTGACAGCGCCATGAAGAGACCCCCCCCCGTTAATGTGACCCCTCCCGTTAATGCGACCCCCCCCTTAATGTGACACTTCCTTATGTGACCCCCCCTTTATGTGATCCCCCTTATTGTGACCCCCACTTAATGTGACCCCCCCCTTTATGTGACCCCCTTTAATGTGACACCCCCTTTAGGTGACCCCCCCCTTAATGCGACCCCCCCCCATTAATGCCACCCCCCTATTAATGCGACCCCCCTCATTAATGTGACCCCCCCATTAATGCGACCCCCATTAATGCCACCCCCCTCATTAACGTGACCCCCCCATTAATGCGACCCCCATTAATGTGAATCCCCCCATTAATGTCACCCCCCCATTAATGCGACCCCCCCCATTAATGCGACCCCCCCCATTAAATCGACCCCCTTCCCTTTGCCCCCCAGTGACCCCCCCGGACCTCCTGCCCTTCCTGCTGCAGGACTGGGGCGCTCCAGGTGAGTGGGGCCGGGTGGGCGGGGGGGGTCCCCCGGGGGTCCCGGGGGTGGGGGGGGTGCGGAGGGGCTGACGGGACCCCCCGGGACCCCCGTGCCCCCCCAGAGGCGGGGGGGGCGGCGCCGTTCGTGGAGATCCTGGAGCAGCCGCGGCAGCGCGGGATGAGGTTCCGCTACAAGTGCGAGGGGCGCTCGGCCGGGAGCATCCCCGGGGAGCACAGCAGCGAGAGCACCCGGACGCACCCCACCATCCGCGTGAGTGTCCCAGTACAAACCAGTATGGACCAGTAACAGCCTGGGACCCCTCAGTGCCCCCCCAGAGCCCCCCCAGTGCCCCCAGCCCCAGGGAGCACAGCAGCGAGAGCACCCGGACGCACACCACCATCCGCGTGAGTGTCCCAGTACAAACCAGTATGGACCAGTAACAGCCTGGGACCCCTCAGTGCCCCCCCAGAGCCCCCCAGAGCCCCCCAGTGCCCCCAGCCCCAGGGAGCACAGCAGCGAGAGCACCCGGACGCACCCCACCATCCGCGTGAGTGTCCCAGTATAAACCAGTAATGACCAGTAACCACCCAGTGCCCCCCTGAGCCCCTCTAGTGCCCCCCACCATCCGCGTGAGTGTCCCAGTACAAACCAGTATGGACCAGTAACAGCCTGGGACCCCCCCGATCTCCCCAGCTCTCCCATCCCTGGCCGGGGGGGCTCAGCACCCTCTCCCCCAGCCCCACTGCAGCATCCCCGTGAGCCCCCCAGCTCAGACCAGTGCTGACCAGTCCAAACCAGTGCTGACCAGTGCAAACCGGTCCCGCAGGTGAACAACTACCGGGGCCCGGGGCGCGTGCGGGTGTCGCTGGTGACCAAGGACCCCCCGCACCGCCCGCACCCCCACGAGCTGGTGGGCAAGGACTGCCGGGACGGCTTCTACGAGGCCGAGCTGAGCCCCGAGCGCAGCGTGCACAGGTGGGACCCCAACCCGGATGTCCCCCCCAAAAACCGGGACAGCCCCGAAATCGGGATGGGACCCCGAAATCGGGACAGCCCCGAAATCCGGGACGGGAACCCAGACCGGGACGGGACCCCGAAATCGGGATATCACCCAAAAACTGGAACATCCCCCGCCAAAAACTGGGATATCCCTAAAACCAGGGACAACCCTGAAATTTGGGACAGCCCCGAAATCTGGGACAACCCCAAAATCCGGGACAACTCCGAAATCCGGGATATCCTCCCCCAAAAACTGGGACATCCCCAAAAACCAGGGAGAACCCCAAAATCCGGGGACAGCCCCGAAATCCAGGATATCCCCCAAAAACTGGGATATCCCCCAAAAAAACGGGATATCCCCCCCAAAAACTGGGACAGCCGCAAAACCCGGGTCAGCCCCCCAAAAACCGGGGACATCCCCCAAAAACTGTGGACATCCCTCAGGCTGGGGGCACACCCCAAAACTGGGATGTCCCCCAAAATCAGGGACACCCCCAAAACCGGGAGACACCCCCACGGGGCGGTGGGAGCACCCAAGATTTGGGAACCCCCCCAGAAGAGCAGGTGGTATCTCCCAAAATACTGGGGATCTCCCTCCGGGGCGGGTGGGACCACCCAAAAACGGGGGGGACGCCCAAAATACGGGACCCTGCCAGGAGTCCTAGGAACCCCCAAAATTCGGGATCCCTGCCCCGGAGTGTTCGGGGGGATCCCGAAATCCAGGTGGAGCCCTGAGCCAGCCCAGTTTTGGGGTCAGTTTCCAGAATTTGGGGATCCAGTGTGTGAAGAAGCGGGAGCTGGAGGCGGCCGTGGCCGAGCGGATCCGCACCAACAACAACCCCTTCAACGGTACTGGGAGCACTGGGAGGGACTGGGGGGGACTGGGAGGGAACTGGGAGAGAACTGGGAGGGACTGGGAGGGGACTGGGAGCGATTGGGAGGGAACTGGGAGGGACTGGGAGTTACTGGGAGGGACTGGGAGTGACTGGGAGGGACTGGGAGGGAACTGGGGGGGAACTGGGAAGGACTGGGAGGGAACTGGGAGCGACTGGGAGGGACTGGGAGGGAACTGGGAGGGACTGGGAGGGAACTGGGGGGGACTGGGAGGGACTGGGAGGGACTGGGGGGGAACTGGGAGGGACTGGGAGGGAACTGGGAGTGACTGGGAGGGACTGGGAGGGAACTGGGGGGGAACTGGAAAGGACTGGGAGGGAACTGGGAGGGACTGGGAGTTACTGGGAGGGAACTGGGAGTGACTGGGTATTACTGGGAGGTCACTGAGGACGGTCCTGGGGCTGCTGGGGGCGTCACTGGTCTGTACTGGTCTGTACTGGGCAGTGCCAGGGGAGCAGCGCGGGGGCGAGTATGACCTGGGGGTGTCACTGGGGGTACCTGGGGATGTTAGTGGTTTGTACTGATATATACTGGTCTATGCTGGTTTACACTGGTCTGTACTGGTTTATACTGGTCTGTACTGGTTTATACCGGTTCTCACTGGTCTGCACCGGGCAGTGCCGGCGGAGCAGCGCGGGGGCGAGTACGACCTGGCCGCGGTCCGGCTCTGCTTCCAGGTGTGGGTGAGGGGCCCGGGGGGGCTGCAGCCCCTCCCCCCCGTCCTGTCCCAGCCCATCTACGACAACCGTGAGTGGGACACGGGGACACGGGGACAGCTGGGGACACCTGGGCACACCTGGGACACCTGGGGACACCTGAGTGACACCTGGGACACCTGGGGGACATTGGGGACACCTGGGGGACATTGGGGACAGCTGAGGGACACCTGGGGGACATCCCTGAGACCCATGTGGGACATCCCTGGGACATCCCTGGGACACCCAAGGGACACCTGGGGACACCCGAGGGTGGCCCGGGACCCACGGCGGCCCCGCGCTGTCCCCAGGTGCCCCCAGCACGGCCGAGCTCCGGATCTGCCGCGTGAACCGCAACTCCGGGAGCTGCCGGGGCGGGGACGAGATCTTCCTGCTGTGTGACAAGGTCCAGAAAGGTCAGGGGGCACCCCGGGATGGGGACAGCCCGAAACGGGGCACCCCAAAAACGGGGCACCCCAAAAACGGGGACAGCCCGAAATGGGGCACCCCAAAAATGGGGCACCCCAAAATTGGGGCACCCCAAAAATGGGACAGCCGAAAAACGGGACACCCCAAACCCGGGACACCCCAAACCTGGGACACCCCAAAACCTGGGACACCCCAAAGCTGGGATGTCCCAAACAGGGCGATATCGGTGTCTGTGTCCCCCGGCTTTGTTCCTGTCGCTGTCATCTGTCCCTGTCCCCGTGTCCCTGTCCCCATCCCTGTGTCTCTGCCCCCATGTCCGTGTCCCCGTGTCCATGTCCCTGTCCCCATGTCCGTGTCCCCGTGTCCCTGTGGTGTCCCCGGGGTGTCCCCAGCATGTCCCCATCCCCATGTCCATGTCCATGCCCGTGTTCCTGTGTCCATGTCCCCATCCCTGTCCCCGTGTCCCTGTCCCTGCAGTGTCCCCATGTCCCCGTCCCCATGTCCATGTCCGTGTGTCCCTGTCCCCGCGGCACCCCAGCGTGTCCCCATGTCCCTGTCCCTATGTCCGTGTCCCCATCCCCATGTCCATGCCTGTGTCCCCATGTCCATGCCTGTGTCCGTGTCCGTGTCCGTGTCCCCGCCGTGTCCCCGCGTGTCCCCGTGTCCCTGTCCCTATGTCCGTGTCCCCATCCCCATGTCCATGCCCATGTCCCCATGTGCGTGTCCCCGTGTCCCTGTGGTGTCCCCGGGGTGTCCCCAGCATGTCCCCATCCCCATGTCCATGTCCATGCCCATGTTCCTGTGTCCATGTCCCCATCCCTGTCCCCGTGTCCCTGTCCCTGCAGTGTCCCCGTGTCTCTGTCCCCATGTCCATGCCCATGTCCCCGTGTCCGTGTCCCCCGCGTGTCCCCGCGTGTCCCCACTGTGTCCCCGTGCCCGCAGAGGACATCGAGGTGCGTTTCTCGGCCGAGGGCTGGGAGGCCAAGGGCTCCTTCGCGCAGGCCGACGTTCACCGCCAGGTCGCCATCGTGTTCCGCACGCCGCCGTTCCGGGACCCCGCGCTGCGCGCGCCCGTCACCGTGCGCATGGAGCTGCAGCGGCCCTCGGACCGGCAGCGCAGCGCGCCGCTCGACTTCCGCTACCTGCCCCACCAGGGTGGGCTTCGGGGGGCTATGGGGTGGTTCTGGGGGGCTGGGGGTGATCTGGGGTCCCTGGAGCTTCAGTTCCCATTGATTTCCTGTTCCTGCCCCACCAGGGTGGGCTTCGGGGGGCTGCGGGGTGGTTTTGGGGGGCTGGGGGTGATCTGGGGTCCCTGGAGCTTCAGTTCCCATTGATTTCCTGTTCCTGCCCCACCAGGGTGGGCTTCGGGGGGCTGCGGGGTGGTTTTGGGGGGCTGGGGATGATCCAGGGTTCCTCTGGGGCACTCCTGGGTCCCTTTGGGACATTCCTGGATCCCTGGAGCTGCACCACCCCGGTGGAGTTCCACTGCCTGCCCCACCAGGGTGGGCTTCGGGGGGCTGCGGGGTGGTTTTGGGGGGCTGGGGTCCCTTTGGGGCATTCTCAGATCCCTGAATCCCATTGATTTCTATTCCTGCCCCACCAGGGTGACCCTGGGGGGGGTCTATGGGGTGCTGCGGGGTCTTTTTGGGGGGCTGGGGGTGATCCAGGGTCCCTTTTGGGTCACTCCCAGGTCCCGTTCTGGTTCTTTTTGGTTCCTTCTTGTCACCCTGGGACGCTGTGGGGTCTCCTGAGGTCACTGGTGTGACTGGGAGGGGACTGGGGGTCACTGGGAGGTGACTCTGAGTGACTGGGATTAACTGGAAGGTGACAAGGAAGTCACTGGGGGGTCACTGGTTGTTACTGGGAGGTCACTGGTGTGACTGGGAGGGGACTGGGGGGTCACTGGTGTGACTGGGAGCTCCCTGGGAGCTCACTGGTGTCACTGGTGTCACTGGTGCAGGGGACCTGCAGTGCATCGAGGAGAAGCGCAAGCGGACGCGGGAAACCTTCCGCTCCTTCATCCAGCGCAGCCCCCTGCCCGGTGGGGCTTGGGGGGCTTTGGGGGGCTTCGGGGGGATTGTTGGGGTCCCTGGGGGGGTCTAAAGGGGAAATTGGGGATCCTTGGGGGGAATCTGGGGGGGTTTGGGGCCCCTGGGGGAGTCTGGTGGGGAGATTTGGGGGACCCTGGGGGGAGGCTTGGGGTCTCCGGGGGGGTGTAGAGGAGGAACTGGGGGTCTTGGGGGGGCCTTGGGGGGATTTGGGGACCCTGGGGGGATTTGGGGTCCTTGGGGGGGGGTCTCTGAGGAAGTTTTGGGGTCCTGGGGGGGGTCTCGAGGGGGAAATGGGGGTCCCGTGGGGATGTTGGGGGGGATTTTGGGGTCCTGGGGGGATCATTTGGGGTCCTGGGGGAGGGTCCAAAGGGGATTTGGGGTCCCTGGGGGGGGTCCCTGACAGTGGGACCCCCATTTCCCCCCCCCAGCTCCGGCGTCCGGCGAGTCGCGGCCCCCCCGGCGCCTGGCGGTGCCCTCGAGACCCCCCCCGGCCCCCCAGAACCCCCCCAGTGCAGGTGAGGGGGACTGGGAGGGACTGGGGGGGATTGGGGGGACTGGGAGGGACTGGGAGGGGACTGGGAGGGAACTGGGAGGGACTGGGAGGGGAATGGGAGGGACTGGGAGGGATTGGGGGGACTGGGATGGAACTGGGAGGAACTGGGGTGGGGCAAAAGGGGAAAACATTGGGGGGGAATTGGGGAGGGTGGGGGGCAAGGAGGGAATTGGGGAGGGGGAAGTGGGGGAGGGGAGTGAATGGGGCCGGGGGCAATTTTGGGGGGAAGTTGGCGGGAACTGGGGGGGGTCGAGCCCCTCCCTCACCCCTTCCCCTCCCCCCCAGCTCCCTCCTTCTCCTTCGGGGGTCCCGGGGGGCTCCTGGGGGGCCCGGCCCCCCCCGAGCCGGAGCCTTTGGCCGAGGCGCTGCTGCAGCTGCAATTTGAGGAGGGGTCCCCCCAGCTCGGGGGGGGCGGCACGGCCCCCCCGCTGGATTTGGGGGCGCTTCTGGGGGGGGGGACTCCCCCTTCCCCGCCCTGGACCCCCTCAACGCCTGCGAGGTCCAGCGCCTGCTGGGCCCCCCCGAGCCCCCCCCGAGCTTCGGGGACCCCTCCCCGGATTTCGGGGCGGGGGTTCCCGAGCCGCCCCCGCCCCCCCCGGATTTCGGGGGCCCCCCCATGTTGATGTCGTACCCCGAGGCCATCGCCCGCCTGGTGCAGAGCCAGCCCCCGGGGGCGCCCCCCGAAATGGGGCTGGGGGCCGAGCTGGCCGGGGGTCCCGAGCTGGGGGGGCTGGGGGGGCCCGAGGAGTCGCTGCCCTCGCTGGGGGAGCTGGACTTGAGCACCTTCCTCAGCCAGTTCCCCTCCTCCTGACTGGGAGCCACTGGGAGGGCTTGAGGCTTTACTGGGTGTTACTGGGAGGGGTCCAGCGTTTATTTGTACTTACTGGGAGGCTTCTAGGGTTTACTGGGAGGCTTCTAGGGCTTACTGGGAGGCACTGGGATGCTTCTAGGGCTTACTGGGAGGCATCTGAGGGTTGCAGGGGCTGACTGGGAGTTACTGGGAGGTTTCTAGTGTTTACTGGGAGGCTTTTAGGGCTTACTGGGAGTCACTGGGAGGCTGTTAGGGGTGACTGGGAGGTTACTGGGGGGCACGGAGAGGTTTCTAGGGGGTGCTGGGGCTTACTGGGAGTCACTGGGAGTTCTCTGCGGTTACTGGGACGCAACTGGGAGTCACTGGGGAATCTCTGCGGTTACTGGGAGGACGCCAAGTGCCTGCTGGGGGTCACTGGGAGCTACTGGGACACTCTTGCCGGGGTCACTGGGTGCCTTTTTGGGGGGTGCCCCCTTTGCCCCTCCCCCGGCATTAACCCCGCCCCCATCGAAGTGCCTGGGGGGGAGGGGAAAGCCCCGCCCCTCCCCCCTCCCCCCCCCGGGGTCACCCCAATAAACGGTCCAAGGCCCGCGTGGTTTGATTGACAGCTGGGGGCGTGGCCATGGCGGCTGGGGGCGTGGTTTCCTATCGGGGGCGTGGTTTCGCCTCCAGGGGGCGTGGCCAAACTGGCGCGGCCGCCGGCCGGGCGGGGCGCGCTTTTCTTGCGGGAAGGGGCGTGGCCTCGTCCCGGAAGGGGCGGGGCGGGGAGGCCGCGGCGGAGCCGAGCGGGGCCGGGGCCGGGGCCGGGCCGGGCCGGGAGCGGCGGCAGCGGGGCCGGGCCGGAGCCTCCGCGATCCCGCCGGGGCCAGCGAGGCGGCCATGCCGAGCAAGAAGAAGAAATACAACGCGCGCTTCCCGCCGGTACCGGCTGAGGGGGGACGGGGGCGCCATGGCAACGGGGAGGGGGCGGTTACCATGGCAACGGGGGCGGGGGGGGGGGCGCGGGGGTTACCGCGGCAACGGGCGGGGTCTCGGCGCCATGGCAACGGGGGCGGGGCCACGGGGGCGCCGTGGGAACGGGGAGGGGGCGGGGCTTGGGCGGGCGGGGCCGCGCGTGAGGGGCGTGGCCTGGGGTGGGCGGGGCTCAGGTGAGGATGGGGTCCTGCAGGTGAGGGGGTTCAGGTGAGGGGGGGCTGTGCAGGTGAGGGGGGCTCAGGTGAGGGGGGGCTGTGCAGGTGAGGGCGGGGCTCAGGTGAGGGCGGGGCTGTGCAGGTGAGGGGGCTGTGCAGGTGAGGTCGGGGCTCAGGTGAGGTCGGGGCTGTGCAGGTGAGGGCGGGGCTCAGGTGAGGGCGGGGCTGTGCAGGTGAGGGGGTTCAGGTGAGGGCGGGTTCAGGTGAGGATGGGGTTCTGCAGGTGAGGGGGTTCAGGTGAGGGAGGGCTGTTCAGATGAGGGGGGGCTGTTCAGGTGAGGTCGGGGCTCAGGTGAGGGCGGGGCTCTGTGGCAGGCGCGGATCAAGAAGATCATGCAGACGGACGAGGAGATCGGGAAGGTGGCGGCCGCCGTGCCCGTCATCATCTGTATCCTCTGGCACACCTGGGCCCCGCCCTGGGACCCCGCCCTGCTCACCTGGGCACCTCTGGGACCCCACCCTGCTCACCTGGGCACCCTGGGACCCCGCCCTGCTCAACTGGGCACCTCTGGGACCCCACCCTGCTCACCTGGGCACCCTGGGACCCCGCCCTGCTCACCTGGGCACCTCTGGGACCCCGCCCTGAACACCTGGGCACATCTTGGACCCCGCCCTGCTCACCTGGGCACCTCTGCGACCCCACCCTGCTCACCTGGGCACCCTGGGACACTACCCTGCTCACCTGGGCACCTCTGGGACCCCGCCCTGCTCACCTGGGCACTTCTGCGACCCCACCCTGCTCACCTGGGCACCCTGGGACCCTACCCTGCTCACCTGGGCACCTCTGGGACCCCGCCCTGAACACCTGGGCACCCTGGGACCCCACCTGGGCACATCTTGGACCCCGCCCTGCTCACCTGGGCACCTCTGGGACCCCGCCCTGAACACCTGGGCACCTCAGGGACCCCACCCTGTGTACCTGGGCACCTCTGGGACCCCACCCTGCTCACCTGGGCCCCGCCCCAGGACCCCTCCCTGTGTACCTGGGCACCTCTGGGACCCCGCCCTGCTCACCTGGGCTCCCCCGCCTTGCACAGCCCGGCCCCCCAGGTGCCCCTACCTGTGCCAGCTGAGGCTGCCCGTGCTGGGGGGCGCTGGGAGGGTTCACCTGCACCCGCGGGTGCCACCTGCGTACCTGGCCGTCCTTAGCGTGGCAGCGCGGGCGCTGGAGCTGTTCCTGGAGTCGCTGCTGCGCAAGGCGTGCCACGTCACGCAGTCCCGCAACGCCAAGACCATGACGACGTCCCACCTGTGAGTGCCCAGTGCCACACCTGTCCCCCGTCCCACCTGTCCCCAATGTCCCCAGTGTCCCACCTGTGAGTGCCCAGTGCCACACCTGTCCCCCCATCCCACCTGTCCCCAGTGTCCCCAGTGTCCCACCTGTGAGTGCCCAGTGTCACACCTGTCCCACCTGTGAGTGCCCAGTGTCACACCTGTCCCCCCGTCCTACCTGTCCCCAATGTCCCCAGTGTCCCACCTGTGAGTGCCCAGTGTCACACCTGTCCCCCCGTCCCACCTGTCCCCACCTGTCTCACGTGTCCCCACCTGTCCTTCCTGTCCCACCTGTCCCCAATGTCCCACCTGTCTCCATCTGCCTGGGACACCTCTGGGAGGTGGGGAAGGGTCCCTGACACACCTGAGGCCCCTTTTGGGGCTGGGTGTGGCCTGTCCCTGGTGCGGTGGGTGTGGCCAGGTGGGTGTGCTCTGTCCCAGGTGTGGTGGGCGTGGCCAGGTGGGTGTGGTCTGTCCTGGGTGTGGCCAGGTGGGTGTGGTCTGTCCCAGGTGCGGTGGGTGTGGCCAGGTGGGTGTGGTCTGTCCCAGGTGTGGTGGGCGTGGCCAGGTGGGTGTGGTCTGTCCCAGGTGCGGTGGGTGTGGCCAGGTGGGTGTGGTCTGTCCCAGGTGTGGTGGGCGTGGCCAGGTGGGTGTGGTCTGTCCCAGGTGTGGTGGGCGTGGCTGGGTGGGCGTGGCCGGGCGGGTGGGCGTGGTCTGAGGCCCCGCCCACAGGAAGCAGTGCATCGAGCTGGAGCAGCAGTTCGACTTCCTCAAGGACCTGGTGGCCGCCGTGCCCGACATGCAGGGGGACGGCGACGACCCCCACGGCGACGGCGAGCGGGGACCCCGCAGGTGGGGCACACCTGGGACATGCCCCGATACCTGGGGGGCACCCGGGGACACCTGGGGGACAGCCCTGGGAAACCTGAGGGATATGTGGGGACACCCCTGGACACCTCGGGGACACCTTGGGAACACCTGGGGACACCTCGGGGACACCTCGGGGACACCTGGGGACACCCCCGGACACCTCGGGGACACCTTGGGAACACCTGGGGACACCTCGGGGACACCTGGGGACACCCCTGGATATCTTGGGGACACCTTGAGGACACCTGGGGACAGCCCTGGACACCTTGGGGACACCCCTGGATATCTGGGGGACACCCCTGGACACCCCGGGGACACCCCTGGACACCTTGGGGACACCCCTGGATATCTGGGGGACACCCCTGGATACCTGGGGGACATCTGGGGACACCCCTGGACCCCTTGGGGACACTTGTGGCAGAGCTGGGGACCACCTGGGGATATTTGGGGACACCCCTGCACACCTGGGGGGGGTCCTGGGGTACCTGGGGGCACCTTGGCACACCTGAGGTCCCTGACGGGGACGTCAGGAGGGATTTTGGGGTGCAGGCTGGGATTTGGGGCGGTTTTGGGGGCAGGGGTCTCTAATTTTGGGGGGTCTCTAATTGGGGGGGGTCTCTTTCAGGGGGCGCCGCCCAGGCAGTGGCCGCAAGAACGGGGGTCCCGGGGCCAAGGGGACCCCAAAACAGTCGGGGACAGACTCGGAGCAGGAGGTGGGGGGGTTTTGGGGGGTCCCAGAGGGGTTTTGGGGGTCCCGGGGCGGGGTTTGGGGCATCCCGGGGGGATTTTGGGGGTCCCAGGGGTGTTTTGGTGGGTCCCGGGGCCAAGGGACATTTGGGAACCAACCCAGAGCTGGAGGTGGGGCGGGGTTTGAGGGGTTTTGGGGGCACCTGGACCCTTGAGTTTCCTTTGGGGGGACCCTGGGGGATTTTGGGGGTCCCCCCTGAAGGGGATTGGCCGTTCCTGGTTGTGGGGTCACTGCTGGGGGGGTGGATTTGGGGGGTCCCGGGTGGGTTTGGGGTTTCCAGGACCCCTCTGGGGAGGGGTTTTGGGGGTCCCTGGGCGTGGGGAGGGTTTGGGGTCCCCGGGCAGGGTTTGGGGTCCCCTCATTGTCCCCCCGTGTCCCCCCAGGAGGAGTCTGAGGACAGCGACAGCGACGGGGACGAGGAGACCCCCCCTCAGCCCCCCCCGGCCCCGCTCCCCTTCGCCAGGTGGGGCCGGGGGGGCAGAGAGCACCGGGGCCGTTTTTGGGGTTGTTTCGGGGGGCTTTGGGGTGTTCCCCCCTCCCTGAGTCCCTGGGGGGGGTTGGGTGGATCGGGGTTGCCCCCCCCGTGTCTCTGGGGGGGATTTGGGGGGATTTGGGGTTTTTTGGGGGGGCTTTGGGGTGTTCCCCCCTCCCTGAGTCCCTGGGGGGGGTTGGGTGGATCGGGGTTGCCCCCCCCGTGTCTCTGGGGGGGATTTGGGGGGATTTGGGGTTTTTTTGGGGGGCTTTGGGGTGTTTCCCCCTCCCTGAGTCCCTGGGGGAGGTTTGGGTGGATTGGAGCTGCCCCCCCCGTGTCTCTGGGGGGGATTTGGGGGGATTTGGGGTTTTTTTGGGGGGTTTCCCCCCTTCACTGACGCCTCTTCCCGCAGCCCCGGGGTCCCCTTTGCCCCCCTGGGCCCCCCCAGCCTCCCGGGGGGGCTCCCGGGGGGGCTCCCCCCAGCCCCCGGCCCCCCCCGCGCCCGCGAGGAAGAGGAGGAGGATGAAGATTACGATTCCTAGCGACCCCCCCCACAATTTTTACCCGTTTCTCCAGAGTTTTCCCCCATTCCGGGGCCGGGCGGCGCCTCCCAGTTGGGCCTTGCTGGGAGCTGGGCCTGGCACCAGTTTGGGGGGGCTGGGGGGTACTGGGAGCACTGGGACCCCCTCCCTGCCCCACTGGTGTCAGGAATTCTGGGGGGGGCTCAGCCCGGGCTCCCGGGACCCCCCCGGACACACCTGGGACCCCTTTTTGGGGGTGGGGGGGCCGGGGGTTGATTTTGGGGCACTTTGGGGGGCGTTTGCTGAGTCGGGGGTTTTGTATCGGCTCAATAAATTCCTGTTTCCATATGGACCCCCCCAAAAACACAACCCTGGGAGACCCCAAATCCTGGGACCCCCCAAAAACACTGGGACCCCTCCCCCCAACCCTTAATTCCTTCCCTAAAATCACTGGGACCTCCCCCAAAAACACTGGGACCCCCCCAAAAACACTGGGACCCCCCCCCAAACCCTGAATTCCTCCCTTAAAACACTGGGACCCCCCCCCTCCAAAAACCCTGGGACCCCCCCAAAAACACTGGGATCTCTCCCCAAATCCTGAATTCCTCCCCTAAAATCACTGGGACCCCCCCAAAGAACCCTAGGACCCCCTCCCAGAAACCCTGGGACTCCCCCCCAAACCCTGAATTCCTCCCTTAAAACACTGGGACCCCCCCAAAAAAACCTTGGGACCCCCCCCCCAAAAACCCTGGGACCCCCCTCCAAAGTCCGGGACGCCCCCGCCCCAAGATCCTGGCATCTCAAACCTCTGAACCCCCTCCCCAAATTTTCAGGACCCCCCAAATTCCCGGGACCCTCCCCCCAATGCGCGTTTCCTTTCTCGGCCGCCAGGGGGCGGCCGAGCCCCCGGGGCGCTGTGGGGTCCGTGGGGGATTTTGGGGGGTCTCGGGGAGTTTTGGGGGGTCTCGGGGGGTTTTGGGGGGGTTTTGGGGGGTCTCGGGGGGTTTTGGGGGATCTCTAGGGACCCATGGGGGAGGTGCAGCTGTGGGGGGTGGGGGGGCTACCGGGGAATTCTGGGGGGCTGCAGGCACCGGCGGGGGGATTCTCGGGGTGTCTGGGGGGGTTTGGGACCTGCAGGGGACCTGTAGGATCTCGAGGGACCTGCCGGGGGGGTAGGACCCTAAAAAAGGGTTTAAAGGTTCTAGGACCCTAAAAGGGGGGGTGAGAGGTTGTAAGACCCTAAAAGGGGGAGATTAAAGGTTGTAGAAACCTAAAGGGGGGAGATTAAAGGTTGGAGGACCCTAAATGGGGGGGTTTAAAGGGTGTAGGACCCTAAAAAAGGGGTTCAAGGGTGTAGGACCCTAAAGGGGTGCTGGAGGGGGGTCAGTGAGCTGCTCCAGGCCTCTGCAGGGCTGCCAGGGCCCGGAAGGAGATTTAAAAGGATTTTAGGGGCTCTTTAGGGGGGGTCTGTGGGGTTTGGGGGGGTCTGTGGGGTTTGGGGGTGGTCTATAGGGATTTGGGGGTGGTCTAGAGGGGTTTGGGGGTGGTCTAGAGGGGTTTGGGGGTGGTCTATAGGGGCTGGAGGTAGTCTGTAGGTGCTGGGGGGTGTCTGTAGGGGTTTGGGGGTGGTCTAGAGGGTTTGGGGGTGGTCTAGAGGGTTTGGGGGTGGTCTGTAGGGGTTTGGGGGTGGTCTAGAGGGGGCTGGGGGGGTCTAGAGGGGTTTGGGGGATCTCGGGGGGCTCTGTGGGGTCCAGAGGGGCTCCTGGGGGCTCTTTGGGGTCCGGGGGGGGCACCAACAGGGGGTGGGGGTCCCTAAGTGTGGGGAGGGGGTGCTGGTCTAGGGGGGTGTCCCCGTGGGGCCGCAGAGACCCCGGGCGGGCGGGCGGGGGGACCCGGAGGCGTCCGGACCCCCCCGCGGCGCTGGAATTCGCCCCCCCCCGTTAATCCCGGGGGCACCAAAAGCGGCGCTTTTGGCCTCGTTGTGTAACGGAGCGAGCGGGGACCGCGACCGGGACCGGGACGGGAACCGGGACCGGGGAGAGGGACAGGGACAGCGGCGGCAGCGCAGGTGGGACACGGGGGGAGCCGGGACAGGGACAGGGGGACAGGGGGACAGGGATTGGGACAGGGGGACAGGGATTGGGACAGGGGGACAGGGGGACAGGGACAGAGGGACAGGGACAGGGGGACAGGGACAGAGGGACAGGGGGACAGGGATTGGGACAGGGGGACAGGGGGACAGGGACAGGGGGACAGGGACAGGGGGACAGGGACAGGGACAGGGGGACAGGGACAGGGACAGGGATTGGGACAGAGGGACAGGGACAGAGGGACAAAGGGACAGGGACAGGGGGACAGGGACAGGGACAGGGACAGGGACAGGGACAGCACAGGTGGGGACACGGGAGGACAG
The DNA here is from genome assembly GCF_050655825.1 of Lonchura striata. Taxonomy (NCBI): domain Eukaryota; kingdom Metazoa; phylum Chordata; class Aves; order Passeriformes; family Estrildidae; genus Lonchura; species Lonchura striata. The sequence continues at coordinate 9,023,327 of NC_140733.1, read as the reverse complement.
CGGGGAGGACCCCTGGCACAGGGGACAGGGACAATTGGGGGGACCCCCGGGACAGGGGGTCCGGTGGGGTCGGGGGGAGCAAAGGGGGAGGGGACAACAGATGGGGACAGTGGGGGGACCTCGGGATGGGGGCGGCACCTGGAGGACAGCTGGGGACACCTGGGGACACTTGGGGACATTCCTGGGACAGGACTGGGGGGCACAACGAGGCGGGGATGGAGGGGGGGGACATCGGGGGGTTACAGGATGGGGTGGGGACACTGTGGGGGGACATGGGAACAGCTTGGGGCACCAGCGAGGGGTTGGGGACATCGTGGGGGGGTTGGGGACACTCTCTCAGGGAGGGGAGGGGACATTGGGCAGGTTGGGGACATCGTGGGGGGACACTGGGAGCATTGGGGGTGTGGTGGGGCCATGGCTTGGGCTGGGGAAATCACAGAGGGGACACGGGACAGCTTGGGGACATGGAGGAGAACGGTGGGGACATCAGGGAGGGTTTGGGGACATCACAGGTGGCACCCTTCACCTTGGGGACACGGAGTCACAGCTGGCCGGATGTCCCCATCCCTGGGGAGCTGCGCCGAGGTGGAGCAGGGACAGGGACATGCTGGGGACATCAGAGGGGTTGGGGACGCGTGACGCAAGCGGTGACACCGTCCCCAGTGGTCACCACACCCCTGCCCCGTGTCCCCTCCCCATCTCTGGGTCCCCGTGGTGTCCCCTGTCCCCACATCCTGGTGGCCCCAGCTCAGCACTCCCAGCGGTGCCCACCCCGTCCCGTGTCCCCATGGCCCTGGGGTGGCTGTGTCCCCTGGGATGGTGTCCCTCTGTCCCCGTGTCTCCATGTCCTGCCATCCCCATGGCTGAAGATGTCCCCACGCCCCAGGTCCCCGTGTTTCATGGTGTCCCCTCAGGTGATGAAGCCCCAGTGGGGGTGGTGGTGTCCCCACAGGTGACGTCCCCATGTCTTGGGTGTCCCCAGGGCCCTGTGTCCCTGTGTTCACTGGTGTCCCCATGGATTGTGGTGTCCCCATGAGTGCTGCCATCCCCCTGGGTGGCACCGTCCCCCAGGCCAGCAGTGTCCCTGTGTCCATCAGTGTCCCCGTGTCCATCAGTGTCCCCGTGTCTGGCAGTGTCCCCATCTCCAGCGGTGTCCCCGTGTCCAGCGGTGTCCCCAAGCCGGCGGTGTCCCCATCTCCAGCGGTGTCCCCATCTCCAGCAGTGTCCCTGTGTCCATCAGTGTCCCCGTGTCCATCAGTGTCCCCATCTCCAGCAGTGTCCCTGTGTCCAGCGGTGTCCCCGTGTCCCGCGGTGTCCCCAAGCCGGCGGTGTCCCCATCTCCAGCGGTGTCCCCGTGTCCCACGGTGTCCCCAAGCCGGCGGTGTCCCCATCTCCAGCGGTGTCCCCGTGTCTGGCAGTGTCCCCGTGTCCCACGGTGTCCCCAAGCCGGCGGTGTCCCCGTGTCCAGCGGTGTCCCCATCTCCAGTAGTGTCCCCATCTCCAGCGGTGTCCCCAAGCCGGCGGTGTCCCCATCTCCAGCAGTGTCCCCGTGTCCAGCGGTGTCCCCAAGCCAGCGGTGTCCCCGCGATGCCGTTCGCGGCGCTGCTGGCGCAGGTCGGGGGCCTGGGCCGCTTCCAGGTGCTGCAGACGGCGCTGCTGGCGGTGCCCATCCTGCTCATGGCCAGCCACAACCTGCTGCAGAACTTCACCGCCGCCGTGCCCCCGCACCGCTGCCGCGTCCCCGCTGTCCCCAGCGCCGCGCCGGCGCCGCTCGGAGCCACCCCCGATGCCACCTCAGCCCATCCTCGGGACACCTCGAGGGGCTCCGACGCCGTCCTCGGGTCTCCTGGTGGCACCTCGGGGTCACCTGGTGCCACCCTGAGGTCCCCCAGTGGCGTCCCCAGCTCCGGTGCCACCCACGTCACGCTCGATGGCACCGCAGGGACACCCAGTGACACCCATGTCCGGCCTGATGCCACCTGGGGGTCCTCCGATGGCAGCCTGGGGCCCACTGGTGCCGCGATGGGGTGGTCCAATGTCACCCCGGGGTCCCCTGATGTCACCCTGGGGTCCTGCCGGCGCTACGTGGCCAATGCCACCGGCGGTGCCCGGGCCACCGAGCCGTGCCGTGATGGCTGGGACTACGACCGCAGCATCTACGTGTCCACCATCGTCACCGAGGTGGGGACGGGGACGCGGGGACGGGGAGGGTGGGGAGGTGACCATGGTGTCCATGGGGGGACAACAGCTCTGTGGGGAGGGGGTGGGATCTGGGGGGAGGTGGGAGGGAGGGACAGACAAGGGATGGATGGGTGGATGATGGATGGATGATGGATGGATGGATGGATGATGGATGGATGGATGGATGGATGGATGGATGGATGGATGGATGGATGATGGATGGATGGATGGATGATGGATGGATGGATGATGGATGGATGATGGATGGATGATGGAGGATGGATGATGGATGGATGGATGATGGATGGATGATGGATGATGGATGGATGGATGATGGATGGATGGAAGATGGATGGATGATGGATGGATGGATGATGGATGATGGATGGATGATGGAGGATGGATGATGGATGGATGATGGATCAGAGGAAGAAGGAGGGACTGACACTGGCAGATGTCCCCCTGTCCCGGCAGTGGGACCTGGTCTGTGCCTACCGGCAGCTGCGGCAGATGGCCCAGTCCATCTACATGGCCGGGGTCCTGGTGGGCGCCCTGGTCCTGGGGGGCCTCTCAGACAGGTAAAGGCAGCAGAGACCCCCCCGCCTCTGTGCCTCAGTTTCCCTGGTGGCTCCCAGTGGCTCCCAGTGGCTCCTGTTGCAGGTTTGGGCGCAAGGCCATGTTGATGTGGTCCTACCTGCAGCTGGGGGTGATGGGGACGTGCACGGCCTTCGCGCCCACCTACGCCTCCTACTGCGTCTTCCGCTTCGCCGGCGGGATGGCGCTGTCCGGCTTCGGCCTCAGCATCGCCTGCCTGGGTGAGGGGACACGGGGACAGCCCGTGCTCAGGGGTGGGGCATGGCCATGGCCATGGAGGTGGACACCCCAATGGTCCTGGGTGGGGACAACCCAGCGGTCAAGGAGGGGACGTCCCCGTGTCCGTGGGCGAGGACATGGCTGCGGCCACGCCGGGGGCACGGCCACGTGTGACCGCGCTGGGGCGGCCGCTCCGCCCACGAGGGTCCCGGCGCTCCGGGGACACGCGGAGCGAGCCGTGTCCCCGTGTCCCTGGCAGTGGTGGAGTGGATCCCCACGCCCTACCGCGCCATCACCGTGGCCATCACCGGCTTCGCCTACACCCTGGGCCAGATCATCCTGGCCGGGGTGGCCTACGCCGTCCCCCACTGGCGCTGGCTCCAGCTCTCCGTGTCCCTGCCCTTCTTCGTCTTCCTCCTCTACTCCTGGTAGGACGTTGGGCCCCTCGGGGAGGCCGTGGGGGCGCGGGGGGTGATGGCTGTGCCTCAGTTTCCCCTCGCCGGCGGCAGGTGGTTGGCGGAGTCGGCGCGGTGGTTGGTGCTCTCGGGCAAAGCTGACCGGGCGGTGAAGGTCCTGCAGCGCGTGGCCACCTTCAACAACCGGAAGGAGGAGGGGGAGAAGATCACGGTGGAGGTCTGGTGGCCCCATGGTGGGCGTGGGGGGTGGGGTGGGGTGGGGGTTCCAGCCCCTCCAACCTCTTCCCTTTCCCCTCTCCCAGATGTTGAAGTCCAACATGAAGGAGGAGTTGGCAGCTCTGAAATCCTCCTACACCGTCTCCGACCTGGTCCGGACCCCCGTGATCCGCCACATCTTCTTCTGCCTCTCCATCGTCTGGTGGGGCTGGGGGCAAGGAGGGACGGAGAGAGGGAGAGATGGATGATGGATGGATGGATGGATGGATGGATGGATGGATGGATGGATGGATGGATGATGGATGATGGATGGATGGATGGATGGATGATGGATGGATGGATGGATGGATGGATGGATGATGGATGGATGATGGATGGATGATGGATGGATGATGGATGATGGATGGATGGATGATGGATGGATGGATGGATGATGGATGGATGGATGATGGATGGATGGATGGATGGATGATGGATGGATGATGGATGATGGATGGATGGATGATGGATGGATGGATGGATGATGGATGATGGATGATGGATGATGGATGGATGGATGATGGATGGATGGATGGATGGATGGATGGATGGATGGATGGATGGATGGACAGATGGCTGGTCAGGCTCACAGATGGATGAAGGGAAGGATGGACACCTGGACACCCAACCAGTGACCCCACCCATCCAACTGCCTCCCAGTCCTCTCCTCTCCCACCTGCCCATCCCAGGAGGGTGATGTCACCTCAAGGTCCCCCCACTCCCACCTCGCTCCAGGTTCTCCATCAGTTTCTCCTACTACGGCTTGGCCATGGACCTGCAGAACTTCGGGGTCAGCATTTACCTCATCCAGGTGATTTTCGGCGCCGTTGACTTTCCGGCCAAGGTGGTGGTGACCGTGTCCCTGAGCTACGTCGGCCGGCGGCTCTCGCTCATGGTGGCCTTGTTCTTCGCGGGACTGGTCATCGTGGCCAACATCTTTGTGCCCACAGGTGGGTGTGGAGGGGGTTCTCCAACACCTGGGTCATCAATGTCCCCAGATCGTCTTTCTCCATGTTTCCATCCCTGTGTGACCACTGACTTCCCCATCCCTCCATCCTCCCTCCCTGCCCCATCCCCACCTGCCCGAGGTGGCCCCGCACGGTGGTCAAGCCCTGGTGTCCCCACGTCCCCCCGCTCGGTGGCCGAGCCGCGGTGTCCCCGCAGAGCTGCAGACGCTGCGCACGGCGCTGGCCGTCATCGGCAAGGGCTGCCTGTCCGCCTCCTTCAACTGCGTCTTCCTCTACACCACCGAGCTCTACCCCACGCCCATCAGGTATCGCCCCGGCCCCAGGTCCCCGCGGTGGGGCGGGTCCCGGGGACGCCTCCCCGGGCACCCCAGGGTGCTCCGTGCCGCCCGTGACCCTCCCGGCGCCGCAGGCAGACGGGGCTGGGCTTCGGCAGCACCATGGCGCGCGTGGGCGGCATCGTGGCGCCGCTGGTGAAGATGATGGACGAGTACTACCCCTTCCTGCCCCCCGCCGTCTACGGGGTGGCCCCTGTGGTGGCCGCCGTGGCGGCCGCGTTCCTGCCCGAGACACTCAACACGCCGCTGCCCGACACCATCGAGGAGGTGGAGAACAGGTGGGTGGCAGGGAGGGTGGGGGATGGATGGATGGATGGATGATGGATGGATGGATTTTGGATGGATGATGGATGGATGGATGGATGGATGATGGATGGATGGATGAATGGATGGATGGATGAATGGATGGATGGATGGAAGATGGATGGATGATGGATGGATGGATGGATGATGGATGGATGGATGGATGGATGGATGGATGGATGGATGGATGGATGGATGGAAGATGGATGGATGGATGGATGGATGGATGGATGGATGGATGGATGGAAGATGGATGGATGGATGAATGGATGGATGGATGGAAGATGGATGGATGATGGATGGATGGATGGATGATGGATGGATGGATGGATGGATGGATGGATGGATGGAAGATGGATGGATGGAAGATGGATGGATGGATGGATGATGGATGGATGGATTTTGGATGGATGGATGATGATTGAATGATGGTTGGATGATGGACAGTGTATGGTTGAGTGATGGATGATGCATGGATGGTTACATGGACAATGGATGGGTGATGGACAGTGATGGATGATGATGGCCAATGATGGACAATGGATGGACGACGGATGGTTGGATAATTGGCAATGGATGGATGATGGACAATGATGGACAACCCCAGCCACAAAGAGGTTCAGGGTCAAGGGACCCTTGGCTGCATTGAGGGACAGGTGGATGGGGATTTTGGCAGAAGAACGAGCTCTGTGATTGGCTGAATGCTCAGCCTGGACCACTCTCCCTTTGCCATGACCCTCTTCTTCCTCCTCCTCCTCCTCCTCCTCCTCCTCCTCCTCCTCCTCCTCCTCCTCCTCCTCCTCCTCCTCCTCCTCCTCCTCCTCCTCCTCCTCCTCCTCCTCCTCCTCCTCCTCCTCCTCCTCCTCCTCCTCCTCCTCCTCCTCCTCCCTCCAGGACCAAGCAGAAGCCAGCAGGTGACCCCAAGGAGAAGATCGCGCTCCAGCCCCAGGACAGGTCCCCCCTGAAGGAGGCCTGAGGGACCCTGGGGGTGGACGCAGCGCCCCAGCCCCGGCCACCAGCGGCCACCACCGCAGGGGTCCCCACAGCTTGAGGGGGAGGCCTCGGTCGTGACTGGTGACCTCCTGTTGGGGCAGGGACATCTGGGTGGGAATAAAACAGCTCTGGTGGGGACATGTCTCGGGGTCTTCTCTGTGCCCCCCCAGGTCACCCCTGACAGCCACGTCCGAGGTCACCTCCCATGGGACAGTGCCCACGAATTGTGTCCCTGAGGTCACTTCCAATAAGGAGATGACCAAGGACCCCGTTTTTTGGAGGTCATCTCCACAGGAGGACACCCCACAACCTTGTCCGTCAATGAGGTGGCACCCAAAACCCCCGTTTTTAATGACACCTCGTCACCTTCTCCAGTAGGATGGTGCCCAAGAACTGTGTCCCCAAAGTCACCTCAGATAAGGTGGCACCAAGAGCACCGCGCTGGATGTCACCTCCAACAAGCCAATCCTCAAGAACTCCAAACTCCAATCCCTCAAATCCCAGAGAAGCTCCAGGAGCTCCCGAATCCTGCCCGGCCCCCTCCCGGCGCCGCCGCGACGCCCCTTCCCCGATTCCTGTCCCCCGAAGCCACCTTGGCCCTTGCTCCCGTTTCTGACGTGTCCCTTGGCCCCATCAAGTCCCCATCAAAAATTAACCCCGGCGGGGAATGCGCTGACCCAGGCAGGGCCACCTCCGTCAGCACCTTCCGCTCGCCTTTTGACCACCGAAATCACTAAAATTTAACCCAAAGGCGCCACCGAGGGCCGGGCATTGGTCCATGCCAGGAGACCTCCTCTCCTTGCAGTGCCCACCCAACCTCCTGGACGCCCCCTCTCCAAAATCTGACTTTTCCCCTCAAAAAGGCATCGCTATGAAATAACAATTCAAAAGAATTCCATATTCCTCGTCCTCCTGCCCCAAATTGCTCCAGTTTTGCCCCATTTTAGGGGACTTCTGCGCCTAAATCACCTTTTTTTTCACTCCTGGGCACCTTTGCGCTGCACTTTTGCCTTCTTCTGCTGGAAACCCACCAAAAACCCCACGGAGAAGTCAAACATTAACCCAAACCACCCTTGGGCTGGGTTATATAGGAGACCACCCCTGGGTGCTGTGGAGGGAAGGCGCCGTGTGGGACAGGGAGGCGTTTTTGGGGCGAAACCCCCGAAATCCGGGGTTCTGCATGGCTGTGGGGCGTTCCCGGGCCCCGGTGGTGGCAGGATGGCTTTCGGCAGCCTCCTGGAGCACGTGGGGGGCATGGGGCGCTTCCAGGTGGTCTCGGTGCTGCTCCTGTCCCTGCCCGTGCTGATGATGGCCAGCCACAACCTCCTGCAGAACTTCACCGCCGCCACCAGCGCCCACCGGTGCCGCCCGCGCCCGGAGGCCAACGCCAGCGGCCTCGACCCCGAGGTCCTGCTGAGGGTGTGGGTGCCCCGCGGGGAGCGGTGCCGGCGCTTCGTGACGCCCCAGTGGTGGCTTTTGGAGGCCAATGGTTCGGAGCCCAACAGCTCTTGGCCGGAGACGGAGCCGTGCGGCGACGGTTGGACCTACGACCGCAGCGTCTTCACCAGCACCATCGTCACTGAGGTGGGACGGTGGTGGAGGGGTTTTGGGGGGGTTCTGGTGGGCTTTTCACCCAATCCCGTGGGTGGGTCCCACCTGGAGGCACCAACAAAGGCTCTGCTGCCAACACAGCATTGACCTCTCCCAACTGGAGCATCTTCCCGGCTCAACCTTTGGTGGAGACACTCAACACCAGGAAGCCCCAGGAGAGGAAGGGAGGGATGGGGAGTTGGTGGCCATCAACAAGGGGGTCACCAGGGGGTCACAGGAGCCTTGGATGGACCTTCCAACCACAGCAATGCCATCAAGGGTGGCCGAGAATTAAGTGTCATCTCTCCATTGGCCATGCATTGACCTTACTGGCCACCGCGGGTGGGTTTGGGGTTTGGGAGGCCAGAGGGGACCCTGATCTCTGTCCCACCCCACGTCCTCGTCCCTCGGCAGTGGGACCTGGTGTGCAGCTCCCGCGGGCTCAAGCAGCTGGCGCAGTCGCTCTACATGGCCGGAGTCCTGGTGGGCGGCTTCTTCGGGGGGCTCTCAGACAGGTGAGGGGGAGCTCCTGCAGGTGGGTGGGGTGGCACCGGGAGGTCCTCTCACCTTCTCACCGTCTCACCTTCTCACCCTCTCTGCCTCCTCCTCATTCCCTCCTCTTCCTCCTCTTTCTTTCTTCTGCTCATCCTCTTTTTGCTCCTCAACTCCTTTTTCTCCTCGCCTCCTCTGTCTTCCTCACCTTCCTCATCCTTCTTCCCCCTCCTCACCCTCCTCCTCACCCCTTTCTCCTCCTCTTCACCCCCTCTTCCTTCCCCTGCCTCCTTCTTCATCCTTCTTGTCTCCTCCTCCTCCTCTCCATTTTCTCCTCCCCTCCTCTTCCTCTTCCCCCTCCTCCTCCACCCCCATTTCTTCATCCTCACCCCCTGCTCCTCCTCCTCCTCCCTGCCCAGGTTCGGCCGCCGCTCGGTGCTCACCTGGTGCTACCTGCAGATGGCCGCCATGGGCACCTGCTCGTCCTTCGCGCCCACCTTCACCGTGTACTGCCTGTTCCGCTTCCTGACGGGCATGGCCTTCTCGGGCATCGTCCTCAACAGCGTCTCCCTCTGTACGTCACCCCCGCGCCCGGTACCCGCCCTGGCTGCGACCTGGGTGGGCTCCGTGACCCCCTGAACCTCTGGGAGCCATCCCGGTGGTCTCCATGCCCTCCAGGAACCGTCCTGGTGGTCTCCATGCCCTCCAGGAACCATCCTGGTGGTCTCCATGTCCCCTGGGCACCATCCTGGTGGTCTCCATGCCCTCCAGGAACCATCCCAGTGGTCTCCATGTCCCCTGGGCACCATCCTGGTGGTCTCCATGTCCCCTGGGCACCGTCCTGGTGGTCTCCATGCCCTCCAGGAACCATCCCGGTGGTCTCCATGTCCCCTGGGCACCATCCTGGTGGTCTCCATGTCCCCTGGCACCTGTGGGTCCATGTCACCCCAGAACCTGCCCTGGGCTCCATGTTCCCCTAGGATACCTGTGGGCACCATCCTGCTGGTCTCCATGTCCCTTGGGCACTATCCCAATGGTCTCCATGGCCCTTGGGCACCATTCCAGTGGTGTCCGTGTCCCTTGGGCACCATCCCAGTGGTCTCCGTGTCCCCTGGGGTGGTGGTGGGCACTCCCAGCTGGTCCCCACGTGCCGTTTCCCACAGCACTGGAGTGGATGCCGACACACATGCGGGCGCTGGTGGGCACCTTCATGGGGTACTGCTACACCACCGGGCAGTTCCTGCTGGCCGGCGTCGCCTTCGCCGTCCCCGACTGGCGCCGGCTGCAGCTCGTGGTGTCCCTGCCCTTCTTCGGCTTCTTCCTCTACTCCTGGTGAGGAGGAGGAAGGGACAGGGATGGATGGATGATGGATGATGGATGGATGGATGGATGGATGGATGGATGGATGGATGAATGATGGATGGATGGATGGATGGATGGATGGATGGATGATGGATGGATGGATGGATGGATGGATGGATGATGGATGGATGATGGATGATGGATGGATGGATGATGGATGGATGGATGGATGGATGGATGATGGATGATGGATGGATGGATGGATGGATGGATGGATGGATGGATGGATGGATGGATGATGGATGGATGATGGATGATGGATGGATGATGGATGGATGGATGGATGATGGATGGATGGATGGATGGATGGATGATGGATGGATGGATGGATGGATGGATGATGGATGATGGATGGATGGATGGATGGATGGATGGATGGATGGATGGATGATGGATGGATGGATGATGGATGGATGGATGGATGGATGGAGGGATGGATGGATGGATGGATGATGGATGGATGGATGGATGGATGATGGATGGATGGATGATGGATGGATGATGGATGGATGGATGGATGGATGATGGATGATGGATGGATGATGGATGGATGGATGATGGATGATGCATGGATGATGCATGGATGACTGATGGAGGGATGTCCCCTCCCATGCAGGTGGCTGACGGAGTCAGCACGGTGGCTCGTCATGGTGGGGAAGTCCCACCAGGCCCTGCAGGAGCTCCAGAAGGTGGCCAGGATCAACGGGAAGAAGGAAGAAGGGGACAAGCTCGACATAGAAGTAAAAGGCTCCATCGGGTCCCCCAGGGTGTCCCTGGGGTGTTTTATAGGGGGTCCCTTGAATATCTACCCCATGGACAGCTGTCCATCCATCATCCCTTGTGCATCCTGTCCATCCACCCACTCATCTTCATCACCTCAACAGCATCCATCACCTCCATCTCCTCCATCTCCACCCACCCATCCATGAACCCACCATCTCCATCCCACCATCCACCCATGACCCCCCTTCCCCTTTTCCACCCGTCCTGCCCAGACCTGGAGGGTCCCCAGTGCCCCCCGCCCATCCCAGAGCCCTCCCTGTCCCTCCAGACCCTGAGGTCCCACATGGAGAAGGAGATGACGTCATCAAAGACCCGCCACACCCTGGTTGACCTGGTCCGGACGCCGGTCCTGCGCCGCATCTCCTTCTGCCTCTGCTTCGTGTGGTATGGCCGGCGGTGGAGGACACCAGTGGGTGGTTGTCCATCCCGCTCTACGTCCTTGACCCCCCATGCCACCCCACACCTCCCCACAGGTGATATTTTATCCCCCCTCCCATCTCGTGGCCCAGGTTCTCCACCAGCTTTGCCTACTACGGGTTGGCCATGGACCTGCAGAACTTTGAGGTCAACATCTACGTGATCCAGCTGATCTTCGGCGCCGTGGACATCCCAGCCAAGCTGATGTCCATCCTCACCATCACCTACGTGGGGCGCCGCTTCACCCAGGCCATCACCCTCATCCTGGCCGGCTTGGCCATCCTGGCCAACGTCTTGGTGCCACGAGGTGAGGCCGGGGGTGGTGGCACTGGTGTCCCCTCATCTCCAACCTTCCTGGGAGGGCCCGGATGAGCTCAGCCCGTTGATGGAACCCCCAGGTTCGGTAATTTTACCTTTTTATGGGGGATTTGCCCCAATCCCGGTGTTTGGGGTCTCCTCTTGTCAAGTGACCTCAGCGCAGGTAGGGACACTGAGGTGACTCCCAGGTGTCCCGCTGTCCCCTCAGAGCTCCGGACAGTCCGGACAGCCCTGGCCGTTTTTGGGAAAGGTTGTTTGGCCGCGTCCTTCAACTGCGTCTTCCTCTACACGGGCGAGCTCTACCCCACCGTGATCCGGTAAGGCTGGGGCGTGGCCGGGGCGGCCGTGCCGGGGTGGTCCCTCAGGTCCCTCAGGTCCCTCAGGTTCCTCAGGTGCCCTCGGGAGCTCCGTGTGTCCCACAGGCAGACGGGCATGGGCTTGGCCAACACCATGTCGCGGCTGGGCAGCATCATGGCCCCCCTGGTGAAGATGGCGGGCGAGCTCTTCCCGGCGCTGCCCTTCGTCATCTACGGCGCCGCGCCCGTGGTGTCGGGGCTGGTGGCCGCCTTCCTGCCCGAGACACGGAACATGGCGCTGCCCGAGACCGTGGAGGAGGTGGAGGGAAGGTGGGGCTGGAGAGGATCAGGGATGAGGGGAGGGGATGGATGGTGGATCGGGGATGGTGCTGGGATGGGATGGAGGATGGGGAGGGACAGGGGGTGGGACAGAGGGAGAGAAGGGTTGGTTGAAGGGGGGGGTGGAGGGATGGAAGTTGGTTGGGAGGGATGGATGGATGATGGATGATGGATGGATGGATGGATGATGGACGGATGGAGGGATGGATGGATGATGGATGGATGGATAGATGGATGGATGATGGATGGATGGACAGACACCCATCCCAGCACCACAAACCCCCCCATCCCTCCCTCCCCACCAGGACGCAATCCCAGAAGGACGAAGCCCGACATCTCCAGGTCCCTCTCCAGCCCACCCCATCCAGCAACTCCACAGGGCCCCATTAGTGCCACCCCCCACCAGGGGACCCCCAAAATCCTCAGCCCTCGATGCTCCTGCCAGATGAATGAGCAGGACTGGGGCGTGGAGGGGGTTCCAACCACCCGTGAAGAGCAAAGGGGCAGCAGCGACCACAGAGTGGGGCCCCCCCAGATTTCCGTGTCGAGGGCAGTCGGGCCGCGCTGGAATAAAAAACAATAAAAGCAAAGCTGGTGTGGGGGTGGGGGTTGTTTTCCCACGGCCGCGGGGGGTCCCGCGCAGCCGGGCCCGTCCCGCCCCGAAGGAAAACACGGGAGCCAGCGGGACACCGGGGCCTCGGCACCGCGGGACCTCGGCCGGAGCTGCCGGGGATGGACAATGCCGGGAGAGAGTGTGGGAAGGAGCCGGGACCCCGAGGATTGGGGGTCTGGGGATTGGGGACCCCGAGGACTGGGGGTCTGGGGATTGGGGATCCCAGGGACTGGGGACCCCGAGGATTGGGGGTCTGGGGATTGGGGACCCCGAGGACTGGGGACCCCGAGGATTGGGGATCTGGGGATTGGGGGTCTGGGGATTGGGGACCCCGAGGATTGGGGGTCTGGGCATTGGGGATCCCAGGCACTGGGGACCCTGAGGATCAGGGATCCCAAGGATTTGGGATTTGGGGGTTGGGGATCCCGAGGACTGGGGACCCCAGGGACTGGGGATCCCCAGAATTTGGAATCCCGAGGATAGGGGACCACAAGAATCCCCATGTCCGGGTGCCTGGAGATCCCAAGGACCCACACACCCTGATCCTGGACACCCCAAAGACCCAGATCCCCAGGATTCGGGTGTTAGGGTGTCCAGGGATCCCAGGGACACAATATCCAGGCCCCAAGGTGCCCAGACATCCCAAGAGCTCAGGGATCTCGAGGCCTCAGGGATCCCGAGGATCCCAAAGACCCAGGGATCCCAAGGACCAGAGACTCCGGTGCCTGAATGTGCGGGGATCCGGGATCCCGGGGATCCAGACCGCCCAGGCACCCCTGGGATCCTGACATTCTGAGGGCGTGGGGATGTCACAGACCCAGGGATCCTGAGGATCCACGTGCCCACACCCGGCCCACGCCATTCCGGCCGGCGCCGATCCGGGTGTCCAGCCCCCCCGTCCCCCCCCACGTCCCCCCACGCTCCGCTGCCCCCGGTGCCCTCCTGCCCGGGGTCCAAGGGGCTCCCAGGGATGCGGTTCAGGGCGCCCGGGACTTTGCCTCATCCATGATCCACGCTGGAGTAGCAGAACGGGCCAGAGGGGGCCGGGGGTCCCCAGCTGCCGGGGCCGGGGGGCTTCCAGGGTGAGGAAGAGGATGGCTTGGGTGGGATGGAGGGGCAGCCGTCGGGTGTCCCGGGTGGGCCTGGCACCGGCGATTCCGCCCCGGGAGCGTCTCCACCGATCCATGGCGGAGTCAAACGTTAACCGGGACCGGGGCGGCCTTAAATAGGAGCGGGGCCAGGCCGGGGGCAGGGCAGGGCCGTGGGCAGCCACGGGGCCGGGGGGTGGCAGCGGCCGGCCGAGGGCTCCGGGACCTGGTGCTGGGAGAGGCCGGGAGCCGCCGGGACCGACAGACAGGTGAGTGATCAATAGAGACATCGATGGGTGGGTCACCGAGAGCCCAGCGAGGGCAGGACAGAGATCAAAGCTCAACAGATCGATTGATGGAGGAAAGGGCTGATCAATAGAGAGATTATAGGTCAGGAGGTTGATCGATAGAGAGATTGAAATGAATAAGTCAACAAATAGAGGGATTAAAGGTCAATATATCAATTAAGAGAGCAATTAAAGATCAATAAATCAATCAATAGGAAGATTACAGGCCAAGGGACGGATCAATAGAGATGTTAATATGAAAACATTGATAAATAGATTATAACTCAATAACTGAATGATTGGTGGAGAAGTAGATCATTATTCTGATTTGTTGATCGTGGTTCAATAGATTCATCAATAGAAAAATAGAGACTAATTGGATCAACAGATGAGAGATCAATTTATTGATACTAGAGATACACAGACTAACAGATGGATCAATTGAGATCCCTCTAGGTTAATAGATTGATTGACCAAGCCATCAATAGATTAATAGATCAGTCAATAGGTCAATAGATCAATAACAAAAACATATAGATCAATAAACGAATACAAAAAGAGATCATGGACTAATTATGATCAACCTATTATAGATAAAGGGAGTCTAGTAATCAATAATCTATCAATAGAGGAAGAACTCACTGTATTGATTGGCAGGGGGATCAATAGATCGATCAATAGGTTATTATCAGCAGGAAATCCATTTGCTGACAGGCTAAGGATCAATAAATGGGCAGAGAGAGTGAAGCAATCCATTGATCCATGGATCAATGGATTGACCGAGGGGTGAAGGAGGGGCCGGGGGCGGGGCCGAGGGAGGGACGGCCGGAGGGACAGAGGGACGGCCGGAGAGCCGGACAGAGGGACGGCCGGCCGGACAGAGGGACGGACGGTCCCGAGAGCCGGAGCCGGGAGCGGCCGGGGAGGAGGAGGAGGAGGAGAGCAGGTGGGGATCGATTGATCATGAGGGATCTGGGGGATTGGTGGGACCGGGGACACAAGATTGATTGATTGATCGATTGATTGCTTGATAGACTGATTAATTGGGAAGGGCTGGGGGGAGCTGAGAACAAGAAATAATCAGTGACTGATTGATTGATGAATAGAGTGAGCGTGATGGTGATAGGTGGATTGATTGATAGATAAGAGATCAATATATTGATAGATCAGAGAGACAGATTAATGGATCAATAGAGATTGATAGATTGATAGACTGGTCAGCAGATTGATCAGTCAGACAGACAAGTCCATTGATCAAGGGATGGATCAATCAACAGATCAGTTGGCCCATCTGATAGACCAATTGATTGATTGATTGATCGATCGATCGATCGATCCCTCACCCTTCCCTCCTCTCCCCACCCGCAGCTGACCTGGGCCGTGTCCAGCTCCGTGCCCTCTCCGGCCATGTCCTTCGTGGAGCTGCTGGCCCGCCTGGGTGGCATGGGCCGCTTCCAGGTGACCTACGTGGCCGCGCTGGCCACGCCGCTGCTCATGCTGGCCAGCCACAACCTTCTGCAGAACTTCACCGCCGGCACCCCCGCGCACCACTGCCGGGCCCGGCCCGCGGCCAACGCCACCGCGGCCAGCGTCCCCCCGGTCGTGTCCATCCCCCTGGACGGCCACCGCCGGCCCCAGAGCTGCCGCCGCTACGTGGAGCTCCAGTGGCACCTCTTGGACGTCAACGGCTCGGCCGACGCCGCGGCCAACGGCACGGCCACCGGGGCGGCCACCGAGCCGTGCCGCGACGGCTGGATGTACCTGGATGGCATCTTCACCGACACCATCGTCACTGAGGTGAGGCAGGGCCGACACCCCGGGGTCGCCCAGGGCGGGGGGATGCCGGTGTCCCTGCGGTGGCCTCGTGGTGACCCCCATGGTGTCCCCGTGGTGACCCCTGCGGTGATCTTTCTGGTGTCCTCATGGTGACCCCCGTGGTGACCCCCGTGGTGTCCCCATGGTGTCCCCTGGTGACCCCTGCGGTGATCTTTCTGGTGTCCTCATGGTGACCCCCGTGGTGACCCCCATGGTGACCCTCGTGGTGACCCCCATGGTGACCCCTGCGGTGAACTTTGTGGTGTCCCCATGGTGACCCCATGATGTTCCCCATGGTGTCCTCATGGTGACCCCCGTGGTGACCCCCGTGGTGACCCCCGTGGTGACCCCGTGTCCCCTCCCGTGGCAGTGGGACCTGGTGTGTGACTCCAAGAAGCTGAAGCAGGTGGCCCAGTCCATCTACATGGCCGGGATCCTGCTGGGCTCCTGCCTCTTCGGGGTCCTCTCCGACAAGTGCGTGCTCCCCCGGCGCTGGACTGGGAGGAACTGGGAGGAACTGGGAGGAACTGGGAGGAACTGGGAGGAACTGGGAGGTGCTGGGAAGGGGGAGAGGGGTGGCGTGCTCTCTGCTCCCTCTGACCCCCGCTGTCCCAGCGTCCCCAGGGTGGGTCTGTCCCAGCGTGGGTTGTCCTCCTCTGTCCCCACATCACTCCCAGTGTCCCCAGAGCACCCCAGTGCTCCCAGTGCTCCCAGTGCTCCCAGTCCCTCCCAGTGCTCCCAGTGCTCCCAGTGCTCCCAGTCCCTCCCGTGCGTGTCCCCGCAGGTTCGGGCGCCGGGTGCTGCTCACCTGGTGTTACCTGCAGCTGGGGGCGACGGGGGTGGGCACGGCGGCCGCCCCGTCCCTGCTGATCTACTGCGTGTGCCGCTTCCTGACCGGGCTGGCCATGGCCGGCGTGTCCCTCAACTCCGCCTCGCTCTGTGAGCCACCGCCCGGGACCCCGCGGGGACCCACACACCCGCCCCAAAACCAATGATCTATGGGAGGGTCCCCACCCCACCCCACTGACCCCACCCCATTGACCCAACCCCATCCCCACCCCATTGATCCAACCCAACCCCATTGACCCCACCCCATTGACCCCACCCCATTGACCCAACCCAACCCCATTGACCCCACCCCATTGACCCCACCCCATTGACCCAACCCAACCCCATTGACCCCACCCCATTGACCCCACCCAATCCCATTGACCCAACCCCATTGACCCCACCCCATTGACCCAACCCCATTGACCCCACCCCATTGACCCAACCCAACCCCATTGACCCAACCCCACTGACCCAACCCCATTGACCCAACCCAACCCCATTGACCCAACCCATTGACCCAACCCCATTGACCCAACCCATTGACCCAACCCCATTGACCCAACCCCATTGACCCAACCCCATTGACCCAACCCAACCCCATTGACCCAACCCATCCCCACTGACCCAACCCCACTGACCCAACCTCCCACGTGAGGAACCCAACCCCCAGGCCCACCCCAGGGCCCCCTGGGACAGCCCCTGACCCTGCGGTGGTGCCGCAGGCATGGAGTGGATCCCAACGGAGGCGCGGGCCGTGGTGGGGACCATCAATGGCTACTGCTACACCCTGGGCCAGTTCGTGCTGGCGGCCGTGGCCTTTGGGCTCCCGCGCTGGCGGCAGCTCCAGCTCGCCGTGTCCCTGCCCTTCTTCGTCTTCTTCTTCTACTCATGGTACAGGACCCCCCAGTGCCCACCCCCAGTGCCCACCCCCGGTGTCCACCCCCGATGTCCACCCCCGTGTCCATCCCTGGTGCCCACCCCTGTCCTGATTTTGGGGGAGAAAAGGGGATATTGGGAGTCTGGGGTCTTTAAAGATTGGGAAAGGCCCCCCCTCAAGTGTTGAGGTTGCCACTGACCTTCCCCTGACCCCTCTGTCCAGGGTCCTTTGGGGTGGGGGGGGATGCAGGGACCCCCAGGCCTTCCCCCACCATCCCAGTCTGGGATTTTTGGGGTGCAGGGACCCCCAGATCCCCCTCCCAGTCCGGGGTCATTTGGGGTGCAGCGACCCCCAGATCCCCCTCCCAGTCCGGGGTCATTTGGGGTGCAGCGACCCCCAGATCCCCCCGCCCAGTCTGGGATCTTTGGGGTGCAGGGACCCCCAGATCCCCACGCCCATTCCGGGATCCTTGCGGAGGGTGGGAGGTGATGGGCACCCCCGGCCCCCCAGTTCGGGCTGCTCTGGGGGCGGTGGGAACCGGGGTGGGACCCGCTGCCAGCCGCCCCCTGCCCAGGCTGTACGTGGAGTCGGCGCGCTGGCAGGTGAGCTCGGGCCGAGCCGACCTGGCCCTGCGGGGGCTCCGCAAGGTCGCGCGGATCAACGGCAGGAAGGAGGAGGGGGACAAGCTCAGCGAGGAGGTGGGGAGGGGTCTGGGGCCCCTCTGAACCCCAAAATCCCCTCGAGCTGCCTCGAAATCCCCCCCAGTTCGCCCTCCGTCCCTGACCCGCCCCGATCTTGGGGGATCTCCCAAATCCTCCCCCAGTCCCTCTCTCCACGGCCTCGATCCCCCCAGATCCCCTCGGTGGGATCGGCGCGATTCCCCCAACCCCCGGCAGACCCCTCGGGTTGCCCCCAGACCCTCGGATCCCCCCAATCCCTCGGATCCCCCCAATCCCTCGGATCCCCCCAGACCCTCGGATCCCCCCAATTCCTCGGATCCCCCCCAATTCCTCGGATCCCCCCAATTCCTCGGATCCCCCCAATCCCTCTGATCCCCCCCAATCCCTCTGATCCCCCCCAGACCCTCGGATCCCCCCAGACCCCTCGGATCCCCCCAGACCCCTCGGATCCCCCCAATCCCTCAGATCCCCCCCAATCCCTCAGATCCCCCCCAATTCCTCGGATCCCCCCAATCCCTCAGATCCCCCCCAATTCCTCGGATCCCCCCAATCCCTCTGATCCCCCCCAGTGCCTCGGATCCCCCCAGACCCCTCGGATCCCCCCAGACCCTCGGATCCCCCCAATCCCTCGGATCTCCCCAATCCCTCCGATCCCCGGATGCCCCCAGACCCTCCAGGTCCTTCCTCGACCCCCCCAATCCCCCTGGGACCCCTCGGGTCCCCCGAAGCCCCCCGGGTCCCCCTCCGCAGCCCCCCGGAGCCCTCCGCGGGCGGATCCCGGCGGATCCCGCAGATCGCGGCGATCTCCGCAGGCGCTGCGGGCTCTGGTGCGCCGGGAGCCGCCGCTGCCCGGCGGGGCCGTGGCCGCGCTCGCCCGGACCCCCGGCATGAGGACGGTGTCGTGCGGGGTCTCCTTCGTCTGGTGCGTCCTGGCCAAAAGCACTTCTCCGTTTGGTTTTTTTTTGGGTTGGAAAAAAAGCACTATTTAGGAACAAAACCCAATTGAGGAGAAAAAAAAACACATTTCGGGGAAATAACCCATCAATTTGTGGGTAAAAAGCCCTGATTTTGGGTGCAAAAGAAACACTTTTTGAGAGATAGAATCCCCCCACCTTTTGAGGCAGACCTCAGATTTCTGGGGAAAGTTTTCCACTTGTTAGGGAAAAAAAATCTTTTGGGGGGAAGAACATCTTTGGGTACAATAAATCCAGACCTTCATTGAGAAAAAAAACTCATATTTTGGGCAAGAAACAACTTTGGGGGAAACAACCCACTTGTTTTGGAGGGGGAAAACACCTTTTGGGGTAAATTTCCCATATTTTTGGGGGAAAACCCCCACTTTTTGGGAGAAACACACAACTTCTGGAGCAAAAAAAATCCTCTCTTGGGACCAAGCCCCATTTTCAGGGCAAACCTTCATCTTTTGGGACAACCTCCATCTTCTGGGACAACCTCCATCTTTTGGAGGCCCAGCCGTTCAGTTTTGGGTGGTTTTGGTGCTGATTTGTCGGATTTTGGCGCAGGTTCTCCACCAGCTTCGCCTACTACGGGCTGGCCATGGACCTGCAGGGCTTCGGCTTCAACGTCTACGTGAGCCAGCTGGTGTTCGGCGCCGTGGACATCCCGGCCAAGCTCCTGTCCGTGCTGGTCATCTCCTGCCTCGGCCGGCGCCCGGCCCAGGGCGGCGCCCTGGCGCTCGCCGGCCTCTGCATCCTGGCCAACATCTTCGTGCCCAGCGGTGGGAGCGGCCACGGGGACGGAGGGACCGGGAGGGGACGGGCAGGGATGAGGGGAATGGGGTGGAGGAGAAAGGGATGGAGAATGGGATGGAGAATGGGATGGAGAATGGGATGGAGAATGGGATGGAGGAGAATGGGATGGAGAATGGGATGGGGAACAGTGGGATGGAGGACAGTGGGTTGGGTGACAATGGGATGGAGAACAATGGGATGGAGAACAATGGGATGGAGGAGAATGAGTTGGAGGAGAATGGGATGGAGGAGAATGGGATGGGGGACAGTGGGATGGAGGACAGTGGGTTGGTTGACAATGGGATGGAGAACAATGGGATGGAGGACAATGAGTTGGAGAAGAATGGGATGGAGGACAATGAGTTGGAGAAGAATGGGATGGAGGACAATGGGATGGAGGAGAATGAGTTGGGGGAGAATGGGATGGGGGAGAATGGGATGGAGGAGAATGGGATGGAGGAGAATGGGTTGGAGAATGGGATGGGGGAGAATGGGATGGAGGAGAATGAGTTGGAGGAGAATGGGATGGAGAATGGGATGGAGGAGAATGGGATGGGGGACAATGGATTGGAGGAGAATGGAATGGAATGGAGGGATGGATGATGAACAGTGAGGTGGAGCGGGGATGGAGGGAAGGAGGAAGGCAGGGAGGGAGGGAGGGATGCAGCAGGAGGGTGCAGGGTCACCGCAGGGGTGAAGGGTGACCGGTGGCCGGACCCGAGGAGCTGCGGGGCCGGGGTGACGGTTGGGTGGTCCCCAGAGCTGCCGACGCTGCGCATGGCCTTCGCCGTGGTTGGGAAGGGCGCCTTGGCCGCCTCCTTCAACTGCGCCTACATCTTCACTGGGGAGCTCTTCCCCACCATCATCAGGTGGGTGGGGTCACCCCAGCCCTGCCCCCACCCATCCAGTCACTGTCCACGTGCCAACCCCACCTTCCATCAGCCCGACCCTCCATGAACCCAACCAAGTCATCAACCCAACCACTCATTAACCCAACCATCCATCAAGCCAACCACTGACCACTCCATCCATCCATCCATCCATCATCCATCCATTATCCATCCATCATCCATCCATCCATCCATCCATCCATCCATCCATCCATCCATCCATCCATCATCCATCATCCATCCATCCATGTATCCATCACCCATCCATCCATCCATCCATCATCCATCCATCCATCCATCCATTATCCATCCATCCATCCATCCAGCCATCCATCCATCCATCCATCCATCCATCCATCCATCCATCATCCATCCATCCATCCATCCATCCATCCATCCATCCATCCATGTATCCATCACCCATCCATCCATCCATCCATCCATCCATCCATCATCCATCCATCCATCCATCATCCATCATCCATCCATCCATCCATCATCCATCCATCCAGCCATCCATCCATCCATCCATCCATCCATCCATCCATCATCCATCATCCATCCATCCATCATCCATCATGCATCCATCCATCCATCCATGTATCCATCACCCATCCATCCAGCCATCCATCCATCCATCATCCATCATCCATCCATCATCCATCATCCATCATCCATCCATCCCCGTGTCCATCCCCGTCCCATCCCCGTGTCCGTCCCCGTGTCCGTCCCCGTCCCGTCCCCGTGTCCGTCCGCCCCTCCCGCACGCGGCTCTCCCGGCACAGGCAGACGGGGATGGGCCTGGGGGGCACCATGGCCCGCGTGGGCAGCATGGTGGCGCCCCTGGTGCGCATGATGGCCGACGTCAGCCCGGCGCTGCCGCTCGTCATCTACGGCGCCGCGCCCGTCATCTCGGCCATCGCCACCTGCTTCCTGCCCGAGACCCGCAACGCGCCCCTGCCCGAGACCGTCAAGGACGTGGAGAGGCGGTGAGGACCCCCCAAACCCCCCCGAGATCCCCCAACCCTGCCCAGGGGGCAACGTCCCTGTTCTGGGGCGCGATCGGTTCTTGGAGGAACCCAGGAGCTTTGGGGTTGGAAAGGGATGGAGAAAGTTTGGGGTTGGGATGGAGGTTCTGGGTTGGCTTGGAGGTTTGGATGGAAGTTTTGGGTTTGGGGTGAAGGTTTTGGGATTATGATGAAGGTTTTGGAGTTGGGTTGGAGGTTTTGAGGTTGGGATGGAGGTTTTGGGGTGAGGATGGATGTTCTGGGGTTGGGATGGAGGTTTTGGGGTTGGGATGGAGATTTTGGGGTGAGGATGGAAGTTCTGGGGTTGGGATGGAAGTTCTGGGGTTGGGATGGAGGTTTTAGGGTTGGGATGGAGGTTTTGCGGTTGGGATGGAAGTTCTGGGGTTGGGATGGAGGTTTTGGGGTTGGGATGGAGGTTTTGGGGTTGGGATGAAGGTTTTGAGGTTGGGATGGAGGTTTTGGGGTGAGGATGGAAGTTCTGGGGTTGGGATGGAGGTTTTGGGGTTGGGATGGAGGTTTTGGGGTTGGGATGAAGGTTTTGGGGTGAGGATGGAGGTTTTGGGGTCAGGTAGGGTTGAGAGTTTTGGGAAGACCTGAGCATTTTGGGGAGAACGTCAAAGGTTTTGGGAAGGCTTGGAGGTTCTGGGATTGGGAAGAATGGAAATTTTGGGAATTTTGGGATCGGCTGGGAGCTTTCGGGGTCCCTCCAGGGCGGGTCACCTCGAGGACGACGACGTCGCCGTCCCCCTGAGCAGCACCAAGAGCAAGGACGGCGCCTGAGGGGGGTTTGGGACCCCCGGGGGGATTTTGGGGCCGGGACCCCCCTGGAGCCCCCCAGCCCCTCCCCCCCACGTTATTTATTCAATCCCAATAAAATCTCGTGGGAATTTCGGGATCTGGCTCCGCCCGCGGCTGTTCTGGGGGGGAGAAGGATTTGGGGACGTCCCCACCCCCAAAGGGGGCTCCGACATCAGGGGACCCCCCGGGAGCTCGTTAGCGAGGATTAATTGGAATTCCCGGAGCTCGTCGGCCTTTGCCCCAGTTCCGGCGATTTGGCTGCAAAATAAATCTGGGAATGGGATTAATTCGCATTTCCAGGCGGGAAAAAAAAACCCCAAACGGGGCAGATTTAACCCCAAAAAAAGGGCGGAACAACCTCAGCACAAGGTCTGGGAGAAGCCACGGCCCAGTCCCAAAACTGGGAATTTTCAGCCCAAAAACCAGGCAGCACCAACTCAATCCCAGCCCCTAAATTGGGCTTTTTTACCCCAAATCCAGGCACCTATCAGCCCCAAAACCCTCCAGTTTTGCCCCAAATCCACACTGTGCTCTCAAATCCCCATTTTTACCCTGAAATCCCCATTTTTTGCCCCAAAATCCTCAATTCCTGCAAAGCTGCTCAATTTTTGCCCCCAAATCCCACCTTTTCCCCCCAAATTTCCCCCCCGATGTCATTTTTTCCCAAAAAACCCCACGCACTCCATTTTTTGCCGTTTTTATTACGAAAAATGAGCCGTTTTGGTGTCGTTTTGCTCTTTCCCGGATAAGACACAACCGTGAAGCTTCGCCGAGGGGACTTTGGGGTGAATCTCCCTGGTTTTGGGACATTTCCACGTCCCCACCCCCAGCAGGGCATGAAAACGGGGAAAAAATCCCATTTTGACCCAAAACGCCGTCGATTCCCCCCAAAATCGTGCTCAGGACAGGGAGGAGAGAAACCACCGGGATGAGGCCTCGGATCCGGAATTTTGGGGGGGATTTCAGGGATTTGGGTCAATTTGGAGCCCTCTGGGGCCATTCTTCAGTCATTTTTGGGGTTATTTTGGCCAATTTTGGGGTATTGCAGTCATTTTGGGGTCATTTCCAAGACTTTTTGGGGCCATTTTGGTCAATTTTTAGTTTTATTTCGGAATCTTTTGGGTTTTAAAAATATTTTTGGGGGGTGCATCATCACTTTGGGATTATTTGGTTATTTTAGGGCTATTTGAGTCATTTTGGGGTTATTTGGGTCAGGTTTGGGGCTGTTTGAGTCACTTGGAGGTTATTTTGGGGTATTTTAGTGCTTTTAGGGCTGTTTTTGTCCTTTTTTTTTGGTTATCAGAATAATTTTGGACGACTTCAGTCATTTTGGGGTTATTTCAGTAATTTTGGGGTTATTCTGGGGGCTATTTGGGGTGGTTTCATCATTTCAGTGAGTTTGGAGCTGCTTTGGTCATTTTGGTGCTATTTTGGTTAAACTTTGGGCTGTTTCAGGGATTTTGGTCATTTTCGGGGTTGTTTTGCCCATTTTTGGGGCTATTTTGGCCGTTTTTGGGGCCCATCCCAGCGGGTCCTCTCGGGGGTCCGGGGGGGAGTTGGGGGTGCAGGGGGGAGGGGCAGTCGGAGGTAGGTGCTTTAAAGTCCATTTATTTTTGTTTTTTTTTTTAGAAAAACAGGCACATTCAGTCCACGGGAGCCGGGGAGGGGAAAATTTGGGATTTGGGGGGATTGGGGGAATTTTGGGGGGGTTCCCACAGCCCCAAACACCTCCCCTCCCCCCCAGCGGCGTTTTGGGGCCAAAAGGGGCTTTTTCCCCCCAAAAAAATCCAACCTCAACCCCCCCCACCCCCAACCCCAAACCAGCCCTGGGGGGGGGGTGGGAGCCAGGGGAAAACCCCAAAATTGGGGGGTTTTGCCCCATTTTGTGTCAGCAGGGGAGGGGTGGGGGGGAATCCCCAAATCCAGGAATTCTGCCCCATTTTGAGGTGGGGGAGGGGTAAGGCCTCGTGGGGGTGGGGGAGGGGCCGGGAGCATCCTTTGGGGGGGGATAAAAATGGGGGGAAAATGAATAAAAATCAAAGTGGGAAAAATCCCTCAAAAATGAAAAAAAAAAAAAAAATTCCCAAAATAGCTCCGGAATTCCCAAAAAGAAAAAAGGGGGAAAAGGGGAAGCCAGGAGGGGGAAGGGGGTGAGTTTTGGGGTGAAATCCTGGGAATTGGGGAGGAGGAAGGGATGAAAGTCACCCCAAAAATGTCACCCTGGATGGGGGGGGTGTCACCCCAAAAAATGTCAGGAGGGGAAAAAATCGGGGAAAAAAGGAGCCAAAATTGGGAAAAGGGAGGAAAAAAAGAGGTGGAATGAAGGGAAGGGTTAAAACAAAAAAAAAAAAGGATGAAAAAATGTGAAAAAAAGAAGGGGAAAAGGGGAAACAGAGGGGGGAAAAGGGGATGGGAGGGAAAAAAAGAAAAATAAAAAAAAGGGGGAAAAAAGAGGGGAAAAAACCGGGGAAAAAAGGAAAAAGGAGCCAAAAGGAAGAGGAAATGAAAGGCCCCAAAGGCGAGGGGGGAGGATGAGGAGGGGATGGGGAGGATGAGGAAGGGCGGGGGAGGATGAGGAAGGGCAAGGTGAGGATGAGGAGGGCAAGGTGAGGATGAGGAAGGGCAAGGTGAGGATGAGGAGGATGAGGAGGGCAAGGTGAGGATGAGGAAGGGCAAGGTGAGGATGAGGAGGGCAAGGTGAGGATGAGGAGGGCCGGGGGAGGATGAGGAGGGGCTGGGGAGGATGAGGAAGGGCAAGGTGAGGATGAGGAAGGGCAAGGTGAGGATGAGGAGGACAAGGTGAGGATGAGGAAGGGCAAGGTGAGGATGAGGAAGGGCAAGGTGAGGATGAGGAGGGCAAGGTGAGGATGAGGAAGGGCAAGGTGAGGATGAGGAGGGCAAGGTGAGGATGAGGAAGGGCAAGGTGAGGATGAGGAGGGCAAGGTGAGGATGAGGAGGCCGTGGGCACGGGAGGAAGAGCGGATCAGGAGCTGTTCTGGTTCTGGTAGATCGACGCCTTCTCCTTGAGCAGGTCCAGGCAGAGGTGGCAGCTCCAGCTCCCTGCGGAACGGAGCAGCCTTCGGCCTCGGCCCCCCTCCTCCCCAGGGGCCACTAACCAGCCAGTTAACCGGCCAGTTAACCCATCACCCAGTTAACCCATCACCCAGTTAACCCATCACCCAGTTAACCCATCACCCAGTTAACCAGTGAGGGCGGGAGGGAGAGGGAGAAGCAGAAAGGAGGAAGAGGAAGGAGGAGGAGGAGGGAAAGGAGAGGAGGAGGAAGGAAGAGACCAAAGAAAGGGGAGGGAGGAAGAGGAGGAGGAAGAGGAGGAGGAAGAGGAGGAGGAAGAGGAGGAGGAGGAAAAGAGGAAGAGAAAAGGAAGGGAGGGAGAGGATGGACAGAAGGAGGAAGAGGAAGAGGAGGGAGAAGGAGAAGAAAGGAAGGAGGAGGAAAAGGAGAATGAAGGAAGAGGAAGAAGAGGAGGAAGAGGAGGAAGAGGAAGAAGAGGAGGAAGAGGAGGAAAAAGAGGAGGAAGAGGAGGAAGAGGAGGAAGAGGAGGAAGAGGAGGAGGATTTGGGACAATAAAAGCCCTCCCCACATCCCAGGGGGAAGCCCAGGGAGAACCCGGGGGGATGGGGGATCCCAGGGGAGGTTTTGGGGTGGAATCCCAGGGGATCAGGATCCCAGGGGATGATCTGGGATGGGATCCCGGGGATCAGGATCCCAGGGAAGGATTTGGGATGGGATCCCGGGGATCAGGATCCCAGGGAAGGATTTGGGATGGGATCCCGGGGATCAGGATCCCAGGGAAGGATTTGGGACAGGATCCAGGGGATCGGGATCCCAGGGGATGATCTGGGACAGGATCCCAGGGAAGGATCTGGGAGGGCATCCCAGGGGAGGTTTTGGGAGGGGATCAGGATCCCAGGGGAGGATTTGGGGTGGAATCCCAGGGGATCAGGATCCCAGGGAAGGATTTGGGGTGGGATCCCGGGATCAGCCCCCGGGGCCGGACTCACCCTCGGGGGGCTCGGACATGGGTGGGGTCAGGCAGTACATGTGGTACCCGCGGTCGCAGTCGTCGCAGAACAGCAGCTGGTCCTGGCCCGGGGACACCCCATCATCCCACGGCCCAAATTCCCCCTTTTCCCCCCAAAAATCCTCCCCCACAGCTCCCTAAAGGATTCCCATCATCCCACGGCCCAAATTCCCCCTTTTCCCCCCAAAAAATCCTCCCCCACAGCTCCCTAAAGGATTCCCATCATCCCACGGCCCAAATTCCCCCTTTTCCCCCCAAAAAATCCTCCCCCACAGCTCCCTAAAGGATTCCCATCATCCCACGGCCCAAATTCCCCCTTTTCCCCCCAAAAAATCCTCCCCCACAGCTCCCTAAAGGATTCCCATCATCCCACTGCCCAAATTCCCCCTTTTCCCCCCAAAAATCCTCCCCCGCAGCTCCCTAAAGGATTCCCATCATCCCACAGCCCAAATTCCCCCTTTTCCCCCAAAAATCCTCCCCCACAGCTCCCTAAAGGATTTTCCCCACCCCAACACTGTCCTCCCCCGTATCCAGAAAGTTCTGCAAAGGCAGAAGTTTCCTGCAGGAAGATTCCCAGGGATGATGAAAAGCCCAGGATTTCTCCCAGAATGGCTCTGGGATCCTGCAGATTACCAAAATCCATTTTTTTTCCCCCAAAAAAGCCTTTCCTGGGTCACATGGACTCCTAAACCCCAAGGATTTCCCCCACTAAAGAGCCTCCAATGGGAATTTCGGGCCATTCCCAGACGGTCTGGGGGCATTCCCGGGTTCCAGGTGAGTTCTGGGGCATTCCCAGATAATTCTGGATATTCCCAGGAGATTTTGGGGCACTTTTAGGTGGATTTTTTTGGCACTCCCAGGTGATTTTTGGCATTCCCAGGTGATTTTTGGCGCTCCCAGGTGCTTTGGGCCATTCCCAGGTGACTTTGGGCTATTCCCAGGTGTTTTTTTGGCACTCCCAGGTGACTTTGGGGCATTCCCTGGTGATGATTTTTGGGCACCCCAGGAGATTCTGGGCACCCCAGGAGATTTTGGGCACCCCAGGAGATTCTGGGCACCCCAGGAGATTCTGGGCACCCCAGATTTTGGGCACCCCAGGAGATTCTGGGCACCCACGTCGTTCTCGGAGGTGCCGCAGATGTTGCAGCACTTGCACTCGATGCACTGCCAGCGGTACGTCTTCACCGCCGCCATCATCACCGGCGTGAACTGCAGGCACGACGGGTGACCTGGGGACACGGGGACACGGCAGGGACACGTCAGGGACACGGCAAGGACATGGCAGGGACACGGGGACACGGCAGGGACACGGCAAGGACATGGCAGGGACACGGCAGGGACACGGCAGGGACATGGGGATGTCAGGGACACAGCAGGGACATGTCAGGGACATGTCAGGGACACGGCAGGGACACGGGGACACGTCAGGGACACGTCAGGGACATGGCAGGGACACAGCAGGGACACAGCAGGACCAATCCGGAAGGAAACCCTCAGATCTCCGATCCCAAAGATCTTCCCCAACCCCAATCCAGGAGGAAACCCTCGGATCCCGATCCCAAACATCCCCCAGCCCCATCCCTGATCCCAAACATCCCCCCAGCCCCATCTGGGCCCCAATCCAGGAGGAGGAAACCCTCGGATCCCCGATCCCGAACGTCCCCCCAGCCCCATCCTGATCCCGAACGTCCCCCAGCCCCATCCTGATCCCGAACGTCCCCCAGCCCCATCTGGGCCCCGATCCAGGGGAAACCCTCGGATCCCGATCCCAAACATCCCCCAGCCCCATCCCTGATCCCAAACGTTCCCCCAGCCCCATCCCTGATCCCGAACGTCCCCCAGCCCCATCTGGGCCCCGATCCAGGGGGAAACCCTCAGATCCCGAACGTCCCCCAGCCGTGCCCACCGGAGCGGCCGCAGTCGGAGCAGGACACGAGCTCCTCGGGCTGTCCCGTCTTCTTGTTGATCTTGGAGTCCCCCAGGCAGAAGTCGCAGTAATTGTTGGGAAGCGCCACTCCGTCGGGACCCTTCTTGGCTGGAAAAGGGAATCGCTGGGGATCAGGGCCGGGAATTGCCCACTTCTCCCCGGGTGCTCTGGGGTTCTCCCCTCACATTTCTGCTCCTCGGAGCGCTGGGACACCGGCGTGGGCGGCTGCGAGTCGTCCTTGTCGTCGCCCTCCTCCTCGGCCAGGTGGGAGTGGGCGTAGTGGTAGCTGAGCCCCGGGCGGTTCTTGTAGCGCTTCCCGCAGACTGCCGGGGAAATCCGGGAAAAACCCCGGGAAATCCGGGAAAAACCCCGGGAAATCCGGGAAAAACCCCGGGAGAGCCCGGTTAGGGGCGGCCAGGGGAGGGAAATCCCAAATCCTGAACCCTCCTGGCCGATCCCAGCGCCGGGCTGGGAGAGGAAAGAGGCTGGAACTGGGTGAAAGCACCCGGAATTGCTAAGGAATGGAATTCCAGGTGAATTCCCTGGGATCCCAAAGGAATTGCAGGTGAATTCCCCAAGAGATCCCGAAGGAATTGCAGGTGAATTCCCCAGGAGATCCAGAAGGAATTCCAGGTGAACACCCTGGGATCCCAAAGGAATTGCAGGTGAACACCCTGGGATCCCAAAGGAATTGCAGGTGAACGCCCTGGGATCCCAAAGGAATTGCAGGTGAACACCCTGGGATCCCAAAGGAATTCCAGGTGAATTCCCTGGGATCCCAAAGGAATTCCAGGTGAATTCCCCAGGAGATCCCGAAGGAATTCCAGGTGAATTCCCCAGGAGATCCAGAAGGAATTCCAGGTGAATTCCCCAGGAGATCCAGAAGGAATTCCACGTAAATTCCCCAGGATCAATCCAATGGCAAAATCCTCATTGGGAATGTGTCGTGGAGAGGAAATTCCCACCCCAAAAATTCCCATCCTTAGGTTAAAAACCGAGGGAAGGGGGAATTTGGGAATTCTGGGGTTCCAAGGAAGGATTTGGCAGTGGCCATGGATCCATCCCAGCTCCTTGGAACTCCAAAATCCATCGCTCTTCCTGTTCCCCACCCCGGAATTTGGGAGATTTCTGCCTGGATCCAGCTCCTCGTGGATCAGGGATCAGCTCCAGGTCCCCAGCGCTCCTTTTCCAGGGATTTTTGGGTTTTTCCTTATCCAAGGACACCCCAAAATCCCTTTCCAGCCCCGTTTTGGTGTGGGAAGGACGAGCCTGAGGAATTGGGATAAAATCCCAAAAAAGCAGCACCGGAGCGGGAATTCCAGGGCTCGATGCAGATGTTTCCCAAGTTTCCCCTGCATTTTTCCAAAAACTGGGAATGAGCTGCTTTGGGATGAGATTTCCTGATTTCGGAGCTTTTCCAGAACACCACGGGAGTTTCTGGATCCGCTTCCACCTCAGGATCTCCCCAGACCGTGGAAAAATCAGGAAAAAAACCAGCTGGATCGGGGAAAATGGGAGCTGAACTTCCAGAGGGAGGCTGGCTCCTGCAGCCACGCTGGATATTTTGGGATGAAAACCACGGGAATCGCCCCGGGATCGGTGGGCTTCCAGGGGAAAACGGGATTGGAGCAGCAGCGAGCAAGAGGCAGCAATCCCAACGTGATTCCCAGGAAATTCCCGCTTCCCTCCCGATCCACGGGGCTCCAAAGTCACCTTTGCTCCCCCCAAAACCTCCAGGACAATCTCCAGACTCCACTCTGGAATTCTCCTCCCAAGGGGAGGAAGAGGAGCCTCAGGAACATCCCGGGAATATCCCAAATCCCCCTCCCCACCTGCGGCCCATCCCCGTTTTTTGGGGCTTTTTGGAGGCAAAATTCCGCGGATTCGGAGCGGGAAAACAACGGGGGGGCTTTGGAGGCAGCGGCACATCCCGGGATTTGGGATTGGGGTGGGAACTCTGGGATTGGGGTGGGAACTCTGGGATTGGGGTGGGAACTCGGGGATTTGGGTGGGAACTCTGGGATTGGGGTGGGAACTCTGGGATTGGGGTGGGAACTCTGGGATTGGGGTGCAAATTCTGGGATTTGGGTGGGAACTCCAAGATTTGGGTGCAAACTCTGGGATCTGGGTGCAAACTCCAGTATTTTGGGTGCAAACTCCAAGATTTGGGTGCAAACTCCGGGATTTTGGTACAAACTCCGGGATTTGGGTGCAAACTCCAGTATTTTGGGTGCAAACTCCAAGATTTGGGTGCAAACTCCAGGATTTGGGTACAAACTCCGGGATTTTGGGTACAAACTCCGGGATTTGGGTGCAAACTCCGGGATTTGGGTACAAACTCCGGGATTTTGGGTACAAACTCCAAGATTTGGGTGCAAACTCCAGGATTTTGGCTGCAAACTCTGGGATTTTGGGTGCAAACTCCAGGATTTTGGCTGCAAACTCCGGGATTTGGGTACAAACTCCGGGATTTGGGTGCAAACTCCGGGATTTGGGTGCAAACTCCGGGATTTGGGTGCAAACTCCGGGATTTTGGGTGCAAACTCCAGGATTCTGGGTACAAACTCCAAGATTTGGGTGCAAACTCCGGGATTTTGGGTACAAACTCCGGGATTTGGGTGCAAACTCCGGGATTTGGGCGGAACTCCGTGTTTTTCCCATTGCTGGCTCCGCAGGGGGGTTAATCTTTGTTTTCCCGGCCCCGTTCCCTGCTGGAAAAGGGTCAGGGGGCCCGAGCGGGGCCGGCGCTGACGTCGCTCCCGTGGCCTTTGGCTTCTCCCTCCCCTCCTCCTGCCCACCCCGGGGCTCCGCAGGGGGATTGGGGATTTTTTTTTTTTGGTTGTTTTGTTGGTTTTTTGGGGTTTTTTTTGGGTGGAAAAAAGGGGGAAAAAAAAGGAGGAAAAGCAGGAAAAACGAGCAGAGAGAGAGCGGAACTACCTCGGTCGGGAGGTTTCAAGGAATGCTTTTGTTTGTAACTGTCTGAAACACAGAAAGAGAAGTCGTGAGAGGACACGGACACACACGGAAAACCGGGAAAAAAGGGCAGGAAAAACACAACCTCAGGGAGCCAGGGGGAGAATTAGTGCTGGGAAGCGGCAGGACAGGAGGAAGAAGAGAGAAAAAGGAGCTGGCAAAGCCTCCCTCGCCTTCCCCATCCCGCTATCCCTGGATTCGTGGGCCGGGAGGGACAGAGCCCCCACTCCGAGGGTTTTGCTGGAATTCACAGCTCCCAGATCCTTAGGGAGGGCTGGGAAGGGCTCCCGGGGACTGGGATCCCACTGGAAAACCACTGGGATGAAGGGGAGGGGCCTTCCCGGCCTTTTGGGGGGTTGCTGGGGAAGTTCACCCTGGTTTTTGATCCTGCTTTTCATCCTGGCTGCAAGCTGCTCCGATCCTGGCTCGTATCCTGCTGCCTGCCAGTATTCCCGGTGGGAAAAGGCCCCGGGAGGAGGGTGGGAAGGGACTCGGGGCTGTCCCGGCACTCACTGTCACACGCGTAGGGCTTGTCCCGGTCCTCCAGGATGGCGGCGTCCAGCTTCTTGCGAGCCCCGCCCACGCCTTTTCCCTGCGGAAAAACCGGGATTTCGGGAAAAAACCGGGATGGGGAGCGGGGAAAGGAGCGACCCGACAGCGCCCCGCGGTGGGAACGGCCCGGAAGCGACCACAGATCCTTGGGAATTGGGGAAAAATCTCGGCGCGGAGCCCGGTTTTCCCGGCCGCGTCCCAGGAATGGCCTGGAATTACTGCCTGGAATTACTGCCCGGAATTACTGCCTGGAATTACTGCCTGGAATTACTGCCCGGAATTACTGCCTGGAATTACTGCCCGGAATTACTGCCTGGAATGGCCTCACCTTGGCCTTGCCCTTCCCTCTCCGCTTGGGCGTGTCCTCCTCGTAATCCTCATCGTCCAAATCGTCCAGGAAATCGTCGGGCTCCAGGATCCGCTGGGAACGAGCGGAGCAGAGGGGTCAGAGCAGGGAAAAATGGGGGAAAATAGGAAAAACCGGGAAAAATGGGGAAAAACAGGAAAAATGGGAAGGGATGCAGGAGGAGCCACAGCTGGATCCATCCCAGAGGAGGCACCAAAAGGTTTTTGTGAATGGAGAGGGAATTTCAGGTGTTTTATCCCCAAAAAAACATCCTGGAAGGGCCTGATTTGGTGGGAAAGCGCTTGGAGAAGGAATTAAGCGAAAAGGAAAAGGAAAAGGAAAAGGAAAAGGAAAAGGAAAAGGAAAAGGAAAAGGAAAAGGAAAAAAAGGAAAAGGAAAAGGAAAAGGAAAAGGAAAAGGAAAAGGAAAAGGAAAAGGAAAAGGAAAAGGAAAAGGAAAAGGAAAAAAAGGAAAAGGAAAAGGAAAAGGAAAAGGAAAAGGAAAAGGAAAAGGAAAAGAAAAAAAGGAAAAGGAAAGGGAAAGGGAAAAGGAAAAGGAAAAGGAAAAGGGAAAAAGGAAAAGAGAAAAAGGAAAAGGAGGCTGGGGAAAGATTTCCCGGCTAAAAAATCCTGTGGGAAAGCCCCAGGAAGGGAAAAATGCGGAATTCTGGGAAAATGACCCCAAAACTCCCCTCTCCCTGAATGACAGGATCAGAAAGTTCCCTGAATTTCTGGGCTGGAATTTCCCTCCCGTTGATTTTTGGGAGCAGAATCTTTTTTTTCCCAGAATTTTGGGACCAGCATCTTCCTTCTTCCCAAATTCCCAATTCCTGGTTGGAATTTCTGGTCCCCATCCCGGAATTCCTGGTCCCCATCCCAGAATTCCTGGTATCCTGAATTCCTAGATCCCATCCCGAATTCCCACTTTTCTGGTTGGAGTTCCTGATATCCTGAATTCCCATCCCAAATTCCCGGTATCCCGAATTCCTGGTTCCTGGCTGGAATTCCCAGTTCCCAGCTGGAATTCTTGCTATCCTGCCCGGAATTCCCGCATTCCCGTCCAGAATTCCCACATTCCCGTCTGGAATTCCTGCTATCCCAGTGGAATTCCCGCTATTACGGTCAGAATTCCCATTATCCCGCCTGGAATTCCCGTATTCCCGCCTGGAATTCCCACATTCCCAGCCAGAATTCCCGCTATCCCATCCGGAATTCCCGGAATTCCCGCATTCCCGCTCTCCGGAATTCCTGCATTCCCACTATCTGGAATTCCCGCCTTCCCACTATCCGGAATTCCTGCATTCCCGTCTGGAATTCCTGCATTCTCACTATCCAGAATTCCTGCTATCCTGCATTCCCGCTCTCCGTCATTCCCGCCTTCCCGTCTGGAATTCCCACATTCCCGTCTGGAATTCCTGCATTCCTGTCTGGAATTCCTGCATTCCTGCTCTTCGTCATTCCCGCTCCCCGTCATTCCCGCTCGCCATCATTCTCACTCCCCATCATTCCTGTCATTCCCATCATTCCCGCTCTCTGTCATTCCCGTCATTCCGTCATTCCCGTCATTCCCGTCATTCCCGTCATTCCCGTCATTCCCGCATTCCCGCTCTCCGTCATTCCCGTCATTCCCGTCATTCCCGTCATTCCCGCTCCCTGTCATCCCCGTCATTCCCGCATTCCCGCATTCCAGCTCTCCCGGGGCACCTTGCGGGCGCTCATTCCCGCTCCCTGTCATCCCCGTCATTCCCATCATTCCATCATTCCCGTATTCCCGCATTCCCGCATTCCCGCTCTCCCGGGGCACCTTGCGGGCGCGGCTGTTGGCGCCGGGGAAGTCGGCCAGGCCGTCGTCGTCGCCGCGCGGCTCCGGCAGCGCGCGCTTCTCGGGCGGCTCCGTGCGCAGCAGCGCCTCCAGGCTGCTGCCGTCCGCCGCCAGCAGCGCCTCCTTCTTCAGAGCCTGCTCCGCCTCTGGGAACCGGGGACGGGACACGGGGAACGGGAACAACGGGAACGGGGAAATGGGACACGGGGAACGGGGAACGGGGACAGCGGGGAAAACGGGGAACGGGGACAGCGGGGAACGGGGAACGGGAACGGGGAACGGGGAACGGGGAACGGGAACGGGGAACGGGGAACGGGAACGGGGAACGGGAACGGGAACGGGGAACGGGGAACGGGGACACGGGAACGGGGAACGGGGAACGGGGAACGGGGAACGGGACAGCGGGAAACGGGGAACGGGAAACAGGGAACGGGGAACGGGGAACGGGAACGGGGAACGGGGAACGGGGAACGGGGAACGGGGAACGGGGAACGGGGAACGGGGAACGGGAACGGAACGGAACGGAACGGAACGGAACGGAACGGAACGGAACGGAACGGAACGGAACGGAACGGAACGGAACGGAACGGAACGGAACGGAACGGAACGGAACGGAACGGAACGGAACGGAACGGAACGGAACGGAACGGAACGGAACGGAACGGAACGGAACGGAACGGAACGGAACGGAACGGAACGGAACGGAACGGAACGGAACGGAACGGAACGGAACGGAACGGAACGGAACGGAACGGAACGGAACGGAACGGAACGGAACGGAACGGAACGGAACGGGGAACGGGAACGGGGAACGGGGAACGGGGAACGGAACGGGGAACGGGGAACGGGAACGGGAAACGGGGAACGGGAACGGGAACAGGGAACGGGAATGGGGAACGGGGACAACGGGGAAAACGGGGAACGGGGAACGGGGAACGGGAAACGGGAAACGGGGAACAGGAACGGGAACGGGGAACGGGGAACGGGGAACGGGGAACGGGAATGGGGAACGGGGAAGGGGGAACGGGGAACGGGGAACAGGAACGGGAATGGGGAACGGGGAAGGGGGAACGGGGAAGGGGGAACGGGGAACGGGGAACGGGGAACGGGGAACGGGGAACGGGAACGGGGAACGGGGAACGGGGAACGGGAACGGGGAACGGGGAACGGGGAACGGGGAACGGGAACGGGGAACGGGGAACGGGAACGGGGAACGGGAACGGGAACGGGGAACGGGGAACGGGAACGGGGAACGGGACAGCGGGAAACGGGGAACGGGGAACGGGGAACGGGGAACGGGAAACGGGAAACGGGGAATGGGGAACGGGACACGGGAAACGGGGAACGGGGACAGCGGGGAAACGGGAAACAGGAAACGGGAACAGCGGGGAAAACGGGGAAAAGGGAACAACGGGGACAACGGGAACAACGGGAACAACGGGAACAACGGGTAAAACGGGGAAACGGGAACAACGGGGAAAACGGGAACAACGGGGAAAACGGGGAAACGGGAACAACGGGGAAAACGGGAACAACGGGGGGGAAACGGGGAAAACGGGGGGGAAACGGGAACAATGGGAAACGGGAACAATGGGGAAAACAGGAACAACGGGAAACGGGAACAACGGGGAAAACAGGAAGAACGGGGAAACGGGAGGGAAACGGGCAAAAAGGGGGGGAACGAGAAAAACGGAGGGGAAACAGGAAAAACAGAGGGAGAACGGGAAAAACGGGGTAAAAATGGGAAAAACAAGGGGGAAAATGGGGAAACAGGAAAAACGAGGGGGAAAATGGGAGATAGATGGGGTAAAAATGGGGTAGAAAATGGAGGATAAATGGGGGTAAAAATGGGAAAAATGGGGGGGGAAATGGGGAAAAAACAGAGAAAAATAGAGAAAAATGGTGAAAAACTGGGAAAAAGGAGGGTGGGTGAGGGATGCTGGCGGATCCGGGGTGGAATTCCCAGGGATCCAGCAGGAATTCAGGGAATTACCGGGTTTGATGGAAGGGAAGGAGAGGCGGGGGTCCTCCGGGGGGTGGGCGCGGCGTTTCTTGCGCCAGCGCCGCGCCGGGTACGAGTAGAGCTGCCCGGCCGCCAAACCTGCGGAGAAATCATTTCCCAATTGTTCCCCATCATTTCCCAATTGTTCCCCATCATTTCCCAATTGTTCCCCATCATTTCCCAATTGTTCCCCATCATTTTCCTGCTGTTCCCCATCATTTCCCAATTGTTCCCCATCATTTTCCTGTTGTTCCCCTTCATTTCCCCATTATTCCCCATCATTTCCCAATTGTTCCCCATCATTTCCCCATTATTCCCCATCATTTCCCCATTATTCCCCATCATTTCCCCACTGTTCCCCATCATTTTCCTGCTGTTCCCCATCACTTCCCCTTTGTGTCCCCATCATTTCCCCATAATTTCCCTGTTGTTTCCCCATCATTTCACCATTGTTCCCCATCATTTCCTCATTGTTCTCTATCATTTCCCTGCCATTTCCCATCACTTCCCCGCTGTTCCCCATCACTTCCCCACTGTTTCCCATCACTTCCCCACTGTTTCCCATCACTTCCCTGCTGTTTCCCATCACTTCCCCACTGTTTCCCATCACTTCCCCACCATTCTCCCATCACTTCCCCGCCGTTTCCCATCACCGTTTCCCATCACTTCCCCACTGTTCCCCATCACTTCCCCGCCATTTCCCGTCACTGTTTCCCATCACTTCCCCTCCGTTTCCCATCACTTCCCCGCCGTTCCCCATCACTGTTTCCCATCACTTCCCCTCCGTTTCCCATCACTTCCCCACCATTCTCCCATCACTTCCCCGCCGTTTCCCATCACCGTTTCCCATCACTTCCCCTCCGTTTCCCATCACTTCCCCGCCGTTCCCCATCACTGTTTCCCATCACTTCCCCTCTGTTTCCCATCACTTCCCCACCATTCTCCCATCACTTCCCCACTGTTCCCCATCACTTCCCCACTGTTTCCCATCACTTCCCCACTGTTTCCCATCACTTCCCCACTGTTTCCCATCACCGTTTCCCATCACTTCCCCGCCATTTCCCATCACCGTTTCCCATCACCGTTTCCCCGCCGTTTCCCCGCCGTTTCCCCGCCGTACCGGGCCCGCGGTGCCGTTTCTCCATCCAGATGTAGCAGTTGCTCTGGGCCACGCCGGTCTGCGAGTCCAGGAAGGGCAGGCGCACGCTGCGCTCGGCGCAGAGCCGCGCGTTGTAGCTGTGGCACTGCTCCATGGCGTCCCGGTAGTACTGCTCGCCCAGCCTGCAACGGCACCGCGGCACGGCGGCGTTGGCGCCGGGAACGGCGGGATGGGCGCCGGGAATGGCGGGATGGGCGCCGGGAACGGCGGGATGGGCGCTGGGAACGGCGGGATGGGCACAGGGAACGGCGGGATTGGTGGTGGGAATGGCAGGGATGGGCACGGGGAATGGCAGGGATGGGCAAAGGGAATGGCAGGGATCAGTGCTGAGAGTGCCGGGATTGGCACCGGGAACGCCAGGATGGGCATGGGGAATGGCAGGATGGGCACTGGGAATGGCAGGGATCAGTGCTGGGAGTGTTTGGATCGGCACCGGGAATGCCGGGACTGGCACAGGGAATGGCAGGGATTGGTGGTGGGAATGGCAGGGATGGGCAAAGGGAATGGCAGGGATCAGTGCTGAGAGTGCCAGGATCGCCACCGGGAACGCCGGGACTGGCACAGGGAATGGCAGGGATGGGCACGGGGAATGCCAGGATGGGCACGGGGAATGCTGGGATGGGCACGGGGAATGACGGGATGGGCACTGGGAATGGCAGGGATCAGTGCTGGGAGTGCCGGGATCGCCACCGGGAACGCCGGGACTGGCACAGGGAATGGCAGGGATGGGCACAGGGAATGGCACAGGGAATGGGAGGGATTGGCAAAGGCAATGGCACAGGGATTGGTAGGGATCAGTGCTGGGAACGCCGGGATCGGCACCGGGAAAGGCAGCATGGGCACGGGGAAGGGCGCAGGGAATGGGACGGGGAATGGCAGGGATGGGTACAGGGAATGGCGCAGGGAATGGGAAGGATTGGCACAAGGAATGGCAGGGATTGGCACCGGGATTGGCAGGGACGGGTACAGGGAATGGGGAACCTCTCAGGCATGTCAGGGATACCAGGGGAGTGGCAGGGATACAAACGGAGAGACTCGGGGATAAAATCCTGGAGAATATCAGGGATAAACCTAGAAACCCTCAGGGACAAAATCCTGGAGAATATCAGGAATAAACGTGGAAATCCTCCGGAATAAAGTTTCCAATTTCCCATTCCTTGGCTTCTTCAGGACACTCTCACAGGGGCGGGAAGAGATGGAGCCAAGGGATGGACAGGAAAACACAGGGATTTACAGGAAATACAGGGATTTACAGGAAATACAGGGATTTAAAGGTAAATACAGCAATACACAGGGAAATACAGGGATTTAGAGAGCAATACAGGGAATTAGAAGGAAGCACAGGAATATACAGGGAAATGCAGGGATTTCGAGGGAGATACAGGGATTTTGAGGGAAATACAAGGATTTCGAGGGAAGTACAGGGAAGCTCCCCCCAGCTCGGCCTCCACAGGACCCTCTGGCAGGGATGCACAGGGAAGCAGTGCAGGAATAAGCAGGAAGGTACAGGGACATTCAGGGATATTCAGGGATATTCGGGGATACTGAAGGAGGCACAGGGACTCTCCAGGGATGCACAGGGAAGCAGTGCAGGAAAAAGCAGGAAGGTACAGGGACATTCAGGGATATTCAGGGATATTCGGGGATACTGAAGGAGGCACAGGGACTCTCCAGGGATGCACAGGGAAGCAGTGCAGGAAAAAGCAGGAAGGTACAGGGATATTCAGGGATATTGGGGGATATTGAAGGAGGCACAGGGACTCTCCAGGGATGCGCTGGGAAGCAGTGCAGGAATAAGCAGGAAGGTACAGGGACATTCAGGGATATTCAGGGATATTCAGGGATATTGAAGGAGGCACAGGGACTCTCCAGGGATGCGCTGGGATGACTCCCCCGTCCTTGGCCTCTCCAGGACGCTCGCAGACGGAGTTTAGGGCCACACGAGGGAGCACAGGGAAGCACAGGGATACGATCCAGGAATTTTACAGGGGCGAACCCCCGCCTTTGCCCTCTCCAGGACCCCCTCAGGGCCAGACCTGCGGGACCCCCCCGGCCCCTCGGGACCCTCGCAGGCTCTGCTCTCCCCTCACACCTCTGCGGCCCTCCCGGTGCCGGGGGAGGAGGATTTTGGGGTGTCCTCAACGCCCCCCTCAGCAAAGTTCACGGCGAACAATGCGCGCGTGTCGCTTCCTCCCCACCCCCCTGCCCGCCCGCTTGGTCCCGTCCGGCGCGCGCGGGGCCAAGGGGGGGCCCCGCTTCCCGCGCCCGGCCGGGCCGCACCATTCCCGCGCCGCGGGGGGGGGAGACCGGCGGTGTGCGGGGAGGGGGGGGAGCCGCACTCACAGCTTGACCACATTCTGAACCACCGCCGCCATCTTGGCTCCGCCGCCGGGGCGCCGCGGGGCGCGTGCGCGGAGGGAGGGGCGGGAGGGCGGGGAGGGGGATGATGGAGGAGGAGGAGGAGGAGGAGGAGGAAGGAGAGGGATGGAGGGAGGAGGAGGAGGAGCGGGGAGAGGGAGGGTGGGGAAAGGGGAGGCGGAGGGAGGGAGAGGGAGGGCCGGGGGAGGGGAGCGCGGAGTCCTCCCGGCCGCTGGGGGGCGCTGTGCGCCGCGCGCGTGCGCGGGGGTGGGGGGCGCGAGAAAAGGCGGGAAAAGGGGGGGTGGGGGAGGGGCGAAAGCCTGAGGGGAAAAATGGCGGGAAAAGGATCTGAGGGGGAAAATGCACGAAAAAGGAGAAAATCCGGGAAAAAGGGGCGGCTGAAGGTACGGGGAGGAAGGGAGGGCGTGGGGATGAGGGCGGGAGGCAGGGTGGGGATACGGGGGGAGACTGAGGGGAAAAATGGGAGAGAACAAAGCACGAGAGTGAGGCAAAAATGGACAGAAAGTGAGGGCGGAAATGATGGCAGAGGATGAGGGGGTTTATCGTGGAAAAAGGAGATTTGAGAGACCGCACTGCTCCCTAGATTCCCTGGAATGGGGCTGGGGGTGAGATCCCTTCTCCCCATGGATCAAACAAAAGGAACAGCCCCGAGTTGTGTCAGGGGAGGTTTATTCAGGAAAGTCCCTGGAAAGGGTTGTCCCACCCTGGGGTTATCCCAAAAAAAGCCGGGATGTGGCACATGGGGACGCTGT
The DNA here is from genome assembly GCF_050655825.1 of Lonchura striata. Classification (NCBI taxonomy): domain Eukaryota; kingdom Metazoa; phylum Chordata; class Aves; order Passeriformes; family Estrildidae; genus Lonchura; species Lonchura striata. The sequence goes on along the minus strand of NC_140733.1, from coordinate 8,982,855 downwards.
TCAGGGGTGGCCGGGTTGGATTTTGATGATCCCAAAGGTTTTCTCAGCTTTTCCATGGAAGGGGGTGAGAAGAGGGAGGATGGGGAGGGATGGAGGAAGGAAGGGATAACATGGAAAGAGGGGTGAGGGTTGGGAGGGAAATGAGGGATAAATTGGGGATGGGGGAATGAAATGAGGGATGAACAGCTGGGAGAGGGGAAATGAGGGATAAATTGGGGATGGGGGAATGAAATGAGGGATGAACAGCTGGGAGAGGGGAAATGAGGGATAAGTGAGGATGGATCCCTCAGATCCCCCCAGATTCCTTACAGCTCCTCATCCCCAAAAACTCCTGCCAAAAGTTCCCATTGTTGAGCTCTTTTCCCTTTTTCTCCAACCTGAATTAACCAAGTGTCCCCAAATTCATCCCTCAGGACCGAGGTCACCCACAGACCCCACGGCGAGCGTGGTTTGACGGCAGCTTCCAGGTGAGTTTTCCTTTCCAGGTGAATTCCTCATTTATTTCCAGGTGAATTCCACATTCCAAGTGAGTTCCTCACTTCCAGGTGAATTCCCCATTTATTTCCAGGTGAATTCCTCTCTCTTTTTCCTCCTTATTTCCACATCCTACCTGGGTTTTTTTTCCCTGTTTGCTGGGAATTTGCATTTCTCCCCCAAGGTCACCCCCTGGTCAAACCTTCCTCCTCCTCCTCCTCCTCCTCCTCCTCCTCCTGGTAATCCCAGGCCGGCTGTTGCTCCGGCTCCGTTCCCGGCTCCGGCCACGCCGGGGGTCAGGCACTGACCGCTGGCGTGGGCGGCGTTAATCCAGCGGAAATCCCGGGATAACGAGGAAATTGGGAGGGAGGCCTGTGCCCCTGCTGGGGTTAATGAACGATTCCATCCTTGATTGAATCCGGAGTTATTCTCCAAAAAGGGAGGGGGAGCTGAGTCAGGGCTGCTCCGGATGACTCAAATTCTTGGAATTGGGAGCAAATCAGCAGCTGTGGTTTGCATAAATCATTAATTCGGGGAGTGATTAATTAGGGGAGAAGTGAAGGAGGCTCCAGTCCTGTGGAAAGGGATCCCAAATGATTTATTCATTAATTAAAAGTTAATTAAGGAATTTGGTATTTTTTTTTTTGCAGGAGATGAGATTGAGGGAAAAAAAAACATTTCAGGGATAATAACACTAATTTTGGGGATAATTTCAGGGGTTTATAGCAAGTTGGTCTGGGGGGTGTGGGAGGGAGGGAAGAGAGAAAGGAGGGGAGGGGGGAGAAAAGAAAAATCACCTTTTCAAGGTTAAAAATACCCCAAATTTGATAAATTAAAGGAGCTTTTCCAGGACTGGAGCAGAGAGAACAGAAACGAGTGAACGAGATCCCAGATTAAAGCTGGAGCACCCCAAAAGTCAGCCCTGGGTTGTGGAAGGGAAAAAAACGGGACACAAAAGGGACAAAACAGGAAAAAAAGGGGATTTTGGCTGATTTTGATTATTTCGAAACCGCTCCGGCAGCGACGGTTTCGCAATTCCTGGGCCGAGGTGGGGCACAAACAGCTCCATCTTCAAATCACTGATTAAGGTGGAAGCCAGGAAAACTGGGGTGAAATCCAGGAAAAAAAGTCCATCCACATTGTCCCAGCCCAGCTCGTGTTGGAAAACCCCCAAACCACAGAAATCCACCCAAAATGAGCCGTGCTGGGCTGGCTTCCCTTCACGTTGGTCCGAGTGGCAGCTGTGGAGTGTCTGGAGCCACCTTCCCATCCCAATCTCTGGGGTTAATTAATCACAAACGTCCCGGGGGTTAATTAATCGCAAACGAGGCTCTGAAACGGCTGGAATTGATTTGGCGAGGAAAAATCCCAAAATAAATAAAATGTGGACAGAGTGTGGGGGGAGAAAAGAGTTCAGAGCAGGGAAGAGTTGGACCAAATAGAAATTAAACCTGATCGAGCCCAATCAACCTCGGTCTGCTAATTATTTTACAGACGAAAACGTTGGGAAATGGGTTTATCCCCAAATTCTGGGTGTTTGCACCAAAAGCGGTTCGGGTTTACCGACGCAGAGGGGGAGGGGAAGGAAGAGGCGGGACAAGGGTTCGTTAAGGAGAATCTAATGAGTCATTAGTCAGATAATCTAAATTAGACTCGCTGGTCAGGAGGGGCCCGACTCTGCCCTGGGGGGATCCCGGCCTCATTCTGGGCTCAAACTCCCCGGAATCGGGAAAGGATGGAATTTGTGACAGGAGCCTGGGCAAGGAGGCCCCGCGAATCCCCCCCGTCACCAGCAGCGTGTCCAGCTGGGTTTTTGTCCCGTTCCCCAAAATCCAGCTGGAATTCCCCGTTCCCGCCGCTCCCAAACAGTCGGCGGCGGATCCGTCGGCCCGGATCGGGATTTTGGGTTGGTTTTGCGTCTCCTCGAGGATTCCCAGCCCAGCCCCGCTCCTGCCGGCCCCAGAGGGGTTTTTTGGCCCCTCCGTGGATTGAGTTCCTAAAACAAGAGCCCTGCTCCTCCACGGGGACTTTTGGCTCCTCCACGGGGAGTTTTGGCTCCTCCACGGAGCCCGGGGGAGATTGCCCCGTCTGGGATTTCCAAAGGATTTCACGGAGCAGGAGTTGAAGTGACGGCGCCGTGACGGTTCAGAACAAACCCCGCTGCGCCCCCAAATCCTCCTGGCCGGAATCTTTGGGAATTCATCCCAAAAGAGGAATTCATCCCGTGGGGTCTGACGGACACGGGGTCGCGTTTCCCGTGGTCAGCTCTGGCACTGAGGAGAGCTCGGGGGTTCTGCCCTGAGGGTGAACCCTCACCCGGCGAGAGGAAAGGCGGAAAATGAGCTGGGATCCGAGCTGGGATCTGAGCTGGGATCTGAGCTGGGATCCGAGCTGGGATCTGAGCTGGGATCTGAGCTGGGATCTGAGCTGGGATCTGAGTTGGGATCTGAGCTGGGATCCGAGCTGGGATCTGAGCTGGGATCTGAGCTGGAATCAGAACTGGGATCTGAGCTGGAATCAGAACTGGGATCTGAGCTGGAATCCGAGCTGGAATCAGAACTGGGATCTGAGCTGGGATCTGAGCTGGGATCTGAGCTGGGATCCGAGCTGGGATCTGAGCTGGGATCTGAGCTGGAATCAGAACTGGGATCTGAGCTGGAATCAGAACTGGAATCCGAGCTGGGATCTGAGCTGGGATCCGAGCTGGGATCTGAGCTGGGATCTGAGCTGGAATCTGAGCTGGGATCCGAGCTGGGATCTGAGCTGGGATCTGAGCTGGAATCTGAGCTGGGATCCGAGCTGGGATCCGAGCTGGGATCTGAGCTGGGATCTGAGCTGGAATCTGAGCTGGGATCTGAGCCGGAATCTGAGCCAGAATCCGAGCTGGAATCCGAGGTGGGATCTGAGCTGGGATCTGAGCTGGAATCAGAACTGGGATCTGAGCTGGGATCTGAGCTGGGATCTGAGTTGGAATCCAAGCTGGAATATGAGCTGTAATCAGAGCTGGGATCTGAGCCGGAATCCGAGCGCCGTGTCCGAAAACCGCCCCGCATCCTGCTCGCCATCCTCATCCTCGCCGTCCGCCTCCCCGCGCCGTCACGTCCGGATCTCCGGGCGGGCGCCGCGCTCGGCCCGGTGCCGGTCCATGACCCGCAGCACGTCCTCCAGGATGGACGGCCCCAGGTCCACGTGCAGGGACAGCAGCGAGCCGGCGTGCGCCGGGAAGGGCTCGGCCTCGCCGGCGCCGGGCCGCGGGGACGACGGCGGCGCCGGGGCCTCGTCCGGGCGCAGCCGCGGGGGTTTCGGCGGGGCCCGCGCCGCGGGCAGGCTCAGCGCCCGGGCGGCGCCGAGCGCCGGCAGCGAAACGGCGTTCTGGAGCGGCGGCGCCGCGCGCGAGGACTCCAACGGCGCCGCCGCCCCGCCGCGCTCGGCGTCGCGGCCGCCGGGCAGCAGGTGCAAGTTGCCCTGCAGGAAGGAGATGTCCCCGAAAGCGTCGCTCTGGCCGCCGCTGCCCACGTGGATGGTGTGGCGGAAGTCGCCCAGCGGCGGGCTGATCATGTCCGAGGACAGGATGTCGCGCAGCTTCTCCTTCTTGCCCTTGCGGCTGCCCCGCTTCAGGTAGATCGGCACCTTGGTGGACATGGCGGCCGCCGGCACGCGGCCCAGCTGGCCGGCTCAGGACAGCCTGCGGAGGAGTGGGGGAAAGGCTCAGTTCCTCACCCTCCACACAATCCCAGACCTTCCCTTGGGGCATCCTCACCCTCCAAACCAATCCCAGACCTTCCCTTGGGGTGTCCTCACCCTCCAGACAATCCCAGACCTTCCCTTGGGGTGTCCTCACCCTCCAAACCAATCCCAGACCTTCCCTTGGGGTGTCCTCACCCTCCACACAATCCCAGACCTTCCTCTGGAACATCCTCACCCTCCAGACAACCCCAGACCTTCCCTTGGGGCATCCTCACCCTCCAAACCAATCCCAGACCTTCCTCTGGATCTTCCTCACCCTCCAAATGAATCCCAGACCTTCCCTTGGGGCATCCTCAGCCTCCAAACCAATCCCAGACCTTCCCCTGGATCATCCTCACCCTCCACACAACCCCAGACCTTCCCTTGGATCATCCTCACCCTCCAAACCAATCCCAGAACTGTCCTCACCCTCCACACAATCCCAGACCTTCCCTTGGGGCATCCTCACCCTCCAGACAACCCCAGACCTTCCTCTGGATCTTCCTCACCCTCCAGACAATCCCAGACCTTCCCCCAGAGGCGCAGGTGGAAGCCAGGCGCGGGTGGGAGGGAGGGAAGCAGGGAAATCCAGAGGATTTGTGATTTTGGGGAGGAGCCGGGCTGTGCACTTGGAGGTCGGGAGAGCAGAGTGCTGGGAAGAGGCGTTTTTAACCCAAAAGGGATTTTCTCACCCCGTCTCTCGGCCCCACCCAGTAAAAACCAGAGATTTCGGGGATCTGGGGCCACAAGGGGAAGGAAGTTGGGGTTTTCCCGTTTCAGTCGTCAGCTCTGAGCTCAGCCATCGGATCTGGGCCGCATTTTCCAGCTCTGGGGAGAAATGAGGCAAAAATGGGAATTTGTGGTGCCGTGAATGTGTCCAGCTTTGGGAATTGCCTCAGTGGGAGGGAAAAGGGATGGAAGGAGTTTGGGGCCGCCAGAAGGTTCCCTGTTAAATCAGCAAGTGGGGAGTTCCGGAGGTTTTCACCCTTATCAGGAATTTTCAGGGGAAAAGAATTCCATCCACCCCTGTTTTTGTAAGGGAGCAGCAGTGAGGGATTTAGGGACACCCTGAGGGGCCCCTCCCGGAATTCGACCCAGAAAAGCCCCGGGAGGATTTATCCCTAAAAACAACAACACCACCGAGGGCCCGAGGGATGGAAAATCCCATTTCCCCTTCACCGCTCCAAACCTCCCCCAGCCGACTGCTGCCCGCCTGTCCCTGCTTTGGGGAATGTTCCCTCATCATTCCTTGTTTTTAGGGAATATTCCCTTATCATCCCCCGTTTTTAGGGACTATTCCCTTATAATTCCCTGTTTTTAGGGACTATTCCCTTATCATCCCCCGTTTTTAGGGAATATTCCCTTATAATTCCCTGTTTTTAGGGACTATTCCCTTATAATTCCCTGTTTTTAGGGAATATTCCCTTATAATTCCCTGCTTTGGAGGAATACTCCCTTATTATCCCATTTTAGGGACTATTCCCTTATAATTCCCTGTTTTTAGGGAATATTCCCTTATCATCCCGTTTTTAAGACATTTATCCTGTTTTCATGGAATTCCCTCCTTCCTCTCCCGTTTCCATGGAATTCTCCCCCATAATCCCCCGTTTCCATGGAGTTCTTCCCTGTTTTCACAGAATTCTCCCCTGTTTTCATGGAGTTCTCCCCATTATCCCGTTTTCATGGAATTCTCCCCCATTTTCATAGAGTTCTCTCCCGTTATCCCCCGTTTTCATGGAATTCTCTCCCGTTTTTCCCCCCATCCGCCCAGACCCCGTTACCAACCGGCGCTGGCGCCGCTCCCGAGGCCGCGAGGGGAGGGAGGGGAGAGGGTCCGGGAGGGGAGGGGAGAGGGTCCGGGAGGGGAGGGGAGGGAGGGGAGAGGGTCCGGGAGGGGAGGGGAGAGGGTCCGGGAGGGGAGGGGAGGGAGGGGAGAGGGTCCGGGAGGGAGGGGAGAGGGTCCGGGAGGGAGGGGAGAGGGTCCGGGAGGGGAGAGGGTCCGGGAGGGGAGAGGGTCCCGGGCGGTCCCGGGGATCGGGGCACGGCCCCGGCCCCGTCCGGCGGCTCCGGGCAGGAGAATCCTGACGGTGCAGAAGCGGCGCCGCTAATCCCGGGATTAGTGCGGGACGGGCGGGAGGGGCGGGGACAGGGATGGGACAGGGATGGGGACAGGGATGGGACAGGGACAGGGATGGGGACAGGGATGGGGATGGGACAGGGATGGGACAGGGATTGGGATGGGACAGGGACAGGGATGGGACAGGGATTGGGATGGGACAGGGACAGGGATGGGACAGGGATGGGGATGGGATAGGGATGGGACAGGGATGGGACAGGGATTGGGATGGGGATTGGGACAGGGATGGGACGGGGATGGGGACAAAGGGACAGGGACAAGATTGGGGACAGGGATAGGGATGGGACAGGGACAGGGATGGGGATGGGACAGGGATGGGGACAGGGATGGGACAGGGATGGGACGGGGATGGGGATGGGACAGGGATGGGGACAGGGATGGGACAGGGATGGGGACAGGGATGGGGACAGGGATGGGGACAGGGATGGGACAGGGATGGGGACAGGGATGGGGACAAAGGGACAGGGACAAGATTGGGGACAGAGACAGGGACGGGGACAGGGAATCTTCCTCTGGAATCACATCCACACCGGTGCCGCGGGGAAGCACCGCGGCCATTGGAAAAAGGGGAACGTAGGGCAAAAAGTAGGATTGAAGTGGAGAAAAAAAAGTGAAATTGTAGGGAAAACAAACAGGGCTGTAGGGAAAAAAAAATGGAATTCTAGGAGGGAAAATGGGTTTGTGGGGGAAAGAAGTGGATTTGGAGGGAATAAGGTGGATTTGGAGGGAAAGAAGGCTGTGAAATGTGGATCCCCAGGTGTGCCTGGGGCTGACGGGGATGCCTGTCCCGGTGCTCCGGGATTTTTGCCTCCTGGAAATCTCCGGCAGCCCGAACAAGGCCCCGGTCCCTCCCCCGGGCCGCTCCCGCGCGGCTGCGCCGGGACAAAGCCCCGGAACGTTCCGGGAGCTCCGGGAGCTCCGTTCCCTTTGTGCTGCCAGAGGGAAACCCCTGCAACGGGCGACTCCAGCCCCAGAATCCCCTCCTCTGGAATTCTTTAGGATTTTATTTTTTTTTTTTTCCTCCCCCAGGCAAATCCTGTAGGGAGATCCGGAACAGGTGAAAAATGGGCTGGAAAAGGAGGAAAACCGTGAAGAAAGCTCCAAAAAAACCCCAATTTCTGGGAGTTTCCACCCCTGAAATCCCAGGAGAACCCAGGACACCCCAGAAGGAAGAGTCAGGAACGAGGAAAACAGGGAAAAAGAGCAAAAAACAGGGGAAAAAAGGGATGTTTTCCCCAGGATCTGAGTGGGAGGAGCTCCAGGAGGTGTTTCCAGGACTCCGACCCTTGGAATCGCCTGAATCAGCAGATTCGATTCCCACGGAGGAAAATTTGAGGAATTTTCCCCTGTTTCCATCAATTCCGGCTCCAATGGAGGCTATCCTGTTCCTTTTCCACCCGTTTTTGGTGATTTAGGGTTTGGATTGGGAGGAATTTGGGCTCTTTCTCTGAAATTACAGGAAAATTTTGGTCCTTTTTCAGCACTTTGGGCTTCAGCCCATCCAGGTTTTTCACTTTCCACCTGTTCTTGGAAATTCAGGCTTCAGCTCAGGAAACATTTGGGATTTTTTTTGCCTCTTGCCACAAATTTACCTCTCACAACCTGGACATTCCGTTCCTTTTCCACCTGGTTTTGGAAATTTCTACCTCAATGTGAAATTTTCTGCCCATTTTCAGCCCCTTGAGCTTCAGGACCTCAACATTTTTACATTTCCCACTGTTTTTCCGTAAAAAATCCTCACTTCCTGCCCATTTCCAGCATTTTGGGCCCTGCCACACAGAAATTTGGGGGGTTTTTAGCCAATTTTCAGGCATTTTGGCACTGTCTGAGCAGCTCTTCCCCACTCCGGTGTCCCCACGAGAAATCCCATCCACATTTTTCCCCAAGCGGGGATTCGGGGATGGAATGAAATTCCTTTTCCCATGGGAATGGCCCGAGGGAGGAGCAGCCTCCAAGATCTCCTGGGGTTCCTCCCATTCCTCCCCTCCTGACCCGTTCCAGCCTTTTTTTGGTGCCCGATTTTAAATCCCCGCCTCCGGATTCGCCCCCGGGAAGGAGATTTGCCCCGGGGTCGTGCCGCGGGATGGATTTTCCCGAAAAAAGATGGAAATGCCCCATTGTCCTGCGGTCCCGAGCGGCCCAGAGGAAGAAGAGCCCTTTGGGATGAAGGTCCTGGGGTTTTTTGGGGAACGGGGATTTTGGGAGCGGCGCCAGGACCCGTCCGTGGGATCCGGCCCCGCGCTGGCCACGGGAAAAGCTGGAATTGGTTAAAATCGGTTAAATCCGGGAAAGAATTCCCTGCTCCCGCCCCACCTCGGGGATCCAGCGGAGGGTCCGGCGCGGGGGCAGCGCGGCGCTGACAATTCCATGGGGACTGCGGGACCTGCCGGGTCCTCCCTTTTCCCAGGAAAACCCTCGGGACAATCCCAGGAAAAGCCGGACGATGGGGAAGGAAGGAAGAAGTCTCGGCCTCGGCCACACCCCGGTGTCCGCGGTGCCAAAAAATCCAGGGAAAAAACCGAAATCCAGGGAAAGCAGCGGCGGCTGCGTCGGGCGGCTCCTCCCGGGCCGGGATTCCCGGGAAGCGGCGCTGGGAGCGGCCGCGGCTGGGAAAGGGATCGGAGCCCGGCCGGGACACTCCGGAGCGGCGCCTCGGGAATCCGGGGCTCGGGAATCCAGAGGTTCGGGAATCCGGGGCTCGGAAATCCAGAGGTTCGGGAATCCGGGGGCTCGGGAATCCAGAGGTTCGGGAATCCAGAGACTGGGAAATCCAGAGGTTCGGGAATCCGGGGGTTCAGAAATCCAGAGACTGGGAAATCCAGAGGTTCGGGAATCCGGGGTTCGGAAATCCAGAGGTTCGGGAATCCAGAGGTTCGGGAATCCGGGGGCTCGGGAATCCAGAGGTTCGGGAATCCAGAGGTTCGGGAATCCGGGGTTCGGAAATCCAGAGGTTCGGGAATCCGGGGTTCGGAAATCCAGAGGTTCGGGAATCCGGGGGTTTGGGAATCCGGGGATTCTCCTGCTCGCAGGAAAAAACGCCCGGAAAGCGCCGGGCAGGGATCCAGGGGCCGTTCCGGGGCCGTTCCAGTGGCTATTCCATGGATCCAGGAGCTATTCCAGGGATCCAGGAGCTGTTCCAGTGGCTATTCCATGGATCCAGGGGCTGTTCCAGGGATCCAGGAGCTGTTCCGGGAGCTATTCCATGGATCCAGGAGTTATTCCAGGGATCCAGGGGCCGTTCCAGGGATCCAGGAGCTGTTCCAGGGATCCAGAGGCCGTTCCAGGGATCCAGGAGCTGTTCCATGGATCCAGGGGCTGTTCCGGGGATCCAGGGGCTGTTCCAGGGATTCAGGAGTTATTCCATGGATCCAGGAGCCGTTCCGGGGATCCAGGGGCTGTTCCGGGAGCTATTCCATGGATCCAGGAGTTATTCCAGGGATCCAGGGGCCGTTCCGGGGATCCAGGGGCCGTTCCGGGGCCGTTCCGCTGCTCTAAGCCGGGAGCAGGCGGAGCCGGGGAGCTCCAATTAAGCGCTGGTTTAATTAAGCCGGGAAGCGGGGAGGAGGTGGGGGAGGGATCCGCTCTTTTTTCCTGATCCAAGGAAGGAATCGCCGCTTTCCCTTTAAATCCGGGACGCGACAGCGCCGCGGACGCGGCCGGGGGCAGGAGGGGCTGCGCCCGCGCTCCCCGCAGCATCCCGGGAATCCGAGCGGATCCTTCCCCCGTTCCCTCCCCTCCCCTCCCTTCCCTTCCCCTCCCTTCCCTTCCCTTCCCTTCCCTTCCCTTCCCTTCCCTTCCCTTCCCTTCCCCTCCCCTCCCCTCCCTTCCCTTCCCTTCCCTTCCCTTCCCCTCCCCTCCCTTCCCTTCCCTTCCCTCCCCTCCCCTCCCCTCCCTTCCCTTCCCTTCCCTTCCCTTCCCTTCCCTTCCCTTCCCTTCCCCTCCCTTCCCCTCCCCTCCCTTCCCTTCCCTTCCCCTCCCTTCCCTTCCCTTCCCTTCCCTTCCCTTCCCTTCCCCTCCCCTCCCTTCCCTTCCCTTCCCTCCCCTCCCCTCCCCTCCCTTCCCTTCCCTTCCCTTCCCTTCCCTTCCCTTCCCTTCCCTTCCCTTCCCTTCCCTTCCCTTCCCTTCCCTTCCCTTCCCTTCCCCTCCCTTCCCTTCCCTCCCCTTCCCTCCCCTTCCCTCCCCTCCCCTTCCCTTCCCTTCCCTTCCCTTCCCTTCCCTTCCCTTCCCTTCCCTTCCCTTCCCTTCCCTTTTCCCGAATTCCCGGCGGTGTCACCTGCGGACCTCGGGATTGGGATCGGGGCCGGGATTTGGGATCAGGATTTGGGATCAGGATTCGGGATCGGGGCCGGGATTTGGGATCAGGATTTGGGATCAGGATTCGGGATCGGGGCCGGGATTTGGGATCAGGATTTGGGATCGGGATTTGGGATCAGGATTCGGGATCGGGATTTGGGATCAGGATTTGGGATCAGGATTCGGGATCGGGGCCGGGATTTGGGATCGGGATTTGGGATCAGGATTTGGGATCAGGATTCGGGATCGGTCCCGGCGCAGCCGCTCCCGAGCGGATCCCAGGCCCCCATCCCGGCCTCGCTTCCCTTCCCGGGAATTCCCGGAGCTCCCTCGGCCTCTCCTCTGGGAAGGAGCCCCGAAAATAAATCTGGAAAAACCCCAGCGGGACCGGCTCCCTCCCCAAAACCCTCGGAATTCCCGAATTAAATCCCGAATTAGGGATGGATCGTACGGTGGGGGCTCTGTGGGGGGGAAGAGTCGAAATTCCCCAAATCCCCCCAGGACCCGGCTCTGGCTCTTCCTGCTGCTGTTTTAACCAAAATCGGAGTTTTTCCAAGGGAAACCGAGGCGGGGGGAGGAGAACCCAAGGGGAAACCTGGGAGGGAAAGGGATTCTGCTCCCCTCCCCTCAGGTGCAAAAAAACCCGAAAATAAAGCTGGAAATGAGAGGAAAGTAAGATTTTATGGATGTTGGAAAAACTGTATTTGATTTGGGGTGAGAAGTGCTGGAATTGGGCAAAGAGCAGAGGAGGAACCGGGAGGTGACCTTGGCACTTCCCAACTGCTCCATGCAGATATTTAGGGAGAAAAAGGAGATTTTTGGGAAAATTCCGGCCACACAGCAGAGTTGTGAGTTTCCCTTCCCAGCCCCAATTTTCTCTGGTTTTCCCCCAAAATCCACCCCTTGGATTTATCTTTTCCCATAGGAAATGACACCGGGACAGGCAGAAACTTTAATTAATTTTCACCTTCATCATCATCATCATCATCATCAATTTGGGGCAAAAATTTTGGGAAAAGGGTCAAAGCCAGACCCGCAGCTGTTTTTTCCTGGGAAGCAGCAGGAAGCAACACCAGGATTCCACAATTAATTGGTTCTGGACTAATTAAACTCCAAGTTCCCTAATGAGGTCACCGAAGGCAAAGGGTGACGCCAGGACAGGGAGGATCCCACGCCCGGACTCCGCTTCCCAAATTCTGTTTTACTGGAGGTGAATCCTGAATCCTCCTGGGGAAATCCTCCACGTGCCAAACGGTTCTGGGGCTTTTAAACCGGAATTCATTCCAGCAGTTTTAACTGTAATTCCAGGAGTTTTAACCAGAATTCCCAGAGTTTTAACCAGAATTCCAGGAGTTTTAACCAGAATTCCCAGAGTTTTAACCAGAATTCCAGGAGTTTTAACCCCAATTCCTTCCCCTGCAGCCCTGGGTGGGAACGGGCAGAGCTGGGAGCTCAAATCCTCACGACCTGGGCGGCCACGCAGGGGCTGCTCCGGGGGGCGTCCCTGGGAATGTCCCTGGGAATGTCCCTGGGAATGTCCCTGGGAATGTCCCTGGGAATGTCCCCGGCATTCTCTGCAGGATTGTCCCCGGTTCTGTCCCCATCCCTGTCCCCGGTTCTGTCCTCGTTTCTGTCCCTGGTTTTGTCCCCGTTGTTGTCCCCATTTCTGTCCCCAGTTTTGTCCCTATCCCTGTCCATGTTTCTGTCCCCATCCCTCTCCCCATTTCTGTCCCCAGTTTTGTCCCTATCCCTGTCCCCTGTTCTGTCCTCGTTTCTGTCCCTGGTTTTGTCCCCAGTTTTGTCCCCATCCCTGTCCCCGTTGCTGTCCCCCGGCCGCTCTCTCCGCAGCAGCAGCCGCCCGTAGGTGCCCCCGGCCTGGCCCTTGGTCAAGCGCCCGGGGTTGATGCAGACACAGCCCAGGACGTCCTGTGGGGGACACGGACACGGATGGGGACACGGACACGGACACGGATGGGGACACGGACACGGACAGGGATGGGGACAGGGATGGGGACACGGACACGGACACGGATGGGGACACGGACAGAGGACAGGGGACAGGGACACGGACGGGGACAGGGATGGGGACACGGACACGGACGGGGACACGGACAGAGGACAGGGGACAGGGACACGGACACGGACAGGGACAGGGATGGGGACATGGACACGGATGGGGACACGGACACGGACGGGGACACGGACAGGGACAGAGGACAGGGGACAGGGACAGGGATGGGGACATGGACAGGGAACAGGGACAGGGACAGCGGACAGGGACAGGGATGGGGACATGGACACGGATGGGGACACGGACACGGATGGGGACACGGACAGGGACAGAGGACAGGGAACAGGGACAGGCAATGGGGGACAAGGATGGGGACAGGGACAAGGACATGGGACAGGGATGGGGACAGGGATAAGGGACAAGGATTGGGACACGGATAAGGATGGGGGAACAGGACAGGGAACAGGGACGGGGATGGGGACAGGGACAGGAGACAGGGACAAGGACAGGGGACGGGCACAGGGACAGGGCTGGATTCCTGACCTTGACGAAGAAGCGCAGCTCGGACGGCGTCACCAGGACGTCGGGGGTCACCGGCAGCGCCGCGAACGCCGCCAGCGCCTCGAAGTCCACGTTGAGCTCCTCGGAGGGCGGGTACAGGGGGTAGAAACTGCAGGGGGGGTTTTGGGGAGAAAAAAGGGGGTTTTGGGGAGGACGGAGGAGTTTTTGGGAAGGCAGAGAGGGTTTTTGGGGAGGAAAGAGGGTTTTTGGGAGGTCCTCACCTGCGCTGGGTCAGGATGTGCCGCAGGATCCGCGTGAAGCGGTCGGAGACGCCGGAGGAGCTGTGGGAGAAAGGGGAGGGAAATGGGTGAGAAAAGGGAGGAAACAGGAAAAAAAGGATGGGGAAAAAGGGGAAAATGGGAAAGGAAAACAGGGGGAAAGAGGGGATTGGGGGGGGAAGGGAAGAGAGAAAAGGCAGAGGAGAAAAGGGAAAAAAATGGGGAAAATGCTAAAAAATTGGGGGAAAGATTAAAGAAAGGAAGGGGAAAGGTTAAACAAAAAGGAGAAAAGGTCCAAAAAAGGGGGAAAAGGTTAAAAAAGAGGCACCTGCTGATCTCCTCAGCCCCCATGTGGAAGAGGAGGTCGGTGGAGGTGAGGCCGAAGATGACGCCGTCGATGTCCAGGGTGCAGGGCTCGGGCACCAGGAGCACGCGCTGGACACACGGACACGGGGCTGGACACACGGACACCCCAAACCCGGCCAGGGCACCCCAAACCCGTCCAGGACACCCCAAACCCAGCCAGGACACTCCAAACCCAGCCCAGAATGCCCCAAACCTCCTAAAATGCTCAAACCCCACCCTGGAATGCCCCAAATCTGCCCTGGAATGCCCCAAATTGGCCCTAAATCACCTCAAAACTGCCCCAATCCCACCAAGTTTCCCTTAAACCCCCAAAATGTTCCCCAAAATCCCCAGGGCCGAGCTAGATTTTCTGCAGGAACGTCAGATCTGCTCCTGAGGGACAAAGAATCATTAAATGAAGTAATTTGAACCCAAAAAGGGCTGGGAGGGGCGTTGGGAGCTCTGGAATTCCAATCCCAAATCCTTTGTCCCCCTGGAAGCTGCAGCAGCAGCAGCAGCAAAAGGGGAATTTCAGCCCAAATCCCAGCTGGGGTTTGCCAGGAGGGGTGGGGAGCTGCTGGGAATGGATTTTTTGGGGGGGAAAAGCGGAATTTTGGGGCAGGTACCGCTTTGTCCTCCTTGGGCAGGTTGGGGAAGGAGAAGGGCGGCTGCGGATACACGAAGTCGTGGGACACGTCCCGGAGCGAGGGCACCAGCACCAGCTGGGAGCCAGCACTGCGGGAGGGAAAAAGGAGAGAATTTTGGGGTGAAAAGCAGCACTTTTGGGGAAAAAGAGCCCCGTGGGGATGGGGAATTTGGGGCTGTTTCCGTGGCCACCTCCTGGTGCCCTCGATGATGGTCCCGAGGCAGAGGCGGAACACGTCGGAGAAGGGGCTCAGGAGCTGGCAGCTCTGGATTGGGGGAAAACAGCGGGATTGGCACAATTCCCCTGATTTTGGGGATCTGCTGCTGCCCCAGATCCGCAGGGATTGAGGGGGTTTTGGGGGGACCCCTCCTCACCTCCACCTGCTTGTGCTTGGCGTCCAGGAACGGCCCAAACTGCGGAGAAATGGGGAAAAGCAGCAAAGAGTCACTTCAAATCACCGCCCAGAAAGGATAATTTTTAATAATTCTCATCAATGAACCCAAATTTTAGCCCACACCCCTAAAATTTTAGGACAAAATGAGACCAAAAAGTGGAAATTGCTGAAACGGATGCATTGTGCCCAGGCAGGGAATCAGGATTTGACTCCTAGGGCAGCATTTGCTCTTAAAATTGAGCTTTTCTGTCACTTTGGGGTGAAAAACGGGGATTTTGGGGATTGCTGGGTGAAAAGTGAGGGGTTTTGGGCACTCCCAGGGTGAAAAATGGGTGTTTTGGGGTTCAGAGATGGGATTTTAATGTGAATTTTCCAGGGTTTGGAGCCTCCCAAGCGTCTCGAGGCTGCGGGGTCGGGGTGAGGGGTGCAGGATTGGGTTAATAACGATGGAGGTAATTAAATATTAATGGTTAATGAGGTTAATTGTCCTCACCAGGATACAAACGTCGGGGCGGTCACGGGCCACGACCTCCAGGAGGTCACTGAGGGGCTCGAAGGTGATGCTGTCCGAGGGCGTGAAGGGGCCACAGGCCACCAGCACCATCCTCTGCTCTGGGGAAAAAAGAGGGTTTTGGGGAAAAAAACGGAGTTTTTGGGAGAAAAAATGGGATTATTTTTGAGAAAAAAGGGGTTTTTGGGGAGAAAAAATGGGTTTTTGGGGAGAAAAGGGGGTTTAGGAGAAAAGGGGGACGTTTAGGAATGAACAGGGATGGAAAATGGGGCGGTTTGGAGACAAAAAGGAGGGTTTGGGGGATGGAAATGGGAATGTGGGGAGGAAAAAAGGAGGGATGAGGAGAAAAAGTGGCTTGGGGAGAATAAAAAAGGGGGATTTAGGGACAAAAAAGGAGATTTGGGATCCCAAAATGGGGGTTTGGGGATGAAAAATGAGTTTGAGAGGGGAAAAAGGAGGGATTTGGGGGTAATAAAGGGAGTTTTGGGGACAGAAAGGGAGACTGGGGAAGGAAAAGGGGGAGATGGAGAATCCAAAGGGCACTTTGGGGGAAAAAAAAGGGGATTTGGGGACAAAAAAATGAGGATTTGGGGACAAAAAGTGAAGGCCCCAGGGCTCACCTGCCATTGGCTCCGTGGGGGTGTGGAAGGGCAGAGGGACCCCCTGTGGGAAACCAGGAGGGTCCAGAAATGCCCCAATCCCACCCCAAATGTCCCAATCCCACCCCAAATCCCCGGGGTCACCTCGTAGAGCTTGGTCACCACCATCCTCCTGCCCGTGCTGTTGGTGCCTTCCAGGGCCACCACCTGTGGGACACCGGGATTGGGGGAAAACCGCGGGAAATCGGGAAAAAGCGTGGGAACCAAGGAAAAGGATGGGAACTGGGGGAAAATGTGGCAGGGATTGGGGAAAAGGGGTAGGAATTGGGGAAAAAAAGACAGGAAAGGGGGAAAGAAGCAAGAATGAAGGAAAAGGAGCAGGAATTGGGGAGAACAGGGTGGGAATTGGGGCAAAGGGGCAAGGAGGGAAGGGGGATCCCCAAAGCCTCACCTGTCCCGGGAACAGGGAATATTCCGGAAGCTCCGAGAGGTCCAGAGGGACCTCGGCTCCCCCCGAGTGCTCCCGGTCCCCCACCAGCAGCACGGATTTGGTGTTGAGCTTCCCGTTCCCGTCACAGCCGATCTGCCCCAGCACCGTCACCGGCTCCTAGGGACCCGAACGGGGGGTTAACCCCAAACGGGGGGATTAACCCAAAATGGGGGGGTTTCACCCCAAAATGGGGGGGTTTCACCCCAAAATGGGGGGGTTTCACCCCATAACAGTGGCTGGGGTCTCACCTGAGCCGGGAGCACAGCGGAGCTGAAGCTGTCCAGGCCGTGGTGCCTCTGCAGGACCTCCCCGAGCTCCTCCACCCGCCCGGCCAGCGCTGGGAGGGGACCCTGGTGTCACCAACACCCCCTGACCCCACCGGGGTGACCCTGGTGTCACCAACACCCCCTGACCCCAACAAGGTGACCCCGATGTCACCAACACCCCCTGACCCCAACAGGGTGACCCCGATATCACCAACACCCCCTGACCCCACCAAGGTGACCCTGGTGTCACCAACACCCCCTGACCCCAACAGGGTGACCCCAATGTCACCAACACCCCCTGACCCCAACAGGGTGACCCTGGTGTCACAAACACCCCCTGACCCCACCAAGGTGACCCTGGTGTCACCAACACCCCCTGACCCCACCAAGGTGACCCTGGTGTCACCAACACCCCCTGACCCCTGACCCTGACCCCACCAAGGTGACCCCGATGTCGCCAACACCCCCCGACCCCACCCCGGGGTGCCGGTGCCACCTTCCCGCACGTCCAGCGCCTTCTGGAACATGCTCTTGTAGGGTTTGCTGAGGCTCTGCTCGGGCTGGCCGAAGATGGTGACGCCGCAGCCGCCGCGGCCGCGCCAGGCCAGGCCCTGGCCGGAGCCGAGCGAGGCCACGACCTCGCCCCGGCCCCCACGGGACGAGTATTTCTGGGAGGGGGTGACACTGTGGGGACACGAAAAACAGGGCTGGTTCAGGCCTGCGCTTGTCCCACCCTGAAACTCGGTGAGGTTTTGGGTTAATCTCCTGTTCTGAGCACGAAATGATAAATTGGAGCTTAGAGGGATGAATTCCCTGATCTGTGAGCAGGGCGTTTTAACAGGTTAACGAGGTTTAAACACAAGTGTTTGTAACTTTAAAGACTTTGTGATTGCAAGGAGGTCAGTGGGAATTTAACCATGCCCCCCTAAATTTACAGAGCTTCAAAAGGCTCCATCTTCCATAATGGTGTGATTTTAAGGGGAAGGAAGAAAAGAGGGAAAAGGGATTCAGGGAAGCCCCCCAGGCCCCTCACCCACCTCGGGGAGAAGCTGCTGGGGGAGAAGAGCCCGTAGGGGCTGCGGGACGGCGCCGCTCGCTTGGGCCGCGGCGTCTCCGGGGTGGAGTTGCTGCGTTTCTGGGAGCCCTGCAGGGAACAGGCGCAGCAAAAGGACATTCCCAGGCTGCTCTGGAGGCAAGCCCCGCGGCTTTGGGGCGGTGCCCACCTTGGACGGGGTGGTGTAGGCGTCCAGCAGCTCGTCCTCCTGCTCCTCGTCGAGGCTGGCGCGCGTTAAGGGGCACCAACGCTGCAGGTTTGGGGTGAAACTCCCCCAGGAGCCCCAAATCCAAGAATTCCTCCCATTCCCAGCCCCCTGCGGGGGATCTGTGACAGCTCACGGCACCCCACTTTCTGCCAGACCCCCCCCAAAGGGCTCGGGATCTCCGGGGAATGTCGGGATGTCCTCGGGATCACCTCGGGATGAGGGATACAGCTCCTGGAGCGAGTGGATGTCGTGGAGGAGCCCGCGGCGCTCGTCCCGCCCGCGCCGGCCGCGGCTGCCGCGCTTGGCCAGCACCTGGGGCAGCAGGACAGGGTTGGGGGGATGGCGAGTGCTCCCCGCCATCCCGGGGGCTCTGGGGAAACCAGGAGCTGGGAACTGGGGACCCCCACCTCGTGCTCGAAGGCGTCCAGGCCCTCGGGGGTGAGCTGCAGGTCCAGGTCTTTGCTGGTGACGAAGGCCAGCAGCTCGTTGGCCAAGGCCACCGGGCCCAGCCTGTGGCTCAGGCACAGCTCCACCACTGCGGGGACAGAGGGGTCCCAAATCCCAGCCAGACCCCCCAGAAAACGTTTGGGTACCTCCGAATCACCCCCTCAAGCCTTTGTGCCCCCCAAAACCCCCCACAACAGCCCTCGGTGACCCACATAAACCAAATAATCCCTCACAGCTCCCCCCACACCCCCAAACTCCCCCTCAGCGCACCCCAAACCTCCAGACAGACCCCAACACCCCTCACAGCCCCTCTGACACCCCAAAACTCCTGACAGACCCCAACACCCCTCACAGCCCCTCTGACACCCCCAAACCTCCTCTGACAGCCCCCCACTGCCCTCACAGCTCCCCCCAAACCCCCAAACCTCCAGACAGACCCCAACTCCCCTCTGACACCCCCAAACCTCCTGACAGACCCCAACACCCCTCACAGCCCCTCTGACACCCCCAAACCTCCTGACAGCCCCCAACTCCCCTCACAGCCCCTCTGACACCCCAAAACTCCTGACAGACCCCAACACCCCTCACAGCCCCTCTGACACCCCCAAACCTCCTCTGACAGCCCCCAACTCCCCTCACAGCCCCTCTGACACCCCCAAACCTCCAGACAGCCCCCAACTCCCCTCACAGCCCCTCTGACACCCCCAAACCTCCTGACAGACCCCAACACCCCTCACAGCCCCTCTGACACCCCCAAACCTCCTGACAGACCCCAACACCCCTCACAGCCCCTCTGACACCCCCAAACCTCCTCTGACAGCCCCCCACTCCCCTCTGACACCCCCAAACCTCCTGACAGACCCCAACACCCCTCACAGCCCCTCTGACACCCCCAAACCTCCTGACAGCCCCCAACACCCCTCACAGCCCCTCTGACACCCCCAAACCTCCAGACAGACCCCAACACCCCTCACAGCCCCTCTGACACCCCCAAACCTCCTCTGACAGCCCCCCACTCCCCTCACAGCCCCTCTGACACCCCCAAACCTCCAGACAGACCCCCACTCCCCTCACAGCCCCTCTGACACCCCCAAACCTCCTCTGACAGCCCCCCACTCCCCTCTGACACCCCCAGACCTCCTGACAGCCCCCAACACCCCTCACAGCTCCCCCCACACCCCCAAACCTCCTCTGACAGACCCCCACTCCCCTCACAGCCCCTCTTACACCCCCAATCTCCTCTGACAGGCCCCCAACACCCCCTTCCTCCTTCCCAAGTCCCCCCATCTCCTCCTCCCCCCAGGCCGCGCCCCTCCCGTAGCCCTCACGCTTGTCGGGCACTTCCTCGCCGTCGCAGCGCAGCTCGAAGAGCCGCAGCTCCCTCAGCACCGCCTCGGCCGTCACCGGCTCCGGGCCCCGCTCCGGCTCCGCCATGGCCGCGCTCGAACCGCGCGGGCGCCGCTCCGTGAGGGGAGGGCGCGGCCACACCAAATAAGGAGAAAAGGGCGTGGCCACGGCGAGGAAAGGGGCGTGCCCATTCATAATTAGACGGAACGGACCAATAGGAGCGCGATGGGCGGGAAAGGGGCGTGGCCAGGTGCTGCCCATTGGGGTGGGAGGGGAAAAGGGCGGGAGGGAAAAAGGGCGGGAAAGTTCGCGCCCTCAGAGCGCCGAGGGGGCGGGGCTGAGGCGGCTCTGAGGGAACCCGGGGCGCGACCGGGCCTGATGAGTGGTGGATATAATTCACGCTATTTCTAGTGTGATATTCAATATTTGTTGGAGTATACACGTGTTATGTGCGGTAGATACAATTTGCGTCATTTTTAGTATGATATATGTGATATTGAACATTTGTTGGAGTATACACGTTTGTATTAGGAGTCCCCCACACCCTTCCAGGCAAAACCTGGTGTGTGTTGAAACACAATTTACAAGCAAAAGGATGTGGCTCGGCCAGGAGATGGGACATGTCTGCATGATCATCACATAAACTACCAGAGATGGAAATCCTCGGGCAGATCCATGTGAATGCAGCGTTCCCATAAATTTCATCAAGGGATTCACCAACTCCGGACACTGAATTGTTCCTCCTCATCACCAAAACAGAAAATCTTATTAACCTATGGACTCTGAATGGAAGAAAAGACCGATTGCTGAAATCCTGGCCTCAGGTGGAATTTTCCCTATAAAAACCGCTCGTGCCAGGCTGGAGGTGTGGGCATAGAGAAAACCTCTGCTGAGGCTGACTCCTTGTTGCACACCCAGGGTCGATTCCCGGGCTCGGCTCTGGGTTTTTTTCCGTGGCTGGCTAGACAGAATTTGACCGCTAATAAAACTATTTTTATTTTTAATTTGGCTGAATAAATTTTAATTTCTAACATGGCCATGGGTGGTACCGGGTCTGGGGGTCCTGCTCAGGGTCACACCTGCCCCAGGAATTCTGCCCCGGGTCCGGGGTCCCCTCATCCCCTCCGAGCCTCGTCCCAGGAGTCACGAGCAGATTTTAAGTCACAAGCACCAAAACATCTCAAAACCACATGAATATAACCCCAAATATATGATCTGTAACCCCAAGGCAACCCCTAAACCTGTTATTTTGCAGCACTTTGAAATGCCCTCATCCCCCACCTTGAGAGGAAAAAAGAACTGCCAGAAAAAGGAGTTTTGACTTAAATAACATTTTTTTTCTTTGGTTTTTACCTCATTTTTAATTTATACAATAAAAAAATCACTTTATGGCACCCAGGGGCAGCAGATCCCTGAAGCGAATGGCGACGGCCGGGACTCCGTCAGCAAAGAGGCACCAAAATCCGGAGGATTTGCCCCAAAAGGGCAAGCGTGAGGTGAGGGACGGATGGGGGGCTTCGGCAAAGCTCGGTGGGGGTCCTGTGTGACCCCCACCCCACCCCCTCATCCAGCCTTTTCTGCTGAAAAAAGCCAAAAAAAGGGAAAAAACCGGCGCGGGGTGGTGGAAGGCACTTGGAGAGTCTGGTCAGGCGAACATGGTGAGCTGGAGCCACTGGGGAGGAGGAGGAGGAGGGTGAGGGAGGAAGGGGAGCAGGAGAGGGGGAAGGAAGCGTGGGAAAAGCAGGAGAAGGAGGGAGAGGAGGAGGGTGAGGAAGGGCAGGAGGAAGGCCTCGAGCTGCCCCCGGTACCTGCAGCAGGTCGAAGGTGACGACGCCGTCCTTGTCCACGTCCATGGCCTGGAAAAACCCTGAGGGGAGGGAAAGGCATTGGGATCTGGGGGGGGGTTCCATTCCTGAGGGAAAAGCGTGGTTGGGAAGGATCATTTGGGATCTGGGAGGGATTGAGTGGGATCATTTGGGATGGGGTAAGAGGGATCAGTTGGGATCATTGGGGATCGGAGTGGGAGGGATGGTTTGGGATCATGGGGGATCACTCAGGACTGAGGGAAGAATGATTTGGGATGGTTTGGGACAGTTTGGGATGGTCTGGGACGCTTTGGGGTGCTTTGGGATCACTCAGGACTGTGGGAGGGAATGGTTTGGGATGGTCTGGGATGCTTTGGGACACTTTGGAATCACTGAGAACTGTGGGAAGGATGGTTTGAGATCACTCAGGACTGTGGGAGGGATGGTTTGGGATCACTCAGGACTGTGGGAGGGATGGTTTGGGATCACTCAGGACTGTGGGAGGGATGGTTTGGGGTGGTTTGGGATCACTCAGGACTGTGGGAGGGATGGTTTGGGATGGTTTGGGATCACTCAGGACTGTGGGAGGGATGGTTTGGGATGGTTTGGGATCACTCAGGACTGTGGGAGGGATGGTTTGGGATGGTTTGGGATCACTCAGGACTGTGGGAGGGATGGTTTGGGATCACTCAGGACTGTGGGAGGGATGGTTTGGGACGCTCTGGGACGCTCTGGGGTCATTGGGGTGCTCGGGGGTCACGGGGCTCTCACGGAACATGGTCTCCAGGCGCACGAGGCAGCAGACGAAGCTGTCGAAGTCCAGGGCCAGGTCGGGCTCGGCGTAGCGGGTGATGAGCAGCTCGTGCAGCCTCTTGCTCAGCCGGTAGCCTGGGCCAGGGTACAGCCCGGGGGTCACCCGGGGGTCCCGGGGCAGGGGAGGGTCCCGGGGGTCCCTGGGGGTCACCTGCAGCCTCCAGCGCCAGGCGCAGCTCGTAGGCACTGATGGAGCCTGACTTGTCCAGGTCAAACTTGCGGAAGATGCTCTGGCAGGAACAGCCCCCCAAGGGGCAGGGGTCACCCAAAACACCCCAAAATCCCCCCCAAAAGAACAGAGGTCACCCAAAACACCCCCATGTGCCCCAAAATTCTCCCCTCAAAGGAGCAGGGGTCACCCAAAACACCTCCCTGTACCCCAAAATCCCCCCCAAGTGGAGACCACCCACAAAAAAAGATGCCAAAACCTTCACCGCACACCCCAGCACCCTCAAAAAAGTAGGGAAAAGAGTGTGAGGGGGGGGTCTCAAATCAGGAGGGAGACCCCAAATTGCCCAGAAGCGAGGAGAGCCCCCAGACCCACCAGGAACAGGAGAGCCCCCAGACCCACCAGGAGAATCTGCAGACCCCCCAGGAGCCGGGAGAGCCCCCAGACCCACCAGGAACAGGAGAGCCCCCAGACCCACCAGGAGCCGGGAGAGCCCCCAGACCCACCAGGAGATCCCCCAGACCCACCAGGAGAGCCCCCAGACCCACCAGGTAGTTGCGGATCCGGTTCCAGAGGACGTTGAACTCCACCAGGCCCAGTTTCCCGTTCCCGTCTTTCTGGGGGAGGGGGGTTAAGGAAAGGGGGGCTCCAGGGGTCCCCCCAGAGCCCCCCCGGCCCACAGGCACAGGATACGTCCATCAGGTTCACCATGCTGCGGCAGGACTCGATGCTGAAGCCCTTGGTGCGCAGGTCTTTGTCTGCCATGGGGAATTTCGGGGGTTAACGAGGGTTGGGGTGTTAATGAGGGACAGGGTGTTAATTGGGGGAAGGAATCCCGGCTCACGTTTGGCGATGATGCGGTTGAGGATGGTCTGCAGCTCGGTGACGCTGATCTCCAGGTCCTGGGGAGGGGACAGGGGGCGGCCCCGGTGTCACTGCCGAGCAATGACGTCACGGCCGAGCAGTGACGTCACGGCCGAGCAGTGATGTCATCGGCAACCAGTGATGTCATCGGTAACCAGTGATGTCACGGCCGAGCAGTGACGTCATCGGTAACCAGTGATGTCACGGCCGAGCAGTGACGTCACCACCAACCACTGACATCACTGCCAAACAAGGACGTCGTAGCCAACCATTGACGTCATGGCCAACCAATAACATAATCTACAACCAATGATGTCACTGCCAACCAAAAACGTCATGGCCAACAAATGATGTAATAGCCAACCAATGATGGAATTGCCAGCCAATTATGGAATTGCCAACCAATTATGGAATTGCCAACCAATTATGGAATTGCCAACCAATGATGGAATTGCCAACCAACTACACCATCACCAACGACGATGCCATCGCTACCCAACGACATCACGGCCAACCAGCCATGGAATTGCCAACCAGTGACATCGCCACCAGCCCTCACCGCTCCCTTACCGGCCCCGCCAGCTGCCTGAAGAGCTGCTTGAAGTTCTCATCGATTTCGCTCTCGCCCAGCACTTTCTGGGGGGAAAAGCGGAGGTTTTGGTAACCGCCCCGCCCCGGCGCCCCGCCGGCCCGTCCCCGCGGCCCCGGCTGACCTCGTCCGGCAGCGTGGCCTGGATCTTGTCGTCCATCTCCCTGCGGACAGACACAGCGCGGGCTGAGCGCGGGCGCGGCGCGGGCTGGCCGGCGCTGCCGCAGCGACGCTTACTCGGTGCCGGCTCTCTTCTCGGAGAAGACGCGGAGCACGAAGTCGCCCTCCTTGTTGGGCTCGAAGGTGGAGGGCACCACGATGTACTCGCCGGGCGGCAGCCGGAAGCGCGTGCTCACCTCGCGCAGGTTGATGAACTGCTCGGAGCGCGCGCGCGAGGCGTTGGCCAGGAAGAACTCCCGCTTCAGGTGCACGCCCGACCTCCCCACGTACTGCGGGCACCGGGGGAAACGCTCCAGAGCCGCCCCAAAAACACCCGCGGGGGCGGCCTGCCCCGACCGGCGCCGCGCCGGACCGGCGCCGCCGGCGCGTGGCACCCACCTCGGGAGGGACCTGCGGAGAGACGGGACACCGGGCACCGCGGTCGGTGACAGCTGACACCAGGCAACCACAGCTGGCCCTGACTGAGCCCAGCTGGCCCCGCTACCTCATAGACAGCGAAGCCAATGGTCTCCATGTCCTTGCCGTAGCGGCGCTCGCGGCGCCGGTGCTTCTGCATCAGCGCCAGCAGGAAGCTGCAGCCCGGCTCCCGCCCGCCGTCCTCGTCCCGGTCATCGTCCACCTCCTCCAGCTGGATCTTGAACTGGGGGTTGATCCAGAACGTGGCTGCAAAGGGGGCACAGGGGGCTCAGCGGGCGCCCGGCCCGGCGGGCCCGGGGCCGGCCCCGGCGCGTACCGGGGTAGTTGCGGCAGCCGCCGGCGGTGCTGCCGCGCCGCCACGTCCCGTCGTAGAGCCGCGTGTTCCACTTGCGGAACTTGCGGGACTGCAGCGCGTCCGGGGTGAGGTTGCAGATCTCCAGGCGGGTGAATTCCCGCAGGAAATCCCGGAAGGACATCCTGCAGGAAGAGTTTGTTTGCCCTCATTTCGGGGCTCGAAAGGGCCGGGAAAAGGGGTTTGAGTTGAACTTCTCCTACCAGAATTCCCCATCCTCCATCTTGACCATGAGCTGCTGGCGCAGCGCTGGCTCCACCGCGTGCCACTCGGCCGAGCTGCGGGGACAGCGGGGTCAGCGGGGCGCTGGCTCATTAGCGCTAATGAGCTCGGCGCTAACGAAGCCTCACCCGTCGCTCCAGGCGCCCGTCCACTCCACCTCTCCCCAGGGATTGCGCATCCGGATCAGCTCCAGGGCCTGCCCGCGGTACGGGATCTGCCGACGGCGCCGTCAGGGCTCCACCACCCAAAATCCACCCTTTTTCCCCCAAACCGCCGTCCGCCCTCACCTGCTTGGCGCCAGTCACCGAGTAGGCGTGGCCCTTCACCAGCTTCTTGAAGGTCACCGCCTCCATGTCGAAGGCGCTGGTTATCTGCAGGGAGCCAGCGCAGCGTTAGGCAGGGAGCGCCCCAAATCCCGCCGGTTTTGCCCCGAAACGCCGGGGGTGACTCACGTCGATGGAGCAGCCGAGCAGGGAGCCGCGCTCCAGCGCCTTGAGGATGATCTGGTAGAGGTCGGCCGGGGGCCGGCGCAGGTCGAACCACTCGGTGACGCCGCCCGTGAAGTCCTCGAAGCCCTCGGAGGTGCTGCCGCCCGACAGCGCCTCGTAGCAGCCGTTCACCCTGCGCGGCAGCCGGGGTGGTTTTTGGGGGGTTCTGCCCCAAAAAGGGGCGCGGGGAGCGGGGAGGGGCCGTACTTGGCATAGGCCTTTTCCAGCAGCGCGCTCCAGAACTCGGAGCCCTCGGCCGAGTGCACGAAGAGCAGCTTCCCGTCCTTGGTGGGCAGGAAATCGTCCACCACCACGTCCAGCCACTCGCCAAACTGCCAGATCTGGGGGCACAAGGAGGAGGGAGCCCCCTGCTTCATCCAGGGAAGGAGATTTTGGGGGGAAAACGCCCAGTTTGGGGTCCCACAAGGCAGCGGGGAAGTGGAGTTGCCATCATGGAAGTGGACACGAGGAACTGGGTGGGGAAAGGACACAAAGTACTGGGGGACCCTCCCAAAATTAGGGGTGTGACCAGAATGGTGGAGGTAATCCTCAAAACGCTGGGGGGTCACCCCAAATTTGCAGAGTGGAGCCCCAAAACTGTGGGAATTCCCCTCGAAATAGTCAAGGGGAGGCCTAAAAAGGTGAAGGAAGCCCTAAAATGGCGTGGGAACCTCAGAATGACAAGAGGAGACCTGAAGTGATGGTGGGAGCCCCCAAAACGTTGGGATTTGCACTCAGAACGGCAGAAGGGAGCCCCGAGCCCGGGCTTTGCTGACCTGGAAGTGGAAGATGCCGGCGTAGCCCTGCTGGAAGCTCTGCCCGTGCGGCACCACGCGGTGCAGGAGGGTCTCGTTGAGCGTCAGCGAGGCGATGGCCGCCAGCAGCCAACAGTCACCTGGACAGAGCCAAAAACGCCAAACCGTTGGCCGAGCCGCCCCCCAAACCGCCCAGAGCCGGGGCGGAGAGCGAGGATCCCTCACCCAGCGCTCCCTGGCAGATGTCGGTGCGCGTGGCGCCGTCCACGATGAACTGCGGGCGCGGGCACAGCTCCTGCGGGAAAGCCGAAATCAGGGAATGCTCCCGCGCTCCCACGCGACTTTTCGGGGGGCGCGGGGACGGAGCCGGGCTCACCGTGGGCCTCTTCCACTGCACGCCGCGCGTTTTGGAGGAGCCGGGGCCCAGCTCGCGGAAGCCGAGGGAGGCGGCGGCCGGGGGGAAGGAGGGGTCCCGGAACAGGGTCCCGGAGCGCCGGCACTCCTCGGCCAGCTGCCCGAAATCCTGGCCCAGGTAGCGCACGGCGTTGTCGTGCCGGCCCAGCCCCAGCTCCTTGGCCCGCTGCCGCCGCACCTGCGCCGAGACGCCGGTGCAGAACACCGGCACCACGGGCGGCTCCGCCATCCTGAGGGACCGCAGGGGCAAAAAACGGGGCTGAGACGGGCGGTCTGCACGGGGACGGGGAGGTTGGGGTTTTTGGGGGGGGGATTTGGGGTTTTGGGTGTGGAACAGGAAAAACACACTCGGGATTCAGGGAAAAACAGGGCTGAGATGGGCGGTCTGCATGGGGACGGGGAGGTTGGGGTTTTTGGGGGGGGATTTGGGGTTTTGGGTGTGGAACAGGAAACACACACTCGGGATTCAGGGAAAAATGGGGATGAGACGGGCGGTCTGCATGGGGAGGGCGGTTTGGGGGGATTTGGGGTTTTTTGGGGGGGGATTTGGGGTTTTGGGGGGGTGAAACAGGAAAAGTGTGCTCGGGATTTGGGGAAAAACGGGGCTGAGATGGGCGGTCTGCATGGGGAGGGGGAGTTTGGGGTTTTTGGGAGGGATTTGGGGGGGATTTGGGGTTTTGGGTGTAGAACAGGAAAAACACACTCGGGATTCAGGGAAAAATGGGGATGAGACGGGCGGTCTGCATGGGGAGGGGGAGTTTGGAGATTTTGGGGGGGGGATTTGGGAGAGATTTGGGGTTTTGGGTATGGAACAGGAAAACCACACTCGGGATTCAGGGAAAAACGGGGGTGAGACGGGCGGTCTGCACGGGGACGGGGAGTTTGGGGTTTTTGGGGGGGGGGATTTGGGGTTTTGGGTGTAGAACAGGAAAACCACACTCGGGATTCAGGGAAAAATGGGGATGAGACAGGTGCTCTGCATGGGGAGGGCGGTTTGGGGGGGATTTGGGGTTTTTTGGGGGGGGATTTGGGGTTTTGGTGGGTGAAACAGGAAAAGTGTGCTCGAGATTCAGGGAAAAACGGGGCTGAGACGGGCGGTCTGCACGGGGAGGGGGAGTTTGGGGTTTTTGGGGGGGGGATTTGGGGTTTTGGGTGTAGAACAGGAAAAACACACTCAGGATTCAGGGAAAAATGGGGCTGAGACGGGCAGTCTGCATGGGGAGGGGGAGTTTGGGGTTTTTGGGAGAGATTTGGGGGGGATTTGGGGTATTTGGGGGGATTTGGGCTTTTGGGTGTGGAACAGGAAAAACACACTCGGGATTCAGGGAAAAACGGGGATGAGACAGGTGGTCTGCATGGGGAGGGCGGTTTGGGGGGGATTTGGGGTTTTTTGGGGGGGGATTTGGGGGAGATTTGGGGTTTTGGGGGGTGAAACAGGAAAAGCGTGCTCGGGATTTGGGGAAAAACAAGGGTGAGACGGGTGGTCTGCAAGGGAAGGGGGACTTTGGGGTTTTTGGGGGGGATTTGGGGCTTTTGGGGGTGAAAACAGGAAAAAAATCTGGATTCAGGGAAAAACGGCGGTGAGATGGGTGGTCTGCATGGGGATGGGGGGGTTTGGGGTTTTTTGGGGGAGAATTTGGGGGTTTTGGGGAGGAATTTGGAATTTTCCCCCAGATTTGAAGTCCTGCCCGTGTTGTGTGGGAGGAAATTGGGGCGATTTTGGTGAGTTGAGAGCGATGCTGTTCTGGGGGAAAAAGCGAGAATTCCAGGGGCAGGGAAGGTCACACAGATCCCAAATCCTGGGGTTTCACCCCAAAATGGCCCTGTCAGAGTGAACTCCTGACATTCCCCACACGGGATAGCCCCAAAGCTGAGGAAATGGGGAAAGTGCCCCAAACTGGTCGTGCAGGTTGAGGTGTGGCCAGGGGCCCAACCCCAAGGGCCTTCCTCAAGCCCTGAGGGAGGTTCGTTAAGCTTTGGGGTGGTTAATTAAGCACTAGGCATGTTAATTAAATGCTAATCAGAGCCACCGAGGAACGACAGAGCCGTGACAGGGGTGGGGGCACAGCAGTCCCCCTCCCAAAATGAGGCTAAACTCGGGGTTTTCTGTCTCCCCAAGGGTCAGGGACACCCCAAACTCAGGGATTGTGCCCCAAAAATGCACAAATCAACCCCAAAATGGAGGTGAGGGGGAGTCCAACCCACCCTCCTGCCCAGGGGTCCCCCCAGTTCCCTGTGTCCCCCCTCCCTGACAGCGCCAGGTCCCCCTGCCCCCCTGCCCACGTACGTTTTTGGGGTGAAGTTCACAGAAACAGCCTCTTTTCACCCCGTTTCGGGGGCCTGGAGCCCCGGCAGGTGCCGCGGGGCGAGGGCCGGGCCCGGCTGCAGCTCCGCTGCCACTTCTGCCCCGGCGCTGGGGAGGAAGCACCGGAAAAGAACCAAAACCCCAAGTGCAAACCAGCACAGCTCCAGCCAAAGCAGCAACAACCCCCGTTCCCCCTGCCGAGGCGGCTCCGACACCCCAAAATCCCCTTTTTTGGCAAAAGCACGGCTCGGGGGGCGGGGTGCGGGAGCCCCCAGAGCTCGCAGCCCGTTCCCGGCTGCGGGCAGGGACGGGAGCAGTGCCGGGGGCGGTTTTTGCCCGTTCCGGCGGGTTTTTGCCCCGTTCCGGAGTTGTGTAAGCGGGTCCGGAGGCGCTCCCGCTGTGTCACCGGCCGTCCCCGCCCGGGCCCGCTCCGTACCTCTCTGCCGGCGGGGGCGGCGCTCCCGGTCTCGCCGCTGTTTTGGGGGAGCAAACGGGGCAAAAGCGAATTTGTCACCCCAAACTTCCTGGAGCGGCAAGGCGAGGCCGCCCCCACCCCGAGACTCCTCCCTGCGCCGCTCCCTCCCCCCGCGGGGAGCGGCTCTGGGGGAACCGGGGTGGGTTTGGGGAAAATCCTGCGGGAATTTCACCGCATTGGAGCGGGGAGGGGCGGGGTGGGCTGGGCACGGCGGGGGCACTGGGGGTGGGCAGGGGATGGACACTGGGGGGTGGGACACTGGGGGTGGGCAGGGGATGGACACTGGGGGGATGGACAGGGATGGACACTGGGGGGATGGACACTGGGACACGCAGGGATGGACACTGGGGGGATGGACAGGGATGGACACTGGGGGTGGGCAGGGGGATGGACACTGGGGGGTGGGACACGCAGGGATGGACACTGGGGGGGTGGACACTGGGGGGGTGGACAGGGATGGACACTGGGGGGTGGGACACGCAGGGATGGACACTGGGGGTGGGCAGGGATGGACACTGGGGGGATGGACACTGGGACACGCAGGGATGGACACTGGGGGGTGGGACACGCAGGGATGGACACTGGGGGGATGTGTGGAGTTGCAGGGATGGACACTGGGGGGATGGACACTGGGGGGTGGACAGGGATGGACACTGGGGGGGTGGACAGGGATGGACACTGGGGGTGGACAAGGATGGACACTGGGGGGACACTGGGACACTCAGGGATGGACAGAGATGGACACTGGAGGGGATGGACAGGGTGGGACACGCAGGGATGGACACTGGAGGGATGGGCAGGGATGGACACAGGAGGGGTGGACAGGGATGGACACTGGGACACGCAGGGATGGACAGAGATGGACACTGGAGGGGATGGACAGGGTGGGACACTGGGGGGATGGACACTGGGGGGATGGACAGGGATGGACACTGGGGGGATGGACAGGGATGGACACTGGGGGGATGGACAGGGATGGACACTGGGGGGATGGACACTGGGGGGATGGACAGGGATGGACACTGGGGGGATGGACACTGGGACACGCAGGGATGGACACTGGTGGGACACGGGGGGTGGACGTCTGTGGGGTGTGTGTGACACGGGTGACACACTCACCACAGACTCCCCCCCCCAAGTCAGATGCTGCTCCCCCTTTTTAATTTTTCACCATTTTTTCCCCACAGAAAAAAAAATCAAAATTAAGGATTTTTGAATATGTGTTGCCCATGTTCTGTGTTTTTCCCCCCCCCCTCATTTTATGAGTTTCTCCCCCAAAAATGGGGAGGTAGGAGGGGAGAAAAGGAGCAATTCTGGGCAATTTTGGAGGGTTTGGGTGAGAAATAAGAAGGAAATGGAAAAATAAAAACTTAAGAAGATATCACCCCAAACCACCAGCTGGGATGGCAGGAAAGAGACACTTGTGAGCAAAAATAGGGGTTGGGTTAAAAAAACCCAAAATTGGTCGGGTAAAAACCAAAGAAAGGGCATTGAGGGTGTGGCACAGCTCCAGTTCCAGCAGGTTTTTCCCCAAATCAGGTGTGGAGCAGCCCAAATTCCGGGGAGTTTTGGGTCAAAAGCAAAAAAAAAAAAAAAAAAAAAAAAAAAGGGCAGTTTTGGGACAAAATCAAAAAAGGGCCAAATCTGGGGCAAAAATTAAAAAAGAAAAGCCCAGTTCTATGTCAAAAGCAAAAAGGGGCCAATTTTAGAACTAAAAAATTAGAAAAAAGGGGCTCAATTTGGGGTCAAACCAAAAAAGAGCAAATTTCCACACAGAAAAGGGCCCAAATTCCTCACAAAATTAAAGGTAAATTGGGTCCAAACTCGCTGTAAAATCCCCAGTTTTGAGGATTTTTTTGCCCTGGCCCTGTTTGGGCCTTCAGGGTTACCCCAGGCTGCCCAGGGCTGCTTTTGGGTGGGAATCAGGGATTTTGGGTGGGATTTAGGGTGGGAATCAGGGATTTTGGGCAATGGCATTTAGGGATTTTGGGTGATGGGATTTACAGCAGTCTGGGAGCAGGACTCTGAGGTTTGAGCACCTCTGAGGTTAATTAGGGTCCTGCTTTATTAACAGGGGCATCACTAAGGCCCTGCTTGATTGGGGGGAGTATCATTAGGGCCCCCACTTCATTATTAGGAACATCATTAGAGCCCCCACTTAATTAGCAGGAGCATCATTAACACCTCTCACTTCATTAGTGGGGCGTCATTAGGATTCCCTACTTCATTAATCGAGGCATCATTAGAATTTCTTGCTTAATTAGAGACACTGACTTCATTAGCAAGAATATCCAGAGAATCTCCTGGTTCATTAGAGGGGCTTCATTAGGGACCCCCACTTAATTACTAGGGGCATCATTAGGACCCCCACTTGGCTGGGAGGGTGTTAGGGCGTTAATTAAGGCAGGGCTCTAATTAAGGACTGACAGGGCAGGGGGTTGCACCTCTCGTGGGCAGCCATCAGTGCCATGGCCAGCAGGTCCTGCAAAAAAAGGTAAAAAACAGCTGATTGAGGCAAAAAACAACTCAATTCGGGCAAATTCTTAAAGAAAACAAAACAAAAAAGTGGTTTTGGTTGGACTTACCTTGTCAGAGACCCTGGAAAGGGATGCCTGCCCAATGGTGTCTTCTTGGGGAAGAGAAAAACAACGAGAAAATCAATTTTTAGGTAAAACCGCCAGGTTTGGAGGGCCTGGAATGTGAGGGGCGGATTTTGCCCGGTTTGGAGGGGAGCTCAAAAACCCCCAGAACAAGAATTAGCATTCAACCCCTTTAAAGCTTCAAGTGACCCCAAACCCAACCCTTGTAATGCCCAAAAATCCCCAAATCCCCCCAAAACCAGACCAAGCGCTTAATTCCCTAAAGCTCAGGTCAAGCACAGGTTTTAATCGGTCTCGTACCTCTCTGCCTCACCCATACTGCAGGATTAAAGGACTCTCTGAAGTTTAATCTTTCCCTTTCAGCTATGTTTTAGTACGAGTGAAGGTGCTGAGTGGATTTTCTGCTGCCAAAAAGGAAAAAGCGCCAAAATCCCCTCAGGGGCTCCGGCACCTTCCCGCCTTTTTCCTTCGCCTCAGCGGCCGTAGCCCCGCCCCTTTCCGGGAGCCGCATCCTATAGGCCGTGAGGCCGCACCTACAGCCAATCAGAAGGCAGAGATTGACTAAGCCACGCCTCTCTCTCACGAGCTGCTGCATTTTAATGATGGTATCAGCCAATCAGAGATGAGGCGCGCAAAGGAGGCGTCGCTGATTGGCTGGGCGCCATGAGGGAGAAGTGTGAAGGGAGGGGCAGCTCGGGGGGGAGGTTTGTGAGGGGGAAGGGGATGGCGGAAGGCGATGCAGACGCAAAGGATCGGGTGAGGCGCGCGGAACGAGAGAAGCGGGGAAAGGCGACAAGTCCGGCTGGTGCGGGGCGCACCCACGGCGCTCAGGAGGGCGCTGCCCTCGCCCGCGCCGCCCCTCCCTTAGCAACAGCCGCCGGCCGAGCGGCGTCGCGCGGGGGAGGTTTTTTTCTGATTGGCCGAGCTCCGCCGCGCCTGGCCAATGAGCGCGAGCCACGGGACCCTGCGCGTCCCCGCCCACCCCCGCGCCGGCGGCGGGGCCGCTCGGAGCGTACCAAGCGCGGGCGCGCGGGGGGGGTGAGCACAGCGGTTCAGTGTTTAGGGGAGCCACGGCCGCACACTCCCGTGCAGCGGGAGGAGACGGGGCTCATTGGGATCTCTGCAGGGAGGAGCGGGTCTGGGGGGCGAGGTGAGGGCAGCAAACTGGGAGTGAGCCCCTCCTCTCCCCGGGCTTCCCCTCCCCCCGTGCAGCGCGTGGTGCGGTCCGGGCGGAAGTGAGGTGTCGCGCGCTGCGGCGGTTCCGGTGTGGGAGCGGCCGGGGCTGAGGCGGGGTCGGGCCCGGTGAGTCCCGGCGGGTCCCGGGGGGCGGGCAGGGCACGGCGGGGGCGGCCGGAGGCACCGGTGGACTCGCGGGAAGCTGAGGGAGCCGTGACAGTTGCGGGTTCCCTGTGGAGGAGGGGACGCGGATGTGGGGGGGGGGCAGAGGGACGTGAGGGGACCCGGGGGGTTTGGGGACATTGGGGGGGACAGAGGGACAGGGGGACATTGAGGGGGACAGAGGGACAGGGAGGGGGACAGAGGGATATGTGTGGGTTATTTATATAATAATAAAATAATGTCAGTTATTTTCGGGGTTAAGCCCCAGATTTTGGGGTTTCCAGGCTGAGGCTGCGCCTTGTGTGACAGCAGGAGTCCGATCCCTCATTCTGTGGATTGTTTTTGGGGTGAAATCCATTCTTTTTTTGGCTGACATCCATTCTTTTTGGGGTGCAGTCCCTGTTTCTGGCGGTTCCAGGCTGAGGCCATGCTCTGTGTGACAGGAGGAGCCTGACTGCTGATTTTTTGAGTTAAATGTGGGTTATTCTTGGGGTTAAATCCATTCTTTTTTGGGGTTAAATCCATTCTTTTTGGGGTTAAACCCCTGGTTTTTTGTGGATTCCAGGCCGAGGCCATGCTGTGCACGGCGCTGGTCATGGCAGGAGCCTGACAGCTGTTTTGGGGGTTATTTTTGGGGTTAAAGCCCCCTTTTTTGGCTGTTGCAGGCCGAGGCCATGCTGTGCACGGCGCTGGTCATGGCCGGCAGCCTGGCGCTCACCACGGCCGTGGTGGCCCACGCCTACTACCTGAAGCACCAGTTCTACCCCACCGTGGTGTACCTGACCAAATCCAGCCCCAGCATGGCCGTGAGTGCTTCGTTCCTCGTTAATCACCCCTAATTACCCCGGGGCCAGGCTCAGGGCCTGCCCACGCTGCCTCACTTCTGCTTTTGGGGGCTGAGGGGCTCCCCCATGGGGACGGCAGCGGGGCTGGTTCCGCCCATCCAGCCCCGGGTTTGGGGTGCCAAACACCCCTGGGCTGGCTCCAAAATGCCCTTTGGGGGCTGCTGGCTCTACAGGTGTTGTACATCCAGGCCTTCGTGCTGGTCTTCCTGCTGGGCAAGTTCATGGGCAAGGTGTTCTTCGGGCAGCTGCGCGCGGCCGAGATGGAGGTGAGCCTTTGGAGGGGGAGTTTTGGAGCCCAGAGGGTCCTTGGTGCTGTTTTAGGGGGGTATTTGTCACCCCAGAGGGTCTTTGGTGCTGTTTTAGGGGAGAATTTGTCACCCCAGAGGGTCTTTGGTGCTGATTTAGGGAAGAATTGATGCATTTTGGAGCAGGATTTTGAGCCAGTTTGGGTGGGGATTTTGAACCCCAAACGATCTTTGGTGCAAATTTTGGTCCCCCATAGGCTTTGGGCCCCGTTCTGGGGTGAATTTTGAACTCTCTGGGTTTTTGGGCCCATTTTGGGGTGAATTTTAAACACCCAGGGTTTTTGGGCCCATTTTGGGGTGAATTTTAAACACCCAGGGTTTTTGGCCCCGTTTTGGGGTGAATTTTGAGCCCCCAGGGTTTTTGGGCCCCGTTTTGGGGTGAATTTTGAGCCCCCAGGGTTTTTGGGCCCCGTTTTGGGGTGAATTTTGAGCCCCCAGGGTTTTTGGGCCCATTTTGGGGTGAATTTTGAGCCCCCAGGGGTTTTGGGCCCCGTTTTGGGGTGAATTTTGAGCCCCCAGGGTTTTTGGGCCCCGTTTTGGGGTTCACCCCGGGGGGCTGCCCCTGAATCTGTCCCTCAGCACCTCCTGGAGCGCTCGTGGTACGCGGTGACCGAGACCTGCCTGGCCTTCACCGTCTTCAGGGACGACTTCAGCCCGCGCTTCGTCGCCCTCTTCACCCTCCTCCTCTTCCTCAAGTGCTTCCACTGGCTGGCCGAGGACCGTGTGGATTTTGTGAGTGTTGGCAGCAGGGAAAACAGCTCAAAAAACGCCCCAAAAAACCCCAAATCCAGCCTTAAACCACTCCAAAAATAAGCCAGAATCAACCCAGAACTTGCCAGAAACCAGCCCAAAAATAACCTGAAATCAACCCAAAAACCAGCCCAAAAATAACCCCAAATCGGCCTGAAACTAGCCCAAAATTAACCCTAAAACAGTCTGAAACCAACCCAAAAATAACCCCAAACCAGCTTGAAACCAGCCCAAAAATAACCCCAA
This sequence comes from Lonchura striata, assembly GCF_050655825.1. Taxonomy (NCBI): domain Eukaryota; kingdom Metazoa; phylum Chordata; class Aves; order Passeriformes; family Estrildidae; genus Lonchura; species Lonchura striata. The sequence goes on along the minus strand of NC_140733.1, from coordinate 8,947,196 downwards.
ATCAATCAGCCTAAACCAGCCCAAAACCAACCCAAAAATAACCCAAAAACCAGCCCAAACCAACCTGAAATGAACCCTAACCCAATCAACAATCAACCCCAAAAATATCTCAAATTCACCCCAAAACTAACCCCAAGCCAGCCAAAGCCACCCCAAAACAGCTGGAAATGAGCCCTAATCCCATTTTTCTGTGGAAAAAACTGGATTTTCCTCCCCTGCACAGATGGAGAGGAGCCCCAACATCTCGTGGCTCTTCCACTTCCGAATCGTCTGTGAGTGCTCCTCATTTGCATATTTTTGGGGAAGAACCCAGGGCAGCCAAGCGTGCTGAGGCCTGATAACCCGAAACACCCTAATCAGCAGCAACTCGTTAATGAGGGGGTTCCTGGGGGGGGTTAACGAGCTCCGTGGAAGGAAAACAAGGATCTGGATCCACGGCAAAACGGGATGGGAAAATGGGATTTAGGGATGTACTTCCCAAAATCAGAAAAATGGGATTTAGGGATGTACTCCCCAAAAATCATAAAAATGGGATTTAGGGGTGCACTTCCCAAAATCAGAACAACAGGATTTAGGGGTGTAGAAAGCAGTTTTGGAAGGAATTTTGGGGTGTTGGTGGGCAGGAGGCTGCAAGGTGTGGCTGGCAGTGGAGATACCTAATTAATTACCTGTTAATTAAGCTCCTCGTTAGCGGGGGGGTGTAGGAACCCCCCCAAAAGCTGCTCCCAAGGGTGGATCCCGTTCAGTTTTTGGGTCTCCCGGCCTCTTTTCCCAGCCCTGATGTTCCTGCTGGGAATCCTGGACTTCCTCTTTGTCAGCCACGCCTACCACAGCATCCTGACCCGTGGCGCCTCCGTCCAGCTGGTCTTCGGCTTCGAGGTGGGTGCGGGGGGTCCCGGGGGTCCCCGGGGCCGCTCCCGGGGCGGGACGTCCCACCTGGCTCCTGTGCCACCCCCAGTACGCCATCCTGATGACCATGGTGCTGACCATCTTCATCAAGTACGTGCTGCACTCCGTGGACCTGCAGAACGAGAACCCCTGGGACAACAAGGCCGTGTTCATGCTCTACACCGAGCTCTTCACCGGTACCGCGGCCGCTCGCGGGTGGGGGGGCTCAATTAGGCGTTGGTTAACGAAGAGATGAAGTGTTGGGGGAGTTGGGGTGGGTTTGGTTGGTCAGCGAAGAGTCAAAGTCTTGGTGGTGCTCGGTTGGTCTTCATCGGTCAACGAAGAGTTGGCGCCTTGGCGTTCAGCTTGGTTGGTCAACAAAGACTGGAAGTCTCGGTTTCCGAGAAGGGTTGGAAGGTTCATTAGGGTTTTTGTTCATTAGCGATGATCCAAAGCGTTGGTGTTCTACTGGTCCTGGTGGTCAGCCAAAACTTTTCATGTTGGTGGTGCTTGGCTGGTCTTGGTTGGTCAATGAAGATCCAGAGTCTTGGTGAGGCTCAACTGCTCTTCATTGGTCAACAAAAACTCAAAGTCCCGGTGTTAAGTGGTCTTGGTGGTCAACCAAAACTCAAAATGTTGGTGGTGTTTGGCTGGCCTTGGTGGGTCAGTGAAGACTCAAAGTTTTGGTGCTTGGTTGGTCAGTGGTGACTCAAAGTTTTGGCGCTCAGCTGGGTTTGGGTCATTAATGGAGGCTTGGACACGGTGGCATTGGTGCTCAGCTGGCTTTGGTTGCTCAGCTGGTCACCTCAGGTGTCCCACGGGCCCGGGTGGCCGTGGGGCCCCAGCCCGCCGCGGGCGGTCCCAGCGTGTCCCGCTGTGCTCTCCCCAGGGCTGATCAAGGTGCTGCTCTACATGGCCTTCATGACCATCATGATCAAGGTGCACACCTTCCCGCTCTTCGCCATCCGCCCCATGTACCTGGCCATGAGGTGAGGCCCCGCGGCCCCGGGGGCGTCCTGGTGTGATCCCGGGCCTGCTCCCGGCCTGATCCTGTCCTGATCCCATCTGGATCCCCATCCTGGTCCTGGTCCCGATCCTGATCCTGGTCCTGATCCCCATCCCGATCATGACCCTGTCCTGATCCTGATCACGATCCCAGTCCTGATCCTGATCCCATTCTGATTCCATCCCAATCCCAGTCTTGATCCCATCCCAATTACAATCCTGATCCCAATCCTGATCCCATCTCAGCCCCAATCCTGATCCCATCCTGATCCCAATCCCATCCCAGTCCTGATCCTATCCCAATCCCAATCCTGATCCCATGCTGATCCTATCCTGATCTCACCCCACTCCCGTTTCAATCCCGATCCCAATCCCGCTCTGCTCCAGGCAGTTCAAGAAGGCCGTCACCGACGCCATCATGTCCCGCCGGGCCATCCGCAACATGAACACGCTGTGAGTGCCCCAGAAACCCCAAATCCCAGGAAAATCCCTACATCCACCCCAGAAACCTCAAATCCTGGGAAAACCCTACATCCACTCAGAAACCACAAATCCCGGGAAAACCCTGCACCCATCCACCCCGAAACCACAAATCCCGGGAAAACCCTGCATCCAGCCACCACAAAAACCCCAAAATCCCAAATTCCAAAGTCCCTTTTCCCCCTAAATTGCCCCCAGCTGTGGGGTGGGACCAGCTGTGGGGTTTTTGGGGCAGCTGTGAGGTTTTTGGGGCAGCTGTGAGGTTTTTGGGGCACCTGTGGGGTTTTTGGGGCAGCTGTGGGGTTTTTGGGGCCAGCTGTGGGGTTTTTGGGGCAGCTGTGGGGTTTTTGGGGCCAGCTGTGGGGTTTTTGGGGCAGCTGTGGGGTTTTTGGGGCAGCTGTGAGGTTTTTGGGGCACCTGTGGGGTTTTTGGGGCAGCTGTGGGTTTTTGGGGCACCTGTGGGGTTTTTGGGGCAGCTGTGGGTTTTTGGGGCAGCTGTGAGGTTTTTAGGTCAGCTGTGAGGTTTTTGGGGCACCTGTGGGGTTTTTGGGGCAGCTGTGGGTTTTTGGGGCAGCTGTGGGGTTTTTGGGGCCAGCTGTGGGGTTTTTGGGGCAGCTGTGAGGTTTTTGGGGCAGCTGTGGGGTTTTTGGGGCAGCTGTGGGTTTTTGGGGCAGCTGGGGGATGTTTTCCCCACAGCTATCCCGACGCCACGGCCGAGGAGCTGCAGGCCGTGGACAACGTCTGCATCATCTGCCGTGAGGAGATGGTGACGGGCGCCAAGCGCCTGCCCTGCAACCACATCTTCCACACCAGGTCTGCTGCCCGGGGATTCCGGGAATTCGGGCATTTTGGGAGTGGTTTGGGGGTGGTTTTGGGGGTGGTTTTGGGGGGTGTCACCACTGCAGGTCTGCCAGCCTGCAACGGCAATCCAATCCCAATCCCAATCCTGATTCCATCCCAATCCAATCCTGATCCAAATCCCATCACTGTCCCCCCAATCCTGATCCTGATCTCAATCCTGATCCTGATCCCAATCCCGATTCCAACCCAGTCCCAGTCCTGATCCCAGTCCTGATTACATCCCTATCCCAGTCCTGATCCCAATCCCATCCCAATCCAATCCTGATCCCAATCCCATCACTATCCCCCCAGTCCTGATCCTGATCTCAACCCTGATCCTGATCCCAATCCCGATTCCATCCCAGTCCCAGTCCTGATCCCGATCCTGATCCCAATCCCATCCCAATCCAATCTTGATCCCAGTCCCGATCCCAATCTTGATTCTGTCCCAATCCCATCCCCATCCCAGTCCTGATCCCGATCCCAATCCTGATCCCAATCCTGATTCCATCCCAATCCCAATCCCCGGCATCACAGTGCAGGTTAATGAGGTCATTAGTTAATTCGTGATTAATTAATTAGGGGTTCATTAGCGGGAAAAGGGTTGAATTCTTTTGTGGGGGGTCAGAGGGACACGGAGGGGTCTCGGGGGCCAACAGCTGACAGGAGGGGAGTTAATTTAGGGGTTAATTAAACCAGCGGGGGTGGCACTACTGCGTTAATTAACGAGGGCGCTAACGAACCCCGCAGCTGCCTGCGCTCCTGGTTCCAGCGGCAGCAGACGTGCCCCACGTGCCGCATGGACGTGCTCCGCGCCTCGCTGCCGCCGCAGCCACCCCCGGAGCCGCCGGCACCGGCACCGGCGGCGCAGCCCAACAACTGTGAGTGAGCACGGGACGGAGGAGGGACGGGACACCCCGGTGTGGGTGACCACAGGACACCCAGCTGTGAGTGACCACGGGACACCCAGCTGTGGGTGACCACAGGGACACCCAGGTGTGAGTGACCACGGGACACCCACCTGTGAGTGACCACGGGACACCCAGCTGTGAGTGACCACGGGACACCCAGGTGTGGGTGACCACGGGACACCCACCTGTGAGTGACCACGGGACACCCAGGTGTGGGTGACCACAGGGACACCCACCTGTGAGTGACCACAGGGACACCCCGGTGTGGGTGACCACAGGGACACCCAGGTGTGAGTGAGCACGGGACAGAGGGGGGACAGGGACACCCAGCTGTGAGTGACCATTGCTGTGGGGACAAAAGGAGGGAGAGGCCCTGTGGGCAGCCCCTGACAGTGACACCCCGACAGTAACACCCCAACAGGGACACCCCGATAGTGACACCCTGACAGTGACACCCCAGCCCGGGACACCCCGATAGTGACACCATGACAGTGACACCCCAACAGTGACACCCCAGCCCGGGACGTTCCCGCTGTGCCGCCCCCGTTGCCTTCGGGGTCGGGCAGGAGGGGCTGGAGTCGTGGCCGCAGCGCTGCCCTGTCCCCGCAGTTCCCCAGGGGATGCTGCCTCCCTTCCCGCCGGGAATGTTCCCGTTCTGGCCGCCTGTGGGGCCCTTCCCGCCCGGCCCCGGCGGCGTCCAGGCCCCGGCCGGCACTGACGGCACAGCCGCGGCCGCCGGCGCCGCTCCCGGTGAGTCCCACCCCGAATCCCACCCCGAATCCCACCCGGAATCCCACCCTGAATCCCACCCTGAATCCCACCCCGAATCCCACCCTGAACCCCATCCTGCCCCGAATCCCACCCCGAATCCCATCGTGCCCTGAATCCCACCCTGAATCCCACCCCGAATCCCACCCCGAATCCCACCCTGAATCCCATCCTGCCCCAAATCCCACCCCGAATCCCACCCCAAATCCCGCCCCGAATCCCATCCTGCCCCAAATCCCACCCTGAATCCCACCCCGAATCCCATCTCCTGCCCCTTGTCCCACCCTGAATCCCATCGTGCCCTGAATCCCATCCTGAATCCCATCCTGCCCCAAATCCCACCCAAAATCCCACCCCAAATCCTATCCCCTGCCCCTTGTCCCACCCCAAATCCCCCAAACCCAAATCCCACAAACCCCACTCCCCTCACTTTTCCCACCAAATACCTCCCGAACCCAAATCCTCCCCAAATCCATTCCCGCTCCCTTTTTCCACCCTAAACCTCCCCGTACCCAACTCCGCCCCTTTCCCACCCCAAAAACCCCCTGTCCCACCCCAAACCCTTCTCCCCCTGACCCCTCTGTGCCCCCAGGTGCCCGTCCCGGTGCCGGTGCCGGCGCTGCCGGGCCGGAGCCGGGCGGTGCCGGGGCCGTGCCGGGGCTGCCGCTGCCGCCGCCCTGGGTGGGGATGCCGTGGCCACCCCTCTTCGGTAGGATTGGGATTGGGGATTTGGGAATTGGGAATTAGGGATTGGGGATTTGGGAATTGGGGATTGGGGAATTTGGATATTTGGGGATCCCAGGATGCATCCCCGCCCCTCCCTGCAGGGGTGCCGCCCATGCCAGGGATTGGGGATTTGGGGATTTGGGAATTTGGGGATTTGGGAATTCGGGGATTTGGGAATTTGGGGATTTGGGAATTCGGGGATTTGGGGATTTGGGAATTGGGGGTTCAGGGATCCTGGGGTGCACCGCTCTCCCGCAGGCATGCCGCCTATGCCGGGGATTTGGGGATTTGGGAATTCAGGTATTTGGGGATTTGGGAATTGGGGGATTTGGGGAATTGGGGGATTTGGGGATTTGGGAATTGGGGGTTCAGGGATCCCGGGGTGCACGGCTCTCCCGCAGGCGTGCCGCCCATGCCGGTGCCGCCGGCCGGCTTCGCGGGGCTGACGGAGGAGGAGCTGCGCGCCATGGAGGGCCACGAGCGGCAGCACCTGGAGGCGCGGCTGCAGTGCCTGCACAACATCCACACGCTGCTGGACGCTGCCATGCTGCAGATCAACCAGTACCTGGGCGTGCTGGCCTCCCACGGGTACTGGGATGGGCTGGGGGGGACTGGGGGGGACTGGGATGGGACTGGGAGGGACTGGGAATGGACCAGGGGGGACTGGGAATGGACCGGGGGGGACTGGGATGGACTGGGGGGGACTGGGATGGGACTGGGGGGGACTGGGGTGGACTGGGGGGGACTGGGATGGGACTGGGAATAGACTGGGATGGACTGGGAGGAACTGGGATGGGACTGGGGGGACTGGGAATAGACTGGGATGGACTGGGAGGGACTGGGAATGGACCGGGGGGGACAGATCAACCAGTACCTGGGGGTGCTGGCCTCCCACGGGTACTGGGAAGGACTGGGAGGCACTGGGAGGGACTGGGGGGCACTGGGAGGGCTCAGTGCTGACCACCCCCCGCTTCCCCACTCCGGGAATTTGGGATAACTCTGGGGTCACTCTGGGATCCCCCCAGGACCCCCCGAGCCGCCCCCCGGCCGCCCCCCGACCGCGAGGCCCCCCCGGAGGAGCCCCCGGCGCCGGGACCCTCGGGAGCCGCCGGAGCTGCCGGTGTGTGAGGAGCCCCAAAAGCGGGCTGGACCGGGCTGAACTGGGCTGGACCGGGCTGAACTGGGCTGGACTGGGTTAAACTGGTGCTGAACTGGGCTGAACTGGTGCTGAACCAGGCTGAACTGGTGATGAACTAGGCTAAATTGGGCTTAAATGGGTTAAACTGGTGCTGAACTGGGCTGAACTGTGCTGAACTGGGTTAAACTGGTTCTGCACTGGGTTAAACTGGTACAAACCGGTTCTGCCCTGCTCTCCCGCAGAGCCGGCCCCCGCCGAGGATGAGGAGGACGCGGCCGAAGGCTCCGAGCCCCGGGAGGGCCCCGAGCCCCCCGAGGGCCCCGACACGGCCGAGCTGCGGCGGCGGCGGCTGCAGAGGCTGGGGACCCCCCCCCACTGACCGGGACCCCCCCCAAACTGACCGGGACCCCCCCAAACCGACTGGGACCCCCCCCCACTGACCGGGACCCCCCAAAACTGACCGGGACCCCCCCAAACTGACCGGGACCCCCCCCACTGACCGGGACCCCCCCCAAACTGACCGGGACCCCCCCACTGACCGGGACCCCCCAAAACTGACCGGGACCCCCCCAAACTGACCGGGACCCCCCCCACTGACCGGGACCCCCCCAAACTGACCGGGACCCCCCAAAACTGACCGGGACCCCCCCAAACTGACCGGGACCCCCCCCACTGACCGGGACCCCCCCAAACTGACCGGGACCCCCCCCACTGACCGGGACCCCCCCAAACTGACCAGGACCCCCCCCCAGACTGACCGGGACCTCCCCCACTGACCGGGACCCCCCCAAACTGACCAGGACCCCCCACCCTGACTGGGACCCCCCAGACCGACCTGAAATCCCCCCGGGAACCCCCCAGGACCCCCCAGACCAACATGAGATCCTCCCCAGGACCCTCCCTCACCTCCAAGACCTCCCCCCTCCCCATTTTCCATGGAAATTCCCGGCTGGAAGCGAATCCCAGTCCCCTTGGTGACCCCAGCCCCATTTCCCCAGCCCCTGACCCCTTTTCCCTCTCTTTTCCCCCATTTTTTCCCAATTTTCCCGCACTTCTTCTCAATTTCCCCCTATTTTTTCCCAGTTTCTCCCCATTTTTCCAATTTTTTCCCTATTTCCCTGCATTTTCCCCATTTTTTCCCGATTTCTCCCCGTTTTCCCCCAATTCTCCCTCTCCCCTGAGCCAGGGTCGGGTCCCCGTTGTTCCCTGGGGGTTTCAGGGTGTCCCCCCCTCCCCAAACCCACGCTGGGGGGGCTTTGACCTCTGACCTCACCCGGCCCGGGGAATTCGGGACCCCCCTGGGATTTTGGGGTCCCCTCCCATGGGAATGGTGGGGCTATCCTGAGGATTTTGGGGACATTCCTTGGGATTTCGGGGGTCCCCAGATGGAATTTTAGGCCCCCCCCCCCCCCCCGGGTTTGGGTCCTGCCCATGGGAATTTCGGGATTTTCCCAGGAATTTGGGAATTTTGGGTCCCCCCCATGGAATTTCTGGGTTCCCCCTGGAATTTTGGGAATTCTGCCCCCCCATTAACAGTATTAACCCCTCGCCCCACACCCCCCCAGTCCCAAACTGGTTTGGACTGGTTGGCCACGGCCGGGGTTGCAGTTTCTCGCTGACTTTTGCCCAATTCCGGGCGCTTTTGGCCCAAATCCCGCCGCGATTCCGGGCCGGCCGCGCCCCCAGTGCCTCTGGAACCCCAAATTCTCAGGGAAAAACCAAAAATCCACAACCCCGCGGCCGGAATCGATGGAAAACGGCGCTTTTGCACCAAAACGGGCTGGGGGGGAGACTTGGGGCAAAAAGGAGCCAAATTGGGATTTTCGGGTTTGAGGCGGATTCTTTTCCTTTCTTCCTTTAATTTTTTGGGCACTTTTGGCCCCAGTTTGAGTGGCTTGTGAGGAATTTGGCAATAACGAAACGGCGCCGCTTTGGGGAGTTGATTTTGAACCCTTCCATGCTGTTTTTTTCCCCATTTTGAGCCAAAATCATCATTTCTTTTGGGTCTGTTTGAGGGTTTTTTTGGGTGGATTCCTTAAAAAATCGCCTCGTTTCGGGGTGAAGCCACGGGGAGGGGGAGGGATGGTTCCGGGGGGTGCTGGACCCCAAAATCTCTCCTTTTCCCCCCAAAGCGGTGGCGGAATTATTTAATTTGTAAATAATGTACAAATTTTTACCAGCTCCGGTGTAAATACAATAAAGGTTGCAGTAAAGCTCGGCTCCTCCCGCCGGCCATTTGGGGATTTGGGGAGGATTTGAGGGAATTTGGGGCGTTTGAGGGGATTTGGGGTGAGGGAGGGGCTGGGCTGGGCGAGATCTGAGGGGGCTTGGAGAGGTCTGGGGGGGATTTGGGGGCTCTGAGGGGACCCTGAAATGGGGCTGGGGGCTCCCCGCGGGACCCTGAAATCGGCCCCAAATCGGTCCCAAAATTGGACCCAAACCAGTCCAAAATCAGGCCCAAAGCAGCCCGAAACCAGCCCAAAATTGGCCTCAAATCAGCACCAAAATTGGCACCAGTCAGCCCCAAATCAGCCCCAAAATCAATCCCAAAATTGGCCCCTGCTCTTATCTCAGCTCCCTCCGCATTTTCCCTCATTTTCCCATTTTTTCCCCTTTTCCCCCACATTTCTGCCAAATTTTCCCCATTTCCCCCCCAGCTCAGAAAACCCGACGACCCCTTGGGGCTCCTGGGACCCCTCAACTTTTCAGGAGGTGACCCCAACCCTTCCTACAAGTACTGGTACCAGGTGGGGTTTTTGGGGGGGGATTTTGGGGTCTCCAGGGGGGTCCCCAGGCTGATCCCCCTCCCCTTTTATCCCTCCCCAGCACAGCTCCAGCCCCGGTGGCCACCAGAGCCCCTGGTGCTGCAGCCACTCCCCACGCCCCTGCACAGACTGGGGGACCCCTCCCCAAAATTTGGGGGGTGGGCATTGTAAATAAAGAGGCTGTGAGGAGTTACCCTCATTTATGAGGCCTTTATTCTGTTTTGGGGCAGCTTCCAGCAGATTTTGGGCTACCCCAAGGTGGATTTTGAGATCCTCTCTGTGGGTTTTGGGGTGGCCCAGGTGGATTTTGGAACCCCAGTGTGGATTTTGAGGTACCCCCAGCAGGTTTTGGGGTGCTCCAGAGGGATTTGTGGCTGTCCCCAGCAGCTTCAGGCAGATTTTGGGGTGCTCCAGGTGAATTTGGAGGTGCCCAGGTGGATTCCAAGGCTCCCTGTGAATTTTGAGCTGCTCCCAAGAGATTTTGGGCTGCTCTAGGTGGATCTGGAGGTGCCCCAAACTGATTTTGGGGTGCTCCAGGTGGATCTGGGGATGCCCCAAACAGATCTTAGGGTGCCAAGGTGGATCTGGAGGTGCCCCAAGCTGATTTTGGGGTGCTCCAGGTGGATCTGAAGGTGCCCCCAGGAGCTGTTGCGCTGCCCAGGCTCCATTTCGGGATGCTCCAGCCGAATCCCAGCAGATCCCGGGCAGGCTTTGGGATCCCCTGGGCAGATTTTGGAGTCCTGCAGCAGTTTTGGGGTCCCCCGGGCAGATTTTGGGGTCTCTAGAAGCCCGTCTGGAGCAGCCACTGCCGCACCTGCGGCCCCCAGTGCCCGCGGAGCCGCAGCGTCGCCGTCACCTCGTTCACCTGCGCCGGCACCTCGGGGACCCCCAGGGAGCCCAGGAACGCGCTCAGGTCCCGCTGCAGCGCCTGGGGGGCGTCGCGGGGGTCAGGGGGAGCCCCCCAGGACCCCCGGGGACCCCCAAAACCTCCCCCGACTCACCCAGATGTCGCCGTGGATGTGGCGCAGCTCCGTCAGGCGCCGGCCCTGCCGCTGCCCCTCGTACACGGGCAGGTTGTGCAGGCGCGAGCGCCGCACGAAATAGGGCAGCTCTGGGGGGGGCCCTGCAGCAATTAACACCCCCGGGGGTAATTAACATCCCCCGGGGGTAATTAACAGCCACCCCGCCTAAATTCATTTCACTGCGCCTAAATTCGCTTCACTGCACAGTTTGGTATTCACTAATTTCTCCTTCAAGGAAGTATTTTGGAGCCCTCCCCGGGGTAATTAATACTCACCAAGGGGTAATTAACACTCGACAAGGGGTAATTAACATCCCCCTAGAGTAATTAACAGCATCTGGGGGTAATTAACACCCCTCCAAGTGAATTAACAGCCACCACGCCTAAATTCACTTCTCTGCGTAGTTTGGTATTCACTAATTTCTCCTTCAAGGAAATATTTTGGAGCCCTCCCTGGGGTGATTAATACCCACCAAGGAATAATTAACACTGTCTGGGGGTAATTAACACCCCCCCCCCCCCCCCCCCCCCAAAGAAATGCAACCCACCCCGGCCCAATTCACTTTGGGGTAAATAAATCTTCTTTGCTCTTTGGGCTGAGATGATTCCCTCTTGAAGAGAGTGTTTTGGGTAATTAACCCCAGGGTAATTAACACCACACGGGGGTAATTAACAAGCTCCCAAGGTAATTAAGCCCCCCAAGGTAATTAAACACCTCCCACAAAGTCATGAAGCTCCCCCAGGATAAATTAACTGATAAAGAACCCCGGTGACTCTTGCTTCGGGGTAAATCACCCCCTCTAATTACCCCCAGCGCTAATTACCCCCAGCTAATGAGCCCGGGTAATTACCGACCTGCGGGGGGGCTCCAGCCGGACGGGGTCGGGTATTTGGGGTGCGGGGGGGGCTCAGGGACGCGGCTGGGGGGCAGCAGCCGCTCCACGAACCCAAATTCAGCCGTGGACTCCTGATAGCTGGGGGGCCTGGCCGGGGTCTGTGGGACCCAAAAATCCCTGAGAGACCCCCCAAAAATCCCTGAGAGACCCCCCCAAAAATCCCTGAGAGACCTCCCCGAAAAATCCCTGAGAGACCCCCAAAAATCCCTGAGACCTCCCCCAAAAATCCCTGAAAGACCCCCAAAAATCCCTGAGAGACCCCCCCAAAAATCCCTGAGAGACCTCCCCCAAAAATCCCTGAGAGACCCCCCAAAAATCCCTGAGAGACCCCCCAAAAATCCCTGAAAGACCCCCAAAATCCCTGAGAGACCCCCCAAAATCCCTGAGAGACCTCCCCGAAAAATCCCTGAGAGACCCCCCAAAATCCCTGAGAGACCCCCAAAAATCCCTGAGGGACCCCCAAAAATCCCTGAGAGACCCCCCAAAAATCCCTGAGAGACCTCCCCCGAAAATCCCTGAGACCCCCAAATCGCCCTCCCCCATTTCTCCACCTCGAAACCCCCAGTTCCCCTCTCCCTTTTTAGGAACCCCCCAAATCTCCCCTCTGCATTCCCCCCCTCAGTTTCTTTCCCCAAACCCTGCCTCCCTCCCCAGTTTCCCCTCAGGCTCCAATCCCCCTTCACCCCTCAAACCCCGCACTCCAATTCCCCCCTCACACCTCCCCAGCGAACCCCTCCCACCCCAAACCCCCGCCCCAGGGTACCTGCACCCCCCTGAGCCCCCGGCCCAGCGCCCGCAGCCTCCGGCCCAGCGCCGCCAGCGCCGCCATCTTGGCTCCTCCTTCTTCCCCTCCGCCTTCCCGCCGCGTGACGTCAGCGCGCACGTACGTGACGTCAGCGCGCGCACGTGACGTCAGCGCGCTCCCCGCGCACGCGCTCGCTGCCCTGAGGGAGCCGCTGAGGTGGGGCCGGGCCGGGGGCGCCGGGCGGGAACTGGGGGGGATCTCAGGGCTCTGGGGGCTCCGGGCCGGGAATTCGGGGGGATCTCAGGGCTCTGGGGGGGATCTCAGGGCTCTGGGGGGGATCTCAGGGCTCTGGGGGCTCCGGGCCGGGAATTCGGGGGGATCTCAGGGCTCTGGGGGCTCCGGGCCGGGAATTCGGGGGGATCTCAGGGCTCTGGGGGGGATCTCAGGGCTCTGGGGGGGATCTCAGGGCTCTGGGGGCTCCGGGCCGGGAATTCGGGGGGATCTCAGGGCTCTGGGGGCTCCGGGGAGGGCTTGTGGCGGCTCTGAGGGGGTTTGAGGTGGGGGGCAGCGTTGTGGAGGTTCTGGAGGGGCTCACGGGGGCGTTGCTGGGGGCGGGAGGGGTTCAGGGAAGGATCCTGAGGGGGTTTGTGGTGGAGAGGCTTTCTGGAGGAGTTTGGGGGCATCTTTTGTGGGATTGGGGGGTGTTTGGGGGTCTGGGGAGGTGTTTGGGGAGCTCTGAGGGGGATTCAGGTGTGGGGGGGTCTGGAGGGTTATTGGGGATTTGGGGGGGCTGCAGGAGCAGCTGGGAAGGCTCTGGAGGGGGTTTGGGGGGGTTCTGAGGGGGCTGCAAAGGTTTGGGGGTGAAGGGCGGGCCCTCGAGGCCTTGAGGGGTCGTTGGGGGGCAGCTCTGAGGGTGGGGGGCACCCAAGGGTGCTGCCGGTGACCCCCAGTGTGTCCCCACCCCCGGCACGGCCCTTTGTCCCCATGGCCCCCGGCCAGGTGACAAAGTCCGGGGGGTGGGAGAAGTACTGGAAAACGCTCCCAAAAGTGACAGGATTCCACCCAAAAGAACCAGAAACACCCCAGGACACACCCCAAAACTGCCAAAAACACCCCAAAACTGCCACAGCCCCCCAGAAACACCCCAAAACTGCCATGATCCCACCCAAACCAGCCAGAAGTACCCCAGAACACACCCCAAAACAGCCATAGTCCCCCAGAAACACCCCAGAACTGCCACAGCCCCCCAGAAACAACCCAAAATAGCCAGAAACACCCAAAACTGCCATGATCCCACCCAAACCAGCCAGAAGTACCCCAGAACACACCCCAAAACAGCCATAATCCCCCAGAAACACCCCAAAACTGCCACAATCCCATCCAAAACAGCCACAGCCCCCCAGAAACACCTCAAAACTGCCACAGCCCCCAATATCTACTCCTGTCACCCCCAAAAGCCACCACTCACCTCCCAAAAAATAACCCTCGAATCACCCCCAAACCACTCCTCCCTCAGCTCCCTCCCTTCCCCTGATCTGCCCCCATTCCCAGGGGGTTCCCCCCCATTTTTGGGTTTTGGGGACCCCCCTCACCGCCTAATCCCCCCCTCCCCAGCCGCCACCATGCAGCTCTTCATCCGCGGCCAGACCCTCCTCACCCTCGAGCTCTCCGGCTCCGAGACCCTCGCCCAGATCAAGGTGAGCCCCCAAATTCGGGCTGTCCCATTCCCCAATCCCACCCTGATTTTGGGGTGCTGACCCCCTCTCTCTGCCCCCCTCCCCAGGAGAGGGTGGCCGAGCTTTCGGGGATCCCCGCCGAGGAGCAGCTGCTGCTGCACGCCGGGACCCCCCTGGACGATGAGGCCGTGCTGGGGCAGAGCCCCCTCCCCGAATTCACCACCCTGGACCTCTCCACGCGCCTGCTGGGAGGTAATTCCGGGGGGGGCCGCTAATTACCGGGGTGTTAATTAACAAAACGACCCCCCCCAACACCCCCATTTTCTTCCTTCCCCCAGGTAAGGTGCACGGCTCGCTCGCCCGCGCCGGCAAAGTGAGGGGCCAGACCCCCAAGGTGAGCGCTGAGGGGGCTCCCCCCGGCTTGAGGGGGTTTGGGGATCCCGCCAGGGGTTTGGGGACCCCCCTGACCCCCCCGTATTTAACCAGGTGGCCAAGCAGGAGAAGAAGAAGAAGAAGACAGGGCGGGCCAAGCGGCGCATGCAGTACAACCGGCGCTTCGTCAATGTCGTGCCCACCTTCGGCAAGAAGAAGGGTCCCAACGCCAACTCCTGAGGCCAATAAAGGAATTTGGGATCAATTCCCAGCATTTTGGGGCTTTACGAGATTTTTGTGTGTTTTACTGGGGTTTTTGAACTTTGTTTTAAAGTTGGTTGTGAAGCGTTCCGCGTGGTTTGGGAGTGAAGCTGGCCTAGAAGGGGTTCATAGGGGTTCCCGAGCAGCTGATGGGGCTGGTAATTAGAGAGAGGAGCTTAATGAGCCTTAATTTGGAGGCTGCTAATGAGAAGACTCTATCTGGGGAATGATTCTCTACTGGGGAGGCGGAGAGAGCCGAGCGGTGCCGGAAACACCCGAGCGCGGCGGTGGGCGGGGCTGAGGAGCCGAGCGGCGACGGAAACACCCGAGGGATCCACGAAACCAGCCGGAAACACCCGATTGGAGGAGCGCGGAGCAGAAAAGCCGCCATGAGAATTAATTGATGGCTCCGAACCCTTCGGAGCGCTGCCGGAAATTACCGAACGGATTCCGGCCGAACCAAACCTCCCCCGGCCTCAGCCGCCAGGGGGCGCCCCTCGCGCCTTTTCGCGCCTTTTCCGCCGCGCCGCGCTCCCGCCCCGCCCCCTTTCCCGGCATGCCCCGCGCGCTATTTAAGCGCCCGCCAGGCGGCGCCGCGGCCATTTTGTCCTGGCAGCGGTGGGCTGGGGTGCGTTGTGATTTCATCGCGCTGAGGGGTTGTGAGGGGCTAGCAGGGGGGTGTGGCGGCTTCCATAATCCGCTCCCTCTCCCCTGGCTGGTGGGGAGCAGCCTGGAGCTCCCCCGGCGCTGATCCCCTCACGCTTCAGCCGCTGTGTCCGTCCCTGAGGGGCTCCATGAGGGCCCCGCGCCTGCCCCAGGGCCTGCTCGGGGATGAGCCTGTCACAGACCTGTGCTGATGGCGCGGTGAAGAATTTCGAATTCTCTGAGGGCTCGTCCTGCCTGGGGGTTGGCTGCCCTATCATTGTAATATATTTTGTTTCTAACGCTTTATTTTTTTGTTTCCATTCTAGTGTTGTTACCCATGAAATGGAGCTTGTGCCTGAGGTGAGTAATTTAGTGTTTAATAAATCAGGTTTCGGGGCAGAGCGGGCAGCAGTGCTGCGGGGATGATCCCCATGAACTCTCTCTTGCTGATGGGGCAGTGGAGAAGCTTCTGGAACATTCTGAGTGGCACTGACCGAAAAAAGGAGTCAGATCTCTTGTGGGGAGGTTTAAAACCCTTCTGGAGGGGATCGGACCCACATTGGGGGTGTTTAACCCTTTCCAAGAGTTAAAACCACGTGTAGAAGTTTAGATCCACTCTAGATCCTCAGCCTGGGCTTTAAATTTCAACTCGATATAAGAACCTGCTTGGTTAAAATTAGTATTTTAATGGATTTTTCCTTGTTCTCAGGGCATGAGCCATGGGGGCGCAGGTGAGTGGGGATTTGCAGAGGGGATGTGGGGTTTCAAATTTTGGTTTGTGGGGTAGAGTTTTGGGAGACGATTTGGGATTTTAAAAGACAGTATTGGGGGATTTGGGGAGGAGATTTGGGATTTTGAGAGAAGATTTTGATATTTAAGGGGATTTTGGGGTTTGGAATTTTTGGGTTTTGGGGATTTGGGGTGGAGATTTTAGGGGGTTTTTGGGGTTTGGGGATGAGATTTTAGGGGGTTTTGAGGAGGGGATTTTCGGATGCTGGAGGGGCCATTGGGGTTTTGGCGAGGGGATTTTGGGGTTTTTTTGGGGTCTCCCCTGCCGAGGATGAGGCGATACCGCCCCAGACTGAGCCCTGTGACTGAGTGGTTCCCCCTGAGGCTCTGGGTGACCCCAGGGGAGTTTTGGGGGGGTCACCAATGGGGGTCTGGGGGTCTTTGTGTGAGTTTTGGGTCATGGAAGGATTTTTGGGGGGATCTAAAGGAGTGTGAGGATTTTTAACCCTTGAATTTTTTCTTGTAGCTCTTCGATTTTGGAATGCTCATGCATGGGTTCCCCATGGCCCCTCCCCAGGTGAGCCCCCCTTTTTTTA
This sequence comes from Lonchura striata, assembly GCF_050655825.1. Taxonomy (NCBI): domain Eukaryota; kingdom Metazoa; phylum Chordata; class Aves; order Passeriformes; family Estrildidae; genus Lonchura; species Lonchura striata. Next base: position 8,930,734 of record NC_140733.1, on the reverse strand, counting down.
CGGGGGGGAAATGAAGAATTTCTATCTCCCTCAGAGCCCCCCGATTTTGGGGTGCAGATTTTGGGGTCCCCCACATTTTTGGCTGTTCTGTGAGGAGTGACAATGACAAGCATATGGCTGAGGGGCCCTGATGCCACGTGAGCGCTGAGAGCAGCTGGGCCGGGCCCCGCAACTAACTAATTAATTGTTTAATTCGATTTAATTAATTAATCACCACCGTCCATTGATGTTTCGCAGTGGGAGAGCAGCAGAGGTGACCCTGGGGCCACCATGAAGTGACCACCACGAGCCCACCTCAGGTCAGAGCCCCCCCAAAATCCCTCCCCAATTTCAAAACCATCACACTGAGCCCCCCCCCCGAATTACCTAAATAATAGAAATTTAATTAAATAAACATAATTAATTTGTATTTTACAGTGGGATAGGTCTTGGGCCACCATGAAGTGACCACAAAGAGCCCCCCCTCAGGTCAGAGCCCCCCCAAGCCCCCCCAGAATCCCCCGACCCCCCAGTCCGAAGCGATGAGACCCTGAGCTGGAGGCTGAGTCCGATGGCAGCTCTGAGTTACCAAAGCCCTGATCGGATTTGGGGAGGGGGCTGCACCCCCCTGCGGGGCTCCGACCCCCCCTGAGCCCCCCAATTTCCTCCACAGCCTCGGGAGCTGCGGATCCCTGTGGGCAGGTGAGAGCTGGGGGTCCAGGGTGGGTTTGGGGGGTCCTGGGTGGGTTTGGGGGTCCCAGGCCCCCCATGAGGAAACCCCCACGTGTCTGACCCCCCCGGCTGGGCCCAGGACCTGCAAAGGTGGAACCCCCTGGAGCCCCCGGGGGGAGAGGAGGACAGAGAGTCCCAGCAGGGACGGTCTGAGGGGGCCTGCAGGGATTTGGGGGGATTCTGTGGGATTTTGGGTGTCAGAACTCACACTGACCCTCCCCTGTTTCCGTTCCAGGGTCCAACCCAGTCCTGCCCCCTCGGGGGTCCATAGTTGGGGGACCCCAACCCCCAGAGGGGAATTTGGGGGGTTTTGGAGCCAGTCTGTGAATCCTGAGAAGATCCCAAGTAAATCCTCACCTGGAGGGGGAATTGTTCACTGGGGTGGGGGTCCCTGGGCTGGGACCCCCATTGGGGTGACCCCTGCAGGGACGATTTGGGGTAAATTTGGGGCTTTCCTGGTGATTTTGGGGTGTGGAAGCCCCCCAGGGGTGATGACCTCATGAATCTCGTTCGGCTGAAGCTGCTGCTGACAACCCCAGGCCTGACCCGGGGGGGCTTTTCCCCCTTATGGGGTCCCCAAATTCCCCGAGAACCCCCCTGACCCCCCTTGTGTCCCCTCCCTGCAGGTGACAATCCCAGGACACACCTGGAGCCAGGTATGTAAATGAGGGGGTGTGGCCTGACCCATGACATCACAGCCCCAGTTTTGGTGATGATGTCACTAGCTCACTTTGACTCCCCTGAAAACACCTGAACACCTGAAAAATTGGGGTGGGGGTCCCCGGGGGGGTCCTGGGGGGGAGGGGGCGCCCTAAAGCCCCTCCCCCCCTGCTGTCCCACAGGTGCGGCAGGAGCGGGGCTCAGGTGAGCCTGGGGGGGATTTTGGGGAGCGGGGAGGAGATTTGGGGTGTTGGGAGGGATTTGGGATTTCAGATTTTGAGCTTTGGAGAGCGGATTTGGGGTGTGGGTTTCAAATTCTATTTTGTGGAGAAGGGATTTGGGATTTACAAAACCATTTTGAGGTTTGGGGAGGAGATTTGGGATTTTGAGAGTTGATTTCGGGATTTAGGGTGTGGAGAGGGATTTTCGAGAGTGGAGAAAGGATTTGGGGCTGTGAAGAGAAGACTTTGTGGTGAGGAACTTTGAGGTTTGGGGAGAAGATTTTGGGGGGATTTTTGAGGAAAGGATTTTGGGATGGTGAGGGGCCTCTGGGGGTTTGGCAGGAGGGATTTGGGGGACAGGATTTTGGGATTTAGGGGAGATTTGGGGTGTTTTTGGGGTCTCCCTGCCAAGGATGAGGCGATACCGCCCCAGACTGAGCCCTGTGACTGAGTGGTTCCCCCTGAGGCTCTGGGGGACCCCGGGGGTTTTGGGGGGTCCCAATGGGGGCTTGGGGGTCTCCTGGGTTCGGAACAGATTTTGGGTGATTTTTGAGGAGTTTGAAACCTTGTAACACTTGAATTTCTTCCTGCAGTTCTTGGATCGTGGAAGTTCTACCAACATAAATAAAAACTGCTGTTTTTGTTAAAAACATTGAATTTGTGCTTGTTTCTTATTTGGGGAGGAGGGACTGAGGGTGAGGGAATTGCGGAGGGGGGTCGCACCTGAGCCCCTCTATGCTTTTAAAGGCTACAAAAACATCTCAGGAAGCCAAAATTCCGAATTTAAACTCATTTTTTGGGTGATTTAGATGATTTTGATAATTTCCAGGTCTCCTGTGCCCCAAAACCCCCCGGGCATGGAGGGGAGCCTCCCAAAGCTCCCCCAAACCCGCGGCGTCACCGTGGGGGCCTGCTGGGGGGTGTTCTATGCAAATGAGAATGATTATATGCTAATTGCGTTGGCGTCATGGCAAATAAGGGGCAGGGCATGCAAATCGAGGTGCTCGATCGTCCAATCACATCACCAGTGGAACGCGGTGGGGCGGGGCTTCTAAGCGCAGGTGAAAGGCGGTGTTATGTAAATTAACAAGGCGGGACAATGCAAATTAAATCACAATGTTCAGCCAAGAGCATCATGGGAGCATAAATTTGGGGAGATTTTCGGGATTTTTGGGGTCGGTGTGTGAGAAGCGCGGGAGGGAAGCGCGGGACGGGGCGGGTAAGGCGGCCGGGAGCGGGGCCGGGCGGGGCGGCGGCGGCGCGGGGGTGTCCGTGAGGTGCGGGCGGGGCCGGTGCGGGGCCGGCGCGGGGCCGGGGCGGGGTCCGGTATCGCTTCTCGGCCTTTTGGCTAAGATCAAGTGTAGTATCTGTTCTTATCAGTTTAATATCTGATACGTCCTCGATGAGAGGACTTCATATTAAACGGATTTTTGGGCTCGGGAGTTGGACCCGGAGCTTGCTCCCTCCGCTCCGCGCATCGTGCCGGTATTGCAGTGCCTCCGGGAACGGTGCACCCCTCGGGGACCTGTGTCGGTGAACAGCAGATGAGGAGATGGTTCGGGCGCGGCTCTGCGGCGGCAGCAGCCGCCGCGTCCCGGGATCGCGGCACCTCCGGGAGCGGCGCGCCCGCCGGGAGCGTCACACGGTGGAAACTCACGATCGTGATTCCATCGCGATTGTCCCTTGGTGTCACCCCCAGCCGACGGGGACATCCCGGGGGAACCGAGGGGGCGGCACCCCACAGACCCCGGGACCCCCGCGTGTTTCGGGCAGGGATGGAATTTGGGGGATCCCCCCCAGCCCCGTCGGGACCCCGCGGGTGTCACCCCCTGTCACCCTCCCGGTGAGCCCGGGGACACCCCGCTGCCCCGGGGGGGATTCGGGCTCCCCCCGGATCTTGGAGGGATCCCCGACCCCCCCCACACGCACCCGGGACAGGTTTTGGGGCGCTCGGAGCCGTTTCGGGTTTCGGGGTTCGGGATTTGGGTCAGGAGGGGCCGATTTGGGGCTTTTGGGGTCCCGCTGCCGCCCAGCCCCGAGCGCCTTGAGGGGAACGCGGGACCCCAATGGCGGCAGCGGCGAGGCGGGGAGAATGCAAATGAGCGGGCGGAATTACCCTATTAGAGACGAGAGGCGGGGTTATGCTAATCACCAGCCGGCTGGAAACGAGGCGGGGCCAATGCAAATAAAGGGGCGCAATCGGCCAATCACCATGCGAGGCGGGAATAATGGTGTGGGCGGGGCTATAAAACAAGACTGCAAGTTTATTTGCATAAAGGGGCGGGGCTATGCACATTCACTGAACTTCCGCACAGCCGCGCAATGCATATTGGGAGCATTTTTTGGGAGATTTTTGGGATTTTAGGGGTCGCAAGGTGCCGGACCCGGGAGGGAAGCGCGGGATGGGACGGGGAAGGCGGCCGGGAGCGGGGCGGGCGCGGGGGAACCGAGGGGCGGCACCCCACAGACCCCGGGACCCCCGCGTTTTGGGGCAGGGATGGAATTTGGGGGATCCCCCCCAGCCCCGTCGGGACCCCGCGGGTGTCACCCCCTGTCACCCTCCCGGTGAGCTGGAGGACACCCCGGTGCCCCGGGGGGGATTCGGGGTCCCCCCGGATCTGGAAGGGGTCCCCGACCCCCCCACACGCACCCGGGACAGGTTTTGGGGCGCTCGGAGCCGTTTCGGGGTTCGGGGTTCGGGATTTGGGTCAGGAGGGGCCGATTTGGGGCTTTTGGGGTCCCGCTGCCGCCCAGCCCCGAGCGCCTTGAGGGGAACGCGGGACCCCAATGGCGGCAGCGGCGGCGGCGGGGAGAATGCAAATGAGCGGGCGAAATTACCCTATTAGAGACGAGAGGCGGGGTTATGCTAATCATCCGCCGGCTGGAAACGAGGCGGGGCGAATGCAAATAAAGCGGCGCGGTCGGCCAATCACGATGCGAGGCGGGAAAAACCGCGATGGGCGGGGCTATAAACCCACTATGCGATGCTATTTGAATAAAGAGGCGCGGTTATGCACATTTCCTGAGACTCCACCCGCGCAGTGCATGCTGGGAGGATTTTTTGGGGACATTTTCGGGATTTTCGGGGCCGGTGCGTGCGGAACCCGGGAGGGAAGCGCGGGACGGGGCGGGGAAGGCGGCCGGGAGCGGGGCCGGGCGGGGCGGCGGCGGCGCGGGGGTGTCCGTGAGGTGCGGGCGGGGCCGGTGCGGGGCCGGGCGGGGCCGGAGCGGGGTCCGGTATCGCTTCTCGGCCTTTTGGCTAAGATCAAGTGTAGTATCTGTTCTTATCAGTTTAATATCTGATACGTCCTCGATGAGAGGACTTCATATTAAACGGATTTTTGGGCTCGGGAGTTGGACCCGGAGCTTGCTCCCTCCGCTCCGCGCATCGTGCCGGTATTGCAGTGCCTCCGGGAACGGTGCACCCCTCGGGGACCTGTGCCGGTGAACAGCAGATGAGGAGATGGTTCGGGCGGGGCTCTGCGGCGGCGGCAGCCGCAGCGTCCCGGGATCGCGGCGCCTCCGGGAGCGGCGCGCCCGCCGGGAGCGTCACACGGTGCAAACTCACGGTCGCGATTCCATCGCGATTGTCCCTTGGTGTCACCCCCAGCCGACGGGGACATCCCGGGGAACCGAGGGGCCGCACCCCACAGACCCCGGGACCCCCGCGTGTTTTGGGCAGCGGTGGAATTTGGGGGATCCCCCCCAGCCCCGTCGGGACCCCGCGGGTGTCACCCCCTGTCACCCTCCCGGTGAGCCCGGGGACACCCCGCTGCCCCGGGGGGGATTCGGGCTCCCCCCGGATCTGGAAGGGGTCCCCGACCCCCCCACACGCACCCGGGACAGGTTTTGGGGCGCTCGGAGCCGTTTCGGGGTTCGGGGTTCGGGATTTGGGTCAGGAGGGGCCGATTTGGGGCTTTTGGGGTCCCGCTGCCCCCCAGCCCCGAGCGCCTTGAGGGGAACGCGGGACCCCAATGGCGGCAGCGGCGGGGGGGGGGCGAATGCAAATGAGCGGGCGGAATTTCCCTATTAGAGACGAGAGGCGGGGTTATGATAATCATCCGCCGGCTGGAAACGAGGCGGGGCCAATGCAAATAAAGGGGCGCAATCGGCCAATCACCATGCGAGGAGGGAAAAATGGGGTGGGCGGGGCTATAAAACAACACTGCGTGTTTATTTGCATAAAGGGGCGAGGCTATGCACATTCACTGAATACCCTCACAGCCGCGCAATGCATGTTGGGAGCATTTTTTGGGAGATTTTTGGGATTTTAGGGGTCGTAGTGTCCCGGACCCGGGAGGGAAGCGCGGGATGGGGCGGGGAAGGCGGCCGGGAGCGGCGCATCCCGGGGGAACCGAGTGGGTGGCACCCCGAAAACCCCGGGACCCCCGCGTTTTGCGGCAGGGGTGGAATTTGGGGGATCCCCCCCAGCCCCGTCGGGACCCCGCGGGTGTCACCCCCTGTCAACCTCCCGGTGAGCCCGGGGACACGCCGGTGCCCGGGGGGGATTCGGGCTCCCCCCGGATCTGGAAGGGGTCCCCGACCCCCCCCCACGCACCCGGGACCGGTTTTGGGGCGCTCGGAGCCGTTTCGGGGTTCGGGGTTCGCGATTTGGGTCAGGAGGAGCCGATTTGGGGCTTTTGGGGTCCCGCTGCCGCCCAGCCCCGAGCGCCTTGAGGGGAACGCGGGACCCCAATGGCGGCAGCGGCGGCGGCGGGGCGAATGCAAATGAGCGGGCGAAATTACCCTATTAGAGACGAGAGGCGGGGTTATGCTAATCACCAGCCGGCTGGAAACGAGGCGGGGCGAATGCAAATAAAGCGGCGCGGTCGGCCAATCACGATGCGAGGCGGGAAAAACCGCGATGGGCGGGGCTATAAACCCACTATGCGATGCTATTTGAATAAAGAGGCGCGGTTATGCACATTTCCTGAGTCGCCACCCGCGCAGTGCATTCTGGGAGGATTTTTTGGGACATTTTCGGGATTTTTGGGGTCGGTGTGTGAGAAGCGCGGGAGGGAAGCGCGGGACGGAGCCGGGAAGGCGGCCGGGAGCGGGGCCGGGCGGGGCGGCGGCGGCGCGGGGGTGTCTGTGAGGTGCGGGCGGGGCCGGTGCGGGGCCGGCGCGGGGCCGGTGCGGGGCCCGGTATCGCTTCTCGGCCTTTTGGCTAAGATCAAGTGTAGTATCTGTTCTTATCAGTTTAATATCTGATACGTCCTCGATGAGAGGACTTCATATTAAACGGATTTTTGGGCTCGGGAGTTGGACCCGGAGCTTGCTCCCTCCGCTCCGCGCATCGTGCCGGTATTGCAGTGCCTCCGGGAACGGTGCACCCCTCGGGGACCTGTGCCGGTGAACAGCAGATGAGGAGATGGTTCGGGCGCGGCTCTGCGGCGGCAGCAGCCGCAGCGTCCCGGGATCGCGGCGCCTCCGGGAGCGGCGCGCCCGCCGGGAGCGTCACACGGTGCAAACTCACGATCGTGATTCCATCGCGATTGTCCCTTGGTGTCACCCCCAGCCGACGGGGACATCCCGGGGAACCGAGGGACGGCACCCCACAGACCCCGGGACCCCCGCGTGTTTGGGGCAGGGATGGAAATTGGGGGATCCCCCCAGCCCCGTCGGGACCCCGCGGGTGTCACCCCCTGTCACCCTCCCGGTGAGCCCGGGGACACCCCGGTGCCCCGGGGGGGATTCGAGCTCCCCCCGGATCTGGAAGGGGTCCCCGACCCCCCCACACGCACCCGGGACCGGTTTTGGGGCGCTCGGAGCCGTTTCGGGGTTCGGAGTTCGCGATTTGGGTCAGGAGGGGCCGATTTGGGGCTTTTGGGGTCCCGCTGCCGCCCAGCCCCGAGCGCCTTGAGGGGAACGCGGGACCCCAATGGCGGCAGCGGCGGCGGTGGGGCGAATGCAAATGAGCGGGCGGAATTTCCCTATTAGAGACGAGAGGCGGGGTTATGCTAATCACCAGCCGGCTGGAAACGAGGCGGGGCCAATGCAAATAAAGAGGCGCAATCGGCCAATCACCATGCGAGGAGGGAAAAATGGGGTGGGCGGGGCTATAAAACAACACTGCGTGTTTATTTGCATAAAGGGGCGAGGCTATGCACATTCACTGAACTCCCTCACAGCCGCCCAATGCATGTTGGGAGCATTTTTTGGGAGATTTTTGGGATTTTAGGGGTCGTAGGGTGCCGGACCCGGGAGGGAAGCGCGGGATGGGGCGGGGAAGGCGGCCGGGAGCGGCGCATCCCGGGGGAACCGAGTGGGTGGCACCCCGAAAACCCCGGGACCCCCGCGTTTTGGGGCAGGGGTGGAATTTGGGGGATCCCCCCCAGCCCCGTCGGGACCCCGCGGGTGTCACCCCCTGTCACCCTCCCGGTGAGCCCGGGGACACCCCGCTGCCCCGGGGGGGATTCGGACTCCCCCCGGATCTGGAAGGGGTCCCCGACCCCCCCACACGCACCCGGGACAGGTTTTGGGGCGCTCGGAGCCGTTTCGGGGTTCGGGGTTCGGGATTTGGGTCAGGAGGGGCCGATTTGGGGCTTTTGGGGTCCCGCTGCCGCCCAGCCCCGAGCGCCTTGAGGGGAACGCGGGACCGCAATGGCGGCAGCGGCGGGGGCGGGGCGAATGCAAATGAGCGGGCGGAATTACCCTATTAGAGACGGGAGGCGGGGTTATGCTAATCACCCGCCGGCTGGAAAGGAGGCGCGGCGAATGCAAATAAACCGGCGCGGGCGACCAATCACGATGCGAGGCGGGAAAAACCGCGATGGGCGGGGCTATAAACCCACAATGCGATGCTATTTGAATAAAGAGGCGCGGTTATGCACATTTCCTGAGTCGCCACCCGCGCAGTGCATTCTGGGAGGATTTTTTGGGACATTTTCGGGATTTTTGGGGCCGGTGCGTGCGGAACCCGGGAGGGAAGCGCGGGACGGGGCGGGGAAGGCGGCCGGGAGCGGGGCCGGGCGGGGCGGCGGCGGCGCGGGGGTGTCCGTGAGGTGCGGGCGGGGCCGGTGCGGGGCCGGCGCGGTGCCGGTGCGGGGTCCGGTATCGCTTCTCGGCCTTTTGGCTAAGATCAAGTGTAGTATCTGTTCTTATCAGTTTAATATCTGATACGTCCTCGATGAGAGGACTTCATATTAAACGGATTTTTGGGCTCGGGAGTTGGACCCGGAGCTTGCTCCCTCCGCTCCGCGCATCGTGCCGGTATTGCAGTGCCTCCGGGAACGGTGCACCCCTCGGGGTCCTGTGTCGGTGAACAGCAGATGAGATGATCACAACCGCGGGTCTGTGGCGTTGCCTTTAGCACGTTCACAAGCAGATCCAGAACTTCTGAAACCGTGCTGAAACAGCGCACCCAGATTTAATGAATTACCACAGCTTAATTAATCACTCCCAATTCCATCAAACCCAGATGAAATCCTCCTAATTACTGCGGTGCTACTTAACCAAATTATTCAGCCCCAAGGGGCGAGGCTAAACTTTTGAGGAGTGGCGTTAAAAAATTCGGACACTCCCCAAATTCTTTTGCGCTCTCCCCACCCACCCCAGCCCAAACTTCTCACAAAATTCCATATATTTTTTTGCAAAAGCTCCAAAATTCCGTTTATTTCTCCCATTTTGGACGTTATTTACAGTGGGGGGAGGTTTTTGGGGGGTCCCAGGACCCCTCAAACCCCCGAAATTTTCCTTTTCTTGCCCTTCCTGGGGGTGGGGATGGACTCCAGAGCGTCCCAGAGCTCGTCCCCCTCCTCGTCCTTCACCCCTTTTTGGGGAGGGGGCTCCTCCTGTGCCTGGGGAGGGATAAACGGGGGGTTACAGAGGTGGGGGGCACCCCCAGCCCCCCAAAACCCGCCCGGGGTGGGGGTCTCACCTCCCAGTCCAGGTGGGAGTTCAGCAGAAGGCAGGTGAGGCGCGACTTCAGGTACACCTGGGGGTGTTTGAGGAGCCACAAGGGATTTTTGGAAAAGGTTTTGGGTTTTGTGGGGGTTTTTTTGGGTTTTATTTTGGTTTTTTTGGGGGTTTTTTTCTGAGATTTTTTTGGGGGGGTGTTGGAAGGTTTTGGGGTCAATCTCAGGAGTTTGGGCAGGTCCTGGAGGAGTTTTGGGGGGAGGTTTGGGGGAGGTCCCAGGGGATTTTGGGGGGTGTTTCGGGGGTCTCAGGGTGTCCTGGGAAGGGTTGGGGTGGTCCCAGGGGTGTTTTGAGTGGGTCTCAGGAGATTTTGGGGGACTCTGGGGTTCCCAAGTAGTTTGGGGGTGGCTCAGGGGGGTTTTGGGGGGGGTCCCAGGAGTTTCGGGGTGGTTTAGGGGGAGGTCTCCAGAGTTTCAAGGGGGTTTGGAGGTGGTTGAGGGGATTGGGGAGGGGTTTAGGGGTTCCCAGGAGTTTTGGGGTGTTTTAGGGGGGGTCTGGCAGTTTGGGGGTGCCCACCTTGTGCTGCAGGCGCCCGTCGAGGCCGTGCAGGCGCAGGAAGCGATCGAGGCCCACCGAGGCCACCAGGGGCAGGTGGGGGTGGCACTGCAGCCCCCGGACCCCCCCCGCGAAACCCTTCAGTGCCCGCAGCACCCGCCCTGCGGGCACGGGGGTCAGAGAGCCCCAGGACCCCCCCAAAATCCTGCCAGGACCCCCAAAAATCCCACCAGGACCCCCCCAAATCCCCTTCAGTGCCCGCAGCACCTGCCCTGCGGGCACGGGGGTCAGAGAGCCCCAGGACCCCCCCAAAATCCTGCCAGGACCCCCAAAAATCCCACCAGGACCCCCCCAAATCCCCTTCAGTGCCCGCAGCACCCGCCCTGCGGGCACGGGGGTCAGAGAGCCCCAGGACCCCCCCAAAATCCTGCCAGGACCCCCAAAAATCCCACCAGGACCCCCCCAAATCCCCTTCAGTGCCCGCAGCACCCGCCCTGCGGGCACGGGGGTCAGAGAGCCCCAGGACCCCCCCAAAATCCTGCCAGGACCCCCAAAAATCCCACCAGGACCCCCCCAAATCCCCTTCAGTGCCCGCAGCACCCGCCCTGCAGGCACGGGGGGGTCACGGGGTCACCAACCCCTGGGATTCCCCAAAATCCCCCTGGGATTCCCCAAAATCCCCACCAAGACCCCCTCAAATCCAACCAGGACTCCCAGATCCTCCCGGGACCCCCCAAAAATCTCCCCCGGACCCCCAAACCCCCCTCACCTTTGCGCAGGTCGATCACGGCCACGTCCCCCCGGGCGCTGCCCACGACCACCGAGCTGGGGAGGGGGGAAATGGGGCTGGGGGGGCAGCAGGACCCCCCCAGGCACCCCAAATTCATCCCCAGCACCCTGAATTCACCTTGGGCACCCAAATCCCCCTCCCCAGGTCACTTAGTGAATATCTAAATCCCGCCCAAGGCCTCCCAAAGCCACCCTAAATCCTCTTAGGACCCTCAAAAATTCCCTCAGGACGCCCCACAAACCCCCCCAAAATTCCCCCAGAATCCCCCAGGACCCCCCAAAATCCCCTAAAAACCCCCCCAAAAACCCCCCCAGGCCCCCCGGCACTGACGTGTCCCCGGCGGGCAGCGCCAGCGCCGTCAGCGGCGCCTCCCCGAAGGTGGCATCGAGCACCGGGCGGCGCCGGGGCGAGGAGGGGTCGTAGAGACGCACCTGGCACAGGTGAGGGGGGCAGCGGGTGAGGCCAGGTGTCCTCACCTGGCCGTGCCCCCCCAAATAACCCCAGGTGTCCTCACCTGGCCGTGCCCCCCCAGGTGACCCCAGATGACCCCAGGTGTCCTCACCTGGCCGTGCCCCCCCAAATAACCCCAGGTGCCCCCCAGGTGCCCTCACCTGGCCGTGCCCCCCCAGGTGACCCCAGGTGACCCCAGGTGTCCTCACCTGGCCGTGCCCGGTGCAGGTGACCCCAGGTGTCCTCACCTGTTCGTGCCCCCCCAGGTGACCCCAGGTGCCCCCAGGTGTCCTCACCTGGCCGTGCCCGGTGCAGGTGACCCCAGGTGTCCTCACCTGGCCGTGCCCCCCCAGGTGACCCCCAGGTGACCCCAGGTGTCCTCACCTGGCCGTGCCCGGTGCAGGTGACCCCAGGTGTCCTCACCTGTTCGTGCCCCCCCAGGTGACCCCAGGTGCCCCCAGGTGTCCTCACCTGGCCGTGCCCCCCCAGATGACCCCAGGTGTCCTCACCTGGCCGTGCCCCCCCAGGTGCCCCCCAGGTGTCCTCACCTGGCCGTGCCCGGTGCAGGTGACGATCCGCTGGGACCCGGGCAGGAACTGCAGGTCCCGGTCCCAGACGGGGACGCGCAAATCCAGCCAATCGTTCCTCACCTGGTGTGGGGACAATTCCGGAATTTTGGGGACAATTCCGGAATTTTGGGGACATTTAGGGACAGTTTGAGGATGTTTGGGGACAATTTGGGACCTTTGAGGACAATTTGGGGGCAATTTCGGACCTTTAGGGACAATCTGGGACAATATGAGGACAATCTTGGACATTTGGGGGTAATCTGGGAAATCTGGGGAAAACTTGGAACAATTTGGGACATTTGGGGGCAATTCGGGTGGTTCCAAGGTGGTTGTGGAGTTGGTTTTGGGGTTGTTTTTGAGGTTATTTTTGGAGCAGTTCTGGGGTGTTTCTGGGGTTGTTTTGGGGGGGTTTTTTGGGATTGTTTTTGGGCTGTTTTGGGGGCGTTTTTGGGGTGGTTCTGGGGTATTTTGGGGTTGTTTTTGGGGTTATTTTTGTAGTGGTTTTGGGGTATTTTTTGGGTTGCTTTCAATGTGGCCCTGGTGCGTTTTTGGGGTTGTTTTTGGGGTGTTCTTGGGGCGGTTCTGGGATTGTTTCTGGGGTATTTTGGGGGTATTTTGGGGTTGTTTTTGGGGCTGACTCACGTTCTTGGCACGGAACAGGGGCTCCTGGGGCCGCTGCAGGTCCCACACCTTGAGCCCGTTCTCCTTCCCCCCCGTGGCCACCACGTGCGGCCGCGCCGGGTCCTGGCGCATCCGGCACAGCCCCGGCCCCGCCTGCAGCTCCTGCAGGGGCTGGGGGGCACCGGGGTCACCCCAAAATCCCCCAGGGACCCCCAAAATACCCACACCCCAAACCCTGCTCAAATCCCGACAAAAACCCCCAAAAAACCACCCCAAACCCTCCTAAAAACCCAAAAATGCCCAACAAAAACACCCCAAACTTTCCTAAAATCCCAAAAAACCACCCGAAACCCTCTTAAAAAACCCTAAAACCCCACCCCAAATTGCCCCAAAATCCCCAATTCTGGCACAGCTCCACCTGCAGCTTCCACAGGGGCTGGGAACGGGGAGGGGTCACCCCAAAACCCTCCAGGAACCCCCAAACCCTCCTAAAACCACCCCAAAACCCCCCAAAACACCCATTTTTGGCACATCCGACCCCACCCCCAGGTCCCAAAAGGGGCTGGGATTGAGGAGGGGTCTTGGGGTGACCCCAAAATCCCCCCCAGACCCCCTCACTCACCTCCTCAGTCTCCTGCTCCCCCCAGACCCGGACCAGCCCCGACTCCACCGCCGTGACCACGGAGCTGGGGGGATTTTGGGGGGCTCAGGGGGTCTTGGGGACCCCCCCCTAGCACCTCTGGCCCATCCCCCACCCCCCAAAAACCCTTCAGGGAATCCCTGGACACCCCAAAACCCCTCTGGAACCCCCCCAGAACCCCTGAACCCTCCCCAAGATGCCCCAAAGACCCTTCAGGGATCCCCTGGGTGCCCCCAGACCCCCCCTCAAAGCCCCCAGACCCCCCCCCAGACTCCCCCAAATCTCTCCCAACCCCCCCCAAACCCCTGGTACCTGCTGAGCACCCCCAGACCCCCCCAAACCCCCCCCAGGATCCCCTCAAACCCCCCAGACCCCCCAAACCCCCCCCAGGATCCCCCCAAACCCCCCAGGATCCCCCCAAACCCCCCCAGGATCCCCCCCAAACCCCCCGTACCTGCTGAGCACCCCCAGACCCCCCCAAACCCCCCGTACCTGCCGAGCACCCCGAGGCCGCAGAAGGCGCCGCCCCCCCCCGGGCAGAGCCGCCCCCCGGTGAATTTTCCCTTCTCGGTGCTGAAAACGCTGACGGAGCGATCCAGGGCCCCCACCAGCACCTGGGGGGGTTCGGGGGGTTCAGGACACCCCCAGACCCCTCCCCAGACCCCCCCCTGCCCCCGGGACCCCCGACTCACCTCGCTCTGGGCCGGGTCCCCCCAGGCCAGCGCTGAGACCCCCCGGGCCCGGCTCAGCCCCTCCCCCCCCGCGTGGTTCCAGGCCTCTCTGCGCTGCAGGTTCACCCCTGGGGGGGCACGGGGGGCTTGGAGACCCCCGCGGGACCCCCCAAAACCGCCAGGAGCCCCCCCCGGGACCCCCAGAAACCCCCGGAACATCAGGAACCGCCCCGGGATCCCCCCAAACAACCAGGACCGCCCCCCCCAAGACTTCCAGAGTCACCCCGAAAGTCCCAAGACCCCCCCCGGGACCCCCAAAGTCCCCCCACAACCCCCGCGACTCCCCCAAACCCGCGTTCCCCTCCCCCAAACTGCCAGGACCCCCCCCCAGACCCTCAGGATCGTCCCGGGACCCCCCCCCGCGGCCCCCAAAACCCTCCCGACCCCACCCTAAACCCCCGGGACCCCCAAAATCCCCTCCAAACCCCCCCGTGTCCCCCCCCCCCAAACCCCCGGGACCTTCCCGGCCAGCCCCGGGACCCCCGAAGGTCCCTCCCGGTTCCCCGAGATCCCCCCTGAGGGCTCCCCCTGATCCCCCCGAGCCCCCCAGGACCCCCCCCGGGCCCCCCCCACCTTTCAGGGCTCCGGTCTCGGCCCCCACCCAGACGTGGCACAACCGCGTGGGCGCCGCCATCTTGGCAGCCCCCCCCCCCGGCCCTTCCGGCGCGGGAACCGCGAGCGCGGCGGGACCGTTCCGGGCACAAAAGTTCCGGGGGTTGAGGGGTGCTGCTCCCGGCACGCCCCGCGCGGTTCTCATTTGCATAACCACGCCCATTCCGCGACGTTCCCGGCGCGCTTCAGGCGGGCTGATTTGCATGCCCCGCCCCCGTGGGCGTGGCCGGCCCCGCCATGGCGGAGCGGGAGGAGCGGCGCTTCGTGGAGCTGCCCCGGGACTCGGTGCGGCTCATGGCCGAGAGCGCCGGCCTCGAGCTCAGCGACGAGGTGGCGGCGCTGCTGGCCGAGGACGTGTGCTACCGGCTGCGGGAGGCCACGCAGGTACCGGGGGTACCGGGAGTACCGGGGCTACCGGCTGCGGGAGGCCACGCAGGTACCGGGAGTACCGGGGGTACCGGGGGTACCGGCTGCGGGAGGCCACGCAGGTACCGGGGGTACCGGGAGTACCGGGGCTACCGGCTGCGGGAGGCCACGCAGGTACCGGGAGTACCGGGAGTACCGGGGGTACCGGCTGCGGGAGGCCACGCAGGTACCGGGAGTACCGGGGGTACCGGCTGCGGGAGGCCACGCAGGTACCGGGAGTACCGGGGCTACCGGCTGCGGGAGGCCACGCAGGTACCGGGAGTACCGGGAGTACCGGGGCTACCGGCTGCGGGAGGCCACGCAGGTACCGGGGGTACCGGGGCTACCGGCTGCGGGAGGCCACGCAGGTACCGGGAGTACCGGGGGTACCGGGGCTACCGGCTGCGGGAGGCCACGCAGGTACCGGGAGTACCGGGAGTACCGGGGTTACCGGGGAGACTCGCGGGCAATCCCGGCCCCGCTGCCGCTGATGCTCCCGGTCCCGCCCAGCGGTTCCGGTGCCATCCCGGGAGCGGTTCCCCATGCCGGTCTCGCTCTTGGTGACGGTTCCGTTCCCGTTTCCTTTTCCTCGTTCCCGTTGTCCCGTCCCCGCTCCCAGAACAGCTCGCAGTTCCTCAAGCACACGCGGCGGCGCCGCCTCACCGTGGAGGATTTCAACCGAGCCCTGCGCTGGAGCAACGTCGAGGTGAGGACTGGGGACACTGGGGACACTGGGGGGGACTGGGGACACTGGGGACTTTGGGGACACTGGGGACTTTGGGGACACTGGGGACACTGGGGACACTGGGGGGGACTGGGGACACTGGGGATATTTGGGACACTGGGGGGACACTGGTGGCACTGGGAGCATCGGGGCTGTGCCAAATCCCTGCAGTGTCCTCAAATTCTCAGGAGTGCTCCCACTGTCCCCAATGTCCCCTCACTGTCCCCAATGTCCCCTCACTGTCCCCAATGTCCCCTGTCCCCAGGCCGTGTGTGGCTGTGGCTCCCAGGACTCTGTCCCCAATGTCCCCAATGTCCCCTCATTGTCCCCAATGTCCCCTCACTGTCCCCAGGCTGTGTGTGGCTGTGGCTCCCAGGCCTGTCCCCAATGTCCCCTCACTGTCCCCAATGTCCCCAATGTCCCCTCACTGTCCCCAATGTCCCCTCACTGTCCCCAATGTCCCCTCACTGTCCCCAATGTCCCAATGTCCCCTCACTGTCCCCAGGCCGTGTGTGGCTGTGGCTCCCAGGACTCGCTGCCGTTCCGGCCGCTCCGTGAGGGGGATTTGTTCTTCCCCGAGGACCGCGAGGTGAATCTGCTGGAGCTGGCGCTGGCCACCAACATCCCCAAGGGCTGCGCTGAGACCGCTGTCCGAGGTGGCACCCCAAATCCCCCGGGACCCCAAAATATCCTCTGGGACCCCCAAAATCATCCTGGGACCCCGAAATCATCCCAGGACCCAAAATCATCCTGGGAACCCCAGAATCATCCTGGCACCCCAGATTCTCCTGGGACCCCAAATCCTCTTGGCACCCCAAATCCTCCTGGGAACCCAAAATATCCTGGGGCTCCAAATCATCCTGGGACCCCAAAATGTTCTCTGGACCCCCGAATCTCCCCCTGGGATCCCCGAATTTCCCCCTGGGACCTGCCCAGCCCTCCCCGGTGGGGCGGGGGTCTCACCCCTCTCTCCTACAGTGCACGTCTCCTACCTGGATGGCAAAGGGAACCTGGAGCCGCAGGGAACAGGTCAGGAACGACCCCCTGAGATCCCCAAGACCCCTCCCCAGACCCCCTAAGCCCCCCAGTGGGGTTTATTTTTTGGGGTACCCCCCCGCAGTGCCCAGCGCCGTCTCCTCGCTCAGCGATGACCTCCTCAAGTACTACCAGCACGTCACCCGCGCCGTGCTGGGCGACGACCCCCAGCTCATGAAGGTGGGTGGGGGGGCTGGGGACCCCCTGGGGGGGCGGCTGCCCCTCCCCCCAAGCCGGCCTGACCCCCCCACCCCCCGTGTCCCCCCTCCCCCCTCAGGTGGCTCTGCAGGACCTCCAGAGCAACCCCAAAATCGCCGCGCTGCTGCCCTACTTCGTCTACGTGGTCAGCGGGGTCAGTCTGGGGGGTCCTGGGGGGGTTTGGGGTGAGTTTGGGGGGTCCTGGGGGGGATCGGGTGAGTTTGGGGGGTCCTGGGGGTGTTTGGGGTGAGTTTGGGGGGGGTCCCTGAGGGTTCCCAAGGGATTTGGGGGGTCCCAAGGTGGTCTGGGGTGAGTTTGGTGGTCCTGGGGGTCTCCAGAGGCTGCTGAAAGTTGCTGAGCTGAGCTGAACTAAGCCAGGCTATCCCTGGAGCCCCTCCCCAAACTCTCCCTGCCACCTTCCCCCACCTGCTCCAGGTGAAATCCGTGAGCCACGACCTGGAGCAGCTGAGCCGGCTGCTGCAGCTGGCGCGGAGCCTCCTGCAGAACCCGTTCCTGAGCCTGGGCTCCTACGTGGGCAGCCTGGTGGCCTCGGTGCTCTACTGCGTGCTGGAGCCGCTGGCCGCCTCCATCAACCCCCTCAACGACCACTGGACGCTGCGCGACTACGCCGCCATGCTGCTGGGCCGCATCTTCTGGTGGGCGGGGGGCTCCCGGGGGGGGTTTGGGGGTGTCCCGGGGGTGCCCCGGGGGCTCAGTGCCCGCCTGTGCCCGCAGGAGCCACGGGGAGCTGGTGCGGGGGCTCTACCAGCAGATCCTGCTCTCGCTGCAGAAGGTTCTGGCCGATCCCGTGCGGCCGCTCTGCTCCCACTACGGCGCCGTGGTGGGGCTGCACGCGCTGGGCTGGAAGGTTTGGGGGGTCTTGAGGGGGTTTTGGGGGGTGAGAGAGGGTTTGGAGGCTCCTGAGGGGTTTTTTGGGGGGGTTTCAAGGGGGTTTGGGGGGGTCCAAAAGGTGTCTAGGGGTGTCTAAGGGGGATTTGGGGGGGCCAAGAGGAGTCTAAAGGGGGTTTAGGGGGGTCCTGAGGGGGTTTGGGGGTCTTGAGGGGGTTCTAGGGGGTGAGAGAGGGTTTTGGAGGATCGCAGAATAGTTTGGGGAGCTCTCAAGGAGGTTTTGAGGGGTCTGAAAGGTGCCTAAGGGAGTCCTGGGGGGGTCTCAAGGGAGTTTCGGAGGGCTCAGAGGTGTCCATGGAGGGGTCTAAAGGGGGTTTGGGGGGGTCTGTGAGGGTGCTATGGGGGGTTTTGGGGGTCCAGGGGGAATTTAGGGTTCAGGGGAGGGTCCCAGACCGTGCCCCCCATCCCGCAGGTGGTGGAGCAGTTGCTGTACCCCCACCTCCCCCTGTACTGGTTTGGGGAGTTCCATGGGGTGGTTTGTGGGGTCAGGGGGGGTTCCTGGTCAGGATTTTGGGTTCGGGGGGGTCCCAGACCGTGCCCCCATCCCGCAGGCGGTGGAGCGGGTGCTGTACCCCCACCTCCCCACGTACTGGCCGAACCTCCAGGCCGTGCTGGACGATTACTCCGTGTCCAACGCCCAGGTCAAGGCTGACGGCCACAAAGTCTACGGCGCCATCCTGGTGAGGCCGGGGGGTCGTTTTTGGGGGGTGGGGGGGTCCCGTACCCCTTAACCCCCCTTAGATCCCTCTGACCCCCCCAGGTCGCCGTGGAGCGGCTGCTGAAGGCCAAGGCTCAGCAAGCCCCGGGATTTGGGGGTCCCGAGGGGTCCCCCCGGCACAGCCCCCCCGGCCTTGACCCCCTCCCCGAGCTGGGCTTGGGCCGCCCGTTGTTACCGGGGGGCGCCGCCGCCGCATCCTCCTCCTCCTCCTCCTCCTCCTCCTCCTCCTCCTCCTCCTCCTCCTCGTCGTCGCCGTCACTGCGGGACATGTACCGCGAGCTCTACGACTTCTTCGGGGACAGCCTCGCCGCCCGCTTCGGCACCGGCGCCCCCGCCGACCCCCCGAGCCCCCCGGGCGCGGCCGAGGGCGCCCGCAAAGAGCCGCCGGCCGAAGGAGCCGCCCGCAAAATGCCGCAGCTGACCAACGCCACGGTGAGCCCGCGGGACGAGGAGCCGGCCCCGCCGCGCCCGGAGCGCCCCGCGCTGCACCGAGCCCCGGGCCCGCCGCCCCGGCCCCGCGGCGCCCCCCGCGCCCCCGCCGGGCACCGGCCCGGCGCTCGGGACGTGTTCCACAAGTGCCGCTTCGCCCCGCGGGGCCCTCCCCGCTTCAGCTTCGTGATCGCGGGCCGCCAGACCGGGCGGCGCTGCCCCGGGCGCCGCTTCCAGACCAGCTTCCCGCAGCCGCCCGCGGCCGCGCTCGGCTCCCGGTACGCGCAGCGGCTGCCGATGATCGGCCGGACCGGGCGGGCCCCGCGCCGCTGGCCCCGCGCCGAGTACTCGCTGCTGCTGCTGCTCTGAGCCCCGCGGGCACCGGCAGGCGCGGGGCGGTCATTAAAGGGTGCCTGGTGGTCAGTGAGTGCTGGGCAGTGGGCAATAAAGGGTGTCCAGTGGTCAGTAGAGAGGGTGTGTGGGCAGTGGATGGCGTGGAGTGGTCAGTGGAGGGAGTGTTGGTGAGTGGATGATGTGAAATGTCAATAAGGGGCATGGAGTGGTCATTAAAGGGTGTCCAGTGGTCACCAGAGGGTGTGGTGGGCAGTGGATGGTGTGGGGGGTCAGTAGGTGGATCCAGTGGTCAGTCAGTGTTGTCAGTGGTCAGTGGATGGTGTGGGGGGTCAGTAGATGGATCCAGTGGTCAGTCAGTGTTGTCAGTGGTCAGTGGATGGTGTGGGGGTCAGTAGGTGGATCCAGTGGTCAGTCAGTGTTGTGAGTGGTCAGTGGATGGTGTGGGGGGTCAGTAGGTGGATCCAGTGGTCAGTCAGTGTTGTCAGTGGTCAGTGGATGGTGTGGGGGGTCAGTAGGTGGATCCAGTGGTCAGTCAGTGTTGTGAGTGGTCAGTGGATGGTGTGGGGGGTCAGTAAGCGGCTCCAGCGGTCAGTGGTCAGTGGCCAGAGTGGGGTCACTGAGTGCCTCCTGCTCAATAAAATCTCATTTTTCCATTTTCTCCCCCAGTTCCCTCTTCCCCCCCAGTAACGGCCCCGGCCACGCTGCAGAACGGATTTTACTGGAAAACCTCAGAATTTACAAAATTCCCCCCTGGCTGCCCCTGACCCCCACCCCCCCCGGGGGTCTCCGGGCCCCCCGCCCCCCAGCCCAGGCGCTGCCGCACCATTTCGGGCAGAAAACTCCGCAAAAAGTGGAAAAACTCGTGGAAAAGCGGCGAGGGGGGCTCGGGCTGGAGGTGCAGCAGCATTTGGGGGTCCCGGCGCGACCCCCCCGGGCGGGCGCTGAGCTGGAAACGCAGCAGCGGCTCCGGGGGCGGCCCGGGGGGGGTCCCGGTGTCCCCTCGGACAATGGCCTCGGTCACGGCTCGCTCCAGGGCCAGGGGGCAGCTCCCGGGACCCCCGAGACCACCGGGACCCCCAACCCCCAGAGGATCCTGAACATCCCCGGGACCCCCAGCTCTCCCGGCACCCCCAGCCCTCCCGGCATTCTGAGCCCCTCCAGGACCCTCGGGACCCTCAAGACTTTGATCCCCCCGGTTCCCCTCGGTGCCCGGAGCCCCCCCGGAGCCCGCCCGGGGCCGGAGGCGGCGGCGGAGGCGGCGGCGGCCCCGCCACACCCGGTACCAGACGCAGCAGCTCCACCGGGACGGGCCCGCGGGGCCCCGGGGCCGCTTTGCGGGCGGGACCCCCGCCCCGGGCGGGACCCCCTCGGGGAGGCGACGCTTGGAGCCCGGTCCCGGTGTCCCCGCGTCCCCAAATTCCCACTGGGAATCGCCTGTCGCCTCCTCCAGGTGGCACTGGGCTCCCGGTGGTGTCCCCAAATCCCCAAATTCCGCTCGGGAATGGCCCGTCGCCCGCTCCAGGTGACACTGAGCTCCCGGTGGTGTCCCCAAATCCCCAAATTCCTGTCGGGAATGGCCCGTCACCCCCTCCAGGTGGCACTGGGCTCCTGGTGGTGTCCCCAAATCCCCAAATTCCCGCTGGGAATCGCCTGTCACCTCCTCCAGGTGACACTGGGCTCCCGGTGGTGTCCCCAAATCCCCAAATTCCCGCTGGGAATCGCCCGTCACCTTCTCCAGGTGGCACTGGGCTCCCGGTGGTGTCCCCAAATCCCCAAATTCCGCTCGGGAATGGCCCGTCACCTTCTCCAGGTGGCACTGGGCTCCCGGTGGTGTCCCCAAATCCCCAAATTCCCGCTGGGAATCGCCCGTCACCTTCTTCAGGTGGCACTGGGCTCCCGGTGGTGTCCCCAAATCCCCAAATTCCCCTCGGGAATGGCCCGTCACCTTCTCCAGGTGGCCCAGCTCGCCCCGGGGCTCGCAGCCGCAGCCCAGCAGCTCCCGCAGCACGAAGCCCACGGCCGCACAAACCTCGCGCTGCGGGACCCGCCCGCGCCCCGCCGGGGGTGGCAGCGGGACCGGGATGAGGAATTTCCCCTCGGAATCCCCAAAAGCGCCGCGATCGCCGCCGGGGCCGGGCTGGAGCAGCCGCATCACGCCCCAGGGGCGGCCCCTGCGTGATTTTTGGAGGAACTCGGGGCCGCGACAGAGCCGGGCGGCGTCGCGACAGCAGCGCACGAATCGCGACACCGTGCGCGCCGTGACGTTGGCGGCCACGTTGTGGCTCAGCTCGAAGGGGTCCTGCAGGGTCAGGGGGCCCGGGCGGAGACCCCCGAGGGTCTCGGGAGCGGGGCGAGGCAGAGCTCGGCCCTCCAGGGGGGACAGGAGGAGCTCCCCCAAATTCAGGCTACCGAAATAGGAGAAGAATTCGGCCAGGAGGGAGGCTGGGGGGAGGGAGGGGGTGGTCAGAGAGCCGTGGAGACACTCCCGAAAATACCCAGGACACCCCCAAAATCAACAAAAAACACCCACGAAAACATCCAGAAACTGCCCTAAAACCAACCAGAAACAGCCAAAAAAATACCCCCAAAACCACCCAGAAACAGCCCCAAAAATACCCTCAAAATCACACAAAAACTCTCCTAAAAACATCCAGAAACTGCCCTAAAACCACCCAGAATCCCTCCAAATCACACCCAAAAATACCCAAAAACCAACCAGAGCCAACCCCAAAAATAACTTCAAAATCACCCGGAATCCCCCCAAAACCCAGTGGGATTTGAGGCCCGCCACAGTGGGTCAGGAGCCCCTCCCCGATTTAGGGACCCCCTCCCAGAGGGTCAGGATCCCACCCCCGGATTTGGGGACCCCCCCCAGAGGGTCAGGAGCCCCTCCCGGATTTGGGGACCCCCCCCAGAGGGTCAGGAGCCCCTCCCGGATTTGGGGACCCCCGGTTCCCCCTCACCGGCGCTCTGGTCGTTCCCGCTGGGCTCCAGCGCCGCCGCGTCCCGGGGGAAGCTGCAATCCCACCCCCCAACCTGGGCACGGTCCTGGGGCCCTGCAACCGACACCGGGGGGGGTCAGGGACCCCCAAAATGGGGAGGGGACCCCCAAAAAGGGGAAGGGGGGGTGTGGGCACCTGCCAGGAGGCGGAGGCGCCGCACCGAGGGCAGCACCGGGGGGCTGCGGCTCTGCAGGAACAGCACCAGCAGCAGCGTCAGCGCGTAGTTGGTGAGGAGGGGGCCGCCCCCGGCCCGGTTCCCTGCGGGAATAACGGGGGGGGGGTCGTGCCGAGGGTCCCCAGTGAGCTGTGACCCCCCCCCTCAATTGGCCACGACCCCCCCTTGCTGCTTGGAGGAGTTTGGTGGTGGGGTGGGGGCTCTGAGCCCCCTCCTCGCTCAGTGATGTTCAGGGCTCTCTTCCTACTTTAGAGGGTCTCTGCCTCTTTTTGGGAGTTCCAGCCTGTTTTTGGGGGGTTCCAGCCCCCTTTGAGGGGTCCCAGCCCATTTTGGGGAGGGGTCCCGGCCCCCCTCACCTGCCAGGCGCTGCCCCCCCGCCCAGAGGCGCACGGCGTAGCCCAGGGGCCGCACCCGCGGGTCGGCGTCGGCGCAGAGGCGCAGGAACTGCGTGTTGAACAGGGCCAGGCTGGGGCAGGTTTGGGGCAAAAAACGGGAAAAATGGGGAAAAAGGGCAGGGAAAAGGGGCGAAAGGGGAAAATGGGGCAGGGAAAAGGGGGAATGGGGAAAAAAGAGTGGGGAAAAGGGACAAAAGGGAAAAAAGGAGGAGGAGGAGTAGGGGAAGTGGGAGAAAGAAAAGAACGGAATTAGAAGGTGCCCCCCGTTCCCTCCCAGTTTCCCCAAGTGCCCTTCACTCACTCCCAACGCCCCCGTCATGCCCCCATCCCATGCTCCCAGTGCCTCCCAGTTGCTCCCAGTCCCTCCCAGTTGCTCCCAGTTGCCCCCAGTCCCTCCCAACATCCCCATTCCTTGCTCCCAGTCCCTCCCAGTTGCCCCCAGTCTCTCCCAGTGGCTCCCAGTCCCTCCCAACACCCCCATCCCCGCTCCCAGTCCTCTTCCAGTCCCTCCCAATGCCCCCCTCGTGTCCCCATCCCCTGCTTCCAGTCCATCCCAGTCCCTCCCAGTTGCCCCCAGTCCCTCCCAGTTGCCCCCAGTCCCTCCCAGTGGCTCCCAGTCCCCCCCAACGTCCCCATCCCCGCTCCCAGTCCCTCCCAGTCCCCCCCAGTTGCCCCCGGTCCGTACCGGTTGTCCAGGCACACGTCCCCGGCCAGCCCGGACTGTTTGTGGCTGAATTTGACCACGGGGCGCCGAGCGCCGGGCACGGCGCGGACCCCCCGGACCCCCGGCACGCAGCGCCGCAGCACCGCCCCCACCAGCGCCAGCACCTGCTCCGGGGGGGCCCTGCGCCCCAAAAGGGACCCCCCGCACCCCAAAGGGGACCCCTCGGCCTCGGGGGACTCATCCCCTGACAGGGACCCCCACTCAGAGCCGCACCCCGTGGGAGAGGCGGCCCGGGAGGGGTCTCGGTCACCCGAAAGGGACCCCAAAAGGGACCCCTCGGACCCCAGAAGGGACCCCTCAGAGGAGGGGTCTCTGTCACCCAAAATGGACCCCAAAAGAGACCCTTTGTCCCCCAAAAGGGACCCCTTGAGGTGGGGGTCCTTGTCCCCCAAAAGGGACCCATTGGGAGGGGGGTCCCCATCTCCCAGCAGTGTCCCCCCCTGGCTCTGGGGGTCCCTGTTTGGGGTCTTTGGGCTCTGGGTGTCCCCGTTAGGGCTAGAGTCAGGGTTTTTGGGGCTCCCTAGGCTCTGGGGGTCCCCATTTGTGGTAAGATCAGGGATTTTGGGGGTCTCCGGGCTCTGGGGGTCCCCATTTGTGGTAAGATCAGGGATTTTGGGGGTCTCCGGGCTCTGGGGGTCCCCATTTGTGGTAAGATCAGGGATTTTGGGGGTCTCCGGGCTCTGGGGGTCCCCATTTGTGGTAAGATCAGGGATTTTGGGGGTCTCTGGGCTCTGGGGGTTCCCGTTTGGGTTAAGGTCAGGGATTTTGGGGGTCTCTGGGCTCTGGGGGTTCCCGTTTGGGTTAAGATCAGGGATTTTGGGGGTCTCTGGGCTCTGGGGGTTCCCGTTTAGGTTAAGGTCAGGGATTTTGGGGGTCTCTGGGCTCTGGGGGTTCCCGTTTGGGTTAAGATCAGGGATTTTGGGGGTCTCTGGGCTCTGGGGGTTCCCGTTTAGGTTAAGGTCAGGGATTTTGGGGGTCTCTGGGCTCTGGGGGTTCCCGTTTGGGTTAAGGTCAGGGATTTTGGGGGTCTCCGGGCTCTGGGGGTCCCCGTTTGGGTTAAGGTCAGGGATTTTGGGGGTCTCCGGGCTCTGGGGGTCCCCGTTTGGGTTAAGGTCAGGGATTTTGGGGGTCTCTGGGCTCTGGGGGTCCCCGTTTGGGTTAAGGTCAGGGATTTTGGGGGTCTCTGGGCTCTGGGGGTCCCCCAGCTCCAGGTGCAGGTCGAGGTCGCAGCCGTGGACGTCGAAGCCGTTGACGGAGGAGCCGTAGGGGACAACGGAGCAGCCTGGGGGACACGGGTGGGGACAGGTGAGGGACACGCTTGGGAAGCATCACACACCTGGCACACACCTGGGACATGTCACAGCCCTGTCCCACCCCCATGTGACTGTGCCAGCTGTGCCCAGCTGTGCCAGGTGTCCCCAGCTGTGCCCAGCTGTGCCAGCTGTGCCCACCTGGGAAGAACTCGCCGAACACCTCCTGGATCAGGGCCACCAGGAGCCGCCGCAGGCGCCGCTCGGCCGCGCTCAGCTCCAGCGCCTGCACCAGCAGCTGCAGCTGCGCCTCCACCTGCGCGAGGCAGACTGGGAGCACTGGGAACCCCCCCATCCTTACTGGGCAAACTGGGACCCCCCTCCCATCCTTACTGGGCAAACTGGGAACCCCCCCATCCTTACTGGGCAAACTGGGAATCCCCCCCCATCCTTACTGGGCAGACTGGGAGCACTGGGAACCCCCCCATCCTTACTGGGCAAACTGGGACCCCCCCCGCCATCCTTACTGGGCAAACTGGGAACCCCCCCCATCCTTACTGGGCAGACTGGGAGCACTGGGAGAACCCCCCCATCCTTACTGGGCAAACTGGGAACCCCCCCATCCTTACTGGGCAGACTGGGAGCACTGGGAGAACCCCCCCATCCTTACTGGGCAAACTGGGAACCCCCCCATCCCTACTGGCCAAACTGGGAGCCTCTCCTCATCTGCACTGGGCAAACTGGGAGCCTCCTAAAGCTCCCTAAACCCCCCCAAAAACCCCTCGAGCCCCCCAGGACACCCCCGAACCCAACAGGGAGTGCTTCGGGACCCCCCCAAAAACCCCCGGGAGAGCTTTGGGACCCTTCCCCCAAAAAACCCCTTGAGCCCCCCACACCCCCTGGCCGAGCCCCCCACTCACATCCTGGGCCCGGCCCAGCGCCTGCAGCAGCCCCGGGGGTCCCGGGGGGGTCCCGGGAGGGTCCCGGGGCGGGGCCCGGGGGAAGTCCCGGTGCTCCCGGGGCCGCACCCGCAGCCGCCGCCCCTCCAGGACGTGGCGGGGCTCATCCAGCGCCCGCTGCCGCCCCGCGGCGTCCTGCAGCTCCACGATGGCGAACAGCCCCTGTCGCGACAGGCGAGCGCCATGGGGAGGGGGCCACCCAATCCCCCCCCAACAGTTCATCCTTGACTATCGCGACAATCGCGGCACGCCCCGAGAGCCCCAAAATTTCCACCCGAGGTCCCGCGGGGGCGGGAGCCGCGGGGTGCCGACCTCCCTCCCCGCCTGTCGCGACACGGCCGAGGCCGCCCGCACCTTCTCCTTGTCCATGACGACTGTCGCGACCGGCCCGAAGGCGCGGAAGTGGCGCCGCAGCTGCTCGGGCGCGGTGCCGCGGGAGAAGCCGCTGACGAAGAGGCTCCGCTGCTCCTGCGCGCGCCGCTCGAACCGGAGCCACCGGAGCCGCCGGTGCCGCCGCCCGGCCAGGTGCGAGCGCAGGCTGGGAACTGCCGGGGGAACGGGACAGCGGGAATGGGGACGGGAACAGCGGGAATGGGAACGGGACAGCGGGAACGGGATACCGGGAACGGGAATAGAAATGGGAATGGGAACACCGGGAACGGGACAGCGGGAATGGGGACGGGAACACCGGGAATGGGACAGCGGGAATGGGGACGGGAACACCGGGAACGGGACACCGGGAACGGGAATAGAAATGGGAACAGGAACACCGGGAATAGGGACGGGACAGCGAGAATGGGCCAGCGGGAACGGGACACCGGGAATGGGAATAGAAATGGGAACGGGACACCGGGAATGGGAACGGGACACCGGGAACGGGAATAGGAATTGGAACGGGAACACCGGGAATGGGAACGAGACACTGAGAATGGGAATGGGACACCGGGAACGGGACACCGGGAATGGGAGCAGGAGTTGGGTACACCGGGAATGGGAGTGGGGACACCGGGAGCAGGAGCTGGGGGCACCGGGACAGGGAGGGACCCACGGGAACGGGAACTGGAGTCATGGAAACCCCCCCAGACCGGGAATTGGGGTCCCGGAGATCCCCGGTTCCGGTTAAAACGGAGCTTAGAGCCCTCGCTGTTCTGGTGAACAGGGTCCCGGAGCCCGGCCCGGGCACGGGAACCGGGGAGTCACGGGAGGGTCCCGGAGCCGCCGGTCCCGTTAACCGGTAACCACCGCCCCCGGTGCCAGGGTCCCGGAGCCCCGGCAGCACTCACGGTTGGCCGCGGTGATCTGGCACAGGCGGCAGCGGAAACCGCCCCGGTGCAGCGGCTCCACGTCGGGATCGGCGGCCGGGTCGGTTACCGGCACCGGGCCCGTTACCGGGTCGCGGCCCGGCTCCATGTCGCGATCGAGCCCCGGGGCGGGATCAGGGCCCGGCTCCGGTTCCATGGCGGGCCCGGTTCCCGCGCCCGTCCCTCCGCTACTTCCGCCGGAAGTGTCCGTCCCTTCCCGCTCCCCCACGCGCGGTCCGTCCCCCACGCTTTTCCCCCCGGCAACGCGCCCCAACACAAACATTCCTCCCGGTGCTCCCCCGTTTCCCCCCGCCGCCGTTTTGTGCCTCCCGCTGAAGAAAAAACTCATCGCGTTTATTTCCTGTCGCTACAGAACCGGGACAGCCCGAGATACAAAACCGGGGGCGTCGCTCCACGTACAAAAGGGGCCCGCGGGGGGGGGGGGGGAGGGGCAGAACGGAGAGCGGGGGGAGGGGCACCCGACACCCCCCCAACCCCCAACCCCCCCCCCCGCGAGGTTTATTTTTTCTATGGAAATAAAAAAAATACAAAAGGGGCAGGGCAGGGGGGGGGTCAGTCCTCGAGGACGATGGGCTCCGAGGTGCTGGCGGGGTGCGGGGCGGCGGCGGGGGGCGGCAGGGCCCCCCCCGGGCGCAGCGGGGGGAGCCCCGGTTTCACCTTCAGCGGGAGGTTGGGGCGCCGGGCGGCGCGGCGCAGCTCCAGGTGCGTCAGCGCCTTCCGCAGAGCCCTGCGGATCGTGGTGGGGGGTGGGGTCATGGAGGGGAACCCCAAAAAACTCCCCGTGACACCCCACCCCCCCCACCTCCGTGAGCTGGGGCGGGGGGACACGTTCTGTGTGGTTCCCCCAAAGGAATAATCCCAACATTCCCATTCTGGGTGATCTGGGGGGGGTATTGACTGTGCCAGGGCAGGTCAGACCCTGCCAGGGGAGCCCAAAGCTCCTCAGGACCTTCCCAGACCTCCCAAATCCCCTCAGGATCCCTCAAATCCTGTTAGGATCCTGCCAAACCCCCTCAGGACCCCCAGAGCTCCTCAGGACCCTCCCAGACCTCCCAAATCTGCTCAGGATCCCTCAAACCCCTCCGGAACCCCCCCCACGATTCCCTCAAGATCTCTCAAACCCCGTTAAGATCCTGCTAAACCCCCCCAGGACGTCCCAAAGCCCCTCAGGACCCTCCCAGAACCCCTCAGGATCTGTCAAACCCTCTTACAACCCTCCCAAAAGCCCCTGAGGACTTCCAAAACCCCTTCAGAAACCCCCAAATCCCCTCAGGACCCCCACAAATCCCCTCAGGAACCCCTCCCAAACCTGCTCAATACACCCCAGATCCCCTCAAGACTCCCCAGACCCTCTCAGGAACCCCTCCAAATCCCTTGAGGATCCCCTGAAGTCCCCTCAGGACCCTCTCACATCCTTTCAGAACCCCCCAAACCCCCTCAGGATACCCTCAGGACCCCCCCAAACCCCTTGGGACGCCCAAGATCTTTTCAGGGCTCTCCAAACCCCCTCAGGATCCCCTTAAATCTCCTCAGAACCCCCCAAAGCCCCTGAGGACCCCTCCCCCCCACCGCTCAGGCCCCGTACCGGGTGTCCTTGGTGGCCACGAACACCACGGGGTTTGGGGCGTCCGCCGGGTTCAGTTTCTGCCGTTTGGTGCCGGGGGGGGGCGCGGGGCGCAGCGCGGCCGCCAGGGGGCGCCCGTTGGCCGAGAACGGCAGCGCCGCCGTTCCGACCTGCGCGGCAGCGTCAGCCCCGCCCGCCGCCCAATCACAGCGCGCCGCGCCAGCCCGCCGCCCAATCACAGCCCGCCCCCGCCAGGGCGCGCGTTTTACCCGGCCAATCACGGCGCGCCGTGAGGCCGTCGGTCACCCCCTAACCACGCCCCAAGCCCCTCAACGTGCATGTCAATCAACCCAAGTCACCGCCCACAAACCCTCATTGCTCCAATCAGCTCCCAGTTCCAACGGCCCCGCCCACTGTCAATCACTCCAAGCCCCACCCCCGCATGTTTCACCCCTGTCAATCACCTCCCAAACTCCACCCCCCGTCAATCACCCCATTCCCCTGTCAATCACTCCAATGCTTCCTGTCAATCACCCCCAATTTCCCCATCAATCACCCCATTCCCCCATCAATCACCCCATTCCCCCATCAATCACCCCATTCCCCTGTCAATCACTCCAATGCTTCCTGTCAATCACCCCTTTCCCCTGTCAATCACCCCATTCCCCTGTCAATCACCCATTCCCCTGTCAATCACCCCATTCCCCCATCAATCACCCCAATGCTCCCTGTCAATCACCCCATTCCCCCATCAATCACCCCATGCCCCTGTCAATCACCCCATTCCCCCGTCAATCACCCCACTCCCCTGTCAATCCCCCCTGCCCCGTACCCTCATGCGGGGGGGCCGGTGGCCATCTCCCCCCGCCTCGTAGCCCCGCTTGCCCCCCAGCCCCGCCAGCCCCCGGCTCTGGCTCAGCTGGTTCCGGTTGATCGGGGTCTTGGTGCCTCGGGGGGTCTTCGGCTTCAGGGGGGCTTGGGCCGCTGGGAGGGGGGGAGGCAGGGGGGTCAGGGGGTGTCCCCCCGACCCCAAAAATCCCCAAATCCGGCCCTGAGCCCCCCCCACACCCCGGTGTCACCCCCCCACCACTCCTGGGGACCCCCAGTTGGGGTCCAGCACCTTCAGACACCCCCAGACTCACCTGGACCCTCCCAAATCTCTCCCCCAGCCCACCTAGACCCCCTCAAATTTTCCCCCCCCCAGCCCACCAGGACACCCCAAATCCCACCCCTCATTCTTGGGACCCCCAAAATTCATCTGGACCACTCTGAATCCCTCCTCCACCCCACCGGGACACTCCCAAATCTCCCCTCTCATCCTCGGGACCCCCCCAGATCCACCTGGACCACCCCCTCTTGTATCCCCCACCCCCAGGCATCCCCCCCAACCCCCTCCCCAGCCCCAGGACGCCCCCCCAGCCCCTCACCCAGCTCCTTGACGATGGCGGCCAGGGGCAGCCGGGTCAGCGGGTGAATCTTCATGGGGGCCTTGGCGGCCTTGGGCAGCCGGATGGAGCCTGGGGGGACCACAGGGGGCTCAGGGGGGGATGAGACCCCCCCTTCAGTCCCACAGAAGGGTCCCAAACCCCCCTTCCCCCCGCCCAGTCCCAACACCCACACGTGGCCTTGATGGGGGTTCTAAATCCCCCTGGGTGGGGGTCCCAAATCCACCTGGGTGGGGGTCCCAAATCCCCTTTTTCTCCCCGTTTTTCCCTCCCATTTCTCACACTCAGCCTTGATGGCATTGGCGTTGATGGGTATCCCAAACCCCCATTCTTTTCCCCCCAAACCTGTATTTTTTTCCCCCAAGCCCCCATTTTTTGCCCCCAAACTCCCATTTTTCCCCATTTCCCTCACTCACGCTCTGCCTTGATGGCGTTGGTGTTGATGGGGATCTCAAATCCCCCCAAACCCCATTTTTCCCCCCAAACCCCCATTTCTCCCCGTTTCCCTGCTCACACTTGGCCTTGATGGCATTGGCATTGATGGGGCTCTCAAATCCCCCATTTTTTCCCCCAAACCCCCATTTTCCCCCCAGTTTCCCCGCTCACACTCGGCCTTGATGGCATTGGCGTTAATGGGGACGTAGGAATCCCATATACTCTGATACCCCCTGAGGGGACCCCAACCACCCCCAAACCTCCATTTTTTTCCCCCAAACCCCCGTTTTTTCCCCTTTTTTCCCTGCTCACACTCGGCCTTGATGGCGTTGGCGTTGATGGGGGCGTAGGGCCGGCGCGCCGCCCGCCGCGGCTGCAGCACGTCGCGGCACAGGCGGCGCGAGAGCCGCGTCAGCCGCGTGGTCTGCAGCAGGAACGTCTGCCGGTTCTTGGCCAGCAGCTTGGCACGGCTGGCGCTCGTCGTGTACGGCGACAGCGACTGCGCCTCGGGCCGCGACAGGTGACCTCGGGAATGGGGCTCCTGCGGGGGGAGACAGGGTTGGGGGACCCCAAAATCCACCCCAAAACCACCCATGGTGGGGTACGGGGACAGGTGACCCCGGAATGGGGCTCTTGTGGGGTAAGACTGGGTTGGGCAACCTCAAAATCCACCCTAAATCCACCCCTGGTGGTATACAAGGACAGGTGACCCCAGAAGTGGGGCTCCTGTGGGGTTAGAAAGGGTTGGGTGACCCCAAAATCCACCCCAAATCCACCCACAGTGGTGTATGGGGACAGGTGACCCCATGAGTGGGGCTCCTGCGGGGGGAGACAGGGTTGGGCGACCCCAAAATCCACCCTAAATCCAACCATGGTGGCGTACAGGGACAGGTGACCCCATGAGTTGGGCTCCTGTGGGATTAGAAAGGGTTGGGTGACCCCAAAATCCACCCCAAATCCACCCACAGTGGTGTATGGGGACAGGTGACCCCATGAGTTGGGCTCCTGTGGGGTTAGAAAGGGTTGGGTGACCCCAAAATCCACCCCAAATCCACCCACAGTGGTGTATGGGGACAGGTGATGCCATGAGTTGGGCTCCTGTGGGGTTTATAGGGATTTAGATGGGGTCAGGAGAGTTGGACAACCCCAAAATCCCCCCTAAATCAACCCATGGTGATGTACAAGGACAGGTAACCCCAGAAGTGGGGCTCCTGTGGGGTGAGAAAGGGTTGGGTGACCCCAAAATCCACCCTAAAACCACCCATGGTGGTGTATGGGGAAAGATGACCCCAGGAATGGGGTTACTGTGGAATTTGGGGGGCTTAAGGAGGTCCCAGAAGAAATTCAGGGGCTCTTAGTGGGGTTTGGGGACTCTAAAGGAGCTTGGAAAGAGGATGAAGGGAGTTTGGGGGGCTCCAAAGGCGATTTAGAAAGTTCTAAAGAGGATTTAGGGACTCTGAGGGGGGTTTGGGGTCTAAAAATGGGATTTAAGGAGCTCTAAAGGGGATTTAGGGACTCTGAGAGGGGTTTGGGGGCTCAAAAGGGAGTTTGGGGTGTTCTGAGAGAAATCGGGTGTTCCTGAGGGCAATCTGGGGCTCCCAGGAGGTTTTGAGGGTCCCAAGAGGTTTTGGGGGTCCCTCAGTGGGGTTTGGGGTCTGGGGGCTCACCGAGGCGCTGCGGGTCACCCCCTCCAGCTGGGTGGGGGTCTTGAGCCCCCCGTATTTCTTCCAGTAGATCCAACAGGAGGCACAGAGGCGGCACTGCATGTTGGGGGGCCCCCAGGCGTACCACTGGGGGGACTGGGATGCTGCGGGGGCAACTGGGGGTTACTGGGATGCTGAGGGGGGACCCAGAGATCCCACCCAAACTCAGAATCTCTGCAAAAGCCCCCAAACCCCACCCCAGGATTTCCTCAAATGCCAGAGAGCCCCTTCTGGAATCCCCAAATTCCTGTTCCACAAACCCCAGAGACCCCCCCGTACGACCTCAGGACCCCCCAAACCCTTTGGGACCTCCCTCCCAAACCCTTTGGGACCCCCCCCAAATCCCCCCAGCCTGTACTGACTGTGGCAGCTCTCACAGCTCAGCCCTTTCTGGAACCCCCAAACCCCAGAAACCCCTCACAGCCTCAGGACCCCCCCAAACCCCTGGGAACCCCCAAACCCTTTGGGACCCCCCCAAATGCCCCCAGCCCACACTGACTGTGGCAGCTCTCGCAGCTCAGCCCTTTCTGGAAGCCGGCCCCGTTGACGCCAGGTTTGGAGCCCACCGAGATGATCTGGTTGGGGTTGGGTTTAGTGCTGTGGGAAAAGGGGGGGAGGGGGTCAGAGGATTTTGGGGGGGTCCCAGGGGGGTCTCCTGTGCCCCCCCAGGCCTGGCAGGGGTCCCCAAAGCCCCCCACTCACTAGGTGGGGATGTAGACTTGCTTCAGTTTGCTGTCGGCCTCCGCTGCCTTCAGCCTCTTCTGCGAGCAGGGAGGGGGTCACAGGGGGCTCTGAGCCCCCCCAAACCCCCCAAATCAGCCCCCCAGAGCCCCCCTGAACCCCACAGCCACATGGAACCCCCAAATCACCTCCACAAAACCCCCAGAGCCCATCAAAAACCCCACAGGTACCTGAACTGACCCTGAATCAGCCCCCCAGAACCCCAAAATCAGGCCCCAAACCCCCCATTTCAGCCCCCCAAAACCCCATATCAACCCCCAAAACCTCCATTTCAGGCCCCCAACACCCCATATCAGTCCCTCAAATCCCTTAATCAGCCCCCCAGAACCCCAAAATCAGCTCCCCAAACCCCATTATCAGCCTCAAAACCCCATATCAGACCTCCAAAATGCCAATTTCAGCCCTTAAACCCCATTATCAGCCCCCCAAACCCCCATTTGAGCCCCCCAAACCCCCAGCCCAGCCTCCCAAACACCCATTTCAGTCCCCGAAACCCCCAGCCCAGACCCCCAAGCTCCCACCCCAGCTCCCCAAATCCCCAGTTCAGCCCCCCAAATCATTACTGCAGCCCCCCCAAACCCCCATTTTAGCCCCCCCAGCCCCCAGCCCAGCCCCATACCTGCTGGATGTAGCGGTCAGTGGTTTTCCACATGTAGTAGAACTGGACAATGCTGGCCAGCGACTTCCAGGGCAGCTGTGGGAACCAAACCCTGAGCTCGGGGGGGGTCCCTCAGCCCCCTCAGGACCCCCAAAAAGGGGCTGCTCTCCCCCACTCACAAAATCCTGCCGGATGTCGTTGAAGTCCTTGCCGTACTTCTCCAGGGCCTCCTCGAAGAGCATGGCCTCGGAGGCCGACCACTCCTCCATCTCGTCCCGGCACAGCACCGGCCCCCCCTGCGGCACCAGCGTGGCCATGGCCCGCGCCAGGTCGTAGCCGTTCCTCTGCAGCGTGTCCATGGCGTGGAACTGGGGGAAATGGGGTGTACTGGGATATACTGGGAGGGCTCTAAGAGGGGTTTTGGGGCTTCTCGGGGAGGTTTGGGGGGTTTTGGGTCCCCCTGCGGCACCAGCGTGGCCATGGCCCGCGCCAGGTCGTAGCCGTTCCTCTGCAGCGTGTCCATGGCGTGGAACTGGGGGAAATGGGGTGTACTGGGATATACTGGGAGGGCTCTAAGAGGGGTTTTGGGGCTTCTCGGGGAGGTTTGGGGGGTTTTGGGTCCCCCTGTGGCACCAGCGTGGCCATGGCCCGCGCCAGGTCGTAGCCGTTCCTCTGCAGCGTGTCCATGGCGTGGAACTGGGGGAAATGGGGCGTACTGGGATATACTGGGAGGGCTCTAAGAGGGGTTTTGGGGCTTCTCGGGGAGGTTTGGGGGGTTTTGGGTCCCCCTGTGGCACCAGCGTGGCCATGGCCCGCGCCAGGTTGTAGCCGTTCCTCTGCAGCGTGTCCATGGTGTGGAACTGGGAGCACTGGGAGGGCTCTAACAGGGGGTTTGGGGCAGGTTTGGGGGGCTCTGGGGGCTCTGAAGGGGATTTGGGGTATCCCAGGAAAGCATTGGGGTCATCTAAGGGGTGTATGGGAAATTTTGGGGAGGTTCTAAGGAGGTTTTGGGGTGTCCCAGTGGGAAATGGGAAGTTCTAAAGAATATTTTGGGCTGCTCCAATTTAAAATGAAAAGGTTTGAAAAAGTGTCCCAGTAAAAAATAAGGAGTTCTAAGGGGTTTTAGGGTGTCTCAGTTGAGATATGTGAGATATAAAAAAATCTTTGGATGTCCCAACAGGACATGAGGAGTTCAGAAGAAGTTTTGGGGTCTCCCAGTGAGAAATGAGGAGGTTCTAGAGAGGTTTGGGGGTCTCCCAGTGGGAACTGAGGGTTCTGAGGGAGGTTTTGGGGTGCCCAGGGGGCTGGGGTCCCCCCTCACCAGGGTGATGTCCCGGGAGGCTGCGGCCGCGCTCATGTGCAGGCTGGGCTGGCGGATGGAGCTGCTGCAGTCCAGCGCCCGGGCAAACGTCCCCACGGCCCTGGGGGGGACATGGGGGGGTCAGCAGGGTCCCCCCAATCCCCCTGACCCCCCACCGACCCCCCCCGATCCCCCCTCACCGAGCCACCACCAGGAACTGGTCGATCTGCCGGTCCGTCAGGGGGTTGTCGGGGTCCCACACCTTCATCTCCATCTTCTGCTGGTTCCGGTTGTCCGACTCACCTGGGGGAGGTTTGGGGGGGCTGTCAGGATGACCCCCCCCCATCCTGCACCCCCCAGAGCCCCCCCGAACCCCCCAAACCTTCGGCCAGACGCTCGGGGATCTCAGCCTGGTACTTGCAGCCCACCCTGATCTCGCCCTGGTCTGCCAGCAGCGTTTTCTGCACGGGGTCGAAGACCAGCGAGTAGAAGAAGCAATCCTGTGGGGAGGGGGCACATTGGGGGGGCTCAGCAGGGTGGGGAGACCCCCAAAATCCCCCCCCAGACCCATTTTGGGGCACACAGAACTCACCTCCTTCTCCAGGTACTGCCCCAGGATGTCGGTCTCGTTCAGCAGCGTCACGCTGCACTTCCCCCTGTAGGGGAAATTTGGGGAGAGGGTCACCCCAAAACCCCTCCCCACGCAGGGGAAGCCCCCCCAGAGGGTTTTCCCACCCCCCCAGAGCCGTTTCTGCCCCCGGTACCGGATGTGGGTGGCCGGGAGGGACTCGAACTGGCGAGACAGGAACAGCTCCCGGTGCTTGAGCTGGTGCCGCTGCTGCTCCGTCATCGGCGGCTGCTTCGACTCCTCCTCAAACTCGCCTGGGGGGGCCGCGGGGGGGTCACACCGGGGTGTTCCCCCCCCAAAATCCAGCTGGGAGGGCCCATTGTTCTCCCAAAACCCCCTCTGGGCTTTTGGCAACAGCCCCGAGGAGGGGGAGGGGAGGGAGGGGGAGGGGCCGTGGGAGGGGAGAGACCCCCCCAGGAAGGGCAGGACCCCCCCAGTTTGATGGTTCAAAGGGGTCAGTCCTTTACCTGTAATTCCCCGCCCCAAAATTGGCAAAACCCCCCCAAAATTCAGCCCAAGAGAGGTGGAGAGAGACCGAGCAGCTCCAACCCCCCCTCAAATTTGGGGCGCCCCTTTGGGAGAGGTCATAGACCCCCCTGCAGCACCCCTAAATTACCCCAATAATGTCAAACCAGTTCTCCCCAAATTCTGGGAGCACCCCATTGTGATATGAGCCACAGACCGCCCTATAAACCCCCTAAAAACCCCCCAAATCCCCCACCCACCGGCATTACCCTTGGCCTGTCCTTTAAGGCTGCCCCCCAAATCCCCAAAACCTCCCCAAAACCCTCCCCAAAAGCCCCGCACTCACGGGCATTGCTGTCAGCCAAGCTGTTGAGGCTGCTGGAGATGTCACGCCGTCGGAACAGACAAACCACCTTGGCCTCCACGTTGCCATTGGCCGTCTGGGGGGGCACAGGGGGTCAGTGGGGTCCCCTGGGCTTGGGGACCCCCTCCCCAGGCTTGGAGACCCCCCTGAGGAACAGGGCAGGGGTCTCACCTTGTTGAGCTCCTCGATGCGCCGCACCAGGTAGGGGTTGCTGGAGGAGTTCTCGAAGTAGACGTAATCTGGGGAAAAATAGGGAGCAAAAATTGGGGGGTCACGAGGGCAGCCCCACCCCCCAAAAATCCTTTTTCTCGAACTTGTCAGGATTGTTCTTAGTTCCACCCAAATCCCCAAAATCCAGGGGGTTTTTGCAGCCAGATGTTCCCCTCATGGGAACGGGGTTTGTTACCCCACAGGACCCCCCCTCATTTTCCCCCCCAGCCCCCCACTACAGACCAGAGATCCCCCCCTGGCACAGACCTTCCCTCACAAATGAGGGTGCAGGACACCCCCCAAAAAAATCTCGGGTTCCGTTCTCATCAGAGACCACCCCCCTTTTTTCTTTAGATTTTTTTTTTTTTTTTTTTTTGGGGGGGGGAGCCGTCTCCCACCTCCATGCCTCAGAATTTGGGGTCCCAAAGGAGCACACCCCTTAAGGAACCCTCCCCATTTCTGGCACCTCCTTTTCCTCACAGACCCCCAAGTTCCCTCACGAACACCCCAAATCCCCTCAGGGACCTCCTTAACCCCCTCACGGGACCCTTTCCTCTTCAGGACCCCCCCCGCCCCTAAATCCTCTCCCTCCAAATTCCCGCACGGGACCTCCCCCCCCACCGCCTATTGCCTCACAAGACACCCCCGCTGTTTCCGGGACCCCCAAATTTCCTCACAAGACCCTCTCCCCCTTTCCGGAACCCCCAAATCCCCTCACAGACCACCCCCCACTCCCCTCACGCTTGCTCCTTTCCAGGACCCCTCACGGACCCCCCCCCACAATTCCCCTCACGACCCTTTCCGCGCCTCACGGAACCCCCAAATCCCCTCACAGACAACCCCCCCCCCCCTTTTCCGCTGTGGGATCCCCCCACTCCCCTCACGCCTCCCCCTTACCTCACGGACCCCCCACCCCCAAAATCCCCTCACGGACCCCCCCAACCCCCCCCCACACTCCGCTTTCCGGGACCCCCAAATCCCCTCAGGGCCCCCCCCAGAGCCCCTCCTGGAGGTCCCTGCCCGCGGCCCCCGGCCCGCTCACCGCCGACGCGGTACATGTTGGCCGCCATGGCCGCTCGCTCGGCCGCGCTACCCCCGGGCCCGGCCCCGGCCGCGCTTCATCGCCGCTCCCGCCGCCTCCGCGCCGGCACGGCCGGTTCGGAGCCCTTCGGGCACCTCCGGAGACGTTCGGCAACCTCCGGCAAGACCTCTCGGGCACCTCCGGAGAGGGTTTGGGCAACTCCGGAGAGACTCGGGTATTGCCGGATTCGTTCGGGCACCTCCGGCACGGGTTCGGCGCCGCCTCGGGCGCTTCCGGAGAGACCTCGGCGCTTTTCGGGAAAGCCTCGGCTTGGCCTCGGCTCTCTCCGGCACTCCTCGCCTCAACCTCGGCTCTTTCCGTAACGCGCTCGGCGAGTTCCGCCAGAACCGGAAAGGCGCCGAGGGCGGGCACGGAGGAAGAACCCGCGGCGCTTCCGGGAAGCGGCGGAGATCCCGGAGGAAACGGCGGGGCCCTACCCTGACCCCAAGGCTTTTATTGACGCCTCTCACAGTGCAGCGCGAAAACGCGGCGGGGGGGAAAGCTTTCCACCAAACCCCGAGCCGCTCTTTGGTCCCAGGAAGGGGGGAAAAGGGGGAAGAGGAAGCAGCGAGGAGGAGGAGGAGGAGGAAGGCGCGGGGCTCAGGCGCTGTCCCCGGGCAGCACCCGCCACTGGAAGACGCTGGTGTCCTTCCCGCCCAGCGACACCAGGTGTCCGTCGTCGTGCGTGAAGCGCACGTTGGTCACGTGGCTGCCGTGCCCGCCGTACACGTGACTGGGAGCCTGTGAGGGAGGGGGCGACACGTGACTGCGGGGTCACGTGGATACAGCCCCCCCCCCACCGCAAACGGGGGGGGACCCCCCGAAATTGGGGTCTGACCCCCCCCCAATACCCCTAAATTGGGGTGTGGGACCCCCCATCCCGATCCCCTCATCCCCTCAAACTGGGGTCTGGGACCCTCCCGAGCCCAAAAATTTGGGGTCTGGAACCACCCCACGACCCCTCACATTGGGGTCTGGACCCCCCCCATACCCCTAAATTGGGGTGTGGGACCCCCACCCCTCACCCCGATCCCCTCATCCCCTCAAATTGGGGTCTGGGACGCTCCCGAGCCCAAAAATTTGGGGTCTGGAACCACCCCACGACCCCTCACATTGGGGTCTGGACCCCCCCCATACCCCTAAATTGGGGTGTGGGACCCCTCACCCCGATCCCCTCATCCCCTCAAATTGGGGTCTGGAACCCTCCCGAGCCCAAAAATTTGGGGTCTGGAACCACCCCACGACCCCTCACATTGGGGTCTGGACCCCCCCCATACCCCTAAATTGGGGTGTGGGACCCCCACCCCGATCCCCGATCCCCTCATCCCCTCAAATTGGGGTCTGGGACCCTCCCGAGCCCAAAAATTTGGGGTCTGGAACCACCCCACGACCCCTCACATTGGGGTCTGGACCCCCCCCATACCCCTAAATTGGGGTGTGGGACCCCCCAAAACACCCAGTGGGTTTGGAGCCCCCAAATTTGGGGTATGGGACCTTCCTGAGCCCAAAAATTTGTGGTCTGGACCCCCCCCAGCCTCTCAAATTGGGGTCTGGGACTCTCCCGAGCCCAAAAATCTGGGATCTGGACCCCCCCCACAATCCCCCCAGAACAGCCAGTCCAGGGGTTGGGATCCCCAACCCACCGGCAGTGAGTCTGGACCCTCCTGACCCCCCAAACTGGGGTCTGGGACCCCCAAACTGGACTCTGGGACCCTTCCCCAGCCCCCCCGAAACCCCCCCAGAGCCCGGTGCCCACCTTGGCCCGGGCACAGGGGTACTGGAACAGGTGAACCTTGCAGAAGTCGTCGGCCACGGCCACCACGCGCTCGTGGTGCGAGCGGCACAGCGAGTTGATGTCGGTGCCGTCCGAGCCGTCCGGCCACACCCCTGCGCCGATGTCGGGGGTCAGGGGGACCCCAAAAACCCCCAAATACCCCTCTAGAAACACGCAAAGCTCTCGGGGAGCTGGGGACCCCAAAAACATCCACAAATACCCCTCTAGAAACACACAAAGCTCTCGGGGAGCTGGGGACCCCAAAAACATCCACAAATACCCCGCTAGAAACACCACAAGGGCTTGGGGAGCTGGGCGACCCAAAAAAAACCCCCCAAATATCCCGTTAGAAGTACCCAAAGGGCTCAGGGAACTGGGGGACCCCCAAAAAAAAAAACCATTAGAACCTTCTGAAGCTCTCAGGGAGCTGGGGGACTCCAAAAAAACCCCAAATACCCTGTCAGAAACACCCAAAGCTCTCAGGGAACTGGGGATCACCCCAAAACAACCCCAAATACTCTGCCAGAACCACCCCGAGGGTTCGGAGAGCTGGGGGACCCCAAAACAAACCCGAATACCCCTGACAGCACCCCCTGAACCACTTGGGGAGATGGGGAACCCCCCCAAACCCCCCCTGGGACCCCCCGAGCCCCCAGACCCACCGAAGACGTGGAAGCCCAGCACGCAGGTGTAGGAGGCCCATTCCCGGTCCCGGCTCTCAAAGCGGTTCCGCAGCAATTTGCAGCCCCCGGCCACGTCCCCTGGAGGGGGGAGAGACCCCCAAAATCTGGTCTGGGGGGGGCTGGGAGAGTTCACCCCGAAATTTGGGGTGGGGGGTAGTGAAAGGCACCCAAAACTTGGGAGGAGGAGGAGGGAGGGAAAAGGGAAAGCCCCCCCAAAAACTGGGGAGGGGAAGGGAAAAGAGACCCCCAAAATCTGGGGAGGGAAAATGACACCCCCCCAAAAAGAACCAGGGGAGGGGGACAGTGAGACCCCAAAGTCTGGGGGGTCCCGGTGGGGTCAGGGGGTTCCCCCCAGCTTTGGAGGTCCTGGCAGGGGCAGGAGGGTCCTGGAAAGATCTGGAAGGGCCAGGAAGGTTCAGGAAGGTCCTGGCAGGGCCAGGGGGTTCCCCCCAGCTCTGGGGGTCCCAGCAGGGTCATGGGGGTCTCGTCAGACCCAGGGGGAGCCCCCCAAGCCCCCAGACTCACAGTAGAGGATCTCATAATCCCCCGAGTTGGACATGATGAACCGCCCGTCCTTGGACCAGTCCAGGTGGGTGATGAAACTCGAGTGACCCTAGGGGCAGCGGGGGGTCGGGGGGGTCGCTGGGGGTCCGGGGGGGTTTGGGGACCCCCGGGACCCCCCCCCAGCCCCCGCCAGCCCCCCCAGCTCACGGTGCAGCGGCCGAAGCGGCTGAACTTGCGGCCGCCCTCGGCCACGCTGTAGATGTAGATGAAATTGTCGTGGGAGCCGATGGCCAGGAAGGTCCCGTCTGCAACGGGGGGGACGCGGGTTTGGGGGGGACACGGGGTTTGGGGGGGACACGGGGTTTGGGGGGGCATGGGCTTTGGGGGGGGACACGGGGTTTGGGGGGACACGGGGTTTGGGGGGGCATGGGGTTTGGGGGGACACGGGGTTTGGGGGGGTCTGGGGGGACACGGGGTTTGGGGGGGACACGGGGTTTGGGGGGGGACACGGGGTTTGGGGGGGCATGGGGTTTGGGGGGACACGGGGTTTGGGGGGGTCTGGAGGGACACGGGGTTTGGGGGGGACACGGGGTTTGGGGGGGACATGGGCTTTGGGGGGGGACACGGGGTTTGGGGGGACACGGGGTTTTGGGGGGCATGGGGTTTGGGGGGACACGGGGTTTGGGGGGGTCTGGGGGGACACGGGGTTTGGGGGGGACACGGGGTTTGGGGGGGACATGGGCTTTGGGGGGGGACACGGGGTTTGGGGGGACACGGGGTTTGGGGGGGTCTGGGGGGACACGGGGTTTGGGGGGACACGGGGTTTGGGGGGGCATGGGGTTTGGGGGGGACACGGGGTTTGGGGGGACACAGGGTTTGGGGGGAACATGGGCTTTGGGGGGACACGGGGTTTGGGGGGGACATGGGCTTTGGGGGGACACGGGGTTTGGGGGGGACACAGGGTTTGGGGGGGCTTGGGGGGGCACGGGTGTGGGGGGGACACGGGGTTTGGGGGGGACACGGATTTGGGGGGATTTGGGGGGACACGGGTTTGGGGGGAACATGGATTTGGGGGAGTTTGGGGGGACACGGATTTGGGGGGTTTGGGGGAACACAAGTCTGGGGGGGCCCCATGACCTGGGAGGGTTTGGGGGGGGGTTCCACACACTGGGGGGGGATTTGGGATCGTTTGGGGACAGGGAGGGATCAGGGACAGTTTGGGGACAGTTGGGGACAGTTTGGGGACATTTTGGGGACAGGGAGGGATCAGGGACAGGCCAGAGACATTTTTGGGACAATTTTGGGACAGGGAGGGGTCAGGGACAATCTGGGGACAGTCTGGGATCAGGGACAGGCCAAGGACAGTTTGGGGACATTTTGGGGACAGTTTGGGCTGGCAGGGGACGCGGGGCTCACCCGGTGAGAAGCGAACCACCGAGAGCTGCTCGTTCCCGTCCGAGCCCCCGGCCAGGAGCTGCCGCGTGCCCGTGTCCAGCACCAGCCACCTGCGGGACGGGGACACGGGATGGGGGGGGACACGGGGA
Organism: Lonchura striata; assembly: GCF_050655825.1. NCBI lineage: Eukaryota > Metazoa > Chordata > Aves > Passeriformes > Estrildidae > Lonchura > Lonchura striata. The sequence continues at coordinate 8,888,679 of NC_140733.1, read as the reverse complement.
CATGGGGGGGACACGGGACATGGGGGGACACGGGACATGGGGGGGACACGGGACATGGGGGGACACGGGACATGGGGGGACACGGGACATGGGGGGACACGGGGACATGGGGGGACACGGGACATGGGGGGACACGGGGACATGGGGGGACACGGGGACATGGAGGGACACGGGACATGGGGGGACACGGGGACATGGGGGGACACGGGACATGGGGGGACACAGGGACATGGGGGGACACAGGGGGACATGGGGGGGACACAGGACATGGGGGGACACAGGGGGACATGGGGGGGACACGGGACATAGGGGTGACAGGGGGACCATGGGCACTGTTCCCCTGTGTCCCCATCTCCCCCCGTGTCCCCTTGTCCCCCCATGTCCTTGTGTCCTTCCATGTCCCCCCGTGTCCCCTCCTGTCCCCGTGTCCCCCCGGTGTCCCCCGGTGTCCCGGTCGCTCACCGCCCGCTCAGCAGCCCCACGGCCACCACGTGTCCCCCGGGGTGGAAGTCGGCGCAGAGCCCGGTGTCCTGGGGGTGGGGAGGGGTCATGGGGGGTCCACGGGACCCCCCCAGAGCCCCAAACCGGGGCTGCCGCCACCCCCCGCACCCCAAACCACCCCCAGCCCCAATTCGGGGGTCCCCAGCCCGGGTGTGCTCCTCGTCCCTTGTCCCCAGAGCACCCCCTGACCCCACAAACCGTGCTCCTGACCCATCCCCAAACGCCCCCTCCCCACTTTCAGGGGTCTTCACCCAGCCCCAGCCCCAGCTCCAGCCAGGGCGTGCTCCTGGTCCCTCCCCAGCCCTTCTGTACCCCCATTACAGACCCTAAACCCCCCGAAACCTCAATCCTGACCCCTCCGGGGTGTCCCCCTCCCCAGTTTTGGGGGTGGCCGCCCACCTCCAGCTCCAGGCTCCAGTTCCTGTCCCTTGTCCCCAGAACCCTGCACCCATATTACAGACCCTAAACCCCCCCTAAACCCCCCCAAACCTCACTCCAGACCCCCCTGGGATGTCCCCCTCCCCAATTTTGGGGTCCCCCCCACCTCCAGCCCCAGGCTCCAGCCAGGGCATGCTCCTGGTCCCTCCCCAGCCCTTCTGCACCCCCATTACAGACGCCAAACCTCCCCTAATTCCCCCTAAACCCCCCCAAACCTCACTCCAGACCCCCCTGGGATGTCCCCCTCCCCAATTTTGGGGTCCCCCCCACCTCCAGCGCCAGGCTCCAGGCCAGCGCGTGCTCGTGGCCGTCCCACAGGCAGAGCTGGCGGTCGTGGCCGCAGGTGAGGAAGCGGCAGCAGTTGGGGTGCGTGGCCAGACCCCAAACCTCATCCGTGTGACCCTGGGGGGGGGTCCGGGCAGGGGTCAGCGCCCCGTGCCCACCCCGGACACCCCCGAGGGACCACCCCCCAAAAAAAGCCCACCTGGACGATGGGGGTGAAGCCGGAGCCCAGCGTGCCCTGGAGCAGCGCGTTCCGCGTGGTCCCGACCAGCAGCTCCTCCCCGGGACCCTCCGCGATCGTGCGGACGGCGCCGAAGCTCTCGGGGAGCTGGGGACCCCCAAAACAACCCCAAATACCCCTCTAGAAACACGCAAAGCTCTCGGGTAGCTGGGGACCCCAAAAACAACCCCAAATACCCCGTTAGAAACACCCAAAGCTCTCGGGGAGCTGGGGACCCCAAAAACAACCCCAAATACCCCGTTAGAAACGCCCAAAGCTCTCGGGGAGCTGGGGACCCCAAAAACAACCCCAATACCCCGTTAGAAACACCCAAAGCTCTCGGGGAGCTGGGGACCCCAAAAACAACCCCAAATACCCCGTTAGAAACGCCCAAAGCTCTCGGGGAGCTGGGGACCCCAAAAACAACCCCAAATACCCCGTTAGAAACACCCAAAACTCTCAGGGAGCTGGGGACCCCAAAAACATCCCCAAATACCCTGTTGGAAACACCCAAAGGGCTCAGGGAACCAGGAGACCTCAAAAACAACCCCAAATACCCTGTCAGAACCCCCTGAAGGGTTCAGGGGTCTGGGGGACCCCAAAAACAACCCCAAATACGCCATTAGAAACACCCAAAGCTCTCGAGGAACTGGGGGTCACCCCAAAACAACCCCAAATACCCCTGACAGCACTTGGGGAGATGGGGAACCCCCAGAAAAACCCAAATACCCATCAGAACCATCTGAAGGGCTCAGGGAATGGGGGGACCCCAAAAACCCCCAAATCTTCCCCCACAAACTTCCCCCATCCCGTAGCCTTTTGGGATTTGGGATCCAGGGAGGATTTTGGGGTAGCCAGGGAGAGTTTTGGGGTACTCAGGCAGTTTTGGGGGCACTACGGAAGATTTTTGGCAATCCAGGAGGATTTTTAGGGCACTAAGGGAGATTTTTCGGGTTCCAAGGGCTGGTTTTTGAGGCACTAAGGGAGATTTTTGGGGCACTAAAGGAACTTTTTGGGGTTTCCAGGGATGTTTTTTGAGACAGCGAGGGAGATTTTTAGGGCACCAAGGGAGATTTTTTGAGGCACTAAGGGAGGTTTTTGCGGCACTAAGAAATTTTTAAAGCACTAAGGGAGATTTTTTTTAGGGTTTTTGGGGTTCTGGGGCTCTGCCCACCTCGACCTCGTGCAGCAGCTCCAGCGTGGGGCTCCAGCTGAGCACCCTGCGGTCCTTCCCGCCCCCGCTGAGCACGGTCCCGTCGCGGCGGCGGCAGAGCGCGAACACGCTGCCCTCGTGGGCCCGCGTCTGCTGCCCGATCTGGTACATCTCTGGGGGCGTGGCTCAGCCCCAAATTCCCCAAACCCACCCCAAAACCAGCCCCAAAACACCCTATAAGCAGCCCCAAACCCAGCCCTAAATCCAGCCCCAAAATACCCCAAAACCAGCCCCGAAACCAGCCCCAAAACACCCTATAAGCAGCCCCAAACCCAGCCCCAAAATACCCCAAATCCACCCCAAAACCAGCCCCGAAACCAGCCCCAAAACACCCTATAAGTAGCCCCAAACCCAGCCCCAAAATACCCCAAATCCACCCCAAAACCAGCCCCAAAACCAGCCCCAAAACACCCTATAAGCAGCCCCAAACCCAGCCCCAAAATACCCCAAATCCACCCCAAAACCAGCCCCAAAACCAGCCCCAAAACACCCTATAAGCAGCCCCAAACCCAGCCCAAAATCCAGCCCCAAAATACCCCAAATCCACCCCAAAACCAGCCCCAAAAACAGACCTGAACACAGCCCAAAGCCATCCCCCAAAACCAGCACTAAAACAGCCCAAATCCACCCCAAAACCAGCCCAAAGCCAGACCTGAACACAGCCCAAAGCCATCCCCCAAAACCAGCCCCAAACAGCCCAAATCCACCCCAAAAACAGCCCCAAAACCAGCCCAAAGCTATCCCCCAAAACCAGCCCTAAAACAGCCCAAATCCACCCCAAAACCAGCCCAAAGCCATCGCCCAAAACCAGCCCCAAACCCACCCCAAAACCAGGCCAAAGTCATCACCTAAAACCGGCCCCAAATCCACCCCAAAACCAGCCCCAAAAACAGACCTGAACACAGCCCAAAGCCATCCCCCAAAACCAGCCCTAAAACAGCCCAAATCCACCCCAAAAACAGCCCCAAACAGCCCAAATCCACCCCAAAAACAGCCCCAAAACCAGCACAAAGCCATCCCCCAAAACCAGCCCCAAAACAGCCCAAATCCACCCCAAAACCAGCCCAGTCATCCCCTAAAACCAGCCCCAAATCCACCCCAAAACCAGCCCTAAAACCAGACCCAAAACACCCTAAAACCAACCCCAAACACAGCCAAAAACCGCCTCCTAAAACCAGCCCCAAAATACCCCAAATCCACCCCAAAACCAGCCCTAAAAACAGACCAAGGCGATCCCCCAAAACCAGCTCTAAAACCAACTCCGAAACACCCCAAAATGAGCCCCAAAACACCACAAAAACGAGCCCAAATCAACCCCTGAAACCTACCCAAAAACCATCCCCCAAACCCACCCTAAATTCCCCTAAAATCACCCCAAATTCCCCTAAATCCCACCTCAGACCCACGCCAAACCCCAGCCCCACCTTTGCCCCCCTTGCCCGGGGTGCGGGTCCAGGTGAGGATGTTCTGTCTGCAAACCCCATCCCAAACTCCTCCAAATCCCCCCAAATCCCCCCCAAATACCCCAAAATCCCCCCAAATCCCCCAAATCCCAGCCCCACCTTTGCCCCCCTTGCCCGGGGTGCGGGTCCAGGTGAGGATGTTCCCCTCCGAGTCCCCGGTCAGCAGCGCCCCGGCGGCGTCGAAGATGAAGCACTGGATGAACTTGGGCTTCTTGTACTTCTAAAGTGGGGGCAAGGGGCTCAGCGACCCCAAAACCGCCCCGAAAACCCCAAATTCTCACAGAGCCGCCCCAAAAACCCCAAATCCCCACAGAGCCGCCCCAAAAACCCCAAATCCCCACAAAACTGCCCCAAAAACCCCAAATCCCCACAGAGCCACCCCAAAAACCCCAAATCCCCACAGAGCTGCCCCAAAAACCCCAAATCCCCACAGAGCTGCCCCAAAAACCCCAAATCCCCACAGAGCTGCCCCAAAACACCCAAATCCCCACAGAGCTGCCCCAAAAACCCCAAATCCCCACAGAGCTGCCCCAAAAACCCCAAATCCCCACAAAACTGCCCCCAAAACCCCAAATCCTCACAGAGCCACCCCAAAAACCCCAAATCCTCACAGAGCTGCCCCAAAACACCCAAATCCCCACAGAGCTGCCCCCAAAACCCCAAATCCTCACAGAGCTGCCCCAAAAACCCCAAATCCCCACAGAGCCACCCCAAAAACCCCAAATCCCCACAAAACTGCCCCAAAAACCTCAAATCCCCAGAGCCGCCACAAAAACCCCAAATCCGCACAGAGCCACCCCAAAAACCCCAAATCCCCACAGAGCCGCCCTGAAAACCCCAAATCCCCACAGAGCCGCCCCAAAAACCCCAAATCCCCACAAAACTGCCCCAAAAACCCCAAATCCCCACAGAGCCGCCCCAAAAACCCCAAATCCCCACAGAGCCACCCCAAAACACCCAAATCCCCCCAAAACTGCCCCAAAAACCCCAAATCCCCACAGAGCCGCCCCAAAACACTCAAATCCCCCCAAAACTGCCCCAAAACACCCAAATCCCCACAAAACTGCCCCAAAAACCCCAAATCCCCACAAAGCCACCCCAAAACCTGCCCCAAACTCAAACCCGTTAACCCCGAAGATGCCGAACCCCAAACCCCAAACCCCAGTCCCATTAACCCCGAAGATGCCGTGTTTCTTGGTGAGCGTGCCGCCGCTCCAGCTCCAGATCCCCCAATCCCAATCCCAACCCCAAACCCCGAACTCCAAACCCAACCCCAAACCCCAAACCCCAAACCCTGAACCCCAAACCCCAAACCCAACCCCAAACCCCAGTCCCATTAACCCCAAAGATGCCGTGTTTCTTGGTGAGCGCGCCGCCGCTCCAGCTCCAGATCCCCCAATCCCAATCCCAACCCCAAACCCCGAACTCCAAACCCCAAACCCCAAACCCAACCCCAAACCCCAAACCCCAAACCGCAACCCCAAACCCCAGCCCATTAACCCCGAAGATGCCGTGTTTCTTGGTGAGCGCGCCGCCGCTCCAGCTCCAGAAGAACACGTGGGATTTGCCGCTGCTGACGATGCTGCTGCTGTCGCGGGGGTTGAACTCCACCGTCAGCACCGACTCGTTGGTGCTCTGCGGGGTGGGGTTTGGGGTTTTTGGGGGCTTTGGGGTGGGATTTGGGGCTTTGGGGGTTCTTTTGGGGGGTTTAGGGTGAGATTTGGGGGATTTAGGGCGAGGTTTTGGGGTTTTTGGGGGAGTTAGGGTGGGGTTTGGGGGCTTTGGGGTGGGATTTGAGGTGGGGTTTGGGATTTAGGGTGGGATTTGGGGTTTTTAGGGTGGGGTTTTGGGGTGTTTCGAGGGTTCGGAGTGGGATTTGAGGTTTTGGGTGGGACTGGGGGATTTGGGGTGGGGTTTGAGGTGGGATTTGAGGTGGGTTTGGGGTTGGGTTTGGGGATTTTGGGGAATTTTTAGGAATTGAAATGGGATTTGGGGTTTTGAAGGGGTTTGAGGTGGGATTTGGGGGATTTTAGGGTTTTGGGGTGGGATTTGAGGTTTTTTGGGGCGGGTTTAGGGGATCTGGGGTGTGCTTGGGGGATTTGGGGTGGATTTGGGGTTGGGTTTGGGGTCCCACCTTGACCTCGGCCAGCTTGGTGCCGCGGGCGCAGTCCCACACCGACATCATGTGCTCGTTGGAGTCATCGACCACGCACAGGAACGCGCCCTGGTCCTGGGCACCCCAAAAAAAAACCCCAAAAAACCCCAAATCCCCTCAGCAGCCCCCACAGGGCTCAGGGAGATGGGGGCACCCCAAAAAAAAACCCCAATTCCCTCAGTTTTTGGGGATATTTTGGTGTTTTCTGGGGTATTTTGGGGGTTTGGGGTGTTTGGGGTACTTGAGGTGGGTTTTGGGATATTTTGGGGCAGTTTTTGAGGTGTTTAGGGTATTTGGGGTGGTTTTGGGGTGTTTGGGGTATTTGGGGTGTTTTTGGAGGTATTTTGGTGGTTCTTGGAGGGATCTGGGGGGCTTGGGGTGGTTTTGGGTTATTTTGGAGCGTTTGGGGTGTTTTTGGGGGTATTTGAGGCAGGTTTTGGGGTATTTTTGGAGGGATTTTGGTGGGTTTTGAGGGGATTTGGGGGGTATTTTGGGGGCTTGGAGTGTTTTGGGATATTTGGGGTGTTTTTGGGGTGTTTGGGGCAGTCTTGGGGCACTCACAGCCGTGGAGAAGGCCAGCGAGCCCACGCCGCGCTCGAAGGAGCCGAGGCCGATCTGCTGCAGGGTCTGGAGCGTGGCCGAGTCCCAGATGTGCACGATGGGCTGCAGGGGCTGCGGGCGGGGATTGGGGGATTTTGGGGGATTTTGGGGGGATTTTGGGGGATTTTGGGGGATTTTGGGGGATTTTGGGGGGGTTTTGGGGGGGTTTTGGGGGATTTTGGGGAATTTTGGGGGATTTTGGGGGGATTTTGGGGGATTTTGGGGGGGTTTTGGGAGGATTCTGGGAGGGATTTTAGGAGATTTTGGGGTTTCACACCATGGGCGAGGCAGTTTGGGGCCCCGGCCCTGTTCCCAGGGGTGTTCCCAAGGTGTCCTCAGGATGTCCCCAAGGAATCCCCCATGTCCCCAGGATGTCCCCAAGGTCCCACGGATGTCCCCAGGGTGTCCCCAGATGCCCTCAAGGTGTCCCAAACGTGTCCCCAGTGTCCCCAAGGTGTCCCAGGGCACCCAGGACTGCCCACAGGGCTGCCCCCGATGTGTCTCCAATGTCCCCAAGGTGCCCCAGGGGTGTCCCCAAGGTCGCAGAGATGTCCCCAGATGCCCTGAAGGTGTCCCCAAGGTGTCCCCAATGTCCCCAAGGTGTCCCAGGGGTGTCCCCAATGTCCCCAGGTGTCCCCAAGGTGTCCCAGGGATGTTCCCAATGTCCCCAGGGTGTCCCCAGATGCCCCCAAGGTATCCCCAGGTGTCCCCAATGTCCCCAAGATGCCCCCAAGATGTCCCCAAGGTGCCCCCAGGGCTGCCCCCAGAGTGTCCCCAAGGTGTCCCAGGGGTGTCCCCAATGTCCCCAAGGTGTCCCAGGGGTGTCCCAGGGGTGTCCCCAATGTCCCCAAGGTATCCCCAGGTGTCCCCAAGGTCCCACCTTGCCGTCCTTGTCCACTCCGGCCGCCTGCCCGGTGGCCACGCGGAGCCGGTCGGGGTGCACGGCCAGGCTGGGGGGGGACAGGGAGGTGACCCCGGTTTGGGGGGGTTGGGGGCAATTTGGGCTTGTTTGTGTTTATTTGGAGTTATTTTGGTTGATTTTAGGTTTATTTGGGGTTATTTGGGATATTTAGGATCCCTCACCACCTGACGCAGTCGCTGTGGCGCAAGTAGTGGAGGTTTGAGGGGTACAGGGGTGTTTCTAATGGGTTTTTTTTGGAGATTAGGGATATTTAAGGGTTATTTTGGGATATTTTGGGGATTTTTAGGGGTTATTTTGGGATATTTGGGATATTTAGGATGCTCACCAGTGCATGCAGTCGCTGAGGCGCAGGGCAATGGTGGTTTGAGGGGTACAGGCAGTGGCACAGGGAGGTACAGGGGAGTTTCTGATGGGGTTTTTTGGGGTTTTTCTTGGGATTTGGGATATTTAGGGATATTTAGGGATATTTTGGGATATTCAGGACCCTCACCAGCGCACGCAGTCGCTGTGGCGCAGGTAGTGGCGGTTTGAGGGACACAAGGCAGTACAGGGGTGTTTCTAACAGGGTTTTTTTGGGATTTGGGATATTTTGGGATATTTTGGGGTTACTTAGGGATATTTTGGGGTTATTTAGGGATATTTAGGGATATTTTGGGATATTCAGGGCCCTCACCAGCGCACGCAGTCGCTGTGGCGCAGGTAGTGGCGGTTTGAGGGGCACAAGGCAGTACAGGGGTGTTTCTAACGGGGTTTTTTTTGGGATTTGGGATATTTTGGGGTTATTTAGGGATATTTAGGGATATTTTTGGATATTCAGGACCCTCACCAGCGCACGCAGTCGCTGTGGCGCAGGTAGTGGCGCTGGCGCCGCGCCGGCAGCTGCAGCAGCACCACCACGCAGGCGATGAAGTAGACGAGCTCCCCCGAGCCCAGCACGTGCAGGTTGGAGCGCGAGTCCCGGCCCCGGTACCCGTAACTGCGGCGTCAAGGAAACTGGGAGCACTGGGAGGGACTGGGAGCAAACTGGGAGCACTGGGAGGGACTGGGAGTGATAATGGGAGCACTGGGACGGACTGGGAGCAAACTGGGAGCACTGGGAGCAAACTGGGAGCACTGGGAGGGACTGGGAGTGATACTGGGAGCACTGGGAGTGATACTGGGAGCACTGGGAGGGACTGGGAGTGATACTGGGAGCACTGGGAGTGATACTGGGAGCACTGGGAGGGACTGGGAGCAAACTGGGAGGGACTGGGATTGATACTGGGGGCACTGGGAGGGACTGGGAGTGATACTGGGAGTACTGGGAGTGATACTGGGAGCACTGGGAGGGACTGGGAGTGATACTGGGAGTACTGGGAGTGATACTGGGGGCACTGGGAGGGACTGGGAGCAAACTGCGAGCACTGGGATCAAACTGGGAACACTGGGAGTCAAACTGGGAGCACTGGGATCAAACTGGGAGCAAACTGGGGGAGCTGGGAATTTTGAGCCATTTCCTGGGATTTTTGGGGTCAGGATACACCCTGTTCCTGAATCCCCTGGATTTTTGGGATTTTGGGGGCAGTTTTTTGGGATTTTTTGGAGATTTTTGGGGTTATTTGGGGTAGTTTTTTGGAATATTTTTGGGGCTATTTTGGGGCAGTTTTTTGGGATTTTTGGGGCAGTTTTTTGGGATTTTTGGGGTAGTTTTTTGGGATTTTTTGGAGATTTTTGGGGTTATTTGGGGTAGTTTTTTGGGATATTTTTGGGGCTATTTTGGGGCAGTTTTTTGGGATTTTTTGGGGTAGTTTTTTGGGATTTTTGGGGCAGTTTTTTGGGATTTTTTGGAGATTTTTGGGGTTATTTGGGGTAGTTTTTTGGGATATTTTTGGGGTTATTTTGGGGTAGTTTTTTGGGGTACTTTTTGGGGATTTTTGGGGCAGTTTTTTGGGATTTTTGGGGTAGTTTTTTGGGATTTTTTGGAGATTTTTGGGGTTATTTGGGGTAGTTTTTTGGGATATTTTTGGGGTTATTTTGGGGCAGTTTTTTGGGATATTTTTGGGGCAGTTTTTTGGGATTTTGGGGGGATTTCCGGGGTTACTCTGGGGCGGTTTTGGGCCCGTTGCGTGCGTTCAGGATACACCCAGTCGAGCTGCAGGCGCTCCGGGGGCAGCTCGGCGCGCAGGGGGCCCAGCCCCGAGGGCACGTACATGGTGATGGGGCGGCCCCGCAGGAACATCTTCACCGACACCCCCTCTGCGGGGGGCCCGGGGGTCACCCCAAAACCCCCGGCACCCCCCGGCCACCCCCCGCTCCCCCCGCGCCTCACCCAGGTTGTAATTGCCACGGCGGGAGGCTGGAAACGGGGAAAAACGGGGAAAATCGGGGGGGAATGGGGATTAAAAGAGGGGGGAAAAGGAGAAAAGGGAGGGAAATGGGGGGAATGGGGGGGAATTGGGGAAATGGGGGGGAATGGGGGAAATGGGGGAAAATGGGGGAAATGGGGGAAAATGGGGGGAAAATGGGGGGAAAATAGGGGGAAATGGGGGAAAATGGGGAAAATGGGGAAAATGGGGGAAAAATGGGGGAAAATGGGGGGAAATGGGGGGAAATGGGGGGAAATGGGGGGAAATGGGGGGAAATGGGGGGAAAATGGGGAAAATGGGGGAAAAATGGGGGAAAATGGGGGGAAATGGGGGGAAAATGGGGGGAAATGGGGGGAAAATGGGGGAAAAATGGGGGAAAAATGGGGGAAAAATGGGGGGAAAATGGGGGGAAAATGGGGGGAAAATGGGGGGAAAATGGGGGGAAAATGGGGGAAAATGGGGATTAAAAGGGGGGGAAGGAGAAAAGGGAGGGAAATGGGGGGAAATGGGGGAAAAATGGGGGGAAATTGGGGAAAAACGGGGGAAAATGGGGGAAAATTGGGGGAAATGGGGAAAAATGGGGATTACAAGGAGAGGGGAAAGGAGAAAAAGGAGGGAAATAGGGAAAATGGGGGGGAAATGGGGGAAAAATGGGGGGAAAATGGGGATTACAAGGGGGGGAAGGAGAAAAGGGAGGGAAATAGGGAAAATGGGGGGGAAATGGGGGAAAAATGGGGGAAAAGGGGGAAAAATGGGGGGAAATGGGGAAAAATGGGGGAAATGGGGATAAAAAGGGGGGAAAAGGGAGAAACGGGTGGGGAATGGGGAGAAATGGGAGGAAAGGGAGAAATTGGGATGAAATGGGGGGAAATGGGGAAAAAATGGGGAAAATAGGGTGGAAATGGGGAAAAATGTGGGTAAAAGGGGAAAATTGGGAGAAAAATTCGGGGGGAATGGGGAGAAATGGGGAAATTTGGGGGGAAATTGAGGGGGAAATGGGGGGGAAATGGGGAGAAAAGGAGGAAAAACAGAGGGAAAATGGGTTACAGCCCCAGAATGAACCCCAAATAAATCCTCAAAATAAACCACCCAAAATAAACCCTCCGCACCCCCAAAATAATTCACTGACCCCCCACAAAAAAAAAACCAAAATGAACCCACTGAACCCCCAAAACCCCTCAATGAAACCCCAAAACGTCCCCTCCAAAGGAAGGCCCCGAACCCCCAAAATGAACTCCCTGAACCCCAAATTTCCCCCCCAAACCCCCAAAATTTCCCCACCTGGGCTCAGGGTCGGCTCCTTCGGGCGGCTGCAGGGGAGGAGGCAGAGATTGGGGGGTTGGGGAATTTTGGGGAAATTTGGGGGTTCTGGGGGGATTTGGGGGATTTTGGGGAAATTTGGGGGTTCTGGGGGGATTTTGGGGTTCAAAGGGGGTGGAGGCAAAGGAAGAGTCTGGGAATTTGGGGGAATTTCGGGGGGTGTTTTAGGGGTATTCTGGGGATATTTTTGGGATATTTGAGGAATATTTTGGGGGCTATTTCAGGGATATTTTGGGGGTATTTGGGGTATATTTGAGGGGTATTTGGGGGAAGTTTTGGGGATATCTGAGGGGTGTTTGGGGGATGTTTTGGGGATATTTTGGGGATATTTAGGGGGATGTTTTGGGGATATTTCAGGGGTATTTGGGGGATGTTTTGGGGATATTTTGGGGATATTTAGGGGGATATTCTGGGGGATGTTTTGGGGATATTTCAGGGGTATTTGGGGGATGTTTTGGGGATATTTTGGGGGATGTTTTGGGGATATTTCAGGGGTATTTGGGGGATGTTTTGGGGTCCCACCTCTCGGGGCTGCCCTGCAGCAGGTTCGCTGACGATGCTGCTTTGCGGCTCAGGCGCTGCCGGGGGCTGGGGGGGCCCGAGGAGGAGCTGTGGCGGCGCAGCCTGGGGGGCACGGGGGGGATTTGGGGGGCAGAGGGAGATTTGGGGGTCCGGGAGGGGTTTGGGGGGTTTGAGGGGATTTTGGGGTTTGGGGAGGTTTTGAGGTTTGGGGGGTTTTGGGGGGTGTTGAGAGGTTGGGGGCAGGAATGGGGAAATTTGGAGGTGGGGGGGATTTGGTGGGGGGAGAGTTTGGGGGGTCCAGGGGGGGACAGGGGATGGGGGGGACACCGTCAGTGAAGGGGCGGCACCCCCGACCTCCCCCAGCCCCCCCAAAATCCCACCCGTGCACCCCCAAATCCTCCCAGCCCCCCCAAAATCCCACCCGTGCACCCCCAAATCCTCCCAGCCCCCCCAAAATCCCACCCGTGCACCCCCAAATCCTCCCAGCCCCCTCCCCCATAACGCCCCAATTTCCCACTGGGGGGTTCAGGGGGGGCAGGGTGACCTGGGGGGGTCCCAAAAGGTTTTGGGGTGACCTGGGGGAGTCCCGAGGGTTTTGGGGGGTTCTGGGGGGGCGTCCTGAGGGGTTTTGGGGGTCCCAAGAGGTTCTGGGGGGTTCTGGGAAGATCCCAAGGGGTTTTGGGGGGTTCTGGGGGGGGTCCTGAGGGGTTTTGGGGGGTTCTGGGGGGATCCCGGGGGTTTTGGGGGGTTCTGGGAGGGGTCCCGAGGGGTTTTGGGGGGTTCTGGGGGGGTCCCGAGAGGTTTTGGGCGGTTCTGGGGGGGGTCCTGAGGGGTTTTGGGGGGTTCTGGGAGGGGTCCCGAGGGGTTTTGGGGGGTTCTGGGGGGATCCTGGGGGTTTTGGGGGGTTCTGAGGGGGGGGTCCTGAGGGGTTTTGGGGGTCCCAAGAGGTTCTGGGGGGTTCTGGGGGGGGGTCCTGAGGGGTTTTGGGGGTCCACGCGGCCCTCCCGGGGCTCTCAGGGGTCTGTCCCGCTCACCCCAGCCCCCTCCCCACCCCGCCCGCCCCCTCCCCAATTTGGGGTGCCCCCCCTCCTCACAGCTCTTTGCGGGGTCCCCGCGGGGCCGGGCTGGGGGGCGCCGGGGGGGTCTCGGGGCTCGGGGGGGGCTCCGGGGAGCCCGGGGCGGGGGGGCACGGGGGGGACCCCGGCGGGGGCGGCTCCGGGGGGGCCCCGCCGGTCCCGGGGGGCTCCTGGGGGGGGCTCGGGGGGCGCGGGGGGGGCTCCTCCGTCTGCGTCCCCACGCTGATGCTCCGGGGGGGCTCCGGGGGGGCTCCGCTGGGGGCTGGGGGGGGAAGAGGGGGAGCTCAGGACCCCAAAAAGCCCCCCCGGAACCCCGAGACCCTTCCTCAGGACCCCCAGCTTGGGGGGGGAGGGAAGAAACGGGGACCCCAAACAGGGTGAGGGACTCCGAGATGGAGACCCCAACCCCATTTAGGGGGGGATCCCAGTCCCATTTCGGGGGGTCCCAGCCCCATCCAGGGGGTCCCAGCCCCATTTGGGGAGGTCCCAGACCCATCCAGGGGGTCCCAGCCCCATCCGGGGGGTCTCAGCCCCATTTCGGGGGGTCCCAGCCCCATCCAGGGGGTCCCAATCCCATTTCGGGGGGTCTCAGCACCATCCAGGGGCTCCCAGCCCCATTTGAGGGTGTCCCAGCCCCATTTCGGGGGGTCTCAGGCGCATCCAGGGGGTTCCAGCCCCATCCAGGGGGTCTCAGCCCCATCCAGGGAGTCCCAGCCCCATTTGGAGGGGTCCCAGCCCCATTTGGGGGGATCCCAGCCCCATTTGGGGAGGTCCCAGCCCCATCCAGGGAGTCCCAGCCCCATTTGGAGGGGTCCCAGCCCCATTTAGGGGGGGATCCCAGCCCCATTTGGGGAGGTCCCAGCCCCATCCAGGGGGTCTCAGCCCCATCCAGGGGGTCCCAGCCCCATCCAGGGGTCCCAGCCCCATTTAGGGGGGGATCCCAGCCCCATTTGGGGAGGTCCCAGCCCCATCCAGGGGGTCCCAGCCCCATTTCGGGGGGTCCCAGCCCCATTTCGGGGGGTCTCAGCCCCATCCAGGGGCTCCCAGCCCTATTTAGGGGGGTCCCAGCCCCCTTGGGGGGGTCCCAGCCCCCTTTGATGGTCCCGCCTCCCCCTGGGGGGGGGATCCCCGCTCTCACCGAGCCCCCCGGGGGGGTCGCAGCCCCCCAACCTGCGCAGGGTCTCCCCCAGCGCCGCCTTGACCAGCGCCAGCTCCCGCTCCACCGTCCGCAGCCGCAGCTCCAGCGGCCCCGGGGGGGGCTCGGCCTCACCGGGGGGGGGTCCCGCCTCACCTGGGGGGGGGGCACGGTCACCTGGGGGGGGGGGCACCGGGACATCGGGGGGGGGGCACCCCCAGCCCTGCCCCCCTCCCCTTTGGGGACCCCCTCAGGTGTGACCGCGACCCCCCCGTGTCTCCCCCCCGGTTCTGGCGCCCCCCCCCCCCCCCGTGACATTCGGGGACCCCCCGGTGCCCCCCCCGGTTCCCCACGTGTCTCCCCCCCCCTTCCCCGTCCCATTCCCGGCTCCGCCGCCGCCCCCGCCCCGCCCCGGGGGGGTCCCGGGGGGGGTCCCGGGGGGGGGGTCCCGGGGGTCCCCTCGCCCCCCCGGGGGTCTCACCGCGCTCCGGGGGGGGCTCCATGGCCGGGCCCGCGGCCGCTCCGACACCGCCCCAGGAAGCGCGGCCGAGTCACTTCCCCCGGCGGGGGGGGCGGCCGGGGGGGCCCCGGACACCCCGAATTGGGGGGCGAGACCCCCAAAATCGGGGTGGTGGGAGGGGGCTGCAGAGCCCCCCCAATACAACGGGGACACCCCAAAACAGGGCCCCCCCTGGAATGAGAGAAGGTGTGATCCCCCCCCCCCCCACCCCAAACGTTTGGGGCGTTCCTGTTCCCCCAAACTCTTGTGGGACCCCTCCCCAAAATCCCACCGGGGTCCTCAGTGCCCCCCCCGCCCACCCAAAATCGGGGGGTGACCACAAGCCCCCCTACTCCACCCCGCCGTGTTGGGGTCCCTCAAAACTCGGGGTGACCCCCCCCCAAATCGAGACTCAACCCCCCCACACTCTCCCCCACCGTGTTGGGGTCTCCCAAAATTCGGGGTGACCCCCCCCCAAATCGAGACCCCCCCCTCAAAAAGCACAGATGAGGCTGGGAGGGTGGTTTATTGCACAGAAGGGAACCAGGGGGGGTCCCCCAAAAAACGGGGGGGTCCTGGCGATAAATAAAGTTCTGGGGGGGTCCCGGGGGGGGTTTTGGGGGGTCCCTGGGCGTTTGGGGCCCCCCTAAACCTCGATGTCGGGGTCGGAGCCCCGGCCCTGGCGCTGCAGCTGCTCCTCCTGGCGCAGCTTCGGCTTCTCGGTGCGCGTGTGCCACACCAGCACCTGCACCCCAAAACACCCCAAAATCGGCCCTAAATCACCCTGAAATCACCCCAAAATCATCCCGTGTGCCACACCAGCACCTGCGCCCCAAACACCCCAAAAGCAGTTGACAACCACACCAAAATCAGCCCTAAATCACCCCAAAATGGGACCTAAAACGCCCTGAAATCATCCCGTGGGCCACACCAGCACCTGCGCCCCAAAACACCCCAAAACTACCCCAAAATCGGCCCTAAATCACCCTGAAACCCCCCAAACCCTCCCCCAGGTGCAGTCACACACCTCTTTCTCCAGCTGGGCAGGGGTCATGAGCCCCCAGACCCCCCAAAATCCCTCAGGACACCCCCAAAATCCCCCAAAACCTCACCTGGGTGCAGTTGTCAGCCCGTGGCTCCAGCTGCCCGGGGGTCACCAGCCCTGAAACCCCCTCAAACCTCCCCAAAATCTCCCAAACTTCCCCAAACCCCCCCAGATCCCCACCTGGGTGCAGTTATTGGCCTGCAGCTCCAGCTGCCCGGGGGTCACCAGCCCCAAAACCCCCCAAACCCCCCCAAACTCCCCCCAAAACCCCCCAGATCCCCACCTGGGTGCAGTTATCAACTTGGGGCTCCAGCTGCCTGGGGGTCACCAGCCCCCAAAACCCCTCAAACCCCCCCAAACTCCTCCAAACTCCCCCAAACCCCCCCAGACCCCACCTGGCTGCAGTTATCAACCTGGGACTCCAGCTGCCCGGGGGTCACCAGCCCTGAAACCCCCTCAAACCCCCCAAAACCCCCCAAACCCTCACCTGGGTGCAGTTATTGGCCTGCGGCTCCAGCTGCCCGGGGGTCACCAGCCCCCAAAACCCCCCAAAACCCCCCACCCCCCCCCCAAAAAGCCCCCAGACCCCCACCTGGCTACAGTTATCAACCTGGGGCTCCAGCTGCCTGGGGGTCACCAGCCCCCAAAACCCCCCAAAACCCCCCAAAATCCCCCAAAACCTCACCTGGGTGCAGTTGTCAGCCCGTGGCTCCAGCTGCCTGGGGGTCACCAGCCCCCAAAACCCCTCAAACCCCCCCAAACTCCCCCAAACTCCCCCAAAACCCCCCAGACCCCACCTGGCTGCAGTTATCAACCTGGGGCTCCAGCTGCCCGGGGGTCACCAGCCCCCAAAACCCCCCCAAACCCCCCAAAACCCCCCCAAACTCCCCCAAAACCCCCCAAACCCCCCAGACCCTCACCTGGGTGCAGTTGTCGGCCCGCGGCTCCAGCTGCCCGGGGGTCACCAGCCCCCAAAACCTCCCAAACACCCCAAAATCCCCCAAAACCTCACCTGGGTGCAGTTGTCAGCCCGTGGCTCCAGCTGCCCGGGGGTCACCAGCCCCCCCAGGAAGGAGCTCTCCAGGAATCCCCTCTCGGCGCGGGGGTCGAAGCGGGCGCGGGGGTGGGCGAGCAGCAGGCGCAGCCCCACGGCGAAGCCGGCCATGTCCAGCGGGAACGGCCGCTCCGGCCGCCAGCCCGTGTGGAAGCCGACCACGCGGCCCCCGGCCACCAGCGGCCGCTCCAGCCGCAGGCCCCCCACCAGCCCCACGGGCCAGACCGACACGCCGCGCGTGCTGCGCATCTGGGGGGTGAGAAATGGGGGAAAAACAGGGAAAAATGGGGAATAAATGGGGTTTTATAGGGGATTTATAGGGGATTTATAGGGGATTTATAGGGGAATTCCAGCCCCCCACCAGCCCCACGGGCCAGACCGACACGCCGCGCGTGCTGCGCATCTTGGGGGTGAGAAATGGGGGAAAAACAGGGAAAAATGGGGTTTTATAGGGGATTTATAGGGGAATTCCAGCCCTCCACCAGCCCCACGGGCCAGACTGACATGCTGCAGGTGCTGTGCATCTGTGGGGAAAAAATGGGAGTAAAACAGGGAAAAATGGGGAAAAAATGGGGTTTTATAGGGGATTTATAGGGGATTTATAGGGGATTTATAGGGGATTTATAGGGGAATTCCAGCCCCCCACCAGCCCCACGGGCCAGACCGACACGCCGCGCGTGCTGCGCATCTGGGGGGTGAGAAATGGGGGAAAAACAGGGAAAAAACGGGAAAAAATGGGGTTTTATAGGGGATTTATAGGGGATTTATAGGGGAATTCCAGCCCCCCACCAGCCCCATGGGCCAGACCGACACGCCACGCGTGCTGCGCATCTGGGGGGTGAGAAATGGGGGAAAAACAGGGAAAAAACGGGAAAAAATGGGGTTTTATAGGGGATTTATAGGGGATTTATAGGGGAATTCCAGCCCCCCACCAGCCCCATGGGCCAGACCGACACGCCACGCGTGCTGCGCATCTGGGGGGTGAGAAATGGGGGAAAAACAGGGAAAAACGGGAAAAAATGGGGTTTTATAGGGGATTTATAGGGGATTTATAGGGGAATTCCAGCCCCCCACCAGCCCCACGGGCCAGACCGACACGCCGCGCGTGCTGCGCATCTGGGGGGTGAGAAATGGGGGAAAAACAGGGAAAAATGGGGGAAAAATGGGGTTTTATAGGGGATTTATAGGGGATTTATAGGGGAATTCCAGCCCCCCACCAGCCCCACGGGCCAGACCGACACGCCACGCGTGCTGCGCATCTGGGGGGCAAAAATGGGAGTAAAACAGGGAAAAAACGGGAAAAAATGGGGTTTTATAGGGGATTTATAGGGGATTTATAGGGGAATTCCAGCCCCCCACCAGCCCCACGGGCCAGACCAACACGCCGCGCTTGCTGCGCATCTGGGGGGTGAGAAATGGGGGAAAAACAGGGAAAAATGGGGAAAAATGGGGTTTTATAGGGGATTTATAGGGGATTTATAGGGGAATTCCAGCCCCCCACCAGCCCCATGGGCCAGACCGACACGCCGCGCGTGCTGCGCATCTGGGGGGTGAGAAATGGGGGAAAAACAGGGAAAAATGGGGTTTTATAGGGGATTTATAGGGGAATTCCAGCCCTCCACCAGCCCCACGGGCCAGACTGACATGCTGCAGGTGCTGTGCATCTGTGGGGAAAAAATGGGAGTAAAACAGGGAAAAATGGGGAAAAAATGGGGTTTTATAGGGGATTTATAGGGGATTTATAGGGGATTTATAGGGGATTTATAGGGGAATTCCAGCCCCCCACCAGCCCCACGGGCCAGACCGACACGCCGCGCGTGCTGCGCATCTGGGGGGTGAGAAATGGGGGAAAAACAGGGAAAAATGGGGAAAAAATGGGGTTTTATAGGGGATTTATAGGGGAATTCCAGCCCCCCACCAGCCCCACGGGCCAGACCGACAAGCCGCGCGTGCTGCGCATCTGGGGGGTGAGAAATGGGGGAAAAACAGGGAAAAATGGGGAAAAAATGGGGTTTTATAGGGGATTTATAGGGGAATTCCAGCCCCCCACCAGCCCCACGGGCCAGACAGACCACCACGGGTGTTGCGCATCTAGAGGGAGAAATGGGAGAAAATGGGGTTTGTAGGGGATTTAGAGGGGTTTATAGGGGAATTCCAGTGGGATTTTTTTTGGGATTTTCAGGTTTTTTTCAGAATCTTCGGGATTTTCCCGGGGATTTCCTGGCTGTGAGTGTTGAGGGGGATTTGAACCATTCTGGGTGAGTTTGGGCTTTCTCGGGTGCGATTTTTTTGAGGATTTTGGGATTTTTGGGGGGGATTTTTGCATTTTTTTCGGGATTTTCCCGGGGATTCCTCCCACCTCCTCGAAGAGCCGCAGGCTGTAGGTGTTGTCGTCGTCGGCGAAGTAGACGACGCCGGGCTCGTCGGCGCGGCGCGTGTCCCGCAGCCAGCGCAGCGCCCGGTTCCGCTGCTCGGCCCCGCGCGGGAACAGCCAGGACGGGGCCCCGGGGCCCGCCCGCAGCTCGGGGGGGGTCTCGGCGCTCAGGTGGGTGAAGGAGACCCCCGAGGCCGCCAGGACCCCCCCGACCAGCGCCGAGGGGGCGGCGGCGTCCTCCACCACCACCCAGTGCAGGGCGGGGACGTGGAGCAGAGTCTGGGACAGGCGCACCAGCTCCGCCTTCTGCACCGGCCTGGGGGGGGCACGGGGGGGTTCAAATGGGGTTGGGGGTGGCCCGGGGATCCCAGGGGGTCGGGGGGGTTCAGGGGAGGGGGCTCAGGTTGGGTTAAGGGGGGTAAAAGGGGCTGGGGGTTGTGGCAGTTCGGCCTTCTGCAGCGGTCTGGGGGCAATGGGGGGGGTTAAAATGGGGCTGGGGGCAATGGGGGGGTTAAAATGGGGCTGGGGGCAATGGGGGGGGTTAAAATGGGGCTGGGGGCAATGGGGGGTTAAAATGGGGCTGGGGTCTGGCAGTGGGGAGGGTTAAAATGGGTCTGGGGCGTTAAAACGGGTCTGGGGGGACAATGGGGGAGGTAAAATGGGGCTGGGGGCAGCCTGGGGAGGGGTTAAAATGGGTCTGAGAGGGTTAAAATGGGTCTGGGAGTGGCCTGGGGGACTAAAATGGGTCGGGGGCGCAATGGAGGGGTTAAAATGGGTCTAGGGGGGTTAAAATGGGTCTGGGGGTCCTGGGGATTGGGGGCAGTGGGGCAGGGAGCTCAGGGCCACTTGGGGGGGTGCAATGGGTCTGGGGGCTCACCTGGCGTAGGTCGGGGTCACCACGTAGATCGGGGGCAGCCCCTCCCCCCCCGGGACCCCCCCGGAGCGGCCCCGGCGACGTTCGGGCTCAGGGTGGGGGCAGGGACAGGGCCGGCCTGAGGGGGAGGGGGCGTCAGGGACCCCCAAACCCACCCAGGGACCCCCAAAACCCTCCCCAGATAAACCCAGGGACCCCCAAAATCCACCCCAAACCCACCACCCCAAATAAACCCAGGGGCCTCAGGAACCCCCAAACCCACCCCAAATAAGCCCAGGGGCCTCAGGAACCCCCAAACCCACCCCAAATAAGCCCAGGGGCCCCCAAACCCACATACCTCCCTAAAATCTCCCCCAGACCCACCAAATCCTCTCAAGCCTCCTCAGATCCCTCCCAAATCCCCTCAGACCTCCCCAAACCCTCCCAAAATCGCCCCCAGCCCCCCCCCCCGGCTCTCACCGAGCTCCCGCAGGGCGCAGAAGAGCCCCACGAGCGACACCACGAAATAAACGAGGAAAACGTTCCTGAGCCGCAGCCGCATCGCGGAGGGGGGCCGGGGGGTCCTGGGGGGGCTCTCAGGGGGTCCCGGGAGCCTTCAGGGGGTCCCGCTTTCACATCTTCCCCTCCCCCGGGGGTCTTCAGCGGCTCTTCCCAGTGCTCCCAGTTGCCCCCCGCCAGTCCCAGTTCATTCCCAGTCCCCGTTCACTCCCAGTGCGGACGTGGCGCTGCGGCCGGCCCGGCCCCGGGGGGTATCCGGGGGGTTTCTGGCTTTGCCGGGGGTCCCTGAGGAGGGGTCGGGGGATGGGGGAGGGGGGTCCCGGTGTGAGGGGGGCGGGGCCGGTGCCGCTTTCGGGGGCGCGGAGGCTCCGGTGGAGTAGCACTTCCGGTCTGACGGCAGCTTCCGGTCCCCCCTCACAATGCTTCCCCCCCGCCCCGCCTCACGCGGATGAAAAAGTTCCGGTGGGGGGGGTGGGGGTCGCAAGAAAGGTTCCGGCCTCCCCCCGACCCCCCCCCCCCCACGCTGATCGAGATTCCCAACATTCCCCAAATTCCCGTTTTTTATTTGGTTTTATTTCGTGTTTTATCAAAACTCCGCGCGGCGCCGCGCCTCTTTCCCCCCCCCCCCCCCCCCCAACCCCCCTGTGCAGCGGGGGGGGGGGGGACCCGGCTCTGCCTCCCCCCCACCAAAGAGGGGGGAGGGGTCCCCAAACCCCCCCCCGAGACCCTCCCGGGCTGGGGGAGGGGCGGGCAAAAAGGGGAGGGGGCGTGGGGGGGGGCGCACACAGAGCTTTGGTCCCCAACCCCTCCTCGACACGACCCCCACCCAAATTTTGGGGGGAAACCCCAATTTAGGGGGTTTCAGACCCCTCTAAATCCCCCTAATTTGGGGGGGGGGAGCAGAGTCACACCCAAACCTTGAATTTGGGGGCTCAGAGACCCCAAATTTGGGGTAAAATTGGGGGGGAGGGGCTCAACCTGTGATTTGGGGGTGGTCTCACCCCTCATTTGGGCAGGGTCTGACCCCCCATTTGGGGGGGCTCAATCCTCATTTTGGGGGGGACTGACCCCTCATTTTGGGGGGGGTCACAACCCCTAATTTGGAGGGGTTCCATCCTCATTTTGGGGAGGGGCTCACCCCTCATCCTGGGGGACTCAACCCCCCCCCACCCCCAATTCTGGGCTCCTCAAACAGCGGCGGCCGCTGGGGTTTTTTTGGGGGGGGATTTGAGGTTTTTTGGGGGGCTCTGGGGGGGCCCAGGGGGTTCAGGGAATTTTGGGGGGTGGTCCGGGGGCCCCCCCCCCGTCCATTATCGCAGGGAGATGCTCCAGTCGGCCCCAATGGGGACCCCAGGGCGCCGCAGGGTCAGCACCGAGCGCTCGGGGTCGTGCTGGAAATGCAGCGAGCTCTGGGAACCGTCTGCAGATGGAGACACAAAATTCGGGGTCAGGGACCCCAAAAATTCATCAGGAATGTAAAAAACTCAGAGGAATCATAAAACTCCAGCTCACTGACCCCGAGAACCCATCAAGAACACAAAATGCTCCTCAGAAACCCCAAATTCTTCGTGAGGGACCTTGAATTCCCCTCTGGGACCCCAATTCCCCTCAGAAACCATAAAATTCCCTCAAGGACAACAAAATTTCTCTCAAGGATCCCAAATTCTCCCTCAAGGACCCCAAAAACCCCTCAGAAACCCCAAAGTCTCCTCAGGATCTTCCAAAATCCACCCTCCTCCCCCAAACCCCTCAATGTCCATCCTGAGCCAGGCGCTCTCCAGCCACTCCACCCCCAGGATGACCCCTCCAAAACCCCCCAAAACCTACCCTAAAACCCCCAAAACCCACCCTAAAACCCCAAAACTCCCCCAAAACCCCCCTCACCTTGGGTGGTCAGCAGGGCGCTCTCCGGCCGCCCCACCCCCAGGATGACCACTCGCTCCAGCCAGGCTGGGCTGGACATGGACCCGCGGGGGTCAGCAGAGCTGGGGGGACAGAGGGGTCACAAGGAGGGTCACAGCCCCCCAAAAATCACCCCTGATCCCTCACCCCCATCACAGACAGGGCCCACGAGAAACGGGGGTTTGGGGACACCCTAGAGGTATTTTTGGGATATTTTGGGGCTGTTTTGGGTACCTGTCCATAAAGGTTCCTAGGAGGTGTTTGGGGTGAGTTCAGGGGTATGTTTAGGGTATTTTTGTACACACAGCTGTGAGGGTGCCTGGAGCTGTTTGGGGGGTATTTTTGGGTTGTTTTGGGGATATTTTAGGACCATGTTTGGAGTATTTTGGGTACATGACTGTGAAGGCTCTTAGGAGTTGTTTCGGGGTGGATTTGAGGGATATTTTTCAGTATTTGGGGGTATTTTTGGGCTGCTTTTTTCACTCCTGTTTCCCACACTTTTTCTCTCCTCGCGTTTTCCCGCCCTTTTTGTCCCCTCACGTTTTCCCGCCCTTTTTGTCCCCTCACGTTTTCCCGCCCTTTTTGTCCCCTCACGTTTTCCCGCCCTTTTTGTCCCCTCACGTTTTCCCGCCCTTTTTGTCCCCTCACGTTTTCCTGCCCTTTTTCTCCCCTCACGTTTTCCTGCCCTTTTTGTCCCCTCATGTTTCCATTTTTCCCCTTACATTTCCTGCCCTTTTTTTCCCCTTTGTTTATGGGATTTTTGTGTACCTGCCTGGGAGGTTTTTTTGGGGCAGTTTTGGGGCTACTTTAGGGGATTTTTTGGATAGCTGGCAGTCAGGTTACCCTGGGGCTGCTTCAGGTGGGATTTCTGGAATACTTTAGGGTATTTTAGGCTGGTTTTGGGATATTTTGGGTACCTGGAGGTGAGAGTGCCATTGGCAAAGTGGAAGTGCCGGTGCAGGAATGCATTTTTGGTGGCGTAGTCGAAGCTGATTCCATCATCCACATACAGATCCCCTTGTGCCGTGCCCTGGGGGATAAAAGGGGGTTTGGGGGGATCCCAAGAGGGGTTTTGGGGGCAAATGAGGGGTCTGGAGGTATCTCAGAGGGTTTTTGAGGGTCCCAGGGAGAGTTTTTGGGGTCCCTGAAGGGAGATTCAGGGTTCCTGCATTCACCTGGGAGGGATCTGGGGGGGGTTTCAGGGTTCCTGGTGGGGGTTTTGGGGTTCCCACACTCACCTGGGAAGTGTCTGGGGGTGTTTTGTGGACCCTGAGGGGGATTTGGGGTCCCTGCACTCACCTGGGAGGGGTCTGGAGAGGTTTTGGGGTTCCTGGTGGGGGTTTTGGGGTCCCTACACTCACCTGGGAGAGGTCTGGAGAGGTTTTGGGGTTCCTGGTGGGGGTTTTGGGGTCCCTACACTCACCTGGGAGAGGTCTGGAGAGGTTTTGGGGTTCCTGGTGGGGGTTTTGGGGTCCCTACACTCACCTGGGGGCTCAGGGCCACATAGAGGGTGAAGGGGTCGCCCTTCATGGCCTCAGTGGAGCGGCGAGGCCGGTCCTGGCGTGGGATCACCGTCCCCCCTCGCTGGAACACCGGGATCTGGTGGAGCATGGGGGGGGTCAGCACCCCAAAAACCCCATTAAAAAAACCCAAATCCCCCCAAAAACCCCATTTAAAAAACCCAAATCTCCCCAAACCCTGCCCAAAAAAACCCCAAATCCCCCAGGTCACTCCCAGTGCTTGAGATGATTTTGACCACTATCCCCGCCCGCACTGGAACACAAGGATCTGGGGGGATTCAGATTTTTGGAGTCTCCAGGGGGATTTTGGGGTCGCCATGGAAGTTCTGGGGTCTCCAGGGAGGTTTTTGGGGTCCCAAGCCCCTCCACACACCCCTTGAGCTCCCCCAAAACAACCCATGGTGCTGAGGGTGACGGGCACCACACTCCCCATGGGGGAAGAGGGAGATCAGGGGAGGATTTTGGGGTGTCCAGGGGGAATATTGGGGGTTCCAAGGGCAGTTTTAGGGTCTCATGGGGGTTTTGGGGTCCCAGCATCCCCCCAAACCCCTTGAGCCCCCCCAGAAACCCACGGTGCTGAGGGTGACGGGCACATAGAGGGTCTGGGGCGCCCGGTGCTGCTCGTGGGTCTCTTCATTGTACCAGACCTGGGGGTGAAATTTAGGGTTCAGGGGGGTCCTGCGCCCCAAGAAAACCCTAAAAATCACCGCAAAAGGGCTCACTCACCTCTCCTTCCCCAGGCAGGTACACGTTGACCCCGCGGGCGCCCGACTCTGTCACGGGGTGCACCAGGAGCACCCGGTCTGGGGGACAGGGGTCAGCAAGGGGAAACCCCAAAAATGACCCCAAAAGGGATCCTAAAAGGGGTCAAGGACCCCAGAAAGGGAGTCAGGGACTCCCCCTCACCGATCATGTACTGGTCATCCATGGCGAAGGTGTGGGGGTCATCCGGGAATTCCATCCACAGGGGCCTGGGGGGGACAGTGGGGTTTGGGGTCAGGGGGATCTGGGGGCATTTTGGGGGTTTCGGATTAGGGGGATTTGGGGTCAGGGGGTTTGGGGATGTTTTGGGGTCAGAGGGTCTGAGGTCAGGAATTTGGAGTCATCAGGGTTTGGGAGCAGGCGTCTAGGACGGGGCGGTTTGGGGTCAGAGGTTTGGGTTCAGGGGATTTGGGGTTATCCTGGATGGACTGGGGGTTACCCAGGTAGATTTTAGGGATGAATTTGGGGGTTTTGGGGTGGATTTGGGGTTTTTGGGGTGGCACACCTCATGACAGGGATGCCCTGGCAGTGGCAGCGGTACAAGGCTGTGTACCATGTCAGGAACAGGGGATTTTGGAGTTATCTCTGGTAGGATTTGCTGTATCTCACATGGGTTTTTGGGGTGGATTCAGGGTTACCCAGGTAGGTTTTTGAGGTGGATTTGGGGTTTTTGGGGCGGCACACCTCATGACAGGGATGCCCTGGAAATGGCAGTGGTAGAAGGCCGTGTACCATGTTAAGATCAGAGGGGTTTGGGGTTATCTCAGGTAGGATATGCTGTATTTTTGGGGTGGATTTGGGGTTTTTGGGGCGGCACACCTCATGACGGGGATGCCCTGGCGGTGGCAGTGGTAGAAGGCCGTGTACCACGTCGGGAGCAGGGCGTAGCGGCGCCGCAGCGCGGCCCTGACCAGCGCCAGGTGCTCGGGGCTCAGCAGCCACGGCTCGCGCCGCGCCGTGTCCAGGTGGGCGTGGGCGCGGAAGAAGGGCTGGAACGCCCCGGCCTGGTACCAGCGCACCTGCAGCTCCGGGCCCGGGTTCTGGAAGAAGCCGCCCACGTCCGCTGCCAACGGGGCAGGGGTGGCAGTGAGCCCTGGTCCTGAGCCTGCTCCCAGTCCCACATCCTGGTGCTGGCCCTGATCCCAATCCTGGTCTCAATCCTGGTCCTGGCCCTGGCCCTGACCCCAATCCTGGTCTCAATCCTGGTCCTGATCCCAATCCTGCCCCCAGTCCTGATCCCATTCCTAATCCCTGTCCCAGCTCTGATCCTAGATCCTGGACCTGACCCAGATCCCAATCCTGGTCCTGGTCTCAAACCCCTCCTGATCCCAGCCAGCCCTTGTTCCATTCCCATTCCAGATCCCAGCTCCAATCCTATCCATGACCCCATTCCCCATCCCATATCCCAATCCCATATCCCAATCCCAGCATTCCCAGTACTCCCAGTTTGGCTCACCCCCGCAGAAGGCCAGCCCAGCCAGCCCGAAGCTCAGGCACATGGGGATGGAGATCCGCAGGTGCTCCCAGTCGGCCGTGTTGTCCCCGGTCCAAACCGCACCTGGGGAGTTTGGGGGGGTCAGGGGGGGTTCCCCTCAATCCTGAACCCCCCCACAATTTCCAGGATTTGCCCAAAATCCCAGGATTTCCCCCCAGGCCTCACCGTAGCGCTGGGAGCCGGCGAAGAAGGCGCGGCTGAGCACGAAGGGTCGGAGCCGCCCCCCCGAGCGCCGGATCAGCCCCTCGGCCGTGGCCTTGTGCTGGGAACAGGGAAAAGGGGGTCAGCCACCCCAAACCCGACCCCAAAGGGGGCTAAAGGGGTTTGGGGGAAATGAAGCCAGAATTGAGAGGGTTTGGGGGGACCTAAAGGGTGTTTGAGGGGCCTAAAAGGGGTTTGTGGGGGTGTAGAACAGTTTGGGGGCTCCTAAAGGGGTTTGAGGGGTCCTAAATGGGTGTTTGGGGGGGCCTAAAAAGGGTTTGGAGGAGCCTGAAGGGGTTTGGGGGGTCCTGAAGCAGTTTGGGGGCTCTGAAGGGATTTGGGGGGGAAATTAATGGGGAACTGGAGGGGCCCAAAAGGGGTGAGAGAGAGTCCTAAAGAGGTTTGGGGGGCTCTGGGAGGTTGGAATTTTTTTGGGGCTCCTTCAGAAGTTTTGGGGGTGCCCCTGTGAGGATTTAAGGGCATCTCAGAGGATTTGTGGGGGAGGGTCCCAGAAGATTTGGGGGGGGGGGTCTCACCATACAGAGCCCACAGATGCTCCCAGCCCCCAAACTGCCCAAGGTTTAGGGAGGGTCCCTGAGGGGTTTGGGTGGCTCTGGGAGATTGGGATTTTTTTTTTGGGTCTCTGTGGGATTTTGGGGTTGTCCCTGTGGGGTTTTGGGGGGGGGGGGTCTCACCACGTAGAGCCCGTAGATGTTGTGCAGCTCACGGTGCTCCCAGCCCCCAAAGTGCCGCGCGTCCTTGTGCATCGTCACCTCGGGGCCGCTGAACACCGACGGCTCGTTCATGTCATTCCACGTGTACAGCGCCTCCGTGGAGCCCTGGGGGAGCCCCAGATCAGTGGGGGGACCCCAAAAATATGGGGAGGGGGGGGGGTTCTGAAACCCTCCCAGGGGATCCCCAAAATCGGGGCGGAAAGCCAAGGTGGGGTCTCCAAAAAGGCACTGAGGGGAAAGGGTGCGAGGGAGAAAGGGGTGAGGAGAGGTTTGTGGGGATTCTCTAAAACTAGAGAGGGCTTCGGGCTCAGGAAAGCCCAAAAAATCAGCAGGGAAACCCCAAAAATATGGGGGGGATTCTGCAAGTGCCAGGCGGTTCCCCAAAATCCCCCCTAAAAGATGGAGGGATTCTCCAAGGGGAGGATGGTGCAAGGGGGAAAAGGGTGAAGAGAGGAATTTGTGAAGGGGGGGTCTCCAGGGTTTTGGGAATGCTTTGAGGGGAGGCTCTGGAGGGTCTGACAGAAATCTGGGGGGGTTGGACAGAGATTTTGGGGGGTCCCCACCTCATACTGGTCGAAGGCAAACATGTTCGCCCACCACTCGCGCATCTCGGGGTTCGTGAAGTCGGGGTACGCCGAAGAGCCTGGGGGGCACGGGGGGGGGGGCTTGTGACCCCCCCTGGACTCCCCAAAACCACCCCAAAACCACCCCAAAATCCCCCCAGCCCCACTGACTGGACCAACACCAGCCTTTGTAGCCACTGCCATCCTCAGTATTGATGTGGAACTCCCTGAGACCACCCCAAAATCCCTTCAGGAGCTCCCAAAGCTCCCAGAAAATCCCCTAAAACCCCTCGAGGACCCCCCAGATCCCCCCCCAGCCCCACTGACCGGGCCAGCACCAGCCCTCGTAGTCGTTGCCGTCCTTGGTTTTGACGAAGAGGCCTCGCGCCCGCAGCTCCGTGTGCACCCGGTACCCCCCGTCCACCTTGATGTGCGGGTCCACGATGCTGACCATCTGTGGGGCAGCGGCCAGGGGTGAGTGACCACCGGGCAGTGGCCAGGGAGGCAGTAACCAAGGGAACGTTCCCAATCCCAATCCCACCCCATTCCCAATCCCCTCCCTGCATTTCCAGCCTGCCAGGCGCTCCAGCATGCCCCGGGGGTTGGGGAATTTGGCAGGATTTGGCAGGATCCCATTTCCAATCCTGCTCCCACCCCAATCCCATTCCCAATCCTGCTCCCACCCCAATCCCATCCCAACCCCGTTCCCGTCCCACCCTGCGTTTCCGGGCCGCCAGGCGCTCCAGCATGCCCCGAGGGTTGGGGAATTTGGCAGGGTCCCAGGTGAAGTAGCGCTTGCCGTCGGCGTGCTCGATGTCCAGCCAGAGCACGTCCAGGGGCAGCTCGTGCTCCTCGAATCCCCTCTCCACGGCCTCCACGTCCGCCTCGTCCTGGTAATTCCAGCGGCTCTGGTGGTAGCCCAGGGAGAAGAGCGGGGGCAGCGCCTGTGTGCCTGGGCAAGGGGTGGGAACAAGGGTGAAATCCCCTAAATCAGCCCTAAAAATGGGCATGGGGCACAGCCAGATGGGAGAGATCCCCTAAAATAATCCTAAAAATGGGGGCACGGTGAAAATGCCTTGAAAATAACCCTAAAAGTGGAGATAGGGTGGGAATCCCCTGAAAATAATCCTAAAAATGGGAATGGGGTGGGAATGTTCTGAAAATAACTCTAAAAGTGGGAATAGGGTGGGAATCCCCTGAAAATAACCCTAAAAGTGGGAACAGGGTGAGAATCCCCTGAAAACCCTAAAAGTGGGAATAAGGTGGGAATCCCCTGAAACTCAGAACGGGGCAGAAATTTTCTGCAAATAACTCTAGAAACAGAAACTGGACAACATCAAAGTTGAGAAATCCCCCAAAAACTCCCGTGAGAATGGGAATGGGGTTGAAAGAGAAAAATTCACAGTGTCCCCACTGTCCTGTACCAGTCGGGGCTCTATTCTGGTGTCCCTGTCCCCATCCCAGTGTCCCCAGTGTCCCATACTGGTCAGGGCTCTGTTCTGGTGTCCCTGTCCCCATCCCAGTGTCCCCATCCCAGTGTCCCCAGTGTCCCCAGCGGCCCGTACCGGTCAGTCTCCCGTACTGGGCAGTGACGTCGGCGGGCCGCGGCCCCAGCAGCAGGAAGACGTCGATGACGCCGCTCTCGGACATCCAGCGCACCTCGGTCTGGGGGGTCTCACCTCCCCCCTGCATGTAATCCAGGAGCTTCCCAAAAAGGGTCTGGGGGTGGGACAGGGGGTCAGCAACCCCAAATTCCCACTGAGGTAACCAGACACCCCCGCAAACCACCCCAAAGTCCCCCTCTCGGACTTTCCCAGACGTGTTAGAGCTGATGTCCACCCTGGTCTTGGCCCCTCAGGGACCCCAGATCCCCTAAATCCCCTCCAGAACACCCTAAATCCCCCTCCTGGATCTTTCTAGCAGTGTTGGAGCCCCCCAAGAACCCCAAAACCTACCCAGGACCCCCAAACCTCCCCCAAACCCTCCCAAACCTCCTCAAACCTCCCCCAAACCCCCCGAGACCTCCCTGCTGGACATTCCCAACTGTGTTGGAGCTGATGTCCACCCAGGACCCACAAACCCACCCAGAACCCTCCCTAGACCCCCCCTGCCGGACCTTCCCGGCCGTGTTGGAGCCGATGTCCACGCAGGACCCCCAAACCCAGCCAGGACCCCCCAAAACCTCCCCCAAACCTCCCCAGACCCCCCTGCCAGACCTTCCCGGCCGTGTTGGAGCCGATGTCCACCCAGGTCTCGGCGGCGTTGAGCCAGAAGATGCCGAGGCTGAGGCGGGGCCGGTGGGCGAGCAGCAGCGGCACCGAGCCGTACAGAGCCATGGGCGTGAACACCTCGTACTGGAACACGTCCAGGTTGTACAGGCGGTACGGGTCACCCCCCCTGGGGACACGGGGACAGTCAGGGACACTGCCAGGGGGTCAGGGACACACCCCAGGGCTGTACAGGCTCTATGGGTCACCTCCCCCAGGGGACATCTGGGATATGGGGGCAGGCTCAGGGACACCCCCACGATGTCACTGTCACCCCATGAAGCCACCATCACTGCCATCCCCACACAGCATCGCTGTCACTGACACCCTGCTGCTGTCACTGTCACTGTCACCCCAGTGTTCCTGTCCTCCCACAGTGACACCACCCCCTCAGTGCCACCATCCCCCTCATCTCGCTCCTGTACCCCCACATCCCCGTGTCCCCGTGTTGTCCCCATCTCTGTGTCACCCCAATATCCCCGTGGTGTCCCCAACATCCCTGTGGTGTCCCCAATGTCCCCGTGGTGTCCCCAACATCCCCGTGGTGTCCCCAATGTCCCCGTGGTGTCCCCAACATCCCTGTGGTGTCCCCGGTGTCCCCGCTCACTCGGTGGGGCGCAGCCGCAGGCTCTCGGCGTGCTCGGGGATGCCGTACACGTGCTCGAATCCGGGCAGGGAGAAATCCAACCCCACCGAGGTGGGTCCTGCAGGGAGGGGTTGGGGGGGTCACAGGGGTCCCCCATGCCCCCCTCCCGTGTCCCCAAGTGTCCCCAAGCGTCCCCAGCTGTCCCCACCATAGGGTTTGCTGTCCGTGTGCGTCTTGAACGTCTCCTCCCACGCCCCCGGCTCCTCCTCGGGCTCTGCCGGCGGCTCCACGGGCTGGGGGGGGACAAATCCTGTCAGGAATGGGGGGACCCCTCCCCCAAAAAAATGGGGGGAGGGTTTACTCTGGGGTGTCCCCCCCCAGTCCTTGTCACCTTGTCGCTCTGGGTGCTGCCAGCGCCGTCCTCGGGCCCCTCCTGCGCCGCCCCCTCCTCGCCCGGGGGGTCCTTGGGGGGGTCCCTGTGGGAATTTGGGGTCCTGGGGTGCCCCAAAGGGGGGGGCAGGGGGGCGACAGGGACAAGGGGCATCCCCAAGACCCCGAATTTTGGGGGGACCAGGACCCCCCTCAGCTGCTCCTGCCCACTCTGGGTGGGGGGGTGGGGGTGTAGGGGTGGGGGGAAATCTCCTCATTTTTGGGGTGCACAGACCCCTGCCAGCTACACCTAACCCTTCAATTTGGGGGTGCACAGACCCCCCTTAGCTACACCTGACCCTTCAATTTGGGGAGGGGGGCACAGACCCCCTCCCTGACTACTCCAGCCCCCTCCCCAATTTTGGGGGCCACAACAACCCCCCCCAAGCTGCTCCTACTCCCCGTTTTGGGGGGGATTTGAAGTCCCCCAGTTCCTCCTACCCCCTCCCACCGTGCTGAGGGGGGGATCCCTTTTTGAGGGGGGGTCCGGGGGACTTTGGGGGCGCAGGGACGGCGGCGATTCCATGGATTTACCTACGGAAAAGGCTCTTGATCCTATCCCACACAGAACTAACTTTATCCGCCAGACTGGGGGTGGGGGGCACCAAAACAGAAACACAGAGAGTCAGCGCGGCCCCCCCGGCCCGCGGGAACCCCCTGGGCTGGGGGGGCCACCCCGACCCCCTCTGCGCTTCGGGGGACACCCCCCACCCCACCCTGAGCCCTGCGGGGGGATTTGGGGGTTTTTTTTAGGGTTTTTCAAAGGGGTTTTGAGCCTTTTTTGAGGGTTTCTTCCGTACGTTTTTTTTTTTTTAGGATTTTGAAAGTTTTTAAGATTTTTTTTTAGGAGCTTTTCTGGGAGTTTTGAAGGTATTTGAGGGTTTTTTAGGAGGATTTTTGGGGGGTTTTGAAAGTTTCTGAGTTTTTTAGGAATTTTTTGGGGGGGTTTGAAGGTTTTTGAGCACTTTTTAAAGGGTTTTTGGGGGTGGTTTTGAAGGGTTTTGAGTGTTTTTTGATTATTTTTGTGGAATTTTGAAGATTTTTGAGGTTTTTTTAGGAATTTTTGGGAAGGTTTTAAAGGTTTTTGAGGATTTTTTGAGGGATTATTTTTAGGATTTAGAAGATCTTTGGAAGTTTTTTTTAAGGTCTTTTTGGTGATTTTAAAGGTTTTTTGAGGGCTTTTTGAAAGTTTTTTTTTTTAGGATTTTGAAGATTTTTTGAGAGTGTTTTTTTTGGGGATTTTGAAGGTTTTTGAGCATTTTTTTGAGGTTTTTTTTTAGGAATTTGAAGGTTTTCTGAGGGCTATTTTTAGGAGTTTGAAGGTTTTCTGAGGGTTTTTCAGGGTTTGGGGTCACTCACGAGTCCCGGCGGCGCCGCTGGTGCTCGAAGACGAGGAGGCCGCGGGCGTTGACGCTGCAGAGCAGCTCCCGCTGCCGCAGCAGGTCCAGGCGGAACGGCCGCTCCGTCACCAGCAGCCGGTGGCCCCCGGGGCCCAGGGACAGCTCCAGGGTCCCCTCGTCACGGCCTGTCACCTCCAGCCTGGGGACAGTGGTGTTTGTCACCATCCCTGGGCTTTGTCACCACCCCAGGGCTTTGTCACCATCCCCAGGGCACGCCGGGCTTTGTCACCATCCCAGGGCTTTGTCACCATCCCAGGGCTTTGTCACCATCCCCAGGGCACCCCGGGCTTTGTCACCACCCCAGGGCTTTGTCACCATCCCAGGGCACCCCGGGCTTTGTCACCACCCCAGGGCTTTGTCACCATCCCAGGGCACTCCAGGCTTTGTCACTGTCCCAGGGCACCCCAGAGAACCACGACTGCCACCCCGGGGCAGCTCTGGGGTGTCCTGGTCACGGCCTGGGGACAGCGGCCATCAGGGGTGGCAGTGTCCCCTGTCCTTCAGGGGGTGGCTCTGACCTCCTCCTGTGTCCCCATGTGTCCCCATGTCCCCTCACCTCTCGGCAGGCGGCTCCCCCAGCAGCCATTGGGGATGGGTGGCAGTGTCCCCATGTGTCCCCATGTCCCCTCACCTCTCGGCAGGCGGCTCCCCCAGCAGCCATTGGGGATGGGTGGCAGTGTCCCTGTGTCCCCATGTGTCCCCATGTCCCCTCACCTCTCGGCAGGCGGCTCCCCCAGCAGCCATTGGGGATGGGTGGCAGTGTCCCCATGTGTCCCCATGTCCCCTCACCTCTCGGCAGGCGGCTCCCCCAGCAGCCATTGGGGATGGGTGGCAGTGTCCCTGTGTCCCCATGTGTCCCCATGTCCCCTCACCTCTCGGCAGGTGGCTCCCCCAGCAGCCATTGGGGATGGGTGGCAGTGTCCCCATGTGTCCCCATGTCCCCTCACCTCTCGGCAGGCGGCTCCCCCAGCAGCCATTGGGGATGGGTGGCAGTGTCCCCATGTGTCCCCATGTCCCCTCACCTCTCGGCAGGCGGCTCCCCCAGCAGCCATTGGGGATGGGTGGCAGTGTCCCCATGTGTCCCCACGTCCCCTCACCTCTCGGCAGGCGGCTCCCCCAGCAGCACGTCGGGCACGTGGTAGCGGGGCCGCAGCGGGGCCAGCTCCTGGATGCGCAAGCGCGTCACGTTCCCGGTGAGCCCCCACAGCTCCAGCAGCAGCGGCACCTGCGGGGACAGCGGTGGCACCTGGGGCTGGGGATTGGCACCTGGGGCTGGGGACAGCATCACCTGGGGCTGGGGATTGGCACCTGGGGCTGGGGACAGCATCACCTGGGGCTGGGAATTGGCACCTGGGGCTGGGGACATGAGGACAGTGGCACCTGAGGCAGGGGACACAGGGACAGTGGTACCTGGGGGCCCCCACACCTCCCGCAGCAGTGACACCTGAACGGCGGGGACAGGGACAAGGCCAGCTAGGCACAGAGACACCTGAGACCCCCCCAGTGTCCCCGTGTCCCCTCACCTGGGTGGCCTCGGTGACCACCTGGATCCTGTGAGCCCTGTGACCCCCCAGTGTCCCCGTGTCCCCTCACCTGGGTGGCCTCGGTGACCACCTGGATCCTGTGAGCCCTGTGACCCCCCAGTGTCCCCGTGTCCCCTCACCTGGGTGGCCTCGTTGACCAGCTGGATGGTGGCCACGTCGGGGCCGAGCTGCAGCGACTCCAGCAGCGCCCGGTACGGGGAGTTCCCGGGCTGGATCCGCCGCTGCCGCCTGGGGGGGCACAGGGAGGGGGGCCCTGAGTGACCCCCCGGGCTGAGCCCCCCAGATCCCCCCAGCCGTGCCCCCCCAGCCCCACACCTGCAGAAGCCGCTCTGCTCGCAGCTCTTGAAGTTGCCGCGGTCGACGGCGAGCGAGGCCCCGAGGCACAGGGTCAGCCAGAGCGGCCACCTGGGGGCACGGGGGGTCAGCACCCCAGAAACAGGGAGAGAGACCCCCAAAACAAACCTGGGGCACGGGGGGTCAGCACCCCAAAAACAGGGAGAGACCCCCAAAACAAACCTGAGGGGGTCAGCACCCCGAAAACGGGGAGAGAGACCCCCAAAACAAACCTGGGGCATGGGGGGTCAGCACCCCAAAAAAAGGGAGAGGACCCCCAAAACAAACCTGAAGGGGTCAGCACCCCAAAAACGGGGAGAGAGAGACCCCCAAAACAAACCTGAGGGGGTCAGCACCCCGAAAACAGGGAGAGGCCCCCCAAAACACACCTGGGGGCACGGTGGGTTTCAGTGCCCCGAAACCGGGGGACGCCCCCCCAAATCCCACCTGAGGGGGTCAGAACCCTGAAACCACCCAGAGACCTCCCCCAAACCCACCGGGGAACCCCAAAACCAGCGGGAGACCCCCCCCAAACCCACGGGGGGACACCGGGACACCCCAAATCCCCCCTCAGGTGGGCAAGGGGGTGGGTCAGAGAGCCCCAAAATCATTGGGGGGGCAGCAGGGACCCCCGAACATGGAGACGGGGGGGCACAGGGACCCCCCCCCAAAAAACACCTCAGGTGAGAACGGGGCGGTCCAGATCCCCCAAATGGCATCTGTGGGGGCATAGACCCCAAAAACCAGCGGGGGGGACACGGGGGGGGCATTGGGGGGGTAAGAGCTGGGGTAGGGACCCCCCCCAAACCCGCGGGGGGCACAGGGACTCCCCCCAAACCCACAGGGACACCCCGACCGGCACCCAGAGGCAGCAGGGGGGACATGGGGGGGGTCACAGAGCAGATTTCGGGGGGGTCCCGGGGGAATCTGAGGAGGAGGGTCCCACAGGGGCTGGGGGGGGGTCGGGGGTGTGTGGGGGGCTGGGCCGCAGCCCGGGCTCGAGGATTTGGGGGGGGTCCCGGGCACTCAAGGCCCGGCCGGGGGGGCCCGGGGGGGTTTTTGGGGCGGGGGGTCCCGTGGGGGGGTCGGGGGTGACTTTGGGGGTCCCGTGGGGGGGTGGGGGGGGGGTCGGGCCCCTGGCGCGCGCTCACCGCCCCAGCGCCGCCGCCATCTTGGATCCGGCCTGACCCTTGACCCCGCCCCCCTGCCCGACGCCGCCGCCTCCTATTGGCTGCGAGTGGCCACGCCCCCCTCCCCGCCCCGGCCACGCCCTCTCGAGGGGTTCCCGCCTTACCTGGTTGCCGGGGAGACCGAGGCCCCGCCCTCCCCGTGTTGTGATTCGCGGTCGAGGCTGGAGCGACGGCAGCACAACTCAATCAGAGCGCGGCTCGGGGAAGAGGCGAGAGCGCAGCGTGAGGACAGGACGGAAACCCAATGAAAGCGCGGGAACGCTGAGTGACACACTGTCTTGTCCAATCAGAATGCTGCTTTCAGCCGGTGCCCCGCCCACGAGGGCTTCCGTGGCAACGCCCCGCCTCCGCGCTCATGGAAACCACCGCCCTGGCGACCGCGGCCCGTCCTTTTCCGGAGAGCCAATCAGCAGCGCGGATTCCTGAGTGCCGGCAACCGCGGCCAATCAACAAACGTTTCTGACACAGCTTGGCCCGGTCATATTGAGTGACAGGTTGACTAACCAATGAGAGCGGAGTGGCGGCACGCCGGGGCCGCCAATCAGCGCGGGGGGGCGAGGCGTAGACAGGCCGCGGCTTTGTGGTGAGCGGGGCCGGGGGCGCTGGGGGGGAACCGGGACAAACTGGGACAAACTGGGACGGACTGGGACCGACCGGGGCCGACCCGGCTGGACTGAGGCCGAGCAGGACTCGTGGGGCCGGGCTGGGATTGACTGGGATGGGCCCCTGTGGGATTGACTGGGACCCAATGGGTCACAGGGCCAAACTGGGATGGACTGGGAGGAACTGGGATGGGACTGGGATGGACTGGGCTGGAACTGGGCCATACTGGGATGGGCTGAGCCGCACTGGGATTGCCCGGCAGGCCCAGCTCCTGCCCGTGTGCCCCCACCCAGTTCCAGCACCCCCACCCCGATGGGGTTCCCTGCGCTTTGATCCCGCTCTGATCCCCGTTTTTCCCCATTTCCCCCCATTTTCGAACCCCCCAATCCCGATGGAGTTCCCGGAGCACTGAGCACCCGTTTTCCCTGGGTTTTCCCATTTTTCGCAGCCCGATGGAGTACCCCCAGCACTGATTGCCCATTTCCCCTGTTAATTTCCCCATTTCCCCCCTGTTCTCCCTGTTCATTTCCCCATTTTTCCCCATTTATTTCCCCGTTTCCTCCATTCCCCGCAGCCCGATGGAGTTCCCCGAGCACTGATCGCCCATTTTCCCTGTTTCCCCCCGTTTATTTCCCCGTTTTTCCCCAGCCCGATGGAGTTCCCCGAGCACAGCCGGCAGCTGCTGCGGGGGCTGCGGGAGCAGCGCTCCCGGGGGATCCTGTGCGACTGCACGGTGCTGGTGGGCACCGCGCCCTTCCCGGCGCACCGGGCCGTGCTGGCCGCCTGCAGCTCCTTCTTCCACCTGTGCTACGCCGAGCCGGGCGGCGCGGGCGGGGCGCGGGGCGCCGTGGTGGCCCTCAACAGCGACATCGTCACGGCGCCCGCCTTCGCGCTGCTGCTGGAGTTCATGTACGAGGGGCGGCTGGCGCTGGCCGCCCCGCTGGAGGACGTGCTGGCCGCCGCCAGCTACCTGCACATGAACGACGTGGTCAAGCTGTGCAAGAAGAAGCTGCAGGCGCGGGGCCCGGCCGAGGCCGACAGCACCAAGCGGGAGGAGGACGCCGCCAGCCCGGCCCCGCCGCAGCCGCCGCCGCAGCCGCCGCTGCAGCCCCCGCCGGGCGACGCGGGGACGCCGCCGGAGCCGCCGCTGGTGGACGCGGCCGACACGACCCAGCCCGGGGTGGGCGGCGAGCGACCCCCGCCCAGCCCCAGCAGCTCCTGCGAGGCCGCGCCGGGACCCGGAGCCGCCGCCCCGTCCGCGGGCGGGGGTCCCTGGGCCGCGCCCCCCGGCCCCGCCGCTGTCATCAAGGCCGAGGCCATCGTGATCTCGGACGAGGAGCCCGACGGCGCCCGCCGCCCCGCCGCGCCCCCTCCTGCTCCTCCGCCGCCGCCGCCGCCGCCGCCGCCGCCTGCCCCGGGCCGAGCGGCGGGATTCGGGGAGGGGGCGGCGCTGGGCCCGGCGCTGGGGGGGCTGCGGGAGCCGCTGTTCCTGGCGCCGCTGGAGCCCCGCGGGGGTTTCGGGCTGTTCGCCGAGGAGGCCCCGACGTGCCCGACCTGCGGGAAGACGTTCTCGTGCTCGTACACGCTGCGGCGCCACGCCACCGTGCACACCCGCGAGCGGCCCTACGAGTGCCGCCACTGCCTGCGCTCCTACACGCAGTCCGGGGACCTGTACCGGCACGTCCGCAAGGCCCACAGCCACGGCGGGGCCGCCCGCGGGCCCCGCGACCCCGCCCGCGACGGCGACAACCCGCCCTGACCGCCGCGGCCGCCCGGGGAACCGGGATGGACCGAGCCGAGCCGAGCCGGCGGCGGGGCTCGGACGGGGACACCGGCATGGGGACAACTGCTCTGACCGGGGACACCGGGACGGGGATGCCTGCGGCCACCGGGACACCTGTACCGTGCTGGGACACCGGGACTGGGACACGCGCCCTGAGCGGGACCCCCGGGGCGGCAGCGCCTGCACGGCCGGGACTCCCGGGGTGGTGACACCTGCTGGGAGCGGGACCGCCCGGGAGGGTGGCAGCGCTCCCCGGGACCCCCGGGACCCCCGGGACCGCGACCCCGCCCGGGGGGAACCGGAGGGGCGTGGCCTCTGGCGGGTGTACGGGGGTCACGCGCGAATAAAGCGACGCTGGACACGGGCGGTGGGCGGAGACTGAGGGGGCGTGGCACCGCGAGGCCCCGCCCACCGGCAGCGCCCCCGGGAGTTATCCCAGTCCATCCCAGTCCCCCCCACTCCCATCCCAGTCACTTCCAGTCCATCACGGTTATTCCCAGGACCCTTCCATTCTCTCCCAGTTCGCCTAAACTCATCCCAGTCCCCCCCAATTCCCCTAAATCCATCCCAATCCCTCCCAGTCTCTCCCACTCCCATCCCAGTTGCACCTAAATCCATCCCAGTGCCTCCCAGCTCCCCTAAATCCATCCTAGTCCCCCCCACTCCCATCCCATTCCCTCCCAATTCCCCCACTCCCATCCCAGTTCCCCTAAACCCAGCCCAATCCCTCCCAGCTCCCCCTAAATCCATCCCAGTTCCTCCCAATTCCCTAAATCCAACCCAGTCCCTCCCAGTCTCTCCCACTCCCATCCCAGTTCCCCTAAGGCCATTCCAGTCCCTCCGAACCCTCTCATAACCCACCCCAGTCCCCCCAACTCCCATCCCAGTCCCTCCCATTTTCTCCTATTCCCATCCCAGTCCCCCCAGTCCATCCCAGTCCCCCTAAAGCCATCCCAGTCCCCATCCCAGTCCATCCCAGTCCCCCTAAAGCCATCCCACTCCCCATCCCAGTCCATCCCAGTCCCCCCAACTCCCATCCCAGTCCATCCCAGCACGCCCCACAAAGCCTTAAACCACTTTAATCACAAAAATAGACTCTGTGCGGCGGCTCCTATAAAAAGTGGGGGGGGGGTCGGTCCGGGGGAGGGGCGGGCGCCCCCCGCCCGTGTCAGGAGCAGGCAGGGGGCTCGCGGCACGGGGGGCGCGCCCCGAAGAAGGCGGGCTCGGTCAGGGGGTGCAGCAGCAGCAGGAAGCCCAGCACGCCCAGCAGGTACGCGGGCAGCAGCGCCCGGCGCCGCGGGTGCCCCAGCGCCGCGCCCAGCGCCGGGAAGCCCATGGAGTTACAGAAGGAGTGGCACAGCACCGGCCCCGCCAGGTGACCTGGGGACAGGGACAGCGAGGGTGGCACCCCGAAAACACAGACAGCACCCCGGGGTCATCGATATCCACCCCCCCAGTGCTGGGGGCACAGCATCCGCCCACCCCCAAATCATCCTCAGGGAGTTACGGGAGGAGGGGAACGGTCCCGGCACTGCCAGGTGAGCTGGGGATGGGAAAAGGGGGATTGGGGACCCCAAAAACCCACCCCAAACACAGCTGGGGACAGGGAAAGGGGACTGAGGACCCCAAAAACCCACCCCAAACACAGCTGGGGACAGGGAAAGGGGGACTGGGGACCCCCAAACACACCTGGGGACAGCAAAACAGGGACTGGGGACCCCAAAACCCACCCCAGACACACCTGGGGACAGGGAAACGGGGATTGGGGACCCCAAACACACCTGGGGACAGGGAAAGGGGGATTAGGGACCCCACAACCCCCCCAGGCCCCCAAACCCACCGGTCCTGAGGAAGAGGAAGGCCGTGTAGGCCCCAAACACGGCTGTGTAGGAGAACTGGAATGCTAGGAGGGAAAAAGGGGGGTCAGGGACACCCCAAAACCCC
Source organism: Lonchura striata (assembly GCF_050655825.1). Taxonomy (NCBI): domain Eukaryota; kingdom Metazoa; phylum Chordata; class Aves; order Passeriformes; family Estrildidae; genus Lonchura; species Lonchura striata. The sequence goes on along the minus strand of NC_140733.1, from coordinate 8,848,887 downwards.
CATGGAGACCCCCAAACCCCCACAGGCCACCATGAAAACCCCCCAGACTCCCCAAATCCTCACCTGGACACCCGAAATTCCCTCAGGACACCCCAAATCCTTCCCCTGGATACCCCAAATTCCTCCTGGACATCCGTGAGAACCTCAAATTCCCCCCAGACACCCCAAATCTTCACCCTGGAGACCCCAGACTCCGTCAGGACACCCCTGGAACCCCCCAGATTCCCCCCAGACTCCCCAAAACCCCCCTCACCTGCTGCCATGAAGATGCTGCCGACGGAGCCGTGGCGGAAGCGGAGCTGCTCGATCACGTGGTGGAAATGGGCTGAGGGAGCAGGGTTTGGGCTTTTTGGGGGGTTTGGGCTTTTTGGGGGGTCGGGGAACATTCAGAGGTGCAGGAGAGGGGAGTCAGGGGGAGTTTTGGGGTATTTTGGAGTTATTTTGTGGTCCCACTCATCGACCCCAAAGAACAGGGGCCATGCCAATATGGAAGGGTTTTGGGGTGGGTTTTGGGGTGGGTTTTGGGGTGGGTTTTGGGGGTTTCAGTCACCAAGCCTAAAGAACAAAGAACAGACCAGACTGGGAAGTGTTTTGGGGTGTTTTTAGGGTTCCACTCACTGACCCCAAAGACGAGAGCCCAGGTCAGCACAGGGATGGTATTTTAGGGTAGTTTTGGGATATTTTAGGTTTCCACTCACTGCCCCAAAGAACAGGAGACAGGCCAACACAGGGCTGGTATTTTAGAGATATTTTAGGGTATTTTTGAGATATTTTAGGTTATTTTTGGGATGTTTTAGGGCTCCACTCACCGACCCCAAAGAACAGGGGGCAGGCCAGCACGGCGGGGCCGGGCCCCGTGCAGGGCACCAGCATGGGCAGCATGCAGGCCCTGAACACCAACTCCTCCGTCAGCGGGGCCACCACCTGGTTCCGCAGCCAGCGCACGTCCCCCAGGCACAGCGCCCACACCCGCGGGTCTGGGGGACCCCAAAACCCCCAGGGAGCTGAGCCCCGAAATCCCAAACATGACAAACCCAAAAAAACCCCCAAAAAATCCCCAAAACCCAAAAAAACCCAGCCCTGGTTCCGTACCCACAACATGTTCCCCCCAGCACAGTGACCGCACCGAGTCTGAAGGACCCCCAAAATCCCATAGAACTGCCCCGCAAATCCCACAGGACTGATCCCCAAATCCCAGAGAAGTGATCCCAAAATCCTACAGAACTGAACCCCAAAATCCCACAGAACTGATCCCCAAAATCCCATAAAACTGATCCACAAATCCCAGATTCTCACAGGTTCCCCAAAGCCAATAAAAATCCAAAACTATCCCAAACTCCCCCATTTCACCCACTCAACCCCCCCCCAACCCCCCCCCCATTCCATTCCCTGTGTTGGGGACCCCCAGCCCCCCCCAAACCCCAATTCCTGAGCCCCCCAAAATCACGCCCCCTCCCCCAAATTGCCCCCCCCCCTTACCCAGGGCCACCCTGATGCCATCGAGCCACCGCCAGGGACAGTCCATGGACAGCTGGATCAGGGGTCCCAGGAACAGGATCTGGGGGTTGGGGGGATTTGGGGGGGGTCAGGGGGGTCGCACCCCCCTTTTCCATCCCCTGGGAGGTCAAGGGAGGGGATCTGGGGGGGTTTTCCCTGTTTTCCACCCCATACCCACCCTGGGGAGTGGGCAGGGTTTGGGTTTTGGGGGAATTTGGAGGGGGTCTAATGAGATTTGAGGGTCTCAGAAGGGTTTTGGGGGGCTCAGGGGGAGTTCTGGGGGGTCCCAGAGGGGTTTTGGGGGTCCCAGACCCTCTCACACCCACCCTGGTGAACCAGATCTGGAACCCTGCCAGAGGCTCTGGGGGGGGGGGGGGGTCAGTGAATTTGGGGAGGGTCCTGGGGGAGATCAGAGATATTTTGGGGGTCCCTTGAGTGGGTTTTGGGAGTCCTACGGGGGTCTCACACCCACCACACATGAAAGGCCCAGGCAGAGCATTTTGAGAGGGGGCTCAATAAATTCTGGGGGGGGGTCCTGGGGGTCAGGGGTATTTGGGGAAGGTTTTTGGGGGGTCACAGCCCCCCCCAGACCCACCATGGTGAGCAGCAGCGGCAGCAGCGTGGCCGGGAGCAGCCCCTCGAGGCGCAGCCCCAGCAGCGCGGGCAGGGGGGTGTCGGCCTGGGTGGGGGCAGCAATGGAGGGGGGGGGGGGTCAGCGCGGTTTTGGGGGGCACTGGGACCCCCCCTCGGTTTTTGGGGACCCCTCCGAGCTCACCTTAACCCCTGTGAGCTCCTTCCAGAGCCAGACCAGGGCCGGGGCCAGCCCCGACACCACCAGGACGCTGGTGAAGCGGCGCTTGATCACCGCCGGGTGGTCCCTGCGGAGGGGCTGGGGGGCTGGGCAGGGGGGTTTGCACCCCAAAAATCCCCCTGGTGTCCCCCTGACACCCCCAGGCACCCCAAAAACCCCCCCAGTGTCCCCCTGACACCCCCAGGCACTGATAAGACCCCTCCCTCAATCCCTTTTTGTGCACCTGAAATCCCCCCAAAACTCCCAAGGGCCCCCCCCAACCCTATGGGCACCCCAGGGACCCCAAATCCCCCCAGGGACCCCAAATCCTCCCCCAGCAACCCCAAATCCCCCCCAAGGGATCCCAAATCCCCCCCAGACCTCTCAAATCTCCCCCGAAATCCCCCCCAGACCAACCCACATCCCTCCTCAGACCCCCCAAATCCCCCCACACCCCTCAAACCTCCCCCAAATCCCCCCGGCTCTCCTTCAAACCCCTTGGATCCCTCTCCCGACCCCCCAAATCCTCCCCAAGCCACCCGCATCCCTCCCCAGACCCCCCCAAATCCCCCCTGCTCTCTCCCAAACCCCCCGAATCCCTCCCCAGACCCCTCAAATCCCCCCCAAATCCCCCCCGAGCCCCCCGGCTCGCGGCCGTACCTGGGCAGGGGGCTGCCCCACACGTACAGGCTGCCCACGTAGGAGCAGGCCAGGCTGAGGCAGCCGAGCAGCGCGGCCCAGCACGGCCCGGCCCGGGCGGCTCCGGGCGCCGCTGCCGACCCCGGCCCGGCCCAGGGGGAACCGGGGGGCTGCGGGGCCGCCATGGCGGGGCGGGGCCTGCGCGGGGGCGGGGCTTGTGCGCGACGGGGCGTGGTTATGGAAATTAGGTGGGCGGTGATTGGCGGGGTTTGTGGCTTGTGGGGGCGGAGTTATGGAAATGAGGATGGTCCAGTAATGGGCGGGGCTTGAGTGTTGTGGGGCGGGGTTATGGAAATGAGGGTGTCAGTAATGGGCGGAGCTTGTGTTCGGTGGGGGCGTGGTTATGGAAATGAGGATGGGCGGTGGGGGGACTGGGAGAGACTGGGGGTACTGGGAGAAAGTGGGGAACTGGGATGGACTGGGGGAACTGGGAGAAACTGGGAGGGATTGGGAAACCGGGGCGGACTGGGAGAAACTGGGGGGGACTGGGGGCAACTGGGAAGGACTGGGAGAAACTGGGAGGGACTGGGATCAACAAGAGAGACCGACTAAGAACCAGAAATTACTGAGACAACTGCGATTGACCATGGGAAACTGGGAGAACTGGGAGAACTGGGACTGGTGGGGGGAACTGGAAGCACTGGGGAGAGTCAACATGAACTGGGACTGGCTGGGAGAACTGGGACTGTGAGAAGTCTCTGGGGATAACTGGAAAATGAAACCCATAGAAGGAACTGGGAGCAACTGGTGTAACTGGGAGGAGCCAGGACTGGAGGAACTGGGAGCACTGGGAGGGGGCTCTGTCCTGTCCCTCAGATCATCCACTCGTCAGGGTCCTGCACCTGGGGGGTCCTGGGGGTTACTGGGAGGGTCCCGGGGGTTACTGGGAGTCCCCAGAGGAGGGAGGGACCCCCAAACCCCACCTGGCTCTGGTTGCTCCAGGACCCTTCCTCCTCCTCCTCCTCCTCCTCCCTCTGCCCCCGGCGCTGCTTTTGGGGGGTCCCTGGGGGGCACAGGGGGGGTTCAGTGCCCGGGGTGGGTTTTGGGGACCCCCCAAAATCCCCCGTTTCCCCCTCACCCCCGCGGGGCAGCCCCGGCCGGCGCGAGACCTCGGCCCATCTGCGGCGCGCGGCCGCCGCCAGCGCCGGCGTGTCCTGCACCTGCGGGGGGACACGGTGACACCGGGGACACCCCCAAACCCCCCCCCCCAACCCGGGGGGACCCCCCGAACCCCCAAACCTGCAGGGCGCCCAGGCAGGCGCTGCGGAAGCGGCCGCTGGAGCTGGCGGCCACCACGGCCGTCACCGCGGCCACTGCCAGGGCCTGGGCTTGGGCCACGAGCTGCTGGGCCTGCAAGGGGGGATTTTGGGGGTCACGGAGGATTTTGGGGGTCGGGGGGACCCCCAAACCCCGCACCCACCTGGTGCTGGCGGCGCAGCCCCCCAAGGATGGGGTGCAGGAGGGCCCGGAGCCCCCGGGCCAGCACGGGGCGGCCGAGGCGCAGCGTGGGCTCCAGCTGGGCCAGGAGCAGCCGGCGCATCCCTGGGGGGGACCCCGGATTTTGGGGGGGGCCTCGAACCGTGGGGGACCCCCCCGGAGAGAGGGGACACCCCTGAACCACGGGGATAACCCCAAAACCAACGGGAAACCCCCAAACTTTGGGGTCAACCCAGTTCGATGGATGAGCTGGAATGGGGAGTCTGGGAAGGAGGGGTGGGGGGGCACCCTCAAGATCTTGGGGACACTCCCAAAATCTTGGGGACACCCCTGAAACAAGGAGACAGCCCAGAGGGACAACCCAAAAGCACAGGCACACCCCCAAGATGAGGAGACCTCACAGAAACTGGGGACAGCCCAAGACCCCAGGGACAACCCTAAAGTTTGGGGATGCCCTTGAGCCACGGGGACACCCCCAAAACTTGGTGACACCCCCAGAACTTGGGGACACCCCAAAATCGGGGTCCCCCCCCTTACCTGCATCGTACTCCCCAAAGGGGTCCCGGTGTCGCAGGAAGAGGAAAACCAGGAGGGTTTTGGGGTCCCCCTCGGGGGAGGTTTGGGGGTCCCCGTCCCCCTCAAGGGGCTCCCAGCGCACCCCAAAGGTGACATCGGGGGGCACCGGCTCTGTGGGGACAACACGGGGGGGCTGAGGGAGGGGAGAGCCCCGAAATTCTTCCCAAAAAACCCTGGAACTCCACGGACCTTCCTCATCCTCACTGGAGCCTCGGGGGTCTGGCAGGTTTTTGGGGTCCGGGGGGTTTTTGGGGTTCAGGGGGGTTTTGGGGTCCAGGGGGTTCAGGGGGGTTGCAGCCAGGCCGAAGCCCCCCCAGTCCCCCAGCAGAGAGGGGTCCTGCAGGGTTGGGGGGGCCGGGGGGGGCACGGGGACCCCCGCGGGGTCAAACAGGTAAAGGTGGGACGGTCAAGGAGAACAACGGGGGGGATGGGGCCCCCCAAAATCCCCCAGAACCCCAAATCCCACCTGGGCATCCCAAGATCCCCCAGGGAACCCAAATTTCCCCCTTACCCCAGCACCCTGAGACCCACCCTGGACACCCCAAATCCCACCCTGGGCACCCCAAATCCTCCCAAACACTCCAAATTCCCCCCAAACCAGCCCAAATCCCACCCTGGGCACCCCAAATCCCCCCAAACACTCCAAATCCCCCCCAAACCAGCCCAAATCCCACCCTGGGCATCCCAAAATCACTCAGGTGTCCCAAAACCACCACAAACATCCCAAACCATCCCAAATCCCACCCCAGGACTACAAATCTTCCCCAAACCACCCCAAATCTCCTCCCTGAATACCCCAAATCCCCCCCAGGAGCCCAAATCCCCCCCTGAACAACCCAAATCCCTCCCCGAACCCCATCTGAACACCCCAAATCCCACCCCAAACCCCCCGGGACCCCCGCCCGGATATTTGCACTCGGCAGAGGGGGGGTCCGTGCCCGGGGGGGGTCCCGGGGGGGCCGAGGGCGCTGACCGGGAGCAGCTCCAGGTCCCCCCCGAAGCCCGCGGCCGCCAGCGGGGGCGGCACCGGCAGCGGCAGCGGCGGCCCCGGGCACGGGCGGAGGCGGCTGCAGGGCGGCCTGTGGGGAACGGACCAGTCCGGACCAGTTTGGATCAGTACGGACCAGTTTGGATCAGTCTATCCCAGACCTACCCCCTGCCTCATCCCAGTTCATCCCAGTTTGACCCTGTGCTACTCCCCAGTTTATCTCTCTCTGTTCCGACCTGTCCCAGTCCATCCCAGTCCATCCCAGTCTCTTCCAGGATCACCTCATTGCATCCCAGTCCCTCCCAGTCCTTCCCAGTTCATATCCCAGTGCATCCCAGTCCTGAGTGCGCCAAATCCATCCCAGTCCCCTCAGTGCGTCCCAGTCCTTCCCATCCCATCCCATCCCATCCCATCCCATCCCATCCCATCCCATCCCATCCCATCCCATCCCATCCCATCCCATCCCATCCCATCCCATCCCATCCCATCCCATCCCATCCCATCCCATCCCATCCCAGTCCCTCCCAGTTTACCCAGTGAAGTGCCGGCTCTGCACCCTCAGCCTCATTCCCGCCTGTGCCCAGGGTTTCTCTGGGCTGGGGGAGAGGTGACACCCCAATTAGGGGGTCCCCAGGAGTGGGGTGACCCCAGTTAGGGCTGGGGGATCCCAATTAGGGTGGCCCCAGCTTGGGGGTCCCACCTCAGGGTTCGGGACGTGACGTTCCCATCGACGCTGACACAGAAGTGGAACTCCACCTGGGGGGGGGCGGGGGGGTCACTGGGGAGCCCCCTCCCCTTTTTGGGGACCCCGGGTCACTGGGGAGCCCCCTCCCCTTTTTGGGGACCCCTCAAACCCCCCCCCCCCCCCCGTACCTCGGGGTGCACGAGGCTGGTCCGGTGCAGGAGCTGCCACAGGGACCCCCGGGAGGGGCTCAGCGAGGGGGGGTGACAGAGCTGGGGGAGCACAGGGGAGACCCCAAAATCCCCCACGACCCCCGGGAGATGGTGGGAGGGACAGATCTGGGGGTCCTGGGGGCACCCCAATATCCCCCCCAAGGAGCTGGGCCCAGTTTGGGGGGGTCCCCACTCCATCCCCCCCCACTCCCCCCGTGTGTTTTGGGGGTCCCAGACCCCCCCATGACCCCATTTCCCCTCCCCACCCCCCGTGACCCCATTATTTCCCCCCCATCCCCCAAATCCAGGCCACCCCGACTATTTTTATCCTCCTGCCCCAATTCCTGCTCCCGGGGGTCTCCCGGGGCCCCCCCGACCCCAATTCCCCCCCCACAAGGTGACTTTTGGGGGCCTGGGAAAGAGCACAGAGAGAGGGGGGACCCCAAAATCCCCCCCAGCCCCCCCAAACCTCACCTGGAAGCTCCTTTGCACCTGAGCCCGGGCCAGGATCCGCCCGCAGCAGGGACGGGGATTTGGGGGGGCCCCCGGCAGCTCCTGCACCCCCCGGGGGGCTGGGAGGGATTTTGGGGGGCTTTAGGGGGATTCTTGGGGGGGGGGTTAGAGGTTTATGGGAACCCCCAGTGGGGCTGGGGAGGAGATTGAGAGGATTTAGGGGGTCCCTGAGAGGTTTTGGGGGGCTCTTACAGGAGTTGGGGGTGTCCCTGGGGGGGTCAGGGGGTCCCTGAGAGGTTTTGGGGGGATCCTACAGGAGTTGGGAGGGTTGTGGGTGTCCCTGGGGGGGTCAGGGGGTCCCTGAGAGGTTTTGGGGGGTTCCTACAGGAGTTGGGAGGGTTGTGGGTGTCCCTGGGGGGGTCAGGGGGTCCCTGAGAGGTTTTTGGGGGCTCTTACAGGAGTTGGGGGTGTCCCTGGGGGGGGTCAGAGGGTCCCTGAGGGTTTTGGGGGGGTCTCTGGGGGGTTTTGGGGGTCTCTTACCCCCCATCAGCACTTCAGGGTCGAGGTCATGGCTGAGGGGTCCTGTAGCTGTCACTGGAAATTGGGGGGGGGGGGATCAGGGGGGTCTGGACCCCCCAGAATCCCCCAGGACCCCCCAGGACCCCCCACCCACCTGTGAGGGTGCAGAGGGGCTCCCCCAGGGCCACCAGCAGAGCTCCCCTTCGGGGCTCCCCGTTTTTGGGGGTCCCCAGGGCCACCAGGAGCTGCTCCAGGAGCTGCAGGGCCGGGAGAGGTGGTGAGACCCCCAAAACTTCCTCCAAAAAAATCCCCCAAGCCCCCCCTCCTTCCAAAGGAGCCCAGAGACCCTCCCCAGAGCCCCTCCAACACCCCCCAAATCCCCTCAAAAACTTCCCTCGGACCCTCCACCCCTCATAGAGACTCCTGAGGGGCCCCCAGCCCACTTTAGTGACCCCTCACAGTGTCCCCCCAACACCTGCCAAGCCCTATAACCCTCATAGTGCCCCCTCAGAACCCTCAAAACCACCTCTAAAGCGCCCACAACCCTCTCTAGTGATCCCTGAGCCCAAAAAACCACAAAAATCCACAAAAAAACCCACAAAAATCCACAAAAAACCCCCCTGGCCCCCTCACGGCCTCCGCCGCCATCTTTGCCCCGCTCTCCCCTCAGCGCCCCCTGGCGGATGGCGGGAAAACCCCTGGAGGGGGGCGTGGCCTTTTGCGCCGTTGCCATGGTAACAGCCCGGTGTGGGCGTGGCCGCTGTGCCGGCGCGGTGGGCGTGGCCAGCAGGCCCCGCCCCCCGGGGTGTGATGAGCTGCCGCGGGCTCAGCGCGCGCCGCGGCCGCAGCGCAGGTAAGGGCGGGGGGAACTCACCTGAGGGGGGGTCAGACAGGGGGAGACCCCCCCCCCAAAACACCCCAAACCCACCCCAAAACCCCCCCCAGCGGTCCCGCAACCCCCCCCCGGCCCCGCTGATCCCCCCCCCGGGCACTGCGGCAGCGGCTCCGCATCCCCGGGCAGAGCCCCCACTCACACGCGTTGTCCTGAGGGGGTTTTGGGGACCCCCCCACCCCAAAATTCGCGTGTTTGTGTCCCCGACCCCCCCCCAGACCCCCCCCCAGACCCCCCCGGCGCTGCGGGCGTTGATCCCCGTTAAGAGCATTAACGGGGGGGCGTGAGGGGGGAGCGGGGGGCTCTGGGGGGGCTCTGGGGAGCCGGGGGAGGGGGCTCGGGGGAGTTCTGGGGGTCCCGGGGAGGAATTTGGGGCGCTCGGGGTTTGTTTGAGAGGATTTGGGGGCGCTCAGGGTGACCCGGAGAGTTTTTTTTGGGGGGGCTCTAATGATGGGAGGGGGCTTGGAGGAGTTTTGGGGGTCCCGGGAGGAATTTGGGGGGGTCTCGGGGGAGGTTGGGGGGGACTCAGTGCAATTTGGGGGTCCCGGGGGGGCGCGGGGTGACCCTGAGAGTTTTGGGGAGGGGTCTCGGGAGGAGGGAGGGGAACTTGGAGGAGTTTTGGGGGTCCCGCAGAGGAATTTGGGGGTCCCCCAATTCCTCTGCGGGGGGATCTGAGGGGGGGGGGGTCGCCACTGAAGTTTGATTAACGGTTAGAAGGGGATCTTAAATTAATTTGCAGAAATTCCTGTTAATTGGTGGTGTCTTCATTAACTTGGGCGGAGGGCTTATTAATTTGGGGAGGGGTCTGTCTTAATTTCATAGGTTCTTCATTAATCTGGACCGCTTTTCCTTAATTTTGGGGGGGGGGGTTTCTTCATTAATTTAGGGAAAAGTGTTGAATTCGAGGAGCATTTTAATTAAATTTCACAGGGATCTCCCTTAATGTGGGGGTCTCCGTTAATTTGGGGGGGGGTCCCCGTTAATTTGGGCTCCCTGCGGGTCACTTTGGGTGGGGGTCACCCCGTTTGTCCCCCCCCAAAAGTGACCAAACCCCCCCCCCCACTTTTCCCAGCTCCCCCCTGAGCTCTCCCAGCGTCCCCCCCCCCCAAATTTGGGGGTCCCCAAAGGCCACCATGCTGTCCCCCCCCCCTACGACCCCCTGGAGCTGCCGCGGTTCAGCGACCCCCGCTGGGACGGGGAGGGGGGCGCGGGGGGACCCGAGGAAGAGGAGGAGGAGGAGGATGAAGGCTCCGCCCGGCGCTTCGAGCGCTCCCGCATCAAAGCCCTGGCAGGTACGGGATGGGGGGGGGACACCCCAAAAATGGGGGGAAAAGGGAAAAAAATGGGGGGGAAAAATGGGGGTGGGGAAAGAGGGGAAAAGTGGAAAAAATGGGGAAAAAGTGGGAAAAAAAGTGCAGGAAAAGGGAGAAAAAGTGGAAAAAAGTGGGGGGAAAGTGGGAAAATATGTGGAAATAGGGAGAAAAAGTGGGGGGAAAGTGGGAAAAAGGGAGAAAGTGAAAAAAGGTGGGGGAAAAGTAGGAGAAAAGGGAGAAAAAGTGGAAAAAAGTGGGGGGGAAAGTGGAAAAAATGTGGAAAAATGCACAAAAATAGAGGGAAAAGTAAAAAAAAGGGGATTTGTGAGGAAAGTAGGGGAAAAGTGTAAAAACAGGGGCAAAATGCATAAAAAGTGAGGAGGAAAGTTTAAGTACTGTGGGGAAAGTGGAAAAAAATGCAGGAAAAAAGCCAAAGCAGGAGGAAAAGTCCAGAAAAAAGAGGAAAACACCCAAAAATTAGGGAGAGAATCCAAAAATGGAGATGGGGGAACCCCAAAATGTGGGAATGATCCCTAAAAAATCAGGAGAAAAATCAAAGAATGGGGTAAGACCCCAGAAAATGGGGGCACACTGTGGAAAAATGGGGGGAACACCCCAAATTTCCCCTCCCAAACCCCTTCAATCACCCCAAAACCCCCCCAGGACACCCCCAAAACCCCCCAGTCGTCCTCAGCTCCCCCAAAACTCCCCCAAACCCCCAGGAGCCCCCTCAGGGACCCCCCCCCCCCAAATCCTCTTAGCATTAATCCAGCACCGGCTGGCGCGGGGGGATCCCACCTGGGACCCCCCCAGGGGGCTGCGACCCCTGGGGGGCTTTGGGGGCAATTTTGGGGTTCTCTGACCCCCCTGTTCCCCCCTCACCCTCGATCAGGATGCGCAGAAGGGGGATTTGGGGGGCTCTGGGTGGGGTTTGGGGGTTCTGGATGGGGTTTGGGTAGTCTGGGGTGGTATAGGGAGATCTTTAGGGGATTTTGGGGGGGGGTTTTGGGGGTCCTGGGCCCCCCCCCGTGCCCCCCCAGACGAGCATGAGGCCGCGCAGAAGGAGAAGGGGGGGTCTCGGGTGGGATTTGGGGTCTCGGGTGGGATTTGGGGTCTCTGGATGAGGTTTGAAGGATTTGGGTGGGGGTTGGGAGCTCTGGGTGGGGTTTGGGGGCTCTGGGTGGGGTTTAGGGGGGATTTTGGGGGTCCCTGACCCCCCCGTGCCCCCCCAGACGAGCGCGAGGCCGTGCAGAAGAAAACCTTCACCAAGTGGGTGAATTCCCACCTGGCGCAGGGGTCGCACCTGGGCGACCTTTACAGCGACCTGCGGGACGGGCGGCTCCTGCTGCGCCTGCTTGAGGGGCTCTCGGGGGAGACCCTGGTGAGTGCGACCCCTCCCCAAATTGGGGACACCCCCCTCAAGGGAGAACCTCCCCAAAAACAGCGACCCCTCCAATGGGAACCCTCCCCAAAATATGGAAATCCCTGCGGGGACCCCCAAAAAGGGACCCCCAAAAAGGGACCCCCGGCTGCTTGAGGGGGGTCTCAGAGGGGGTTCCTGGTGAGTGCGACCCTTCCCCAAATCGGGGACACCCCCCTCAAGAGGGAAACCCCCAAAAACAGCAACGCCCCCAAAAACGGCGACCCCTCCAATGGGGACTCTCCCCAAAATACGGAAATCCCTGCAGGGACCCCCAAAAAGGGACCCCCAGCTGCTTGAGGGGGTTCCTGGTGAGTGCGACCCCTTTCCAAATTGGGGACGCCCCTCACGGGGACCGCCAGACCCTCTTGGACCACCCCAAGTCCCCTCTGGACCCCCCCAGACCCCCCAAATCCCTTTCTGTGCCTCCCACCCTCTTCTAACCCTCTCCAAGGCCTTCCCCACCCCCTTTCTATGACCTGCAGCCCCCCCAAAACCCCTCCCCAAGACTCCCACCCTCCCTAAACCCCCAACCCCTCTTTCTGTCACCCCTGGACTCCCCAAAATCCCAATTCCCACAACCCCCACCCCCTCTGCTTGCCCCCCAAACCCATTTTCCTCACCCCCCTTGCCCCCCTCTCCCCCTGCCTGGCCTGGGGGGGTCTCTGACGGTGCCCCCCGGCCCATGGGGGGTCCCTGACTGTGCCCCCCGGTCCTGGGGGGGTCCCTGACGGTGCCCCCGCCCAGCCGCGCCCCACGCGGGGCCGGATGCGGATCCACTGCCTGGAGAACGTGGAGAAGGCGCTGCGCTTCCTGCGGGAGCAGCGCGTGCACCTGGAGAACGTGGGCTCGCACGACATCGTGGATGGCAACCCCCGCCTGACCCTCGGCCTGGTCTGGACCATCATCCTGCGCTTCCAGGTGGCCAGGGGGAAATGGGGCGGGGGGCTGTGCCCATCCTGGAGCTGCCCTGCGGGGTTTGGGGTCATTTAGGGGGGTCCTGGAGCTGTCCCAGGGGGTTTGGGGTCATTTAGGGGGGGATCTGATCCCATCTGGGAGGGTTTGGGGTCATTTAGGGGGGTCCTGGACCCACCCTAGGGGGGTTTTGGGTCATTTAGGGGGGTCCTGGAGCTGCCCCGGGGGGTTTGGGGTCATTTAGGGGGCTCCTGGATGCACCCTGAGGAGTTTGGGGTCATTTAGGGGCGTCCTCAACCTGCCCTAGGGGGTTTGGGGGTCATTTTGGGGGGTCCTGGACTCACCCTGGGGTTTCAGTTTGGTCACAGAAGTCCCCAGACCTTCCCCAGGCTCCTTTTGCAGGAGTGTCTCACACCCATTTTTAGGAATCCTGACCCCACCACGGGATGCTTGCACCCATTTTGGGGGTTCCAGACCTGCTTTGGGAGGGGGTTCTTGACCCTAATCTGGGGGTCCCTGCCCCCGTTTTTGTGCCCCCCACCCCAGATCCAGGACATCAGCGTGGAGACCGGGGACACGCGGGAGCGGAAATCGGCCAAGGACGCGCTGCTGGCCTGGTGCCAGATGAAAACCGCGGGGTGAGGGGTCCTGGGGGGGTCTGGGGGGGTTTGGGGGGTCCTAGAAGGGCTCAGGGTGGATTCTGGGGGGGTTTAGGGGGTCCTGGGGGGGGTCCTGGGAGGTCCTGGGGGGCTCTGTAGGGCTGGTGCCAGATGAAAACCGCAGGGTGAGGGGTCCTGGGGGGGTCTGGGAGAATCCTGGGGGGGATTTAGAGGGTCCAGGGGGGTCCCATGAGGGGTTTGGAGGGTCCTGGGGGGCTCTGTGGGGCTGGTGCCAGATTAGAACTGTGGGGTGAGGGGTTTGGGGGGGGGGTCTCCATGTGGCTCGGGAGGTTCCTGGGGGCTCTGAGTGGTCCCTGAGGGGACTCAGAAGGGACCTGCATGGTCTGGGGGGGGTTCCCGGGGGTTTTGGGGGTCTCTGACACCCCTCCCCGGCCCCCCCCAGGTACCCCAATGTGAACGTGCAGAACTTCACCACGAGCTGGAGGGACGGGCTGGCCTTCTGCGCCCTCATCCACCGGCACCGGTGCGGGCTGGGGAGGGGGCTGGGGGGGATGTGGGGGTTACAGGGCAGGGTCAGGGGTCAGGAGTTATGGGGTGCTGTGGGTCAGTGGCTGTGGGTTATTGGTCAGTGGCTGTGGGTCAGTGATCAGTGCTCAGGTCACTGGTCATCAGTCAGTGGCTGTGGGGTGCTGTGGGTCAGTGGCTGTGGGTCAGTGGTCAGTGGTCAGTAGCTGTGGGTCAGTGGCTGTGAGGTGCTGTGGGTCAGCGGTCAGTGGTCAGCGGTCAGTGGCTGTGGGTCAGTGGTCAGTGGCTGTGGGTCAGTGGCTGTGGGTCAGTGGCTGTGTGGTGCTGTGGCTCAGTGGTCAGTGGCTGTGGGTCAGTGGCTGTGGCTCAGTGGTCAGTGGCTGTGGGTCAGTGGCTGTGGGTCAGTGGTCAGTGGCTGTGGGTCAGTGGCTGTGGGTCAGTGGCTGTGTGGTGCTGTGGCTCAGTGGTCAGTGGCTGTGGGTCAGTGGCTGTGGGTCAGTGGTCAGCGGTCAGTGGTCAGCGGTGCGGTCACCCCCAGGCCGGAGCTGCTGGACGTGGAGTCGCTGCGCGGAGCCAACGCCCTCCACAACCTGCAGAGCGCCTTTGCCGTGGCCGAGCGCGAGCTGGGGGTCACTCGGCTGCTGGACCCTGAGGGTGAGGGGCCGGGGGGGCTGGGGGAAGAACGGGGGGTCCCTGAGTGGATTTGGGGGTGGATTTGGGGGTGGATTTGGGGGTCTGACACCCCCCCCCCCCCCCGCCCCCTAGATGTGGCTGTGGAGCAGCCGGACGAGCGGTCAGTGCTGGGGGGCTGAGTGGTCAGTGCTGGGGGGCTGTGAGGGGTCAGGGGGTCTGGGGATGGATTTGGGGATGGATTTGGGGGTCTCTGGGGGAACTTTGAGGTCCCCGGGAGGGATTTGGGGGTCTGACCCTCCCTGCCCCACAGATGTGGCCGTGGAGCAGCCGGACGAGCGGTCAGTGCTGACCTACGTGGCCGCGCTCTACCATCACTTCTCCAGGATGAAGGCGCTGGCTGTGGAGGGAAAACGTGTCGGGAAGGTCCGGGGTGGACACAGGGTGGACAGATGGACACGGGATGGACAGATGGACATGGGATGGACAGATGGACACAGGGGGGGACACAGGACGGGGGGACACAGGGATGGACACACAGGTGGATGGAAAGGGGGACAGGAGGAGGAAGGGATGGACAGATGGAGAGTGGATGGCCGGACAGACGATGGACAGATGGACAGACAGATGATGGACAGATGGACCAGATGGACAGGCAGACGATGGAGAGATGGCGTTGGGGGGTGGGGACTGGGCAGAATCCGCGGGAATGGGCGGAGGGAGGGGGGGACAGATGGGATGGACAGAGGGACGGGTGGGGGATGGACAGAGGGACGGGTGGGGGATGGACAGAGCGATGGATTGATCAGAAAGAGACGGAGAAGGAGGTGGGTGGATGGACGGGGCGAAAATGGGCAGAGGGGTGTGGGGATGGATGGACAGATGGACAACGAATGGATGGATGATGGATGGATGGATAAAAGGATGGATGTAGAATGGACGTGAGGACAGACAGACGGACAAACAGCCGTTCCCCCGTCCGTCCGCAGGTGCTGGAGGCGGCGCGCGAGGCCGAGGGCCTGGCCGGCCGCTACGAGGCGCAGGCGGCCGAGCTGCTGGGCTGGATCCAGCGCTCGCTGCTGCTCCTCACGGACCGGCGCCTGCCCCGCGGCATCCCCGGCCTGCAGGGGCAGCTCCAGGCCTTCAGCGCCTACCGCACCACCGAGAAACCCCCCCGGTGAGACCCCCGACGGGGCCGGGCTCGGGGGGCTGCCCTGAGGGGTCTGGGGGCTGCCCTGAGGGGTCTGGGGGCTGCCCTGAGGGGTCTGGGGGCTGCCCTGAGGGATTTGGAGGCTGCCCTGAGGGGTCTGGGGGCTGTCCAGAGGGGTCTGGGGGCTGCCCTGAGGGGTCTGGGGGCTGTCCAGTCTGGTTTGGGGTCCCCCCCAGTGGGTTTCAGGTTTCCTCTGAGGGGTTTTGGGGCTGCCCAGAGGCTCAGAGTGAATTTTGGGTCCCCCCGCTGTATTCTGGGGTCCCCTCGGTGAATTTTGGGGTCCCCCCCGGCAGGTTTGAGGACAAGGGCTCCCTGGAGGTGCTGCTGTTCTCGCTCCGGAGTCGCCTCCGCGCCAACAACCAGCGGCAGTTCGTGCCCCGGGAGGGGACCCACAGCGCCGACATCAACAGGGTGACAGCCACAGGGGACATGGGGGTGACAGGGACAGGGGGACACTGGGGACTTTGGGGGTGACAGGGATGGAGGGACACTGGGGACATTGGGGACATGGGGAGTGACAGGGGCAGGGGGACACTGGGGACATGGTGGGGTCCCCACAGCGCCGACATCAACAGGGTGACAGCGACAGGGGACAAGGGGGACACAGGGATATGGGAGAGGACACAGCAACACAAGTGCCAGGTGTGCAGGTGACACAGGTGCCCCAGGTGACACGATGCCAGGTGTGCAGGTGACACAGGTGCCAGGTGCCCCAGGTGACACGATGCCAGGTGTGCAGGTGACACAGGTGCCCCAGGTGACACGATGCCAGGTGTGCAGGTGACACAGGTGCCCCAGGTGTCATGATGCCAGGTGTGCAGGTGACACAGGTGCCCCAGGTGACACGATGCCAGGTGTGCAGGTGACACAGGTGCCAGGTGCCCCAGGTGTCATGATGCCAGGTGTGCAGGTGACACAGGTGCCAGGTGCCCCAGGTGTCACGATGCCAGGTGTGCAGGTGACACAGGTGCCAGGTGCCCCAGGTGACACGATGCCAGGTGTGCAGGTGACACAGGTGCCCCAGGTGTCATGATGCCAGGTGTGCAGGTGACACAGGTGCCAGGTGCCCCAGGTGACACGATGCCAGGTGTGCAGGTGACACAGGTGCCCCAGGTGACACGATGCCAGGTGTGCAGGTGACACAGGTGCCAGGTGCCCCAGGTGACCGAGCCGTCCCCGCAGGCGTGGGAGCGGCTGGAGAAGGCGGAGCACGGCCGGGAGCTGGCACTGCGCTCGGAGCTGCTCCGGCAGCAGCACCTGGAGCAGCTGGCAGCCCGGTTCCACCGCAAGGCCGCCCTCAGGGAGACCTGGCTGGGGGACAACCAGCGCCTGGTGGCACAGGTGACACCGGGACCCCCACCCAGGGACCCCTGAGACCCCCCCAACCAACCCCCAGTCAGGGACAACCTGGTGGCACAGGTGACCCTGGAACTGCCCCCACCCCAGGGGACTTCCCCCTGTCCCCACCAGGACAATTTCAGGATGTGTCCCCACCCCTCTTTGTCACCCCTCAGCCCCTTTTTTTTCTCCTCCAGGACAATTCGGGGTGTCCCCGGGGTGTCCCACCCACCTTTTACCCCTTCTCCCTCCTCTCCCACCCCAGGATGATTTGGGGGGGGGAGTCCCGGGAGTGGCCCCTCCCTCACCCACCCAGAACAATTTCGGGGAGGGTCCCGGGAGTCTCCCCTCCCTCACCCCCCTTTCCCACCCCCCAGGACAATTTCGGGGGGTCCCTGGCGGGGGTCGAGGCCGCGCTGCGCAAGCACGAGGCCATCGAGAGCGACATCGCCGCCTACGGCAGCCGCGTCCGCGCCGTCACCGCCGTGGCCGCCGAGCTGGAGGCCGAGCGCTATCACGACATGGGCGGCATCGCGACGCGGCGCGACCACGTCGTGTCGCTTTGGGAAGCGCTGCGGGCGCAGGTGGCGGCGCGGCGGGAGCGGCTGCGGGCGCACCTGGAGCTGCAGCGGCTCCTGCGCGACCTGGAGCACCTGATGGGCTGGATGGAGGAGATGGAGGTGGGGAAGGGAATTTGGGGGGGGGGTCCCACGATGGGATCCCCCCCCGTCGTGACCCCCCCGGTGTCTCCAGGTGCGGCTGCAGTCGCGGGATTTCGGGCAGCACCTGAGCCAGGTGGACGATCTGCTGCAGATCCACGCCCTGGTCGAGGGGGACGTGGCGGCCCAGGCTGAGAGGGTCCGGAGTGTGGGGGCGGCGGCCGAGCGCTTCCTCGGGGAGGGGGGCGGTGAGTGACCCCTCCCCAAAATTGAGACCCCCAAAATTGGGATCCCTGGGATGCCCTGGAACCTCCAAACTCAGAGATACCTGAATGTCAGGACCCCCACTCACCTGAGACCCCCAAAACTGGGACCTAGCAAAACCCCAAAACAGACTCCCATAAACTGGGAGCCCCAAAAACCGAGACACCCCCCCCCCCCAAACACCGAATCCCTGAACACCGGGACCTCCAAATCCCAGACCCACAGCCCTCCCAAAACACTGCGTCTCCCAAATCTTTGGCATCCCTCAATCTCAGACCCTGGGACCCACAAAAATTTGGATCCCTAAACACCGTACCCCTGAACCCTGTGGATTCCAGACCCCAGGACCCCCAAGCCCCGCTGACCCCCGCCCGTGCCCCCCAGGGTACCGCCCGTGCCCCCCGGAGCAGCTGCGGGCCCGCGTGGCGGCTCTGGAGCTCCGTTACCGGGGGCTGTCGGCGCTGTCGGAGCAGCGGCGGCTGCGGCTGGAGCGCTCCCGGCGCCTCTGGAAGTTCCTGTGGGACGCGGGCGAGGAGGAGGCCTGGATGCGGGAGCAGGAGCGGCTCCTGCGCTGCCCGGAGCTGGGCCGGGACCTGCCGGGGGCCCTGCGGATGCTGAGCCAGCTCGAGGCCATCCGAGGGGCGCTGGGGGGACGCGCGGGGCCGCTGCAGCAGCTGCTGGAGCGGGGCCGGGAGCTGCTGGCACAGGGAGCCCCCGACGGAGCCGCGGGATGCACGGGAGCCGCCCCTGGATCAGTGGGAGCCACCCCTGGATCAGTGGAAGCCACCCCTGGATCAGTGGAAGCCGCCGCTGGCTCGACGGGATCCGCTGCCGGATCAATGGGAAGCGCAAAACCCGCGGAATCCGCTGCCGGATCCACGGCCGGATCAATGGGAAGCGCAAAACCCGCGGAATCCGCTGCCGGATCCACGGCCAGATCCCCGGGACCCCCCACGGGACCCCCGGAATCCAAGAACGCGTCCCTGGGACGCGCTGCTGGACCCCCGGAATCCACCCCTGGATCCACCGAGGGACTCTCGGCACCCGCCGACGGATCCACGGAACCCCCCGAGGGACGCCCGGGCGCCGCTCCCGGCTCCCCGGACCCCGCGGCCGCCGTGTCCCGGCGGATCCGGGAGCTGGAGTCGCTCTGGGCGGCGCTGCCGGCGCTGGCCGGGGCCCGGGAGCGGCGGCTCCGCGCGGCCGCGGGGCGATTCCAGCTGGAGGCGGAGGCGGCCGAGGCCGAGGCGTGGCTGGCGGCCGCCGCCCGGCGAGTGGCGGCGCCGGAGCTCGGCCACGACGAGAGATCGGCGGGGATGCTGGAGCGGCGGCTGCGGGAGCTGCAGGACGAGCTGCGGCGGCGCGGGCCGGCGCTGGCGGCGCTGCGGGAGCAGGCGCTGCCCGGCGGTGCCGCCGACGTTCCCGACGCGGTGCCGGGGCTGGCGGAGCGGCTGGCGGAGCTGGAGCGGCGGCACCGGGAGCTGGAGGAGCGGGCGGAGCTGCGGCGCCTGGAGCTGCGGGACGCGCTGGGGCTGTTCGCGGCGCGCAGCGAGGCCGATGCCTGCGCGCTCTGGGTGGGCGAGAGGGAGCAGTGGCTGCTCTCCATGGAGATTCCCGAGCGGATCGAGGACCTGGAGGTGGTGCAGCAGCGGTGAGCGCCCGGGGCTCCTCCGTGCTGCGCAGTGGAAATCCCAGAGTTATTCCCAGAGTTATTCCCGGGAAATCTCGGAGTGCCCGCGGTCGCCCCCGCTGGGATTCCCACAGGAATTCTCCCAAGAATACACAGGATCGCCCTGTTATTCCCATTTTTCCTCAGGATGTCTCCAGTATTCCCATTATTCCCGCTATTCCCAGTGTTCCCTGAGTTCCTACCTCCGCCACAACATTCCCAGTGCTCTAGGTGTTCCCATTTTCCCAGAATTTTCACTTCCAACACAGCATTCCCTGTACTCTCTGAATTCTCACCTTGACCTGAGATATTCCCAGCACTCACAAAATCCCCTAAATTCCCACCTCCAGGGCAGTATTCCCAGGATTTGTGGCATTCCCAGGATTTGTGGCATTGCCACCTCTGGGGTGTTGCTGAGATTTTCCCTGAATTCCCAGCTCCGGCTCAGCATTCCCGGAATTCTCGGTCATTCCCGGCGCTCCCGCAGGTTCGAGACGCTGGAGCCGGAGCTGGCGGCGCTGGCGGCGCGCGTGGCCTCCGTGGGCCGCGTCACGCAGGAGCTGCAGGGATCCGGGGACAGGAACCGGGAGAGCGCCCGGGAGACCTGGGAGCAGCTCCGGGACAGGTGGGGGCGGCCCCGGCGGGGCCATTCCGGGCAGGGATTGGGGGTGGGTCCGGGCAGGGATGGATTTTCCAGGCGCCCAGGGAAGTGTTCCAGGCAGGGATGGGTTCTCCGGGCAGTCAGGGATGCTCCAGGGACGCAGGGAGGGGTTTTCCCGGCCGGGATGCTCTTGGAAGGGTTGGATTCTCCGGGCTGGGACACTCCAGGGATGGATTCTCCGGGCTGGGACACTCCAGGGACGAATTCTCTGGGCTGGGACGTTCCAGGGGTGGATTCTCTGGGCTGGGACACTCCAGGGATGGATTCTCCGGGCTGGGACACTCCAGGGACGAATTCTCTGGGCTGGGACGTTCCAGGGGTGGATTCTCTGGGCTGGGACACTCCATGGATGGATTTTCGGGGCTGGGACACTCCAGGGATGGATTCTCCGGGCTGGGACACTCCAGGGACGGATTCTCGGGGCTGGGACACTCCATGGATGGATTCTCCGGGCTGGGACACTCCATGGATGGATTCCCCAGACTGGGACGCTCCAGGAATGGATTCCCCAGACTGGGACACTCCAGGGATGGATTCTCTGGGCTGGGACATTCCGGGGATGGATTCTCCGGGCTGGGACATTCCGTGGATGGATTCTCCGGGCTGGGACACTCCAGGGATGAATTCTTTGGGCCAGATTCTCTCCCCGGGCTCTGTCCCACCGCGCCCCGATCCCGCCCGTGCCAGGTGGGAGCGGTTCCGGGCGCTGGCCGAGCGCAAGAAGGTGGCGCTGACCGCGGCGCTGAACATCCACAATTTCCGCCTGGAATGCCACGAGACGCGGGGCTGGATGCGGGAGAAGACGGCGGCGATCGAGGCCACGCGGGCGCTGGGCCGGGACCTGGCGGGCATCACGGCGCTGCAGGGGAAGCTGTCGGGGATGGGGCGCGACCTGGACGCCATCCAGGGAAAGCTGCGGGAGCTGCGGGCCGAGGCCGAGAAGCTGCAGGGGGAGCAGCCGGAGCGAGCGCCCGAGATCCGCGAGGGGCTGGCGGGGCTGGAGGCCGAGTGGGACGCGCTGCGCCGGTGCCACCGGAGCCGCGAGGAGTCCCTGGGGCAGGCGCGGCGGCTCCAGGGCTTCCTGCGGGACCTGGCGGCGCTCCAGGCCTGGCTGTCCCGCACCCGCGCGGCCGCGGGCTCCGAGGATGTCCCCGCGTCCCTGGCCGAGGCCGAGGGCTCCCTGCGGCAGCACGAGAGCCTCCGCACCGAGATCTCGCACTACGGCGCCGATTACCGGAGCGCCCGCGCCGCCGGCCGGGAGGTGACGCGGGGACAGGCGGACCCGCAGAGCCTGTCCCTGCTGCAGCGCCTGGAGGCGCTGGATGCGGACTGGGAAGAGCTGGGCCGGGTGTGGGAGAAGCGGCAGCGGCTCCTGGCCCAGGCTGTCGCCTTCCACGTGTTCCTGCGGGACGCCAAGCAGGTGGAGGGGACGCTGGGGAAGCAGGTGAGGGGATCCGGGGTGTTCCGCTGAATCCCGGGGCTCCGGTACCGTCCCGGTCCTGGTCCCCATCCCAATCCCGGTCCCGACCCGCAGGAGCACACGCTGGCCCACACGGAGATGCCGGGCACGGTGCCGGGCGCGGAGGCGGCCGTGAGGAGGCTGGAGGAGTTCCTGGCCGCGCTGGACACCGGCACCGAGCGCGTCCGGGCGCTCACGGACACCGGGCGGAAGCTGCTGGAGGAAGGCGGCGTCCACGCAGAAAAGGTGCGGGAGACAGTGGAGTCGGTGGAAAGCAGGTGAGGGAGACCATCCCATCCCATCCCATCCCATCCCATCCCATCCCATCCCATCCCATCCCATCCCATCCCATCCCATCCCATCCCAGTCCATCCCATCTCCTGGGAATGGGGTCTCTCACCACCCCGGCCCTGGCACAGGCACCAGAAGATCCGGGAATCAGCCCAGGAGCTGCTGGGGCGGCTGCGGGATAACTGGGAGCTGCAGAAGTTCCTGCAGGATGGGCAGGAGGTGAGGCCGGGTGGGGATTGGGATGGGATTGGGATGGGATTAGGATGGAGATGAGGGATGGATGGGGCGGAGATGAGAACTGGGCTGGGCTGGGACTGTGGGAAGGGATCCCCAGCTGTGTCCCGCTCCCGTTCCCGTTCCCAGCTGACGCTGTGGCTGAACGAGAAGCTGCCGGTGGCTCGGGACGTGTCCTACGAGGGCACACGGGACCTGCAGGGCAAGTGGCAGAAGCACCAGGCCTTCGCCGCCGAGCTCGCGGCCAACCGGGGCTGGCTGGAGGCGCTGGAGAAGGTGGGAACGGGGGAAAACGGGGGGAAAACGGGGGGAAAATGGGATCTGGGAAGGGGCGGCCCTTGGGAAAGGTGGGATATGGGAGGGGGGGTTGAGTCACAAAATTCCATGGGTTCAACCTCAGCAATTCTGTGATTCCATGGGTCCACCCTCAGTGATTCCACGGTTGTGTGGGTCCAGCCCTTAATAATTCCACGATTCCATGGGTCCGGTTTCAATGACCTCGCCATTCCATGGGTCCAATCTTCACAATCCACAATTTAGTGGGTCAGCCTCAAGGATCCCACGTACCATCAACAAGTCCATGATTTTTCGGGTCCAGCCATGATGGATCCACGAGTCCAGTCTCAACGATCCCACCACCCCACGTGCCCAATCTCCATAACCCCACAACTAAACGGGTCCGACCTCAACAACTCCGCAATTCCAACCTCGACGTTGCCCACTCCGTGATTTTTTGGGTCCCGCAGGACGGCGAGCAGCTGGCGCGGGCGCGGCCGGCGCTGGCCGGGCAAGTGACGGCGCCCCGGCAGGAGCTGCGGGCGCTGTGGGCGCAGGTGGAGGCGGCGGCGGCCGCCAAGGGCCGGGGCTTGGCCGAGGCCGCGCGCGCCGAGAGCTGCGCCCAGGCCTGCGCCGGACTGCGCTCCTGGCTGGCCGGAGTCCGCGCCCAGCTCCGCTCCGGCCACTGCGGCCAGGACCTGACCAGCGTTGGGGTCCTGCTGACCCGGCACCAGGTCAGGGCTGGGAGCTGGGAAATGGCAACGGGGAGAAGGTTTGGGGTGAGGGGTTCAGGTACGGGTTTGGGGGGTGGGTTTTGGGTGGGTCTGGGATGAGGGTTTGGGATGACCAGGTTTTGGGGTGAAGGTTTAGGGTGTAGAGTTTGGGGTGTTCAGGTTTTGGGTGCAGGATTTGGGTTTGGGTTTTGGGGTTTGGATTTTTGGGTGCAGGTTTGTGATGCAGGATTTGGGTTTGAGTTATGGGGTTCAGGTTTTTGGGTGCAGGTTTTGGGATGCAGGATTTCCGTTTGAGTTTTGGGGTTCAGGTTTTTGGGTGCAGGTTTTGGGATGCAGGATTTCCGTTTGAGTTTTGGGGTTCAGGTTTTTGGGTGCAGGTTTTGGCATGCAGGATTTCCGTTTGGGTTTTGGGGTTTGGGTTTTTGGGTGCAGGTTTTGGGATGCAGGATTTCCGTTTGGATTTTGGGGTTGGGGTTTTTGAGTGCAGGTTTGTGATGCAGGATTTCTGTTTGGGTTTTGGGGTTTGGATTTTTGGGTGCAGGTTTGTGATGCAGGATTTAGGTTCTGGTTTTGGGGTTTGGATTTTTGGGTGCAGGTTTGTGATGCAGGATTTAGGTTCTGGTTTTGGGGTTTGGATTTTTGGGTGCAGGTTTGTGATGCAGGATTTAGGTTCTGGTTTTGGGGTTTGGATTTTTGGGTGCAGGTTTGTGATGCAGGATTTGGCTGCGGGTTTTGGGGCTGGGGATTTTGGATGCAGGTTTTGGGATGCAGATTTGGGGGTACAGGCTTTGAGTGCAGGTTCTGGGGTTCAGGTTTTGAGGGTGCATGTTCTGCCACACAGGATTTGGCTGCGGGTTTTAGGGTTCAGGTTTTGGGGGCGTGAGTTTTAGGGTTCATGTTTTGGGATGCAGATTTTGGGGGGGGTCCCTGGGGGTCCCTGACCCCCCGCACCCCCGCAGCTGCTGGAGACGCAGGCGGCGCTGCGGGAGCAGGAGGTGGGGGCTCTTTGGGGTGCAGATTTTGGGGTCCCTGACCCCCCACACCCCCGCAGCTGCTGGAGACGCAGGCGGCGCTGCGGGAGCAGGAGGTGGGGGCTCTTTGGGGTGCAGATTTTGGGGTCCCTGACCCCCCGCACCCCCACAGCTGCTGGAGACGCAGGCGGCGCTGCGGGAGCAGGAGGTGGGGGCTCTTTGGGGTGCAGATTTTGGGGTCCCTGACCCCCCGCACCCCCGCAGCTGCTGGAGACGCAGGCGGCGCTGCGGGAGCAGGAGGTGGGGGCTCTGCGGGCGCAGGCCGGGGGGCTCAGCCCGGGGCACCCCCGGAGCGCGGGGGTGCAGGAGCAGGTGCGGGAGCTGGAGCAGCAGTTCCGGGAGCTGCGGGAGCCGCTGCGGGAGCGCGGCCGGAGCCTCGCGGCCGCCAGGGAGCTGCACCAGTTCCGCAGGGACCTGGAGGACGAGCTCGTGAGTGGGGGGAGCCCCCCGGGGCTGCCACTGACCCCTGGGGTCCCTGGGTCCCCCCGTGCCTGACACCCCATTTCTGATCCTGAATCCCAGACCCCAAATCTCTGACCCACACCCCATTCCTGATCCCAAATCCTGGACCCCAAATCTCTGACCTCACCCATTCCTGACCCTGAATCTCTGACCCCAAATCTCTGACCCGTCCCCATTCCCGATCCCAAATCCTTAATCCCAAATCTCTGACTCCCCCAATTCCTGACCCCGAATCTCTGACCACCCCAGTTCCTGATCCCAAATACCTGGCCCCAAATCTCTGACCCCCACCCCATTCCTCATCCTGAATCCTGGACCCCCCCACCCAAATCCTGGTCGGTCTCCACCAGCCCCAACCCCTCCCAGGGTCTCTGAACCCCAAATTCTGCCCCCCATGGCTCTTCCCGACCCCCAGTCCTTGAGTCCTCCCCATCCCTGTCCCCGCAGTGACCCGGCCCCCAGTGACCCCCAGTGACCCCGATGTCCCCAATGTCCCCAGTGTCCCCCATGTCCCCAATGTCCGTGATGTCCTCAATGACCCCGATGTCCCCCCGTGTCCCCCTGTGTCCCCCATGTCCCCCCGTGTCCCCAGCTGTGGGTGCAGGAGCGCCAGGCCCTGGCCATGTCCACGGACCACGGCAAGGACCTGCCCTCGGTGCAGCTGCTGCTGCAGAAGAACGAGGTGGGTCAGAGGGTCTCCAGGTGTCCCCCTGTGTCCCCTGGGACCCCCAGCACTTATTCCATGACCCCCACAGACCCCTCCCCACCTGCGAGATCCCATAGATCCCCCCTCCCAAGTTTTCTGGCTCAACCCCCAGCACCCCCATAGATCCCCACTGCCTCCCCAGATTCCCCCATTGACCTCTAGAGCCCCTTAAACCCCCCCTTGACCCCACCATGAACCCATAAACTCCCCCATAGACCCCAGGCCCCCCAATTTTCCCCATAAACCCCCATGCAGACCCACTAGACCCCCCCTAATTTCCCCCATAAACCCCTCCATGGACCCATAAACCCCCATAAGCCCCCCCCAGACCCCTCAATTTTCCCCATAAACCCCCCAACAGACCCACTAGACCCCCTTAACTTCTCTTATAGACCCCCTGATGGACCAATAAACTCCCCCAGACCCCCCGATTTTCCCCACAAATCCCTCCATGGACCCATAAACGCCCCCAGACCCCACAATTTCCCCCATAGACCGCCCCCCTGGACTGATAAACCCCCCCAGACCCCCTAGACCCCCCCTGACTCCCCCCGACCCCGCAGACGCTGCAGAAGGAGCTGCAGGGCCGCGAGCGCCGGGTGACGGAGCTGCTGGAGCGGGGGGTGCCCGGGCCGGGGGTGCCCGGGGGGGTCCCCGGGGGGGTCCCGGTGCTGCGGGAGGCCTGGCGGGAGCTGCGGGCGCAGGCGGCGCGGAGGCAGCGGCGCCTGGAGGCCGCCCTGGCCACCCAGCGCTTCCTGCGCGATGCCGCGGCCGCCGAGGCCTGGCTGGGCGAGCGCGAGCTGCACATGCTGGCCCAGGACAAGGCCAAGGTGGGCACAGGGCCGGGACCCCCGTCCCGGGGACAGCAGAGTCACCTCCGCTTCGGTGGGGGGGGAGGGGAGGGAGGGGTTCCAGGGGGGCAGGGAGCGTGAGAGGGGGGCAGGGGGGATGTGGGGAAGGGTCTATGGGGGGTCTGTGATGGGTTCAGGGGGATTGGGAAGGGTTTTTGGGGCGTTTGGGAGGTCTGGGGGGGTCCATGGGGGGGTCAGAGGGGGGGCAGGGAATATGAGAGGGGGCAGGGGGGATGTGGGGAGGGTTTTGGGGGGTCTATGGGGCGTCTGTGATGGGTTCAGGGGGATTGGGAAGGGTTTTTGGGGTCTGGGGGGGTCCATGGGGGGATAAGGAGTGTGAGAGGGGGGCAGGGGGGATGTGGGGAGGGGTCTGGGGGGGTCTGTGATGGGTTCAGGGGGATTGGGAAGGGTTTTTGGGGCGTTTGGGAGGTCTATGGGGGTCCATGGGGTGACAGGGAGTGTGAGAGGGGGGCAGGGGGGATGTGGGGAGGGGTCTGGGGGGGTCAGAGGGGGAGCTGAGTGGTCTGTGAGGGGTCTCTGTGGGTTCTTTATGGGGTCTCTGGGGGTCTGGGGGATCTGTGGGGTCTCTGGGGTCTCTGGGGGGCTATAGGGGATCTCTGGGGGCCAGGGAGGGTCAGAGGGGATTTGTGGGGGGGGTCTGTGGGGCTCCGGAGCACCCAAAGGAGCAGCTGGGGGGTCTCTGGGGGTGGGGACACCCCCGTGACGGCCGCGGTGTCCCCAGGACGAGCCGGGCGCCCAGGCCATGCTGAGCCGGCACCTGGGGCTGGAGCAGGAGCTGCGCGACTACGGCGGCACCGTGGAGCTGCTGGCCGAGCAGGGCCGGGCCATGGCGGCCAGCGGCCACCCCGACGGGTGGGGCACCCTGGGGACACCCTGGGGGCACCCTGGGGACACCCTGGGGACACCCTGGGGACACCCCAGCCGCTGCGTGCACGGCCAACATGTCCCCTGTCAGCCCTGTCCCAGTGCTCGCTGTGCCCTGAGGTCCCTGTGTCCCCTGAGGTCCCTGTGTCCCGTTGCCAGGTCCTCCAATGTCCCCAATGTCCCCATGACCCCTGACACCTCTGTCCCCGTGTCCCTTGGGTGACACCGCAGGCCCCGGGTGACACTGCTGTCCCTTGGGTGACATCACTGTCCCCATGTCCCTTGGGTGACACCGCAGCTCCCTGGGTGACACTGCTGTCCCTTGGGTGACATCACTGTCCCCATGTCCCTTGGGTGACACCGCAGCTCCCTGGGTGACACCCCTGTCCCTTGGGTGACATCACTGTCCCCATGTCCCTTGGGTGACACCACAGCTCCCTGGGTGACACCCCTGTCCCTTGGGTGACACCACTGTCCCCTGTCCCTTGGGTGACACCGCAGACCCCGGGTGACACTGCTGTCCCTTGGGTGACACCGCTGTCCCCTGTCCCTTGGGTGACACCACAGCTCCCTGGGTGACACCCCTGTCCCTTGGGTGACACCGCTGTCCCCTGTCCCTTGGGTGACACCGCAGACCCCGGGTGACACTGCTGTCCCTTGGGTGACACCGCTGTCCCCTGTCCCTTGGGTGACACCGCTGTCCCCCGTGCAGCGAGCGGCTCCGTGCCCGTGCCGCGCAGCTGCAGCGTCTCTACGCGGGGCTGTGCCACCTGGCCGAGGAGCGCAGGGCCACCCTGCAGGGCCACCACCGGCTGTGCCAGCTGCGCCGCGACCTCGACGACCTGGAGCAGTGGATCTCGGAGCGAGAGGTGGTGGCGGCGTCCCGGGAACTGGGGCAGGACTTCGAGCACGTCACGGTGAGGGGACACGGTGGGACACAGGCACTGTGACACTGAGGGGACACTGAGGGGACACGGGGGGACACGGTGGGGACACGGGCACTGTGACACTGAGGATTCCCTGTGTCACCTCAGTGCCAGGTGACCCTGCTGACCCCTGACCCCTGTCCCCGTGTCCCCCTGTCCCCCATCCCCCTGACCCTTCCCGTGTCCCCCTGTCCTGCTGACCCCTGTCCCATGTCCCTGTCTCCCTGTCCTGTATCCCCCTGACCCCGTCCCGTGTCCCCCTGTCCTCTGTCCCCGTGACCCCTGTCCCCTGACCCTGTCCCATGTCCCCCTGTCCCATTTCCCCCGTCCCTGTCCCCTGTCCCTCTGTCCCCCTGACCCCATCCCGTGTCCCCCTGTCCCTGTCCCTGTCCCGTGTCCCCCTGTCCCCTGTCCCTGTGTCCCCCTGTCCCCCTGACCCCGTCCTGTGTCCCCCTGTCCCTGTCCCTGTCCCGTGTCCCCCTGTCCCCCTGACCCTGTCCTGTGTCCCCCTGACCCATTTCCCCCTGTCCCTGTCCCCTGTCCCTCTGTCCCCCTGTCCCCCTGTCCCCCTGACCCCGTCCTGTGTCCCCCTGACCCATTTCCCCCTGTCCTTGTCCCCTGTCCCCCGTGCCCCTGACCCTCCCCGCGTCCCCGCAGCTGCTCCGGGACAAGTTCCGCGAGTTCTCCCGGGACACGGGCGGGCTGGGCCAGGAGCGGGTGGACGCGGCCAACGCGGCGGTGGCGGCGCTGATCTCCGGGGGCCACCCCGAGCGCGCGGCCGTGGCGCAGTGGCAGGCGGCGCTGAACGAGGCCTGGGCCGAGCTGCTGGAGCTGGTGGCCACGCGGGCGCAGGAGCTGGCGGCCGCGCACGACCTGCAGCGCTTCCGCCGCGACGCGCGCCAGGTGCTGGCGCAGCTCCGCGCCAAGGCCCGGCAGCTGCCCGAGGAGCTGGGGCGCGACCTGCGCGCGGCCGAGGGGCTGGAGAGGCAGCACCGCGCCTTCGAGCACGACGTGCAGGCCCTGAGCGCGCAGGTGAGGGCACGGGGACGGGCGAGGGGCACGTGAGGGGCACGCTGTGCTGCAGGAGGTGGCTGGGAGTGGGGTATGTCACCTGTCCCGTGTCACAGCTGTCCCATGTCACAGCTGTCACACCTGTGCCATGTCACACCTGTCACAGCTGTCCCATGTCACAGCTGTCCCGTGTCACAGGTGTCACACCTGTGCCATGTCACACCTGTCACACCTGTCCCATGTCACAGCTGTCCCGTGTCACAGCTGTCCCATGTCACACCTGTCACACCTGTCACACCTGTCACACCTATGCCATGTCACACCTGTCACACCTGTCTCATGTCCCACCTGTCCCCAGGTGACGGCCGTGCAGGAGGCCGCGGGCCGGCTGTCACACCTGTGCCATGTCCCACCTGTGCCATGTCCCACCTGTCCCATGTCACACCTATGCCATGTCCCACCTGTGCCATGTCCCACCTGTCCCCAGGTGACGGCCGTGCAGGAGGCTGCGGGCCGGCTGTCACACCTGTGCCATGTCACACCTGTGCCATGTCACACCTGTCACACCTGTCCCATGTCCCATGTCACACCTGTCCCATGTCCCACCTGTGCCATGTCACACCTGTCACACCTGTGCCATGTCACACCTGTCCCCAGGTGACGGCCGTGCAGGAGGCCGCGGGCCGGCTGTCACACCTGTGCCATGTCACACCTGTCACACCTGTGCCATGTCACACCTGTCCCCAGGTGACGGCCGTGCAGGAGGCCGCAGGCCGGCTGTCACACCTGTGCCATGTCACACCTGTCACACCTGTCCCATGTCCCATGTCACACCTGTCCCATGTCCCACCTGTGCCATGTCACACCTGTCACACCTGTTTCATGTCCCACCTGTCCCCAGGTGACGGCCGTGCAGGAGGCCGCGGGCCGGCTGGCCGCGGCGTACGCGGGCCCGCGGGCCGAGGAGCTGCGGGCGCAGGAGGGCGCGGTGGCCGCGGCCTGGGCCGAGCTCCGCGGGCGCTGCCAGCGCCGGCGCCGCCTGCTCGGGGACAGCGTGGAGCAGTTCCGGTTCCTGCGCGCCGCCCGCGACCTGCGCCTCTGGATGGACGGCGTGCACCTGCAGCTGCAGGCCCGCGAGAGGCCCAGGTGGCACCGGGGACAGCCTGGGGACACCAGGGACACCCTGGGGACACCCTGGGGACACCCTGGGGACACTCTGGGGACACCGTGGGGACACCAGGGACACTGTGGGGACACCCTGGGGACACCAGGGACACCCTGGGGACACCAGGGACACTGTGGGGACACTCTGGGGACACCGTGGGGACACCAGGGACACTGTGGGGACACTGTGGGGACACCAGGGACACTGTGGGGACACCCTGGGGACACCAGGGACGCCCTGGGGACACCAGGGACGCCCTGGGGACACTCTGGGGACACCATGGGGACACCAGGGACACTGTGGGGACACTGTGGGGACACCAGGGACACCGTGGGGACACTGTGGGGACACCAGGGACACTGTGGGGACACCCTGGGGACACCCTGGGAACACCAGGGACACCCTGGGGACACCATGGGGACACCCTGGGGACACCCTGGGGATGGGGGGACACTGTGGGGACAGGGAGGGACATGAGGACATCACGGGGACACTCTGGGGACACAGGGACACTGCAGGGACACTGTGGGGACACGGGGACATGCAGGGACATGAGGACACACATGGGGACAGCCCTGGGGGCACAAGGACAGCCCTGGGGACACTGCAGTGATCCCAGCACGGGGCTGTGACCGCGGCCACCCTGGTGGCCCAGCCCTGCCCGCTGTGCCCAGGCTGAGCCGGGGTGTCCCCGCGGTGACGCCGGTGTCCCTGTCCCCTGGCAGGGATGTCACCGCGGCCGAGCTGCTGATCCAGCAGCACCAGGGGCTGCGGGCGGAGCTGGAGGCGCGCGAGGGCTCCTTCGGGGCCTGCGTGGCCGCGGCCACGGCGCTGCTGCAGCGCGGCCACCACGAGGCCGACAAGGTGGGACGCGGCTGTCACCGTGTCACCCTGTCACCCTGTCACCTTGTCACTGTGTCACCGTGTCACTCTGTCACCTTGTCACCGTGTCACCCTGTCACCGTGTCGCCCTGTCACCGTGTCGCCCTGTCACCCTGTCACCCTGTCACCGTGTCGCCCTGTCACCATGTCGCCCTGTCATCCTGCCCCTGTGTCACCCTGTCATCATATCACCATGTCACCCTGTCACCATGTCACCTTGTCATCCTGCCCCTGTGTCACCCTGTCATCATATCACCATGTCACCCTGTCACCATGTCACCGTGTCACCCTGTCATCCTGCCCCTGCGTCACCTTGTCACCATGTCACCCAGTCACCCTGTCACCATGTCACCGTGTCACCCTGTCCCTGTGTCACCCTGTCATCATATCACCCTGTCACCATGTCACCGTGTCACCCTGTCCCTGTGTCACCATGTCACCGTGTCACCCTGTCCCTGCCTCCTCATCCCTGCCTCTCCAGCCTTGTCACTGTCCCCAGGTCCCCAGCCCCACATCCCTCATCCAAATCCCCATCTCCACGGTGCTGTCCCCATCCCCTGTCCCCTCGTGTCCCTGTCACCATCCCTGTGTCCCGATCCCACCCCTGTATCTCTGTCCCCGTGTCCTTGTCCCCATCCTGTCCCCGAGCTTGTCCCCTCGTTCTTGTCCCTGCCTCAATCAGCGTGTCCCCATCTTTGTCCCCACCCCTGTCCCCTGTCCCCATCCCTGTCCCCTGTCCCCACCCTGTCCCCCCAGCTGTCCCAGGAGCTGGCCGAGCTCCAGGAGCGCCGCAGGGACATCGGGGAGCGCTGGCAGGACAAGCTGGAGTGGCTGCAGACTGGTGAGGACTGGGAGGGTCCCCCGTGTCCCCTCTGTGTCCCCCGTGTCCCCTCTCAGTGCCCAGGAGTGGCCCCAGGGTGGCTCTGGGGTGTCCCAGGGGTGTCCCAGGGGTGGCTCAGGGGTGCCCCGGGGGTGTCCCTGTACCCTGTGTCCCCTCTCAGTGCCCAAGGCTGCCCCAGGGATGCCCCAGGGGTGTC
Source organism: Lonchura striata (assembly GCF_050655825.1). Lineage (NCBI taxonomy): Eukaryota > Metazoa > Chordata > Aves > Passeriformes > Estrildidae > Lonchura > Lonchura striata. The sequence goes on along the minus strand of NC_140733.1, from coordinate 8,816,968 downwards.
CCCGTGCCCCCGGTGACAGTCCCCATGCCCCAGTGCTGGAGGTGCCCCATGTCCCCTCTCAGTGCCCAGGAGTGGCCCCAGGGTGGCTCTGGGGTGACCCAGGGGTGTCCCAGGGGTGTCCCTGTACCCCGTGTCCCCTCTCAGTGCCCAGGAGTGGCCCCAGGGTGGCTCTGGGGTGCCCCAGGGGTGTCCCCAGGGTGGCTCTGGGGTGCCCCAGGGGTGTCCCAGGGGTGTCCCAGGGGTGGCTCTGGGGTGTCCCAGGGGTGTCCCAGGGGTGTCCCTGTACCCCGTGTCCCCTCTCAGTGCCCAGGGGTGTCCCAGGGGTGTCCCAGGGGTGTCCCAGGGGTGTCCCTGTACCCCGTGTCCCCTCTCAGTGCCCAGGAGTGGCCCCAGGGTGGCTCTGGGGTGACCCAGAGGTGTCCCAGGGGTGTCCCCGTGCCCCTGGTGACAGCCCCCGTGCCCCAGTGCTGGAGGTGCTGGTGTTCGGGCGCGACGCGGCCACGGCCGAGGCGTGGCTGGCCAGCCGGGAGCCGCTGGCCCGCGCCCCCGAGCTGGGCTCCAGCCTGGCCGAGGCCGAGACCCTCCTCAAGCGGCACCAGAGCTTCCAGAAGGCCGCGGCCGCCTGGGACGAGAGATTCGCTGCCCTGGGCCGGCTGACCACGGTGGGGACACGGGGGGACGGGGGGGGGACACGGGGGGATGGGGAGGTGGGGACATGGGGGGATGTGGGGGGACGTGGGGGACATGGGGACATTGGGGGACATGGGGGACGGGGGGGAAATGGGGACATAGGGACACTGGGGAACACGGGGGGACACGGGGGGATGGGGAGATGGGGACATGGGGGGATGTGGGGGGACAGGGGGGAAATGGGGGAAATGGGGACATTGGGGGACATGGGGGGATGGGGAAATGGGGACATGGGGGGGATGTGGGGGGACAGGGGGGACGTGGGGGAAATGGGGACATTGGGGGACATGGGGGGATGGGGAAATGGGAACATGGGGGGGATGTGGGGGGACAGGGGGGACGTGGGGGAAATGGGGACATGGGGGGACGTAGCGGACATGGGGACATTGGGGGACATGGGGGACATGGGGAGAAATGGGGAAATGGGGGGACAGGGGGAAATGGGGACATAGGGACACTGGGGGACATGGGGGGACACGGGGGGATGGGGACATGGGGGGGATGTGGGGGGACGTGGGGGACATGGGGACATTGGGGGACATGGGGGACGGGGGGGAAATGGGGACATAGGGACACTGGGGAACACGGGGGGACATGGGGACATTGGGGGACATGGGGAGAAATGGGGAAATGGGGGGACATGGGGAAATGGGGGGACATGGGGGGACGTGGGGGAAATGGGGACATTGGGACACTGGGGGACATGGAGAACACGGGGGGACATGGGGGGACATGGGGGGGATGGGGAGAAATGGGGACATGGGGGGGATGTGGGGGGACGTGGGGGGAAATGGGGACATGGGGGGATGTGGGGGGGATGTGGGGGGATGTGGGGAAATGGAGGGACAGGGGGACACGGAGGAAATGCAGGGACACGGAGGGACGGGGGGACATGGGGGGATGTAGAGGGAAATGGGGACATGGAGGACACAGGGGGACAGGGGAACATGGGAATAAGGGGGGGACATGGGGACACGGGGGGGACACAGGAGAAATGCGGGGACAGGGGGGACATAGGGACATGGAGGGATGGGGGGACATGGGGAGAAATGGGGAGAGGGACATGGGGACATCGGGGGGACGCGGGGGGATGTGGGGATGAGGCTATGGGGGGGAAATGGGGGGGGAGCAATGGGGGGACATGGGGAGGAGAAATGGGGGCACAGGGGACGTGGCAAGGACAAGGGGAGGGGGGACACCCCCCCCAGCGTGTGTGGGGGGCTGAGGGTCCCTGTGTCACCCCCCTGCCCTCGGGGGGTCCCCACGGGCTCCCTGTGTCCCCCCCCATCACCGGGGTGTCCCTGACCCCCCGACCCCCCCAGCTGGAGGAGAAGGAGCGGCGGCGGCGGCAGGAGGAGGAGGAGGAGGAGGCGAGGAAGCTGCAGCCCCCCGAGCCCCCCCCGGCGCAGGCCGAAGTCGGGGGGACCCCCCCGGTGGTGCCCCCCCAGAGCCAGGATGGGGGAGGGGGCGGGGAGGGGCAGAGGTGAGGGGGGGGGGATTTTGGGGGGGCATAGAGGGGTTGGGAGACCCCCGGGTTTGGGGGCGTTGGGGGGACACCCTCGTCAGGGGGGATATGGGGGGGGTCTGGGGGTGACCGGGGGGTGTCCCCTGTGTCCCCACCCCCCCAGGGCCTCCCCCACCCCCCAGAGCCGCCCGCCGGAGCCCCCTGCCCTCAACGGGATCCGCCCCGACGGCGCCGCGGGCCAGGTAACCCCCCCCGACCCCCCAGATCCGGGGGGACACCCCCGAGCCCCTCGGCGGGACCCCCCTCAGCCCCGTCCCCCTCCCCAGGTCCCCAGAGGGGCGCAGGAGGGGGGGCCCGGCCCGGGGGGAGGGGCAGCCACGCTGCCCCCCCGCGCCCCCCCCCAGCCCGAGACCCTCGAGGGGGCCCTGAGCCGGAAACAGGAGCTGGAGGCGGCCGGGAAGAGAGCGGCCAACAGGTCAGGGGACAGCGGGGACACACCTGGGAACAGCGGGGGACACACCTGGGAACAGCTGGGGACACACCTGGGGACAGCTGGGGACACCTGGGACAGCAGGGGACACACCTGGGGACAGCTGGGGACACACCTGGGACAGCAGGGGACACGGCCGGGCCTTGGGGACACACCTGGGAACAGCGGGGGACACACCTGGGGACACCTGGGGACAGCTGGGGACACACCTGGGACAGCAGGGGACACGGCCTGGCCTTGGGGACACACCTGGGGACAGCCTGGGTACAGCCTGGGGACAGCTGGGGACAGCCTAGGAACACCTGGGGACACAGCCTGGCCTTGGGGACAGCCTGGGGACACCTGGGGACACCTGGGGACACACCTGGGACAGCTGGGGACACACCTGGGAACAGCTGGGGACACACCTGGGACAGCCTAGGGACACGGCCTGGACTTGAGGACACACCTGGGGACACCTGGGGACACACCTGGGACAGCTGGGGACACCTGGGGACACGGCCTGGCCTTGGGGACAGACTGGGGACACCTGGGGACACACCTGGGGACACACCTGGGACAGCTGGGGACACACCTGGGGATACACCTGGGACAGCTGGGGACACACCTGGGGATACACCTGGGACAGCCTAGGGACACGTGGGGACATGGCCTGGCCTTGGGGACACACCTGGGGATATCCTGGGGACACCTGGGGACAGCCTGGGGACATGGCCTGGCCTTGGGGACACCTTGGGGACACCCTGGGGACACGGCCCAGCATGCCCCAAGATTTGGGGAGGGGGCACCCAAATTCATCCCGTCCCTCCCTCCCCCCCATTTTGGGAGCTCTCCCTCTTCTCCTTTAGTCTGGGGGCCTTTTTTAGGACCCCCCCCACCATTTTGGGCGGGGTTCAGGTTTAATTTGGAGGTGGCTCCCTTGGATTTTGAGTGGTTTTTCTGTCATTTTGGAGGATTTTCTCTCGTTATGGAAGATTTTCTTTAACTTTGGGCAGATTGCTCCTCTTTTTGTTCCCCTTTTCCTTTTTGGGGGTGGGATCTCATTTCAACCCCCCCTCCCCGATTTTGGGGATCACTCCCATTAATCTGGGGTGGGGGGGGGTCCCTTGAGTCAATCTCTGCCAAACAAACCCAAAACCCTCATTTTTCTACAAAAAAATCCACATTTTCATTGCCCCCCTGCAGCATTTTGGGGACCCCCGCCCCAAATGAGTTTTTGGGGGATGGGGGCTGTGCGCTGGGGGGGTGGGGGTCCCCTGAACCCCCCCTGCCCCCCAGGTCCTGGCAGAGCCTGTACTGCGTGCTGCGGGGGGGGGTCCTGAGCGTGTTCAAGGACGCGCGGGGGGCGGGCGCGGGGGTCCCGTGGCACGGCGAGCCCCCCGCCCCCCTGCGCGGCGCCCGCTGCCAGCCGGCCACCGCCTACCGCAAACGCAAACACGTCTTCAGGCTGGGGTACGGGGGACTGGGGGAGAGTGGGGGAAATGGGGGAATTGGGGATAAATGTGGGGAAATGGGGGGGAAAATGGGGGGAGAATGGGGGGAATTGAGGGGGGAGAATGGGGGGAAATTGGGGGAAGAATGTGGGGAGAAATGGGGGGAAATTGGGGGAGAATGGGGGGTGAATGGGGGGAGAATGGGGGGAAATTGGGGGAGAATGGGGGGAAAATGGGGGGAGAATGGGGGGAAATTGGGGGGAGAATGTGGGGAGAAATGGGGGAATTGAGGGGGGAAATGGGGGGAGAATGTGGGGAGAAATGGGGGGAAATTGGGGGAAAATTGGGGGAGAATGGGGGATAAATGGGGGAAATTGGGCAATAAATGGGGGAGAATGGGGGGAAATGGGGGAAAATGGGGGGAAATTGGGGGAGAATAGGGGGGATATTGGGGGGAAATGGGGGATATATGGGGAGAAATTGGGGGAGAATGGGGGAAAATGGGGAGAGAATGGGGGAAAATGGGGGGAATTGCGGGAAGAATGGGAGGAAATTTGGGAATAAATGGGGGAAGAATGGGGGGGAAATTGGGGGAAAATGGGGGGAAAATAGGGGATAAATGTGGGGAAATGGGTGGAGAATGGGGGGAAATTGGGGAGAGAATGGGGGGAGAAATGGGGGGAGAATAGGGGGAAATTGGGGGAGAATGGGGGGTGAATGGGGGAAGTGGGAAAATTTGGGATTAATGGGGGGAGAATGGGGGAAAATTGAGGGGAAAATGGAGGGGAAATTGGGGGAAATTGGGGGAAATTAGGGGAAAAATGGGGGGGAGATGGGGAAAGTGGGAGGGGAAATGGGAGGAAATTGGGGGGAATTGAGGGGGGAAATGGGGGAAAATTGGGGGAAATAGGGGAAAGGGGGGGAAATGTGGGGGAAGATTGGGGAGACGTGGGGGGAAATGGGGAGAAAATGGGGAGAAAAATGAGGCAGAAATGTGGAGGAGATGGAAAATTGCGGAGGAAAATGGGGTAAAAATGGGGGGAGCATGGGATGAAAAATGGGGAGAAAGGGAGAAAAAAATACAGAAATAATGGGACAGACTTGCAGGGAAATGGGTAAAAAATTGGGGAAATGTGGGAAGATGGGGAGGGGGGAGATGGGGAAAATGGGGGGACACAAGGGGGTCTCAAAGGGGCTGGGGGGGGTCCCGGCCCCCCTCAGGCTGATCCCAGCCCCCCCCAGGCTGAGCGATGGGAGGGAATTCCTGTTCCAGGCTAAGGATGAGGTGAGACCCCCATCCCCCCCATTCCCTGGGTGTCCCCTGGGTGTCCCTGGGTGTCCCCTGGGAGTTCCCAAGTGTCTCCTGGATGTCCCCGGGTGTCCCCGGGTGTCCCCTGAGTGTGCCCTGGGTGTCCTCCAGGTGTCCCCTGGGTGTCCCCAAGTGTCCCCGGGTGTCCCTGGGTGTCCCCTGCCCCCCCCGTGTCCCCACTGTCCCCGTGTCCCCCCCAGGCCGACATGGCCCTGTGGCTCCGGGGGATCGAAGCCGCCGCCGGGGCCGCGCTGGGTCCGGGGGGGCCCCGGGAGGGTCCGGGGGTCCCCGGGGGTCCCCCCAAGGGGATGTCGCGGGCCCTGAGCCTCCCCCCGGTGCCCCCCCCGGCCGAGGGAGCCCCCCGGGCCCGCGAGCCCAAGGAGAGGGAGAAACGCTTCAGCTTCTTCAAGAAGAACAAGTAGAGATTTTGGGGGGGGTCCCGCAGCCACGGAGGGACACGGGGGGGACCCCGCGGGGGGGGCTCAGTGTGCCCCCCAAATCTCCCCCGTCCTGTCCCGGTGATGTCCCCGCTCAGCCCCCACCCCAATAAAGTGACTGAGACTGAGACTGGGGGGTCTGAGTGTGCTGGGGAGAGGTGGGGGGGAACTGGGAGGGACTGGGGGGAACTGGGATGGACTGGGAGGGGTTGGGATGGAACTGGGATGGACTGGGAGGGACTGGAATGGAACTGGGATGGAACTGGGATGGGACTGGGAGAGATGGGATTTGAGTGGGGGGGTTTGGGATGCAGACTGGAGTTGGGGTGCGGGTGGAGATTGGGATGAGATTGGGATGGGATGGGATGGGATGGGATGGGATGGGATGGGATGGGATGGGATGGGATGGGATGGGATGGGATGGGATGGGATGGGATGGGATGGGATGGGATGGGATGAGCCGGTTTAGGAATGGAAGGGGGTTTCAGCAACAACCGGCGCGGGGCACTCCAGAGCTCCCAGTGCTCCCAGTAGGAACCTCCGCGCTCCCAGTGCTCCCAGTACGGACCCCAATGCCCCCAGTACCTCCAGCGCTGACAGTGCTCCCAGTACCCCCAGCGCCCCCAGTATTCCTAGAGCTTCCAATACCCCCAGTGCTCTCAGTTTGGTTCCCAGTGCTCCCAGTACGGCTCCCAGCTCTCCCAGTTTGGCTCCCAGTGCTCCCAGTACGGCTCCCAGCACACAATGCCCCCCCACCCCATGAATGGACCGCCCCCGCCCCCCCCGCAGCAGCCTCATAGACCGCTCCTCCCTCGCCCCGCCCCCTCCTTGCTGTGATTGGCTGCCTCCGCCTCATGGGCGGGCTCAACCGGCGGCTCGATGACCTCACGCTGCGGCGTTTGACGGACAGCACCGGCAGCCAATGAGCGCGCGGGAGGCGGGGCGGGGCCGGGAGACGCCGCCGCCATTTTGTGAGCAGCGCGCGGCGGACGGGGCAGGTGGGGGCGGGGGGGCCCGGGGGGGTTCGGGACCGGGACCGGGCCGGGACCGGGCCGGGACCGGGGGGACAGACGGGCCAGGCCCCGCCACGGCCCCGCCGGGGCGCCCGCCGGCCGCGGGGGATGCGACCCGGGACGGTTTGGGGGGGGGTGTCGGGCCTGTGGAGGAGAGGGGTTTGGGGTGGGGGTCCTCAGGTCTGAGGGGTCTCAGACAGGAGGGGACAGAACGGGTTTGGGGGGGTCTGAGGGGTCTCAGCCCCGGGGGACAGGAGGGGTTTGGGGGGGGTCTCAGACCTGAGGGGACAGGAGGGGTTTGGGGGGGTCTGAGGGGTCTCAGACCTGGGGGATTTTGGGGTTCGGGGCGCGGCTCTGCCCTGCGGGGGGTGCGGAGATTTTGGGGTGACTGGGGACCAGTCCTGCAGGAAAAGGGGTCACACACTTAGGTGGGTTTTCAGGGTTTCAGAGGTTTAAGGTGGTTTTTTTTGGGTTTCAGAGGTTTAAGGTATTGTTTTTTAGGTGATTGTGGGCATAGTTTAGGAGGGGGTAGCAGAGGCTTGGGGTGTTTATTTTAGGGGGGATTGGAGGTGTTTGAGGCTCCGCCCTGAAGGAGCGGAAGCAAAATTTGGGGGGGATTTTGGGGTGTTTGGGGCTGTGTCCTGTGAGAGGGCCTCAGCCCTGGGGGTCTACCTTGGGGTTTGGGGGTTTCTGAGGGGATTTGGGGTGTTTGGGGCTGTGCCCTGAATGAGCAGGGGAAGAGTTTTGGGGTGTTTGTTTGAGGAGATTTGGGGTCTTTGGGACCACAGGCCCAGGGACACACACAGATGTTTGGGGGCTTTATTTGAGGGGTGTTTGGGATCCAGCCCTGAGCACAGAGGAGATTTGGGGTATTTGAGGAGGTTTTAGGATGTTTTGGGGCACAGCCCCAGGGACACACAGAGATTTGGGGTGTTACAAGGGATTTGGGGGCACAACCCTGGGCACACACATGGAGATTCAGGGCGTTTTATTTGGTGTTTTGGGGGGCACAGCCCCTGAGGTTTGAGGTGTTTGAGGAGGATTTAGGGAGTTTTTGGGCACAGCCCTGGGCACACACACAGAGTCTCAGGCTGTTTCTTGGGGGATTTTGGGGCTGCTTTTGGGCACAGCCTCACACAGAGGCTTGGGCTGTTTCTTGCGGGGTTTCAGGGGGCACAGCCCTGGGCACACAGAGAGAGGTTTGGGGTGATTTAGGGGGTTTTAGGGTGCAGCCCTGGGCTTGGGCTGTTCCTCAGGGGTTTCAGGGCTGTGTGTGGGCTGTTCCTCGGGGGGTTTTGGGGCCGCTCGGGGCTCACGGCGGCGCTGTCCGGCGCAGGCGGGTCGCGATGGTGAAGCTGTTCATCGGGAACCTGCCGCGGGAGGCGACGGAGCAGGAGATCCGCTCCCTGTTCGAGCAGTACGGGAAGGTGCTGGAGTGCGACATCATCAAGAACTACGGCTTCGTGCACATCGAGGACAAGACGGCGGCCGAGGACGCCATCCGCAACCTGCACCACCACAAGCTGCACGGCGTCTGCATCAACGTGGAGGCCAGCAAGAACAAGAGCAAGGCCTCCACCAAGCTGCACGTGGGCAACATCAGCCCCGCCTGCACCAACCTGGAGCTGCGCGCCAAGTTCGAGGAGTATGGCCCCGTCATCGAGTGCGACATCGTCAAGGACTACGCCTTTGTGCACATGGAGCGGGCCGAGGACGCCGTAGAGGCCATCCGGGGGCTGGACAACACCGAGTTCCAAGGTGAGGCACGGGGCTGGGCGGCGGGAGGGCTCTGGACGTTCCCACCGGCCCCGTTCCGGGGTCGATCCTGGATGTGACCACGGCCGGCTCCGTGGGCCGTAAAGCGCCCTCGGGGCTCTGGGGTTGGTATCGGTTGGTGCCCGCCCCGCCGCAGTTCCAGGGCCGCCCTCGCGTTGCGGCTGGAACGAGGGCAAGGGCTTGGGGGCTCTGGGCCGGGGAGGACGGGACTGACCCATCTCTGATTAACCAGCACGGCCGCCCCGCAGGAGGACCCCGACGGTGACGTCCTGTGCCGGGCCGGAGCAGCGGGTGACGCCAGGCTGCCGCCCGCCCTTGTAGCCTTGCCCAGCCTGGTAAGAGGGTGACGGAGGCGCCCGACCCCGCGCCCGGCGTCGCTCGGGCGCTTGACGGGGCCGAGCGGCCGGACTCGAGCCGCGGCGCTGGCGGCGGTGATGGCGAGCGCGTCTCCCGGCCGGGTGCTCAGGGCGGCGTCCGGAGCTTCACCCACGCGGCGGCGGGGCCGGACCGGGAGCTCCCGGCGCTGCCGGGGCTCCACACGTGCTGCTGCCCCCATTCCGGGCCTTCCCCAAAAAACAGCGACCCAGCCGGGCTGGCGCAGCTGCACCCAGAGCTGTCCCGGCCGCGTCCGCGCTTGGCTTTGCCTCGTGCCGCGCTCGGGCCAGGCCCCGTTCGCTCCGGGGTGCTTCCCAGTGTCGCATCCCTCTCGCTGCCACTCCGGCGTTTTCCAGCGCGAACCTTTGCCGTCACATGGGGCCGGCAGTGCCGGGTCTGACCCCGGGCTGCCGGAGCTTTGCCGGGCTGGCCGGTGTGGCCGCGCTCGGCTGTGGCAGCACGTTCCGGTCAGCCGCTGTCCAGCGTCCATCTGGTGGCTCACGCTCGGTCCCGCAGCGGCTCTTCCCGCGCCGGTGGCTGCGGAGGGCTTGGGGGGGTGGCAGCCGGTCCCGTCCTGTCCCAGCGGTGCCCCGGCACGGCCGCACTGACCCTGCCTCTCGCGTCTCTCCCCAAGGCAAGCGGATGCGCGTGCAGCTGTCCACCAGCCGCCTGCGGACGGCGCCCGGGATGGGAGACAAGAGCGGCTGCTACCGCTGCGGGAAGGAGGGGCACTGGTCTAAGGAGTGCCCGGTGGATCGCCCGGGGCAAGTGGCGGACTTTGCCGAGGCCTATAACGAGCAGTACGGAGCCGTGCGCACTCCCTACACCGCGGGCTATGGGGAGACCGTGTATTACGATGAGGCCTACGGCGGGATGGCCGACTACTACAAGCGCTACCGCGTCCGCTCCTACGCCACGGCCTCGGCGTACGACGCCTACGCGGAGCAGACCATGGCCCAGTACTCCCAGTATGCCCAGTACTCCCAGGTCCAGTCCTCCGCCATGGCCGCCACCACGGCCATGGCCGGCCGCATCCCCACCACCTTAGACGCGTACGACCGAGCGCTGCTGCCCACCCCGGGCGCGGCGGCCGCCGTCGCCGCCGCCGCCGCCACCGCTGCGGCCGCCGCCGCGTCCTCCACATATTACACCCGGGACAGGAGCCCCCTGCGCCGCACGGCCGCCGCGGCCGGCACCGTCGGAGAGGCGTACACGTACGAGCGTGGGCAGCTGTCGCCCGTCTCCTCGGTGGCCCGGGCGTCCCTCTACGACATGCAGCGCTTTGGGCGGGACCCGTACGCGGACCGGGCGCGATACTCCGCCTTTTGAGCCGGAGGTGAGCGCGTTGGTGGCTCTTGGCACTGCGGGGGGGCCCCGCCGCCGGTGTTCCCGGTTGTGCCAGTCGTTTGAGGCGGGTGACGGGTCACGCTGACACGGACGGGCCCCATGGGCGTTAAAGCCCAGCCGTGGCGAGGAGGTGCCGTGGTGAGGAGAGCGGTGCCGGTGTCACTCTCACGGATGTAACTCACGTTCCTGCTGGGCTGGGCGCCGTCCCGGCGCAGTCCCCACGGGGTGGGGGGTTCCCACAGAGCCCCCGGCCCGGGGGCAGCTCCTGCTCGCACGGGCTATGCCCGGGTCCCGGCGGGCCCAGGGTCCGAGGGGCCGGAGCCCCGCCGCTGCTCCACGTCAGGACTCTCTTGCTCCCAGGAAGCCGCAGCTCCCCAGGGCACCGGGGCTCGGCACAGTTCCGGATCGGCCCCGGGAGCACCTGCGCCAACTCCTCTTTTCTCTTACAGGTAAGATTTGTGCGGCTGGACGTCGGGGTCCCGTCGCACGCCGACTCGGCGCCGCGCGTCTCGGGCCGCGCCGGGTGCCACCGCCGCCGCGTGCCGCTCCCGGGCCCGTTCCTTACGGACACGCGGCTCTTCCTCAGCCTGGGCAGGATTAGCTCAGCCCCTCCCCTAGCTTCCCCCGCCCCCCTGGGCAGGATTTTGCTTTTCCAGGTAGTTTTGGGTCCCCACCCCAGGCTCAGGCGTGAGCGCGCAGCCGCAGCCGTCCCCCAGTGCCAGCTTTGCTTTGCTTCGCCGCCCCCTCGCTCCCCCGGAGCTTTTCCCGAGTCGTCGTTTTGTCTTTTTTTTTTTCCTTTATTTTTTAAGAGGGTGAATAATCCAGTGGTAGGTTCTTAGCCCAACGCTGTAGCTGACCAGAGGCCGCCGCGCCGGTGGGGGTGGAACCCCCCGAGTGATTTAGAGTCCCCTGACCCCACTTTCCGGTAAAATAAAACTCAAAATTTTTCACAAACGGCGCTGGCTCCGCCCCCGGTTCTTCCTCTGCACTCACGTCCCCCCAGAACACGGCACGGAACCTTCTGGACTCCCTGGTGTTGTCTGTGCCCTGCCTGGCTCTCCTATGTACACCAGAGCCCCCGGGGAGGGGCTGCTGCAAACGGGAACACCCCCAAAACGGTCCTGGGGTCCCCCAAAGGGGCACCCAGGGGTGACAGAGGGGTTTTAACCCCCAGCTCTTCCTCCTTTCATGGGTGAGTGGCAGGAGCTGCCACTTAACCTGACCAGGGCTAATTAGTCTGCAAACTGCCTTGTTTGAACCAAACTGCTTCATATTGTCCCCAAAGTGGCTCGTTTGTCCCCAGACTGCTCCTGCCTCTTGGTGTTCAGCAATTAAGGCCATTAAGCCCAGGACATGCCTTTGGCGATGCTGCCATTTCTGCCTCACCAGCGCTGATAGGTGCCGTGGTCACCCACGGGTGCTGCCATCGCCACACTTGGGGCCAGTCCCAGGGGTGTGTGGCCACCCTGGAAATCAGGGGAGAAGCGTCAGATCCTCCTGCCTGGCTGTTTACTGCGGTGGTTAATGAGCCTCATCCATCCCTCCTGTGGTGGCACAGCCGGACTGGGCCGTGACTGGTCCCTGGGGAGAGATGGGGACAGGAAGAATCTGCATGTGGTGGTGACGCTGGTACCTGGCACGGCATGCACCACCCCTCAAAACTAGCTTTCCTCACCCAAAATGAGCCCTGGCAAAGGTTGGTGCTGGTGCTCTGGTGTTGTGGCAGGGCAGCGTCTGGCACTTCTGCTGCCAGCTCTGAATGCTGCTCGTTTCCAAATCCACTCCTCCATGGTGGGAAAGCAGCCCCATCACCGGGAGCACCATCAACCAGGGCTGGGTGATGATGGTGGCACTGGGAGGTGCCCCCAGGGGTGGGAGTGGACCCCAGGACTGGGAAAGAACCAGGCGGGAGGCATTGGGCACCGGAGCAGACCTCAGTGTTTATTTACAGTCATAAAAAACCCCCGTCATCCTGCCGGGCCTGACGCTGGAAACGGGGAATTCACCCAAAAAATGGGACAACTCATGGTATAAAAGAGTCTGAGCCTGCAACCATTGCGGGTTATGAACTGGCACCGAGCGCCTGCAGGGGATGAACCGTGCAGCCATAACCGCGGAACCTTCTAAAAAATTCCAACAGTAAAACCAGAAAGAATCGGCTGAAAAAGAACCGTCCGTGCCCCAGCGGGGCGGCGAGCGGGGCCGCGGCCGGCTCAGAGGCGGCGCTGGTAGCCCGAGTGGATGCGGGCAGGGGGCAGGTAGTCACTGTAGCCACCCGAGTAGCGGGCGTACTCGCTGTGCGCGTCTGGCAGGCGGCGGTAGTCCAGCGGGGACTTGGTGGGCGAGCGGCGGTACGCCAGCGGCGAGTCCGCTAAGCGCCGGTAATCGGCCAGCTCGGACAGACGGCGCTCGGAGCCGTACCTGGGCGAGAGAAGAGAGCGGGATCAGCCGGGGGGATGGCGCCCAGATCTGCCCGCGGCGGCGACACCGCGTCCCGCCCGGGGACGCACCGCGATGGGCAAAGCCGGCGCAGGACAGGATCGGACACCGGATGCCGCGGAGGCCCCGCTGTTGTGCCACCGCCTCCCCTCACCCACACCAAGCCACCGTCCCCTCCCCGGGATCTGCGCGGCGCGAGCGGAGCCATGGCGCCCACCGCGCCGGGCGATAGCGAACCGCGCCGGTGCCACGTGGCGCCGGTCAAGCCGCGAGCGGTGTGCCGGAGCCCGGCAAGCCGGCGAGCAGCGGGAGGCAGGGGAGGGGGTCGGTGCCCCGCCCGGCACCGTACCTTTTAGCCAGAGAGGACGATTTTTTGTACGGGTCGTCGTAGGCGGCGCTGCGAGGCGGGGAGAGGCGGGTGCGCTCGTACGGCGGTGCAGCAGCGGCCTGTGCCAGGCCCAGGTAGGAGCCCGCCGGCTGCCCCAGCTGACTCGGCCCGTCGTAGGCACTGCCCGGCTGGGCTCGGTACGCGGCCGCCAGCGCGGCGGAGGACGGCTGCTGCGCTGGGTAGGAGGCCGCCATGGCGCCGGAGGCCTGCGCCCGATACGCGGCCGTCAGCGGGGCAGAGGCCTGCGCCTTGTAGGAGGCGGCGGCGACGGCGGCCTGGCTGCCGTAGGACGCGGCCAGCGAGGAGCCCGTCTGCGCGCTGTAGCCGGCGGGGAGCGCGGCAGCCGCGGGCTGGCTGCCGTAGGACGCGGGCAGGCCCGTGGCGGGCTGGGCGCCGTACGAGGCCGAGTGGCCCACGGCGGGCTGGGCGCCGTACGAGGTGGACAGCGCAGGTTGGGCACCGTAGGAGGCAGAGTGGCCGGCCACGGGCTGGTAGGCAGCGGCGGCGTGACCTGCCACGGCCTGGGCGCTGTAAGAGCTGGCGTGCACCGCCACGGCCTGGGCGCTGTACCCGGCAGACAGCACAGTGCCGGGCTGGGCGCCGTAGGAGCCGGCGTGGCCATCCATGGGCTGGGCGCCGTAGGAGCCTGCGGCCAGCTGGGTGCCGTAGGATGCCACGTGCACAGCCACGGCCTGGGTGCTGTAGGAGCCGGCGGAGCCGGCAGCGGGCTGGGCGCCGTAGGCGGCGATGGCGGGCTGGGCGCTGTAGCCGGCCGAGTAGCCTGAGGCGGGCTGGGCGCTGTAGGAGGAGGCCAGGGCAGCGGACTGGACGCCGTAGGAGCTGAGGGAGTTGGCGGCCGCGGGCTGCGCGCCGTACGAAGCGGCAGCGGCAGGCTGGGCGCCGTAGGAGCCGAGGGAGTTGGCGGCAGCGGGCTGAGTGCCCGCGGCGCCCAGGGAGCCGACCGAGGGCTGGGAGCGGTAGGCGCTGCCCAGCGAGGCCGAGGGCTGCGCGCGGTACGCGGCGGCCTGGCCCGTGGTGGGCTGCGGGCGGTACGCCACGCCCAGGGAGGCCGAGGGCTGGGCTCGGTACGTGGCCCCCAGCGAGGCCGAGGGCTGGGCGCGGTAGGCGGCCGGCTGCGCCGTCATGGGGAGCGGCACCGCCGCGTAGCCGGCGCGGGTGGGTGAGCGCCGCAGCGGGCTGCGGTCCCTGCCAAAGTAGGAGGGGGATGAGGGCCGGGGCTGCGTGTCGAAGGCGTCGTACTTGGCGCCGAAGCGCTGCTGATAATCGTAAAGGGAGGGGGTGGCGGCGTAGCCGGCGCCCGTGGCCGAGGGGAAGGCGGCGTCGGCCGCCCGGCGCTGCTGGTCGAAGCCCTCGATCTTGGGCTGGAACTTCTCGCGGTACTCGAGGCCGATGCGTTTGGTCTTGTCGACGCTGAGGGCGGGCGGCGGCGCCTGGCCCGTGCCCTTCTTCTGCACGTTGGTGGAGAGCTCCACGTTCACCCGGCGCCCCTTCACCTCCTTCCCATTTAGGTTTTCGATGGCAACTTTAGCATCGGCTTCGTTCTCCATGTGCACAAAGGCATAGTCTGACAAAGCAGCAGAGAGAGCAGTGAAGGGAGAAAACACAACTCGTTACAGGAGCCAGCGCTAACGAGCCGTGCGGCGGCAGCGGGACGGGCGCAGGACGGGCGCTGCCGGCCCAGGGACGGCGCTGCCGGCCCCGCTCGCCGGAGAAGACACGACCCCCACCATCGGCTCTGCCCCACGCTCGTTTGGTCGCGGTCCCCCCCGGCGTCCCCCAGCTCACAGCCTCCCCCAGCCCGCCTGGCTCCCTCCGTGCCCCCTCCCAGCCCTCCCTGGCACATGGGGACCAAGGGCCCGGGCTGGGCTGGCAGTGCCAGCAGCTGGGCTCAGGGGATGTCCTGGCAGTGAGCGGAGCAAAGCTGAGAGAACCGGCGCCAGCACAGAGAGCGGGACAGGAAGGGGGAGAAAGCGGGGACAGAAAAAGACAAGGACAGAGACGGCAACAGGGACTTAAGACAGAGAAGAAGATGAGGGAGAAGAGGGGAGGAGGGAGGGAAGGAAGGGCCTGAGCACCCCCGGTGAGCGCCCGGCCGTGGCGAGGAGCCAGCCCCACACGGCACAACCGCGGCTCGGCAGCGCAGCGGCGTCTGAGGACAGCGAGGGGCAGGGAAGCAGGACCTGGTGGCAGCTCTGGTGGCTGCCTGTGGCACTTGGCCCAGCAGGTTTGGGGGCTGGATGCCCCCATGGTGGTCGGGGGGTCACCCCCGTGGCACGACGGGTCCGGGGCCGGCACAGGGCAGGCAGGCAGCGACCCCGTGGCGTTCCCCTGCAGTCACAGACCAAGACCACCGAAAACTGACAACCCACCCAAGGGTGTGTGGTGTGCTGGGAGCATCACTGGCCAAGCAAACCCATCCCAGACCTCTGAGCACCAGTACCATATCCCCCTCTCCTTTGTCCCCCCGGTGCCATCCCAGCCCCCTAGTTCCTGTCCCACATCCGCATGTCCCACTCTGGAAGCCCAAAGAGGGGACGTGCCCTCCATGTCACCCCAGCCCTGCTGCCACCAGCTGGGGGTGGCCGTGGCACCCCCAAACCCGAGGGGAGGCCGGGCAGGTTCTGCCGGGCTGTGCTGGTGGCTGTGACCTGGGACGAGAGCAGAGGAACAATGTCCCCCTCCCGTGGGCAGGGGCACGCGGGCACTGCAGGGACATCACCGGGACTCCAGGGTGGGCTGAGAAGGGATGAGACGACAGCAGGGCCAGGGGGAGGGAAGTGGAGTGACAGCTGTCAGTCCATCAGTGCGACACGGGTGACGCCTGAGCTGGGGGAGGTGGGTGACCCCACCAGGCTGTGTTGGGGGTCCGCAGTGTGAAGCCATCGAACCCCTCGGGGGTTTCACGGGGTGCTCAGTGCACTCCCAGCTCCGTGTCCGAGCGTGTCTGCGGAGGCCAGGCCATGGCCTGGGGATGGTTTGGTCACAGAGGTGGCAGCAGTGGGCAGGGAGTGGTGATGGCACAGAACAAAGCTGCCAGGAAGGGGGAAATGGGGGTGTTCAGGAGCGTGGGGAGCCCACCCGGGCCACTTGAGAGAGGGTGAGGAGGTTAGCCAGAAAAGGAACAGTGTGGAGATTTGAGGGTACGGCCCCAGCTGGGGTGTGGGGAGGCGCTTGCAGAGCACGAGGCCGGCTGCAGGAGGGTTCCCGGGGCAGTCCCGGGCCCGGGGCACCCACAGGGGCTGGCACAGCCCCAGCCGAGCCCGGGAGAGGCGATCGAACACACGTGGCTGCCATAGGGGGGGTGGGTTAAGGGGTCTGTACCGCCCACACGGGCGGGCGGAGGCGCTGCGGGAGGACGTGGCTGGCACGGGGGGGGTTACGGGAGCTCACTCGGCTCGCACGGCCCCGCTGGGGGCAGGGGGGAGGCGGCAGGAATCCCCCAGCCCCGCGCCGGGCTGCGGGCGGCGGCGGCGCCGCAGGCGGACGGAACTCGGGAGCCGCGGGTCCCCCGGAACTCGGGAGCCGCGGGTCCCCGGAACTCGGGAGCCGCGGCTCTCCCGGCGGCGCGGGCCGAGCCGGGCGGCGGCGGCGGCTCCGGTACCTTTCACCACGTCGCACTCCACCACGGGGCCGTACTGCTGGAAGAGCGAGCGCAGCTCGCCGCTCGTGCACGCGGCCGACACGTTCCCCACGAAGATCTTGCAGGTGTTGGTGGGGCGCGGGCGGGACGGCTCCACCACGATGCGGCGGCCGTGCAGCTGGTGCCCGTTGAGCTGCGCGATGGCGCGCGCGGCCGCCGCCTCGTCCCGCAGGTGCACGAAGGCGAACTGCTTCATCAGGGCGACGCCCAGCACCGGCCCCGCGGCGCCCGCGAACAGCTCGCTCAGCTCCTCCGCCGTCGCCTCCTCGGGGACGTTGCCCACGAAGAGTTTGATGCCGGGACGCATCGCGGCGGGGATGGCGGCGGGGAGAGCGGCGGGGACGGGACAGGCGGCGGCGGCGGCGGCTTCAAAATGGCGGCGGTTCCTGGGGGCGGCGGGGGCGGCGCCGCGCGCAGCGCGCCTGCGTGCCGTGCGCACCGCCCCGCCGCAGCGCGCCTGCGTGCCGTGCGCACCGCCCTGCCTCTGCGTGCCGTGTGCACCGCCCTGCCTTTTCCCGCCGCGTTAGCCCCGCCCACATCTCCTTAATCCCCGCCCCCGTCCGCTCTGGCCACGCCCCCCCTTAAAGGAGCCGCAGCCGCTCGGAGCGAGGGGGGTTTATTGGAGGGGGGCTCCTACAGGTGCGGGCTGGGGGTCTCCATGGGGGTCCCCGGGGCAGCCCCACGGCTGCGCTCGCGCTCCTCCCAGAGGGTGACGCCGTCGCAGGAACAGACGCGTTTGGGGTTCTGGAAGAGCCCGGCCGCCCGGGCCACCACGCCACAAGCCAGCCTGGGGACACGGGAGGGTCAGAGGGGGTGACCCCACAAAGACCCCCCCCCCCCAAAAAAAAAAACCCCCTGGAGCCCCCGCAGCGCTCACCCCCGGCCCGAGTTGCCGGTGACGCGGGACAGCGGGTGGGACCCCCGGCCCAGGTCGTCCTCGCCCTCGGCCACCACCACGGAGCGGCCGATGATGTCCCAGACCTGGGGAGGGGGACTTGGGGGGTCACAACCCCATAGAGACCCCCCCCCAAATTAGGGACAGACGTTCCCCGGTGATGGGGCACAGCCTGGACCCCCCAGCCGGGGTCAGACTCCCCCCCCCCCCAGCCCCCAATTCCCACCTTCAGCTTCGAGTCCTCAATTCGGAACCGGGCGTGGCCCTCAGCATCTGCCCAGATGTTCCCCAGGTCCCCGGCGTGCTGGGGGGGAGGGGGGTCAGGAGCCCCCCAAAACTCACAGAGCACCCCCAGCCCCACAGAAACCCCCTGAAACCCACAGAGACTCCCCCAAACACTCCAGAGACCCCCCCCCAAATCCCCTCACTGCACCAAAAATCCCACAGAGCACCCCCCGACCCATCATTGTCCCCCCAAACTCCTCCAAGACCACCCCAAATCCTCCAGAGACCTCCCAGAGACCCCCCAAATTCCTTCATTGCTCCCCCAAATCCCCTCCAAGACCCCCCCCAAATACCCCCCCAGCCCCAGCTCACCCTGTGCTCATCCCGGGGTCCCCCGTGGGTCTCCCCGTCGGGGTTGAAGTGGCCCCCGCAGCTGTTTTTGGGGGGACAGGATGGGATATGGTGGTGAAATTGGGGGTCCCCACCTCCTGTACCCCCTCCCCGCGGCCCCCCTACCCCTCTTACCTGTCACAGGGGTCCGAGAGGTCCCCGAATTCGTGGATGTGGAGCCCGTGGGGGCCGGGGGGGAGCCCGGCCACGGCGCCGTCCACGAGGCAGCGGCCAGGGGAGAGCTGCAGGAACCGGAGCAGCCCCCGGACCCCCCCGGGACCCCCCAGCGCCGCCACCGCCGCCCCCCCGGGGGGAGCTGGGGGGGCACGTCAGGCTCCGGTACCCCTGAACCCCCCCCGGGACAAAAACAACCTCAGGGAGCCCAAAATGTCCCCCAAAACTGAGCCCAGAGCCCAGGCAGGGACCCCAGAACCTCCCCAGGAGCACCCAGCGCTGCTCAGGATCCCCCCAAAACCTTCTGTGACCCCCCAAATCCTCCCAGGATCCCCCCAAAACCTTCTGTGACCCCCCCAAAACCTTCTGTGACCTCCAAATCCTCCCAGGATCCCCCCAAAACCTGTGACTCCCCAAAACCCTTCTGTGACCCCCCAGACCCTCCCAGGATCCCCCCAAAACCCACTGTGACCCCCCGAAAACCCCACTATAACCCCCCAAAATCTTCTGTGACCCACTCAAACCCCCTCTGTGACCCCCCCAAACCCCCCTAAAAACCCCTCTCACCCTCAGGGGAGCCTCCCAAGCCCTTGAGCACAACCCCCAAAACCCCAACCCCCCAAATCCCTGATTGTGCTGAGCCACAGCAGCACCCAAACCCCACTGGGACACCCCCAAACCCTTCCAGGACCCCCCCAAACCCCCACTGACCCTCGGCGGAGCCCCCCATGCCCTTGAGCACGGCCCTGCACCCCGAATTCTCCAGCAGCTCCTGCACTCGCTCGGCCGCTGCCGTGGTCTCCACCAGCACAGACTGCTCCTGGGGCCGCAGCTCCAGCAGCTTCACCTCTGGGGGGGCACAGCGGGGCTCTAGGGGGTCCCCCAAAACCCTGGGGGGGTCCCCGGGGTCTGGGGGAGGGCTCGGGGGTCTCACCGGGAGCCGCGTCCAGCGCTGCCCGCACGGCATCGGCACAGCCCTGGCAGCTCATCTCCACCGAGAACTCCAGCTGGGGGGAAAAGGGGGGGTTCGCGCCCCGAAATTGGGGGGGAAAGGGGGAAAACGGGGCGGAAATGAGAGGGGGAGTGTCGGCGGCTCGAGAAATGGGGGTGAAAGGGGAGCCCCAAAAGTGGAGGGGAAGGAGCCCAGAACCCGCAGAGCTGCCAGGGAGGGGTCCCGTGGAAGGGATTCTGCACCCCCAAAAGTTGTTCTTGGGGCTCTGAACCCCCAAACCCGCCCGGCCAGGGTGTCCTGCATCCCTCTACAGGGGTACAGCACCCCTGAAAGTGCTTCTCGGGGGGTCCTGACCCCCCAAACCCCCCCTGGAGGGGTCCTGTACCTCCAAAACTGCCAGGGATGAGGCTCTGAACCCCCAAACCCCCCCTGGAGGGGTCCTGTACCTCCAAAACTGCCAGGGATGAGGCTCTGAACCCCCAAATCCCGCCGGCGAGGGGGTCCTGCCCCCCTAAAAGTGCTTCTCGCGCGTCCCCGGACCCCCAAACCCCCCTCGCGAAGGCTCCCGCACCCCAAAAGCGCCGCGGGCGGAATTCTGCACCCCCAAACCTCCCCAAAGCCGAGCGTTTCACCCCCGAGCCGCCCGTCCTCCGCTCCCCGAGCCCTCGAGTCCCTCCGCCCGCCCGGTCCCGTCCCGGGGGTCCCGACCCGGCAGCTGCTCCCGGCGGCCGCCGGCGCCGCCATGGCCGCGGACTCTGACCCGGAACGTCTCTCGCGCGCCCGCTCTGCCGCCGGACCGGATACGGCCGCACTGCGGGGGGGAAGGATTTGGCGGTCGCACCACTTCCGGCGTCCTGTCGCCATGGCAACGGCGCGGGGTCCGGAACGGGAATTCGGGGAGTTTTGAGGGGGATTTTGGGGGTCCCGAAGGGTTTTGGTGGCTTAGGGGGGGTTCTGGGAATGCGGCAGTGGGAATGGCGGCGTCCTGTGGGACGCAGTGGGGTTTTGGGGGGCTGCAGGGGTCAGGGGGTTCATCCCGCCCATAGGGACAAAGCAAGGACCCCCCAAAATCCCCTTGGAGTGTGTCCCCCAAAATGATCAGCACTTCCCCCTTCGATCCCCCCCCCCTCCCCCCAAAATTCCGTGGGGCAATAGTTGAAAAAAACCCAAAACATTTATTTGCCCCAAAATGAGCACGGACACGGCTGAGGGAGGAAATGTGGGGATCACCGGGGTGGGAATAGGACACCCCAAAAATTATGAACCCCCTACTGGGGGTGAGAGCCCCTCCAGAGGCTCAGAGCCCCCCAAAACCAGATACCAGCCCCCCACCAAGGACCCAGAGCCCCCCAAATCAGGGCTCAGCCCACTAAATCAAAGCTTAGCTCCCCCAAAAGAGGACTCAGCACCCCCCAAATCAGGATTCAGGCCCCTCAAATCAGGCTCAGCACCCCCTAAAGTGCTCAGAGTCCCCAAATCAGGGACCAGGAACCCCCAAATCAAGGGTCAGGACCCTCCAGAGGGCTCAGAGCTTCTCAAATCAGGGTTTAGCACTCCCAAAGTGCTCAGAGGGCCCCCAAATGAGGGCTCAGCCCCCCCAAATCAGGGTTCAGGACCCCCAAATCAGGGTTCAGCACACACCAACGTGCTCAGAGCCCCCCAAATGAGGGCTCAGAGCCCCCCAAATGAGGGCTCAGCCCCCCCAAATCAGGGTTCAGGACCCCCAAATCAGGTTCAGCACCCACCAACGTGCTCAGAGCCCCCAAAAATGAGGGCTCAGAGCCCCCCAGCGCTCAGCCCAGCCCCTCCCGGACCTGCTGCACCAGCCGGGCCCTCACGGCGCGTCCCTCCCGCGCCCCCGGCCCGGGGGGCGGCGGCGGCTGCGGGGGGGGCTCGGGGTGGGCGGGGGCGGGCGGGAGCCCCTCGGGGGGCTCCAGGGGGACGCGGCGGCGCAGGGCGATGTTGTGCAGGATGCAGCAGGCCAGGAAGATCTGGCAGACCTTGGGGGGGCTGTACTGGAGCCCCCCGCCCGCCAGGCAGCGGAAGCGGCGGCGCAGCAGCCCCAGGGTGCGGCGCAGCGGGGCCAGGCTGCGCGCGTGCAGCGCGTTGTAGCGCAGCTCGGCCGCGCCCCGCGGGCCCGAGATCGGCGTCAGCAGCCACGGCTTCAGCGGGTACGAGCGGTCACCTGCGGGGGAACACACCTGAGTTACACCTGGAGTGGTGGGGATGCACCTGAGTTACACCCGGAGGGGCAGGGGTACACCTGAGTTACACCTGGGGTGGCAGGGGTACAACTGAGTTACACCCAGAGCACCGGGGACACACCTGAGCTACACCCAGAGCAGCAGGAGCACACCTGAGTTACACCTGGTGCACCAGGGACACACCTGAGTTACACCTGGAGTGGCAGGGACACACCTGGAGCACCCCCAGCTCACCAGGGTCACCCCCAGGCTAACCCCAGCCGTCAGTGGGTGTGTGCAGAGACCCCCCAGACCACCCCCAGGTCACCCCCGTATTCCCAAGACCCCCAGGGACCCCCTGACCCCCAAACTCCCCTCACCCAACACCCAGACCCTATCCTTCAATATGCCATGATCTTTGGGATCCCATCACCCCAGACCCCCCCAAAGCCCCTCACCCAGCAGCCAGACCCTATCCTTCAATAAGCCATGATCTTTGGGATCCCCCATCACCCCAGACCCCCCCAAAGCCCCTCACCCAACACCCAGACCCTATCCTTCAATAAGCCATGATCTTTGGGATCCCATCACCCCCCAAAGCCCCTCACCCAACACCCACACCCTATCCTTCAATATGCCATGATCTTTGGGATCCCATCACCCCACAAACCCCCCTCACCCAACACCCAGACCCTATCCTTCGATAAGCCATCATCTTTGGGATCCCCCATCACCCCAGACCCCCCCAAACCCCCCTCACCCAACACTCACACCCTATCCTTCGATAAGCCATGATCTTTGGGATCCCATCACCCCCCAAAGCCCCCCAAAGCCCCTCACCCAGCAGCCAGACCCTATCCTTCCATAAGCCATCATCTTTGGGACCCCATCACCCCCCAAAGCCCCTCACCCAACACCCAGACCCTATCCTTCGATAAGCCATGATCTTTGGGATCCCATCACCCCCCAAAGCCCCTCACCCAGCAGCCAGACCCCCTCGGGCCTGCTGCCCTCCATGAGGCGCGCCAGGGCCGAGTTCTCGAGCACGGTGGCGTTGGCGCACGAGCCGGGGAATTTGGCCACCACGTTGGTGATGTGGCCGCGGCGGTCGCACACCACCTGCATGTTGATGGAGTGGAAGTCGGCGGCGTTGCGGAACAGCGGCTCGTTGTCCGCCGGCGCCCGCAGCGCCACGTGCATGGCGCCCACCAGCCCCAGCACCCCGGGCAGCGCCGCCGGGTCCCGGGGCGGAACGGGAGCCGGCGGGAAGGCGATGTACCGGGCGGCCCGGCGCTGCAGGGCCGCCAGGAACTGCGCCAGGCAGTTGGACATGGCCGACTGGCTGATGCCCGTGCTGAGGCGCGACGCCGTCTGGAAGGAGCCCGAGGCCAGGAAGGCCAAGGCCGAGGTGACCTTCACGGCCACCGGCAGCGCGTGGCTGCGGCCCGTGAGGCTCTGCAGGTCGGCGCCGAGCTCCCGGCACAGCGCCGCGATGGCCGCCCGGTCCAGGCGGCAGCGCCGCAGCGCCTGCTCGTCGCTCAGCTCCAGGAAGGAGCAGCGCACCCGGTAAACGCGCTGCGCCGGGTACGGGCGGCGGCGGCGGCGGCCGCGGCGGGGACTCGGCGATGGGGATGCGGCGGAGGGTGCAGCGGGGGGTGCGGGCTGACGGTCCCGTTCGTGGGCTTCACCCCCGTCCCGTTCGTAGGCTTCACCCCGGTGCCGCTCCCGGTCCCTGTCACAGTCCTGATCCCGCGCCCGCTGCCCGTGTCGCTCCCGGTCCCTGGCATGGTCCCGGTGCTGCGCCCGGTGCTGCTCCCAGTCCTGTTCCTCGTCGCTGTCCCGGTCCTGTTCCCGCTGCCGGTGCCGCTCCCGGAGCCGCCGCAGCAGCAGAACCGCGTGGGACATGGCGGGGCGGGGCAAACCGGCACGGGGTGCGGCTAATGCTGCAGGGGCGGGGCCAGAGCCGCCGGTCCCGGGGGTCGCGATGCGCCGGTTTCGGACCGGGTCGGTGCCACTTGGGGCGGTCAGCCCCGGTCCCGGTGCCGATCGATCCCGATGGGAATAGTTGGTCCCGGTCTATTCCGGTGCCGGTGGGGGCAGCTGGTCGCTGTCCCTGTACCGATCCCGATGCCGGTCGGGCCGGTCTCTCCGTGTCCCGGTGCCGCTCCCCGTCGCTGCCGGTCCCGCTCTGTCCCGGTGCCGGTCGGGCCGGTCTGTCCGTGTCCCGGTGCCGCTCCTCGTCACTGCCGGTCCCGCTGTGTCCCGGTGCCGGTGGGGCCGCTCTCTCCGTGTCCCGGTGCCGCTCCCCGTCGCTGCCGGTCCCGCTCTGTCCCGGTGCCGGTCGGGCCGGTCTGTCCGTGTCCCGGTGCCGCCCCCCGTCGCTGCCGGTCCCGCTCTGTCCCGGTGGCGGTGGGGCCGCTCTCTCCGTGTCCCGGTGGCGGTGGGGCCGCTCTCTCCGTGTCCCGGTGCCGCCCCCCGTCACTGCCGGTCCCGGTTCCGCCGCCTCGGATCCTCCCGGCTCCGCCGCTCCGCCGGGCCACGCCCCCCCACGCGCGCTGATTGGTCAGCGCTTCTGTCACGTGCTCTAAAAGCCCCGCCCCTCTCCTCACTTCCGGCGCGCCGCCGCGCGGGGGGAGCGCTTTGTGCCCTGCGCCGTCCGAGCCGCCGCTGGGCGGGGCTTCGCAGCGCCGCGACCAATCGCGTCGCGCCGTTCCGCCTCTCTCGGCCAATCAGCGCGCGCGGAGGGCGTGGCCCCGAGCGAGGCGGCCGCCGCCATTTTGTTGCCGTCATCGAGCACCGGGCGGGGGGGGCGCGGTGAGAATCGGGGGACCGGGAGGGAGCCGGGACCCCGCTGGTGTGGGGCGGGGCTGCGCGGGGTCCCGGGAGGCACCGGGAGGGAGCCGGGACCCGGCCGGTGTGGGGCAGGGCTGCGCGGGGTCCCGCGGTCTCGGGGAGGCGCCTGGGAGGGGGCTCAGACCCGGGATGGGGCTGGGGGAGAGTTGGGTGTCCCTCCGTGGGCTGGGGGCTCACGGAGCACAACCGGGGCTGGGGCTCCGCTCGGGACCCTGACGGAGCCGGGCCTGGGGGGTCTCTCCTGAGGGGGTCTCTGCTTCAGGGGGCGCCATCGGGAATCAGCCTGAGCAGGATCTGTGAAAGGCGGGGGGATCCTTCCCCATCCCCTTCCCCCTGCCCGGAGCGGGGTTTGAGCGGGGAGGGTCTCACCCAGGCCCCCCCTTCCCTGCCGCCCGCAGGCGGGTCGCGATGGTGAAGCTGTTCATCGGGAACCTGCCGCGGGAGGCGACGGAGCAGGAGATCCGCTCCCTGTTCGAGCAGTACGGGAAGGTGCTGGAGTGCGACATCATCAAGAACTACGGCTTCGTGCACATCGAGGACAAGACGGCGGCCGAGGACGCCATCCGCAACCTGCACCACCACAAGCTGCACGGCGTCTGCATCAACGTGGAGGCCAGCAAGAACAAGAGCAAGGCCTCCACCAAGCTGCACGTGGGCAACATCAGCCCCGCCTGCACCAACCTGGAGCTGCGCGCCAAGTTCGAGGAGTATGGCCCCGTCATCGAGTGCGACATCGTCAAGGACTACGCCTTTGTGCACATGGAGCGGGCTGAGGACGCCGTAGAGGCCATCCGGGGGCTGGACAACACCGAGTTCCAAGGTGAGGCACGGATTTGGGGAGTACCAGGCTGGGATGGGGCACGGGGAGGTTCCCATCTGGGAGGATTTTGGCTGATTTTGGGTGTTACCAGCCCCACTCTGTGGGTGGTGCTGTGTTCGGGGCCTCTTCTTGTCCTGCAGCACCAGAATTTGGCTCTGGGGATGGTGCCAGGTGCCGTCCCCATGCCCTTGTCCGGTGTCAGGGTTGGGGCACCGTGATGGCTCCGTGTGGGGGCAGAGTGGAGTTTGTAGGAATTCTGCTGAATTTATCCCAAACTCTTTGTTCAGGATGAGT
This sequence comes from Lonchura striata, assembly GCF_050655825.1. Taxonomy (NCBI): domain Eukaryota; kingdom Metazoa; phylum Chordata; class Aves; order Passeriformes; family Estrildidae; genus Lonchura; species Lonchura striata. Next base: position 8,791,359 of record NC_140733.1, on the reverse strand, counting down.
TCCACCTCTGGGGCTGCCTCACGGGACTGGGTTGTCCCTGTGCTGCTGGAATTTGGGGGAGAACAGGCCTGGGAGGCAGCGCCATGTCCCCTTCGCTCCCGTTGTCCCCAAGTCCTGCCTGGGACCGCAGAGACCCTCCTTATCTGCGTGCCCACCCTGGTGGCACCTGTCACCCCCCACCCTCAGCAGTGCCAGGGGTGGCTTTCAGGGGTCCCACGGTGCCCTGGGGAGCTCTTGTGGGGTCCCCATGGCTGCTGCTATCTCTTGGAGGTCCCATGGACCACCAGCCCCAACCCAGCTTTGCCACCACGGTCTCAGACATTCTGATCTTTGACATAATTTAATCTTGGTGCAATACTTAAATAACTAAAATACAAAGCAATGGCTGGAGTTTGTGCCTCTGACAGGGACCCCAAACAAAGCAGCCCCGGGCTTTCATCCCCTTGGTGTGTGCAGGAAGGTCTGGGGGTTGTCACCTCCTGCCGTGTTCCCAAATGTCCCTCAGGTACAAAGTCTGGGGGTTGTCACCTCCTGCTGTATCCCCAAACATCCCTCACCTTGCTGGGCTACAGGTGCCCAGGCCCTTTGTTGTGCCTCGGTTTCTGGTCTCTTCCCAGGGAACATCCAGGGTGCCAAAGATGACTCTTGGCAGTGCCAGGGGTGGCACTGGGGGTCCCCAAGGAGTGGTGGCAGCTCTAGGGCACCCCATGGTGCGATGCTGGCACTGGGGAACCCCACAGTGCCTGATGCCGGTGTGGAGTGCGGCTCTGGTGATCCCACGGCCTTGTGCCAGTGCCGGAGTGCCAGGATCAGCTCTGGGGATCCCACGGCCTTGTGCCAGCGCTGGGATCAGCCACGGGGATCCCATGGCTTTGTGCCAGCACCGGGATCAGCCACGGGGATCCCATGGCTTTGTGCCAGTGCCAGGATCAGCTCTGGGGATCCCACGGCCTTGTGCCAGCACTGGGATCAGCCACGGGGATCCCATGGCTTTGTGCCAGTGCCAGGATCAGCTCTGGGGATCCCATGGCTTTGTGCCAGTGCCAGGATCGGCCATGGGGATCCCACGGCCCGATGTGGATGTTGGGGTGGCTCTGGGGGATCCCATGACCCGATCTCAGTGTTGGGGTGGCTCTGGGGGACCCTGTGACCTGATGCCCATGGGTCCGGGGGATGCCCTTGCCCGATGCCAGTCGGGTGACGCCGGGTCTCCCTCTCCCCAAGGCAAGCGGATGCGCGTGCAGCTGTCCACCAGCCGCCTGCGGACGGTGCCCGGGATGGGAGACAAGAGCAGCTGCTACCGCTGCGGGAAGGAGGGGCACTGGTCTAAGGAGTGCCCGGTGGATCGCCCGGGGCAAGTGGCGGACTTTGCCGAGGCCTATAACGAGCAGTACGGAGCCGTGCGCACTCCCTACACCGCGGGCTATGGGGAGACCGTGTATTACGATGAGGCCTACGGCGGGATGGCCGACTACTACAAGCGCTACCGCGTCCGCTCCTACGCCACGGCCTCGGCGTACGACGCCTACGCGGAGCAGACCATGGCCCAGTACTCCCAGTATGCCCAGTACTCCCAGGTCCAGTCCTCCGCCATGGCCGCCACCACGGCCATGGCCGGCCGCATCCCCACCACCTTAGACGCGTACGACCGAGCGCTGCTGCCCACCCCGGGCGCGGCGGCCGCCGTCGCCGCCGCCGCCGCCACCGCCGCGGCCGCCGCCGCGTCCTCCACATATTACACCCGGGACAGGAGCCCCCTGCGCCGCACGGCCGCCGCGGCCGGCACCGTCGGAGAGGCGTACACGTACGAGCGTGGGCAGCTGTCGCCCGTCTCCTCGGTGGCCCGGGCGTCTCTCTATGACCTGCAGCGCTTCGAGCGGGATCCCTACGGGGACCGGGCGCGATACTCCGCCTTTTGAGGTGAGCGCCGGCGCCTCGGCCCGGGCGTGTCCGAGCCGCCGGCGCCCGGTAACATCTTTCCCCGCCCAGGGTCGCCGCAGACCCCCCGGGACTCGCCGCCATCGCCGTGGCTCCGCAGCCCCCGGATGTCGCCGCCGCGTCAGGTCAGACGTGCCCCGGGTCGCCGCCGCCGCCGCCGCGTCCCCTCCCCGTCACCGGGACCCCCCGTCCCCGTCGGAGCCGCCGGAGCCGCCGCGTCCCAGCGCCCGCGTGTCCCCGTGGCCGGGTGTCCCCGAGTGTCCCCGGGTGTCCCCGAGTGTCCCCGTGCCCCCCACGTCCCCTCACGTCTCTGCTCTCTTCCAGGTGCGGCGGCCTCGGATGGAGCCGTGTCCCCCCCGCCTGGGCCGCCCCTTTTTGTACGGAGCTTCCCCAGAGTCCCCCCCGGCCTCACCCGCCCCTTTTCCAGCAAAATAAAAATTTTCACCAATTTCCGTCCCCGCGTCTCTGTGCCGGGCCCGCCGCGGGGGGCGGGGTCTGCGGGGGGGCGGGGCCGGGGCTGGCCAATCAGCGCAGCGTTTGCGGCGGGTTTTAAATCTAGCGCGGGATATGCAAATGAACTGGTGGGCGGAGCGAATGTAAATAGAGAGCGCCAGCGGCCAATCCGATTTCGAGAAATGAGGGGCGGGGTCTGTGGAGGGAGAGAGGCGGGGTTATGCAAATGTACGCCGCAAGGGGGCCCGGACCCCGTTTCACCGGCGGACCGTGGGGCTGATTTTGGCGCCCGGAGCTCATTTCGCAATCCCGCGTCGCTGTTTGCCCGGTCTCGAGTGGCTTTTGTGACGTCATTTCCTGCGCGACGCCGTCTCCGCAGCGGCCATGGCGCTGAACGGCGGTGAGGCACCGGCGGGACCCCCGGGATCCCCCCTCAGCACCGGGACTCACCCCGGACCCCCCCCCCCGCCACCGGGACCTTCCCGGGAACCCCCCGTGCCCCTTCCCGCCCCTCCGAGTCCCCCTCAGCTCATCCCAGCCCCCTTAACCAGCCCTCCCCGTGGTTTGGGACCCCCCCCCGGTAACCGTGACCGCCCCCCGGTAACCGTGACCGCCCCCCGGTTCCCCCCCAGGCGCGGACGAGGCCGAGGCGCGGCGGGAGCGGCTGGACCGGGCGAGCCGGGCCATGGGGGCGCTGCTGCTGCGGGGGTACCGAATGCTGGGGAGCTGCTGCCCGGAGTGCGGGGTGAGCGGCGAGCACCGGGACCCCCCGGGGGAACACCGGGAACACCGGGAACTCCCCGGGACAGCACCGGGAACCCCCCCGGGGGAACACCGGGAACCCCCCGGGACGGCACCGGGAACCCCCCGGGAGAACACCGGGAACCCCCCGGGGGAACACCGGGAACCCCCCGGGGGAACACCGGGAACTCCCCGGGGGAACACCGGGAACCCCCCGGGGGAACACCGGGAACTCCCCGGGACAGCACCGGGAACCCCTCGGGACAGCACCGGGAACCCCCCGGGGGAACACCGGGAACCCCCCGGGGGAACACCGGGAACCCCTCGGGACAGCACCGGGAATCCCCCGGGGGAACACCGGGAACCCCCCCGGGGGAACACCGGGAACCCCCCGGGGGAACACCGGGAACCCCCCGGGACGGCACCGGGAAGCCCCCGGGAACAGCACCGGGGACCCTCCTGGGATTGGGAACGGAGGGAGGGGGAGGGACTGGGACCCCCCCCGGTATTTGGGGGGTACCGGAGGGGTCCCGGTGCCCCGTGACGCCCCCGGTGCCCCCCGCAGACGATTCTGCTGCAGGACAAGGAGCAGCGGCTGCTGTGCGTGAGCTGCCAGGAGCCCGAGGAGGGGAACGGTACGGGGGGTTGGGGATTTGGGGGAAATTCGGGGGAAATTGGGGAATTTGGGGGTGAGGGAGGGGAATTGAGGATTTTGGGGGGGAAAGAGGAATTTGGGGGGTGGGGGAGGGACGGGGAGGGTCGGGAATGGGGAATTTGGGGGGTGGGGGAGGAGCTGGGGTGGGAAATGAGGATTTTGGGGGGAGGAAACAACAATTGGGGGGTGGGGGAGGGGAATTTGGGGGGGAATTGTGGATTTTGGGGGTGGGGGAAGGGACGAACCCGGAACAGAAGATGCCGAGGGCGGCAATTTCGGGGGGGGTGGGGGGGGCTGCAAATATTTGGGAGTTTTGGCCCCAAACCCATTTTGGGGTAGGGGGGGGGAGGGGGAGAACCCCAAAATCTGCGCCCCCCCCTCAAACCCTGCCGGAGTTGGGGAGGGGCTCCCTCCCCTCACCCCCTCCCTCCCCTCCCCCGCAGCTCCGCGGCCCCGGCGCGGCGAGGCGGCGGCGGCGGCGGGGCGGGGAGCGGCTCCCGGGGCCACCGGGGCTGAGGGCGACGGCGCCGGGGCCGCGTGTCCCGGTTCTGCCGGTGCCGGGGCCGCGTGTCCCGGTTCTGCCGGTGCCGGGGCCGTTTGTCCCGGTTCTGCCGGTGCCAGGGCCGCGTGTCCCGGTTCTGCCGGTTCCGGGGCCGCGTTCCCCGCCTGTCCCGGTTGTGCCGGTGCCGCGTGCCCCGGCGGCCCCGGTGCGGCGGCGGTGGCGGCGGCGCGGGCGGCGCTGCTGCAGAAGCTGCTCTGGGCCTCCCGGGAGCTGCCCCGCACCGGCTCCGTGGACGGCAGCGCGCGGCTCTGCCGCCTGGTGTGGGACTGCGCCCACGCCCTGCGCGGCCTGCGGGACCTGGAGCCCCCCGGCTGCGCCCCCGGGACGCCCCGAGTGCTCCCGGTGACACCGGACCCCTCCCCGGGACACCCTGAGTGCCCCCGGTGACACCCTGAGCCCCCCCGATGACACCGGACCTTCCTGGTGACACCCCGGGATAATCCGAGCCCCCTGCCAGTGACACCGGGCACCCCCCGGTAACACCGGACCCCTCCCCAGGACGCCCCGAGTGGCCCCGGTGACACCGGACCCCTCCCCGGGACACCCTGAGTGGCCCCGGTGACGCTGGACCCCTCTCCGGGATGCTCCGAGTGCTCCCGGTGACACCCTGAGCCCCCCCGGTGACACCGGACCTTCACGGTGACACCCCGGGATAATCCGAGCCCCCCCCAGTGACACTGGGCACCCCCTGGGACCCCCCCGGGACATCCCGGACCACCCCCCGGTAACACCGGGAACCCCCCCCGGTCACCCCTGAGCCCTCCTGGGACACCCCGGGATCCCCCCGGTCACCCCCGGGACACCCCCGGGACGTCCTGAGGCTTCCCGGTGACACCGGACCCCCCCCCGGTAACATCCCTGAGCTCCCCGGGACACCTCGGGACCTCCCGGGACGCCCCGGGCCCCCCCCGGTAACACCGGGCACCCCCCCGGGACACCCCGAGCCCCCCTGGGACCCTCCCAGGACATCCCGGGCCCCCCCGGTGCCACCGGGACGGAGGCTCCGGTGTGAAACGGGTTCGGGGGGTGTAAAGGGTTAAATACCGGTGAATGCTGGGCTGAAAATGGGGCAAAAAATGGGATTTTTGTAGGAAATAAATCGGCACAAAGTGGATTTGGTGTGAATTGGGGTAAAGGGTTTGGTAAAAATTGGATTTTATAGAGAAAAATCGGTATAAAAGGGATTTTATAGAGAAAAAATCGGTATAAAAGGGATTTTATATTAAAGAATTCGGTATAAAAGGGATTTTATATTAAAGAACTCAGTATAAAAGGGATTTGATATTAAAAGGTTTGATATAAAAGGGATTTTATAGAAAAGGATTTGATATAAAATGATTCTTGGGATAAAAAGTATTTGATATAAAATGAATTTGGGATAAAAGGATTTTATATAAAATAAATTTGGGTTAAAAGGGTTTCATATAAAATTTGGGATAAAAGGATTTTATATAAAATAAATTTGGGTTAAAAGGATTTGATATAAAATTTGGGATAAAAGGATTTTATACAAAATTTGGGATAAAAGGATTTGATACAAAATTTGGGATAAAAAGATTGGATGCAATAAATTTGGGATAAAGTGCATATAAATTGATATAAAATAAATTTGGGATAAAGGGGATTTGATATAAAATCTGGTATAAAAAGGTTTGATATAAAATAGATTCGGGATAAAAAAATTTAATATTTGATATAAATTTGGGATAAAAGGGGATTTGCTATAAAATTTGGCGCAAAAGGGATTTTCTATAAAACGGATTTGGGATAAAATCCTCGATTCGGTGACGAAATGGGAACCAAAACCTCAAACCCGCGGATTTCACCCCAAATTCTCCCGGGGGGGGGGGAGGGGCCGCGCTGGGGGGTGGGGGAGGGGCGGCCCCTCCCCCCTCTCGGATTTCCCACGGGGGGGGGAGGGGCGGAGCTGTCGCGACAGTCGCGATCGGGCGGTGGCGGGAGTGGGGGAGGGGAGGGGGGTGCGGGGCGGATTTTGGGGACCCCCGGGGGGAATTTGGGGATTTTTTGGGGGTCCATGGGGAGCGTCTGGAAGCGGCTGCAGCGCGCGGGGAAGCGCGCGGCCAAGGTTCGCTTCCAGGCGCGCCTGGAGGAGCTGCTGCTCGAGGGGGGGGGCGGCTGGTGAGTGACCCCCCCGGGCACCCCCAAACCCCGGAGGGCACCCCCAAATCCCTGGGACCCCCCCCGGACACCCCCAAATCCCGGAGACCCCCCCCGGACACCCCCAAATCCCTGAGCCCCCCCCCGGGCACCCCCAAATCCCGGAGGGCACCCCCAAATCCCCGGGACCCCCCCCGGTACCACCCCCAAATCCCAGAGACCCCCCCGGGCACCCCCAAATCCCCGGGACCCCACCCGGGCACCCCCAAATCCCGGAGGGCACCCCCGGACACCCCCAAATCCCTGAGACCCCCCCCGGGCACCCCCAAATTCCCGGGACATCCCCGGGACCACCCCCAAATCCCTGAGACCACCCCCCCAAATCCCCGGGACCACCCCCAAATCCCAGAGACCCCCCCGGGCACCCCCAAATCCCCGGGACCCCCCCCCGGACACCCCCAAATCCCAGAGACCCCCCCCCAGGCACCCCCAAATCCCGGAGGGCACCCCCAAATCTCCGGGACCACCCCCAAATCCCGGAGACCCCCCCCCGACACCCCAAATCCCAGAGACCACCCCCCCAAATCCCCGGGACCCCCCCCGACACCCCAAATCCCAGAGACCACCCCCAAATCCCAGAGACCCCCCCGGGCATCCCCAAATCCCCGGGACCCCCCCCAGGCAGCCCCAAATTTCCAGGACCACCCCCAAATCCCTGAGACCACCCCCCCAAATCCCCGGGACCTCCCCCGGGACCACCCCAAATCCCCGGGACCCCCCCTTGACACCCCAAATCCCAGAGACCACCCCCAAATCCCAGTGACCCCCCCCGGGCACTCCCAAATCCCCGGGACCACCCCCAAATCCCCAGGACCCCCCCTAAAATCCGTGGGAGCCCCCAAATTCTTCCAGGGTTCCCCCCAAATTCAGGGTTCCCCCCAAATTCATGGGATCTCCCCACCCCCCCTAATAAAAAACCCCACGGGACCCCCCCCAATTTTCTGAGACCCCCCCCAAAAGTGGGGGAGAGACCCCAAAACCCCCCCGGGAACCCCCAAGTCTTTGAGACACCCCCCCAAAAAAAACTCAGAGACCCTCGGACCCCCAACCCCCCCCCCGGGACCCCTCAAATCAGCGCCCCCCCCTCCCCACACCCCTAAAATCCTTGGGGACCCCCCCAGGACACCCCAAAAGTTCCCCCCCGGGTTCATTTTGAGTTAAAAATCTCCATAAATGGGGTCGGGCTAAAAATAACCCCGGGGGGGGGGCGAACCCCCCCTCCCCTCCCCCCCCGGGGGTGTCCGGTTTCCCCCCCCGGCCCCAAATTTAGCCGCGACCCCCCCTCCGAGGGTGGGGGAGGGGAGGGGGCTCAGTTTGGGGGTCCCGGGGGGGGATTTGGGTGGGGGGGGTGTGAATTTGGGGGTCCCGGGGGAGGGATTTGGGTGGGGGGGTGTGAATTTGGGGGTCCCGGGGGGGGATTTTTGGGTGGAGGGGTGAATTTGAGGGTCCCGGGGGGGGGGGATTTGGGTGGGAGATGAATTTGGGGGTCCCGGGGGGTTTGGGGGTGTGAATTTGGGGGTCCCGGGGGAGGGATTTGGGTGGGGGGGGTGAATTTGGGGGTCCCGGGGGGGATTTTTGGGTGGGGGGTGAATTTGGGGGTCCCGGGGGTCCTGACCCCCCCGCCCCCCCAGGACCCCCGACAGACTGACCGTGGTGTGGAGCCGGCGGCAGCGCAGGGTCTGCTCCAAGGTGGGGGGTCCTGGGGGTTTGGGGGGTCCCGGGGGGCTCAGGGGTGAATTGGGGGGCTCAGGGGAGGTTTGGGGGGGGCTCAGGGATGTTTTGGGGGTTCTGGGGGGCTCAGGGGAAGTTTGGGGGGCTCAGGGGAGGTTTGGGGGGCTCAGGGGAGGTTTAGGGGGGCTCAGGGGTGAATTGGGGGGCTCAGGGGACGTTTGGGGGTCCCTGATGGGGGGTGCAGCCCCGCAGGTGGGAGTTGGGGGGCTCAGGGGAGGTTTGGGGGGCTCAGGGATGTTTTGGGGGGCTCAGGGATGTTTTGGGGGTTCCGGGGGGCTCAGGGATGTTTTGGGGGGCTCAGGGATGTTCCGAGGGGCTCAGGGGAGGTTTGGGGGGCTCAGGGATGTTTTGGGGGTTCCGGGGGGCTCAGGGATGTTTTGGGGGGCTCAGGGATGTTTTGGGGGTTCCGGGGGGCTCAGGGATGTTTTGGGGGGCTCAGGGGTGGTTTGGGGGTCCCTGACGGGGGGTGCAGCCCCGCAGGTGGCAGCCGGGCATCCAGAACCCGCAGCGGGGCATGGTGGTCTGGGTGGTGCCCGAGACCCTCGAGGTGGTCGTGACCCTGTACCGGGTACGTGCGACCCCCCCAAAACACGGACCCCCCCCCCAACTCGGACCCCCCCCAAAACCTGGACCCACCCCAAACCCGGACCCCCCCCCCAAAACCCGGACCCCCCAAAACCTGGACCCCCCCCAAAACACAGACCCCCCCCCAAACCCGGACCCCCCCCCCAAAACACAGACCCCCCCCCCAACCCGGACCCCCCCTCCCCTGTGACCTCCCCTTCCTTGACCCCCACGACCCCCTGACCCCCCCTGCTCCCCCCAGGACCCCCTGACCCCCCCTGTGCCCCCCAGGACCCCCCTGACCCCCCCTGTGCCCCCCCAGGACCCCCAGGCCACCGCCTTCGATGACAAAACCTGGAACTTCCTCGTGGTCAACGTGAGGGGGGCGGGGGCACCCCAAAAACGGGGGAGGCACCCAAAAACGGGATGGGGGGAGCAACAGAAACAATGGGGGGGAAGCCAGGGGGTCCCCGGGGTGACATTGGGGTGACACCGGAGTCACCGGATGTCTCTGGGGTCTCTGGGCGTCCCCCGGGTGTCCCCAAATGTCCTTGGGCATCCCCCAGGTGTCCCTTGGATGTCCCTGAGTGTCCCGAAGTGTCCCATGGGTGTCCCTGGACATCCCCTGGGTATCCCCAAGTGTCCCCTGCTGTCCTTGGGTGTTCCCTGGGAGTCCCCTGGATGTCCCCTGGGTGTCCCCAAATGTCCCCTGTGTGTTCCCTGGGAGTCCCCTGGATGTCCCCTGGGTGTCCCTGGGTGTCCCTGGATGTCCCCTGGGTGTTCCCTGGGAGTCTCCTGGGTGTCCCCAAATGTCCCCTGGGTGTCCCCTGGGAGTCCCTGGGTGTCCCCAAATGTCCCCTGGGTGTTCCCTGGGAGTCCCTGGGTGTCTCCCGGTGTCCCCAAATGTCCACTGGATGTCCCCTGGGTGTCCCCTGGGTGTCCCCGGATGTCCCCGGTGTCCCCAAATGTCCCCTGGGTGTTCCCTGGGAGTCCCTGGGTGTCTCCTGGTGTCCCCAAATGTCCCCTGGGTGTCCCCAGCTGTCCCCCTGTCCCCGCAGGAGTCGCGGGGCCGGCGCTCGGTGGTGGCCGCGGCCCCGCTGGAGCTGGGGCGCCTGGCGGGGCTCGGGGACACCCCGGTGTCCCTGTCCCTGCGCCCCCGCAGCCGCAAGGTGACAACGGCCACGCTGCGCCTGCGGCTGCGCGGGCTCGTCCTGATGGAGGGACACCCCACGTACGCACCGGGGACACCGCGGGAACAGGGGGGACACTGGGGACAGGGGGGACATTGCAGGGACATTGGGGAATTGGGGACATTGGGGACAGGGGGACACTGGGGACATTGGGGAATTGGGGACACTGGGGACAGGGGGACACTGGGGACATTGCAGGGACATTGGGGGACTGGGGACATTGGGTGGACACTGGGAACACCAGGGGGACATTGGGGACACCAGGGGGACCTTGGGGACACCGGGGGGATGTTGTGGACATTGGGGACAGGGGGACACCGGGGACATTGCAGGGACATTGGGGGATTGGGGACATTGGGGGGACCTTGGGGACATCGGGGACAGGGGGAACAGGGGGGATACTGGGGACACTGGGAACACTGGGGACACCGGGGGGACGTTGGGGACAAGGGGACATTGCAGGGACATTGGGGGATTGGGGACAGGGGGGACTTCAAAGGGACATTGGGGACATCAGGGACATGGAAGGGACACCGGGGACAGGGGGGACATTGAGGACGGGGGAGACACTGGGGGATCGGGGACATTGGGGACATTGTGGGGACACTGGGGACATCGAAGGGACAGTGGGAACATCGGGGACATTGTGGGGACATTTGGGATGGGGGGACATTGCAGGGAAATTGGGGACAAGGGGGACACTGGGGACATCGAAGGGACAGGGGGGACATTGGGGATAGTGGGGGACATTAAAGGGGCATTGGGGACACTGGAGGACATCGAGTGGACAGTGAGGGGACACTGGGGACAGGGAGGACATCGAGGGGACACTGGGGGCACACTGGGGCCATGGTTGGGTGAGGGGGCTTGGGGACATTGGGGGAATGGGGACACTGGGGACACTGAGGGGACACAGTGACTTTGGGGACACTGGGGGGGGTCTCGGGGACCCCTCGGGCAGCCCTGGGGACATTGGGGACACTGTCCCCCCCCCAGGGACGAGGACATGCGCAGTGTCACCAGCCTGAGCCCCCCCGGGGACGTGGCCGACCTGGGGGACTTCGAGAGCGACCCCGAGGACGAGGGGGGGGCGCACAGGGCGGGGGGCGCCCCCCCCGCGCCCCGAGGTGGGTCCCCAATGTCCCCAAGGTGTCCCCAAGGGGTCCCCAAGCCCCCCCGGTGTCCCCTCAATGCCGGGGGTGGCTCTGGGTGGGGGGGGAGTGACACCAGCCCACCCCCCCCCGGGGGTCCCTGACCCTCCTCTCCCCCAGCGCCCCCCCCCAGCGGGGACCCCCCCAATTTGGGGACCCGGAGGGACCCCCCGGAGCCGGGGGGGGACCCAGAGACCCCCCCCAAAATCAGCGCGGTGAGTGGCGGGGGGCTCGGGGACCCCCGAATTGGGGGGGGGGGGTCCCATGGGGGTGGGGGGTGTTCTGGCGGACCCCCCCCCTCATTTTGGGTCTGGAGGGGGTCTCAGAGCTTTGGGGGTGCTGTGCCCCCCCTCCGGGGTCTCCAAAAAGGGGGGGGGGGTCCCATGGAGGTGGGTTGGGGCTGTTCCCCCTCCCCCATTTTGGGTCTGGGGGGGGTCTCTGTGTTTTGGGGGGGTCTCTGGGTTTTGGGGGGTCTCAGGGTGTTGAGGTGGGGTCTCTGTGTTTTGGGGGGGTCTCTAGGTTTTGGGGGGGGTCTCTGGGTTTTGGGAGGGCTCTGGGTGTTGGGGGGGTCTCTGGGTGTTGGGGGGGGTCTCTGTGTTTTGGGGAGGGTCTCAGGGTGTTGGGGGGTCTCAGAGTGTGGGTGGGGTCTCTGGGTTTTGGGGGGGTCTCTGGGTGTTGGGGGGAGTCTCTGTGTTTTGGGGAGGGTCTCAGGGTGTTGGGGGGGTCTCAGGGTGTTGGGGAGGGTCTCAGGGTGTTGGGGGGGGTCTCTCTGAGCTGACCCCCCCCCGTGCCCCCCCAGGACCCCCCCGGGGGTCGCGGGGCGCTCCTGGCCTGGTGCCGGGGGGTCACGGCCGGGTACCGGGGGGTCGCCGTCACCGATTTCGGGGGGTCCTGGAGCAGCGGGTTGGGGTTCTGCGCCCTCCTGCACCGGCTGAGACCCCGAGAGATGTGAGGGGGGGGCGCGGGGGGGGAGGGGGGCGGGGGAGGGGCTGGGGGGGCGGGGAGGGGATTTGGGGGGGACATGAGGGGATCTGGGGGGGTCCGGGGGGTCTTGGGAGGGGTCCTGGGGGGGTTGGGGAGGTCCTGGGGGGTTTGGGGGGGACACGGCGGGTCCTGGGGGTTTTGGGGGGGGTCACAGGGGACAGAGGGGACACCCGGGGGGGGTCCTTGAGGGGGGGTTTAGGAGCAATTCGGAGGGGGCACCCATGGGTGAGGGGGGTCAGGGCACCCCGGGGATGTTGGGGGGACCCCTTGGGAATGGGGGAGGACATTGGGGGGGGGGTTTGTGCCACTTGGGGACCCCCCCAATGACCAAAGACCCCTCCCCAATGTCCCCCCCCCAAAACCCCGCAGTGACTTCGAGGCTCTGGACCCCCGGGACCACCGGGGCAACAACAAACGGGTGCGTGGGGGGGGCTGGGGGGCGCGGGGGGGCTCCAGGGCTGGAGACCCCCCCCCACTGACCGCCCCCCCCCCCCAAATCCGTGCCCCCCCCCAGGCCTTCGACGCCTTCGCGGCCCTGGGGGTCCCGCGGCTCCTGGACCCCTCGGACATGGAGACCCCCGACCCCCTGGGGGTCATGACCTTCCTCAGCCAGGTCCGAGCGATCCTGGGGACCCCCCCGGGGACCCCCCCGGACCCCCGGAGTGACATCGCCGAGGGGGGGCCCCAAACGACCCCCCCGGGGACCCCCCCAGACCCCCAGAGCGGCTTCAGCGAGGGGGGGCCCCAAGAGCCCCCCCAGGACCCCCAGACCCCCCCAGAGACAAAAACCGGGACCCCCCCGGGACCCCAAATCAGCGACAGTGAGGGGGGGCCACAAACGACCCCCCCGGGGACCCCCCCAGAACCCCAAATCAGCGACGGCGAGGGGGGGTCCCAAGAGCCCCCCCAGGACCCCCAGACTCCCCCAGAAACCCAAACCGGGACCCCCCTGGACCCCCGGAGTGACGTCAGCGAGGGGGGGCCCCAAATTACCCCTCCCAGGACCCCCCCGGACCCCCAAATCAGCGACGGCGAGGGGGGGTCCCAAGAGCCCCCCCAGGACCCCCAGACCCCCGCAGAGACAAAAACCGGGACCCCCCCGGGACCCCAAATCAGCGTCACCGAGGGGGGGTCCCAGGAGACCCCCAGGGACCCCCCCCAGCTCGGCCCCACCGAGGGGGGGGCGCCCCCAGACCCCCCCGTGGAGGGGGAGCCCCCCCCGGACCCCCAGACTGACCCAGCCGAGGGGGGGCCCCCGCCCAGCCCCCCCCGGGACCCCCAAAATGCGGCTGGGAAGGGGGGGGGCTCCCCCCAGCCCCTCCAGGACCCCCCCCCAGCCTTTGGGGAGGGGGCGGCCGGGCCCGGACCCCCCCCCGGGCCCGTGGGGGTGGGGAGGGGTCTCCCCACGCCCCCCCCCCGCTCCAGGAGCCTCCCCCGCCTGCGGGACCCCCCCCCGAAGGTGAGGACCCCCCCCCCAGAGCCCCCCTGAGCACCCCAGGGTGGCCCCCACTGACCCCCCCCCCCCTCTGTCCCCAGGGTGACGCCGGGACCCCCCCCGCCCCTCCCCCCGCCGGTCAGTGCGGGGGGGGCGCGGCCGTGGGACCCCCCCGGGGGGGTCCGGGGTCACCCCCGTGGCCCCCCCCAGAGACCCCGAGAGAGCCCCCGGAGCCCCCCGAGGAGGAGAGCGGGGTAGGGGACACGGGGGGACACGGGGGGGACCCTGGGGACAATGGGGGACACGGGGGGGCAGGGACACCCATGGGTGACAGGGACAGTGGGTGGCCCTGGGGTGGCTCTGGGTGACCCCAATGTCCCCACGGGTGACAGGGACAGTGGGTGGCACAAGGGTGGCTCTGGGTGACCCCAATGTCCCCACGGGTGACAGGGACAGTGGGTGACCCCGGTGTCCCCATGGGTGACAGGGACAGTGGGTGGTGGCCGAGCTGGTGGCCCCAGGGTGTCCCCGGTGTCCCTGTGGGTGACAGGGACAGTGGGTGGCCCTGGGTGACCCCAATGTCCCCACGGGTGACAGGGACGGTGGGTGGTGGCCGAGCTGGTGGCCCTGGAGCAGGACCAGGCCCGGTTGGACGCTCAGGCCCCGGCGCTGGAGCGGGAACTGCGGGCGCTGATGGACAGCGGTGAGGGGACACGGGGACACTGGGGACACGGGGGACACTGGGGACAGTCTGGGGACATTTGGGAATTGGGGACAGCGTGGGGACATGGGGACACCGGGGGCACAAAACCCACAATATCCCCCTGTCCTCCTGGTGTCCCCACGATGTCCCCAATGCCCCCCAATGTCCCAAATGTCCTCAATGTCCCTGCTGTCCCCGATGTCCCCATGTCCCCAGTTTGTCCTGATGTCCCCAATATACCCAGTGTCCCCAGTATCCCCGCGATGTCCCCAATATCCCCCTGATGTCCCCAACATCCCCGATGTCCCCAACATCCCCGATGTCCCCACTCTCCCCGATGTCCCCAATGTCCCCGCATCCCCAGTTTGTCCTGATGTCCCCAATATCGCCCCAATGTCCCCACTCTCCCCGATGTCCCCAACATCCCCGTGTCCCCAGTATCCCCGCGATGTCCCCAACATCCCCGATGTCCCCCTGATGTCCCCAACATCCCCGGAATCCCCAGTGTGTCCTGATGTCCCCAATATACCCAGTGTCCCCAGTATCCCCCTGATGTCCCCAATGTCCCCAACATCCCCGTGTCCCCAGTATCCCCCTGATGTCCCCAACGTCCCCGGAATCCCCAGTGTGTCCTGATGTCCCCAATGTCCCCAGTGTGTCCCAACGTCCCCAACATTCCCATGTCCCCAGTATCCCTGCGATGTCCCCACTCTCCCCGATGTCCCCAACATCCCCGTGTCCCCAGTATCCCCCCGATGTCCCCAACGTCCCCAATGTCCCCTCAATCCCCACTCTCCCCAACGTCCCCTCAATCCCCAGTGTGTCCTGATGTCCCCGATGTCCCCGATGTCCCTGTGTCCCCAATATCCCCCGATGTCCCCAACGTCCCCGTGTCCCCAGTATCCCCCCGATGTCCCCTACGTCCCCAATGTCCCCTCAATCCCCAGTGTGTCCTGATGTCCCCGATGTCCCTGTGTCCCCACTCTCCCCGATGTCCCCAACGTCCCCGTGTCCCCAATATCCCCCACTGTCCCCAACATCCCCGTGTCCCCAGGCGCGGACCCGGCCCGCGAGGAGCGGCTGCTCCGGGACTGGTTCTCGCTGGTGCAGCAGCGGAATTTGCTGGTGCGGCGCCAGGACGAGCTGCAGCTGCTGTGAGGGGACAGCGGCGACACCGCGGCGACACCGCGGCGACACGGTGGCGACATCGCCGCCCCCGCCCCGTGTCCCCTCTCTCTGTCCCCTCCCTGTGTCCCCCGCCATCCGCGAGGGGACTGCGGGGGGGCTCTGCCAGCCCCGGTGACACCCCTGTCCCCTTGTCCCTCTGTCCCCTTGTCCCTTTGTCCCCCTGTCCCCTTGTCCCCCTGTCCCTCTGTCACCCCAGGGCGCAGGAGCGGGACCTGGAGCGGCGCTTTGAGCTGCTGAGCCGGGAGCTGCGGGGGCTGCTGGGGACGGAGGGTGCGACACGGGGGACACGGGGGGACATCGGGACATCGAGGGGACACTGGGGACAGAGGGGACTCTGGGGACATCAGGGGGGACACTGGGGACAGAGGGTGTGACACTGGGGACATCATGGGGACAGGAGGACATCGAGGGGACACTGGGGACAGAGGGTGTGACTCTGAGGACAGCCGGGACACTGGGGACATCAGGGGGGACATTGGCACATCGAGGGGACACAGGGACATCCAAGGGACACTGGGGACATCCTGGGGACAGGGGGACACTGGAGACAGGAGGACATCGAGGGGACACTGGGGACAGAGGGGACTCTGGGGACATCGGGGTGACACGGGGGGACACTGGGGTCAGAGGGTGTGACACTGAGGACAGCCGGGACACTGGGGACATTGAGGGGACACTGGGGACAGAGGGTGTGACACTGGGGACAGAAGGACATCGAGGGGACAGAGGGGGCACTGGGGACATCGGGGGGACACGGGGACATCCAAGGGACACTGGGGACAGAGGGTGTGACACAGGGGACATCGGGGGGACATTGGGACATCGAGGTGACACTGGGGACAGAGGGGACTCTGGGGACATCAGGGGGACACTGGGGACGGAGGATGTGACACTGGGAATGGGGGGGGACAGTGGGTGACATTGGGGGGACACAGAGACATCGAGGGGACACTGGGGACATTGGGAATGGGGATATTGGGACATCGGGGGGACACTGGGGACATCCAGGGGACACTGGGGACACATCGGGGGGCAGGGGAGGACGAGGGGACATTGGGGACAAAGGGTGGGACGGGGACATGGGGGATGGGGAGGACATGGCGGGGTCGGGGGGACATTTGGGGACACGGACGGTGCCGGGCACAGAAGGAGCCACCGGGTGGAGGGTGGGGGGGACAAAGGGCTTTGGGGACATTTTGGGGGACATTTGGGGACCCCCCCCAGAGTGGCAGAAGCCCCCGGCGCAGCGGCAGCGTGAGCAGCTCTTACTGGAGGAACTGGTGGCACTGGTGAACCGGCGGGACCGGCTGGTGCGGGACCGGCACCGCCGCGAGTCCAGGTGGGGACACCGGGGGGACACCGGGGACACCGGGGGGACACCGGGGAGGGGTCCCGGGGGGTCTCAGGGGGTCCCGGGAGGCGTTTCGGGGGTCAGGAGGGACTGCAGGGTTGGGACGGGGAGGTTCGGGGGGGTTTTGGGGTGCATGGGCAGGGGTCGGGGGGATTTTTTGGGGGGTCCAGCCCTGCCCGACGCCCCCCGACCCCCGCAGGGCGCAGGAGGAGGATGAGGAGCTGCGGCGGAGCCTCGAGCTGCGGCGGCGCCGCTGCGGCCGCAGGGAAACGTGTGGGATCTGCTGAGGGACCCCCAAAACCCCCCGGGACCCCCAAAACTCTCCCGGGACAAACCCCGAGACCCCCAAACCCCCCCCCCCCAGGACCCCCCAGATCCCGGTGGATGCAGCAATAAAAGAGAATTTCTGTGTGAAACCAAATTTGGGGAAACTGGGAGGGACTGGGGGGGGGGGGTCCTGGGACCCCCGGGTGTTATTTGGGGAGGGGGGTTTGAGGTCTGACCCCACCATGTGATGCTCGTGGTGCTCGGGGGGGCTTTATTGGGGTCTGGGGGGGCTCAGGGCCCCCCCGAATCTTTATGGGGGGAGAGGTTGGACCCCCAAATCCTTGTGGGGGGGGTTCAGACCCCCCCCCCATCCTCATTCGGGGGTCTCTCCCCTCTCCTCGTCCCAGGGCCCGTCCAGGGGCAGTTCACACCCTGGGGGGGGGAATAGAGGAGTTGTTGCCATGGCAACAGGACCCCTCCCCAAAATCCTGACCCCCCCCCCAACTCCCAGCCCCGCACCCCCCAAACCCCGAGTCCACCCAAAACTCCCTCAGCCCCCCCCAGGTTTGGGGTCCCCCTCAAATCCTCGAGTCCCTCCCACCCCCCTCAACCCCCCCACAATAATATTGGGGTCCCTCCCAAACTCCTGAACCTCCCCAGACTTCCAATTTCGGGGATTCCTCCCCAGATTCCTGAATAATCCCCCAAAACTCTTTGACCCCCCCCCCAAATTTCAAGGCTCCTCCCAAACCCCATAAACAACCGCTCCACCCCCCCCAGTTCATGAATCCCCCCAGTTTTGGGGTCCCCCTCAAATCCTCGAATCCCTCCCACTCCCCTCAACTCCCCCCCAATAATTTTGGGGTCCCTCCCAAACACCTGGACCACCCCAGAGACCCCCCCCCCCAAATTTCAAGGCTCCTCCCAAAGCCCCTAAACAACCGCTCCAGCCCCCCAGTTTTGGGGTCTCCCCCGCCCAGTTTTGGGGTCCCCCGCCCAGTTTTGGGGTCCCCCCGCTCACGGCGTGGCCGCAGCTGCAGCACCCGCAGGAAATATTTGGGGGGAACGCAGCCCTGGGCGTCCCCCGGCGTCAGGATCACCCCGTTGGCCGAGCGGAAAAAGGGGATCCCGTCTGGGGGGAGGGGTGGGGGGTCACACGGGCATCGGGGGGGACCCCCGAACAGCGGGGACCCCCCTCAAACATCGGGGAACCCCCAAACATCGGGACCCCCCCCTCACCCGCCAGCGCTCGGGGGCCGTCGATGATGATGGCGATCTCCGAGTCCGACCTCATCCCTGCGGGGAGGGGGATTTTGGGGGGTCCTGGGGGATTTTGGGGAGTCCCGAGGGATTTTGGGAGGGTCTGGGGGGCTGCAGGAGGGAGGCTGGGGGGGCCTCGAGGAGGATTTGAGGTGTTTGAGGGGTCCTAGAAAGGGATTTGGAGGGCTGGGAGGATTTGGGGGTGCCAAAGGGGTCCCTGAGCTTTGGGGGGGTCACTGGGGGGGTTTAGGGGGGTCCCTGCTGAGTCTGGGGAGTTTTTGGGGGTGCCCCGGGTTGGTTTTGGGGAGGGGTCACACCCCACCAGGTGAGAGTGGGGTGTCTGTGGGGTTTTGGGGTGTCCCTGTGGGGTTTTGGGTGCTTGGGGGGTTTTTGGGGTCTCCCGGGTGGGATTTTTTGAGTCTCCCAGGTGGGATTTTGGGGTCTCCCAGGTGGGAATTTTTTGGGTCTCCCGGGGGAGTTTTTGGGGTCTCCTGGGTGAGTTTTTTGGGTCTCCTGTGGGGGTTTTTTGGGGTGTCCCGGGTGGGATTTTGGGGTCTCCCGGGTGGGTTTTTTGGGTCTCCCGGGTGGGATTTTTTTGGGTCTCCCGGGTGGGATTTTGGGGTCTCCCGGGTGGGTTTTTTGGGTCTCCTGAGTGGGATTTTGGTGTCTCCAGGTGGGTTTTTTTTGGGGTCACTCACCGCTGCGCAGGCCGGGGTCCCCCGGCAGCCCCCCCGCCAGGTGCAGGTGCTGGCGGCCCATGGGGCGCAGCCCCCCCGCCCGGATCGCGCCCCACAGGCGGCGCCGGGTGCCGTGGGCGAGGGTGGGGGGCAGCGCCCCGGGGCTGCGCAGGGGGGTCAGCTCCAGCTCGGGCACCTGCGACCC
This sequence comes from Lonchura striata, assembly GCF_050655825.1. NCBI lineage: Eukaryota > Metazoa > Chordata > Aves > Passeriformes > Estrildidae > Lonchura > Lonchura striata. The sequence continues at coordinate 8,772,126 of NC_140733.1, read as the reverse complement.
CCGGACACAGCCCCTGCAGCAGCCGCGACCCCCGAAACCCCAGCCCGGACCCCCAGAATCCCAGCCCGGACCCCAAAATCCCAGCCCGGCCCCCCAAAACCCCAGCCCGGACCCCAAAATCCCACCCCGGACCCCCAGAATCCCAGCCCAGACCCCGAAATCGCAGCCCAGACCCCCAGAATCCCAGCCCGGACCCCGAAATCCCAGCCCGGACCCCGAAAGCGCAGCCCAGACCCCCAGAATCCCAGCCCGGACCCCCAAAATCCCAGCCCGGACCCCAAAATCCCAGCCCAACCCCCGAAATCCCAGCCCGGACACCCAGAATCCCACCCTGGACCCCCAAAATCTACTTCTGGATCTTCAGAATCCCTCCTGGATCCCCCAAAACCCCCCCAAACCCCTCAGGGACCCCCCAAACTCCTCTAGGACCCCCCAAAACTCCTCGGAGATCCTCCCAAACCCCTCTGGGATGCCCCCAAACCCCTCAGGGACCCCCCCAAACCCCTCAGGGACCCCCCCAAACCCCTCAGGGACCCCCCAGACCCTCCCGGGACCCCCCTCACCGGCAGGGAGTGGCCCTGGTTGGCTCTGACCCTCAGGGGGTCCGGCCGGAGGGCGAAGCGACCCTTGGGGTCAGCGGCGACCACCCGGCGCACGTCCCCCTCCGAGACCCCCGCGAAGCGCCGCAGCCGCAGCAGAGCCCCCACCTCGACAAAACCGTCTGCCCCCCAAAAAAAACCCCCCCAGACCCCCGTCAGCACCTCCGGGGGGTCCCGGGGGACCTTTTGGGGGTCCCAAAAGACATTTGGAGGCGTCCCGAAAGGTATTTGGGGCGTCCCAGGGGACACTCTGGGGGTACCAAAAGACATCTGGGGGACTTTAGGAGGTCCCAAAAAGTATTTGGGGTGTCCCAGGGGGTTCCAAAAAGTATTTGGGGTGTTCCAGGGAACGTTTTGGGGGTCCTAAAAGACATTTGGGGGACTCTGAGAGGTCCCAAAGGTATTTGGGGTATCCCAGGCGACACTCTGGGGGTCCCAAAAAACATCTTGGGGGACTCTGGTGGGGCCCCAAAAAGTATTTGGGGTGTCCCAGGGGTCCCAAAAGGTATTTGGGATGTCCCAAGGAACATTTTGGGGATCCCAAAAGGCATTTAGGGAAGTCTGGGGGGTCCCAAAAGGTATTTGAGGTGTGCCAGGAGACATTTCGGGGGTCCCAAAAGACATCTGGGGGACTCTGGGGGGGAATTCTGGGTGGATTTTGGAGAGAAATTTTCGGGTGGGTTTAGGGGGGGGGGGATCTTCGGCTGGGTTTTGGGGGGAATTTTGGTTGATTTTGGGGTGGGTTTAGGGGGAGATTTGGGGTGGGTTTTGTGGGGATTTTGGGGAGGATTTTGTGGGGGGTTATCGGGGATTTGGGGACTTTTTGGAGGGAGTTGGGGGGGATTTGGGGTGAGTTTTGAGGGAATCTTGTGTGATTTTGGGATGGGTTTGGGAAGGATTTGGGGTGAGTTTTGGGGGGTTTTTTGGGGGTCTCACGCACCCGGGCCCATGGGCAGCCCCTCGGCCACGGCCCCGTGGCGCAGAACGTAGCTCAGAGCCTTGGACAGCCGCACCCCGGGGTCCTGGAGGGCCCAAGGGTGACCCCAACCCCCCCCAGGTGACCCCAAACCCCCCCCGGGCACCACCCACAGCCCCCTACCCCCACAGGCAACCCCCAATCTTAGCCCCCCTCCCCAAATTAAGCTCCAATTGCCCCCCCCTTCAGCACCCCCCCAATACCTGGACCCCCCAAAGTCCCCCCAGCCCATTTCTGTGCCCTCCACCTGTCCCCCCCCCAACTTTGATGTCCCCCCTTTGTGTCCCCCCCATCCCTGGGGTCCCCCCCTTGGGCCCCCCCCTCCCGCTCGATGTCCTTGTCCTCTCCCCTCCCGGAATTCGTGTCCCCCCCGAATTTTTGGGGTTCTTCCCCTCCTCCCCCTCCCATTCCCGCCCCCCTTTTTGGGGTATCCCCCCCCGACTTGGGGTGTCCCCACGATCTCAGCCGTCCTTGCCACCCCTCCCCCAAGTACCCCCCTATCCCCGCCTCCCCCCACCGCGTCCCCACCCAAACCTGGGCTCCCCCCACCCCGATTTTGGGGTCCCCCCACCCCAATTTTGGGGTCTCCCCCCACCACCTCCTCCTTCCGCCGCCGCCGCCGCTGGGCGGCGCCCGCGCCCTCCCCGCCGGCCATGCCGGGACACGTGACCCCGCGCGCCGCGTGACCCCGCCCCGCGCCGCGTGACCCCGCCCCGCGCCGCGTGACCCCGCCCCGCCGCGTGACCCCGCCCCGCCGCGTGACCCCGCCCCGCGCCGCGTGACCCCGCCCCGCCGCGTGACCCCGCCCCGCCGCGTGACCCCGCCCAGCCGCGTGACCCCGCCCCGCCGCGTGACCCCGCCCCGCGCCCCGCGCCCGCCCGGTCACGTGTCCCCCTCACGGCTCCCGCCGCCGCCTCACGGCGCCCTCGCGGCTCTGCGGGTTTTTATTACCGATCCCCTCGGCACAAAACAACACCAACAATCACCGGGGTTTCACCAGCCCGTATTCCCCTCCTCCCGGAGCCCCTCCCCGGCCCTCAGTCGAGTTTCCGCGCCCCCAGTTTCTGGGGGCCCCGGGGAGCCGCCCGGCGCTTGGCCTCGAGCTGGCGGCGCCGCTGCTGCTCCCGCTGCCGCCGGCCCGGGGGCGGCCCTGAGGGGACAGCGGGGTCACCGGGGGGAAAATGGGGAAAATGGGGGACAGGGGGGAAAATGGGGAAAATGGGGGGTCACCGGGGGAATGGGGAAAATGGGGGGACAGGGGGAAAATGGGGAAAATGGGGGGACAGGGGAGTCACCGGGGGGAATGGGGAAAATGGGGGACAGGGGGGAAAATGGGGAAAATGGGGGGACAGGGGGAGACGGGGGAAAATGGGGGGACAGGGGGAAAATGGGGAAAATGGGGGGAAAATAGGGAAAATGGGGAAAATGGGGGGACAGGGGGAGACGGGGGAAAATGGGGGGACAGGGGGAAAATGGGGAAAATGGGGGGAAAATAGGGAAAATGGGGAAAATGGGGGGACAGGGGGAGACGGGGGAAAATGGGGGGACAGGGGGAAAATGGGGAAAATGGGGGGAAAATAGGGAAAATGGGGGGACAGGGGGTCACCGGGAGAAATGGGGAAAATGGGGGGTCAAGGGGGGAAAATGGGGGGACAGGGGGGAAAATGGGGGAACAAGGGGGAAAATGGGGGGTCACTGGGGGGAAAATGGGGGGACGGGGGGAACGGAGGGGATGGGGAAATCGGGGGTCAGGGAAAATGGGGGTCAGGGGGATCAGAGGGGGATAAAATGGGGGTCACGGGGGCACAGGGGGGAACGGGGGTGATGGGGAAATGGGGGTTGGGGGGTCAGAGGGGGGACAGGGAAAATGGGGGTCGAGGGAGGGACAGGGGGGAATGGGGGGGGAGACACGAGAGGGCGGTTTCGGGGGGATGAGGCCCTGGGGGGGTCTCGGGGAGGGGGGAATGGGGGTTCAGGGGGGTGGATGGAGGATGGAGGGGTCTGGGGGTTCAGGGGGTGTTGGGGGATCACTGGGGAGGGGGGGGTCTGGGGTCCCAAGGATATTGAGGAGGGGTCCCAGGAGACTGGGGGAGTCCCTCAGGGGCATTGAGGGGAGTCCTGGGTGGGGAGGGATCCCAAGTTTATTGGGGGGTGGGGGGAGGAACCCCAGGCAGGCCTTGGTGGGGAGGGGGGGGGCTTGGGGGGTCCCAGGATGGGTCTGGGGGTGTCCCAGGGAGAGTCTGGGGTCCAGAGGGGTCTAGGTGATCCCGGGGGGCGTCTGGGGGTGTCCCGAGGGGGTCCTGGGTGGGTCTGGGGGTGTCCTGGGTGGGTCTGGGGGGTCCTGAGGGGGTCCTGGGTGGGTCTGGGGGTGTCATGGGAGTGTTTTGGGGAGGGGTCTCACCGTGCTGGCTGGGCAGCGCCTCCCAGGCGTCCTCAGTGCCCCACTCGCCCCCCACCCCCCAGCCCCCCTCATCACCCCCCCCGGCTGGGGGAGGGGCGCTGGGGGGGGGCTCTGTGGGGCTGGGGGGCTCCGGGGGGGTCCCCATTTCCTCGGGGCTGCCGGCGGGGGGGCTCCGGGGCAGCTCCATGTCCTGGGGAGGGGACACAGAGGTGAGGGGATGGGGAGGGGGTCCCACTGTGCCCCCCCCTCCCCAAAACTCACCTCCAGGCTCCCCCAGTCCTCATCCCACCCATCGGCGTCCTCCGGGGGGCGCTCCTCCGGGGGGGGCTCCTCACCGGGGGGCTCTGGGGGGGCACAATGAGGTTTGGGGGGGGGTCCCCAAGGCTTGGGGGGTGAGGGGGGTCAGGAATTTGGGGTGGGGGGGTTGTGAAGGGGGAAGGGTCACTCACCTTTTGGGGGGGCCGTGGTGTTTTCAGCCGGGGGTCCCTGCGTGGGGGGGGGCTGTGCGGGGGCCGCCCCCCCCTCGCCGCCCATCAGCCGCGCCGTCAGGGAGGTGACACCGGTGACAGCCCAGGACACGGCCGCCCCCAGCCCCCCCGCGCCCCCCCCCGGCACGGCGGCGGCGCTGGGGGCGTCTGGGGACGGGGGAGGGGGTCATGGGGGGGGGGGACACCCCCAAAGCCCCCCCGTGTCCCCCCCTGAGTCCCGATGTCACCCCCTGTCCCCCCACCCCAATTCCCTCCCTTCCCCGCAGATAATTTCTCCCCCTCCTCCCAATTTTTGACCCCCTCCTCTCAATTTTTGGCCCCCTCACCCCAGTTTTTGCCCCACCCCAATTTTTGGCCCCTTCCCCCCAATTTTTGCCCCTCCCCGCAGGTCTCACCCCCCTCCTGCTCCCCGCCGGCCTCGGCCGCTGCCTCCAGCTGCTCCAGGAAGCTCCGAATGGCCCGGAACGCCTGAGAGGGACCCCAACAGTGAGAGACCCCCCGGGACCCCCACCCCTCCATAGGCCACCCCCAACTATTCTGGGACCCTCCCCATGCACACTGACCCCCCCAATTTCACCAAGACCCCCCACTGTGGGACCCCCCCATTTTGAGACACCCCCCATTTCATCGGGACCCACAGCACCCAGACCCTCTCCCCAATTCCTCTGGGTCCCTCCCTCCCCTCGGAACCCCCTCCCCAGTTTCTCTTTGTGTCTCCCACCACCCCAAAACCAAAACCCCCTCCCCAATTCCTTTTGGTCCCTCCCACCCCCAAAAACCCCCTCCCCAACTCCTCTGGGTCCCTCCCGCAGCACCCAGACCCCTCCCCAAATTCCTGCAGCCCCCTCCCCGCCCTGACCTGCTGCCGGACGCCGGGGTGGGGGTCCACGGTGAGGGCGCAGAGGGGGGGCAGCACCCGCCCGGCCACCTCGGGGGGCGAGTAGCAGCCGTGGGTGGCCGCGAAGGCGGCGACGGCCGCGGCCCGGGCCGGGGGAAACGGGTCCCGGGTGGCCCTGGCCAGGGCGGGGGCCAGGACCCGCCGGCGGGTCTGGGGGGACAGGACAGTGAGGGGGGACAGGGACAGGGAGGGGGGACGGGGGACAGTGAGGGGGGACGGGGGACAGTGAGGGGGGACAGGGGACGGGACAGTGAGGAGGGACAGGGGACACTGGGGGGGACTGGGGATAGGGAATGGGGGGACAGGGGACACAAAGTGAGGAGAGGGGAAAGGGGTCCTGGGTGGCCCAAGCCAGGGTGGAGGTGTCACAGGTACTGGACCAGTGTAGGGGGGTTTTGGGGGAGTTCAGGGGGTCTCCGAGCTCACCTGGGGGGGCAGGTGGGGGGCCACGCACAACAAGGGGTTATGAGGGGGTTATGGGGGGGATCTCTGAACTCACCTGGGGGGGCAGGTGGGGAGCCAGGCGCCCCAGGCACAGCGTGGCGTTGCAGCGCAGGGGTCCCAGCGCGTCCCCCCCCTGCACCCTCAGCAGCAGCCGGGGCAGCTCCCCCCCCCTGCGCCCCTCCCCCAGCTTGGGTGCCAGCAGCACCATGGACTGGGGTGGGGGGAACACACAGGGAGGGGTCAGGGGGCACCCCCAGATGGGATTTTGGGGGCATCCAGCCCATTTGGGGGTGCCCAGGTGGTTGAGGGGGTCCCGGGTGGTTTTGGGGGCCCACCTTGACCGTCTGCTCGCGGATGGCTGGGTTGGAGTCTAGGAAGCCGTGGGCGACGTGGGGGAAAATTTGGGAGTCCACCGTGGAGTCAGGCAGGAACTCGATGAACTCCTCGAGCTGGGGGGGGGCGTGAGACCTCTGAACACCCCCAGGGACCCCCAAAAACCACAGATCGCCCCCCATGGACCCCCCCCAGGCCTCCTCTGAACTCATAGACCCCTCCTAGTGACCCCCTAAACCCCATGGATAACCCCACCATCTCTCCCAGTCCTTCCCACTGCCTCCCAATCCCTTCCCAGTCCCATCCCAGTGCTCCCAGTCCCATCCCAGCCCCCTCCCAGTGCTCCCAGTGCTCCCAGTCACCAGCTGCAGCAGGCGCAGGCGCAGGCCCCGCTCAGGGGACGAGAAGAGCCGGACGAGGACGGGGACGATTCGCTCCTGGTACTCGGGGGGGTCCAGCACCTTCGCCACCTGGGGGAGTGGGGGGAGACCAGGGGGCTATGGGGGTTACTGGGGGGATTTTGGGGGTCAGGGAGGTTTTGGGGGGTATTTTGTGGGGGGTCTCACCTGCAGCAGCGGGAGCAGGGAGGTTGTGAGTGGGATTTTGGGGGTCAGGGAGGTTTTGGGGGGTATTTTGGGGGGGGTCTCACCTGCAGCAGCGGGAGCAGGGAGGTTGTGGGTGGGATTTTGGGGGTCAGGGAGGTTTTGGGGGGTATTTTGGGGGGGGTCTCACCTGCAGCAGCGGGAGCAGGGAGGTTGTGGGTGGGATTTTGGGGGTCAGGGAGGTTTTGGGGGGGATTTTGGGGGGGGTCTCACCTGCAGCAGCGGGAGCAGGGAGGTTGTGGGTGGGATTTTGGGGGTCAGGGAGGTTTTGGGGGGTATTTTGGGGGGGATCTCACCTGTAGCAGCGGGGGTAGGGCGCTGGCGTCGGCGCTGCCCAGCTCCAGGGCCTCGAGCAGCCTCGGGAGCAGCTTGTGCCTGCGGAAGGGCCCCGGGAGGGACTCCAGGAGAGGGGGCAGCTCCTGCAGGAACGTCCGGCGCTCCGAGGGGTCCCGGACCTGCCAGGGGTCGGGGGGGACATCAGGGGATGGGGAGGATGATGGGGATGAAGGTGAGGAAGAGGATGAAGGAATAGGAGTGAAAACAATGATGATGGTGAGGATGATGAGGGGACAGGGATGGGAACGAGATGAGGATGGAAGAGCAGGGATGAAGGAACAGGAATGAAAATGAGACAAAAGGAACATAAATGAACACGGGAATGGGACAAGCATGAGGATTGAGGGACGATCAGGAGACAGCGATGGGGATGAGGATGATGATGGGGACGAGGAACAGCAACAAGCACAAAGATGAGGAGACAGGGATGGGAATGAGGATAAAATAGCTGGAATGAACACGAGGATGAGGATGAGGTATTATAAATGAGAAATAACAGAGGGAACAGGGACGAGGTGAGGCTGAAGCCAGACCTGGAAGTGCTCGAGGAAGAGCCCGGTGCGCACCAGGGCGCAGGCCAGGAAGGCTCCAGGGCGCTGCAGCCGCTCCAGGAGCGGCCCCGGGCCCGGCCGGGCCCCCGGATCCGCCGCCACCAGCTCCGAGAAGGGCGGGATGAGCCCGGGGGGCAGCTGGGGGACAGGGGGGACACAGGGTCAGGGGCACCCCAGGGGCTGGGGGGACAGGGGGACCCCCGAGCCTGGGGGGGATCTGGGGGGTGAGCAGAAATCTGGGGATCCACAAGTCTGGGGGGAGTCAAACTGGGGGATCCCGGGTGTTCAGGGGGTCCCCAGGATTTTGGAGGGGGTCCCTGACCTTGCCGAAGCTGCGCAGAGCCCCCGGCCGGGGGAGGGGTCCATTGAAGACCTCCCAGATGAGGCAGCCCAGGCGCCACATGTCCCCTGCCCTGGGGGGGCCGTGACAGTGGGGAGGGGGCACAGGAGACCCCCGTGGTCCCCTGAACCCCCCCCCCACCCCCTTTTTCAGGTCCCCTCCCCAACTCACCAGGGGTCCCCCTGGCCTCGGGAGGGGTCGCTGAGCTCGGGGGGGTCCTGTGGCCGAGGGGGGTCGCCGGGGGGGCGTGTGGGGGTCCCCTCGCTGGTGGCCGCCACCCGCTCCAGCCCCCCCAGCTTCCACTCGCCGCCGGGGTCCACGAAGACGGCGTCGAGCCCCAGCGCGTGGTGAACGAGCCCCGAGGCCCCCAGGAACGCCAGCGCCGTCTGGGGGGGCAAAAACCCCCCGATATTGGTAACCCCCCCCGCAAAGGGAGCCAAAAACCTCTCAGAAACCCTCCCTGGATCCCAGAACCCCCCCAGATCCTGGAGACCCCCCCCCAAGATCCTGGGGATCCCTCCGCCCAAGATCCTGGGGATCCCTCCGCCCAAGATCCTGGGGATTCCCCCCCACCCAAGACCATGGAGATCCCCCCCACCCAAGACCCTGGGGATCCCCCCCACCCTCCGGATCTTGGGGTCCCCCCAATGGTCTCAGGTCTCCCCTCAGGGACCCCCCCTCACCAGCAGCCGCTGCAGCCCCCAGGCCACCTCCTGCTCGCCCGCGTCCCCGCTCGGGGGGTGCAGCCGCAGGTGCCGCCGCAGGGGGGTCACGGCCTCGGTCACCAGGTACAGGCACTGCTCCGTCTGGGGGGACACTCGGGGTCACCCCCGTGTCCCCCCATTGTGTCCCTCCTTAATCCCCTCGCTGTCACCACCGGCCCTGTCCCCCCAGTGTCCCCCTGTCCCACCATGACTGCCCGCTCCCCCTGTCACCACTGTCCCCATGTCCCCCCAGCCACCCCCATGTCCCCGCTGTCCCCCCGCTGTCCCCGCTGCCGTCACCTCCAGGCTGTCCAGGTAGCCCAGGATGTTGGGGTGCCGGAGGCTGCGGAGCCGCTTCAGCCCCGCCCGGGCCAGGCCGGTGGCACCGGGGTCGCCCCCCGGGGCCAGGCTGTGAGCGAACACCGACACCGGAGCGCCATCGGCCTGGGGACACGGGGACGGCGGTGACACGGGGATGGGGCCAGCGGGGCGGGGGGCAGGAGACAGCCGGGCCGGCGGGATGAGGGCTGGGGACACCGAGGGGACACCGAGGGGACACGGGGCAGGGATGGCGGGGCCGTGGCCATGCAGGGTGCGGGGAGGGGACACCGAGGGGACACGGGACCCCCCCCCCCGCACCTTGCGGCGGCCCCGCAGCAGCCGCCAGAGCGGGGCCGGCGCCGCGGGGTCCGGCTGCGGCTCCGCGTCGGGGTCCGCGTCGGGCGGGCCCAGCTCGAAGGGGAAGTCCCGCACCGGGTCCCGGGAGAAGAGCCACATGGCGGGGCCGCGGCTCCCCGGGGCTCCCGGCGGCTCCCGGGGCCGCAGCGGGCCCGGAGGAAGCGGCGGCGGCGCCGGGCGGGAGGATCCGGTGACGGGCCGGGGGGGCGGGGCCCCGGCGAGCCAATGAGGGGCGAAGGGTGGGGCCTGGGTGAGCCAATGAGAGCGCGGGGGTGGAGAATGGGAGGAGCGAAGGGCGGGACTCGGGAGAGCCAATAAGGGACAGGGGAGGGGCCTGAAAGAACCAATGAGCGGCCAGCAATGAGGAAGGGGCGGGGCTAGAAAAGGGGCGAGGCCAAACCCGCCGGGAGGGGGCGGGGCTTGTACAGGACACGCGGCAGGAAGCGGCGGTGACGTCACCAAGCGGGCCCAGCCCGCGCTGCGATGACGTCAGAGGGAGCAGCCAGTGACGTCATACGCACCAAGGGCACCCCCCCCAGCCCCAATGACGACACAGGCGCGGTCGGGGCTCTGCCGTTTATTGGTCACTGGGGGTCCCTGTCGCGACAGGGGGGGCTCACAGCGATGCGGCGCCCACTCGTGGTCCCGCTCCTGTCGCGATACAGGGGCACTGTCGCGACAGGAGCGTCCATCTTCATCTTGATCCAGGGTCCTGCCGCGATCGGAGCCCTTGCAGAGCGTGGACAGACGTTCTTGTCGCGATAGACCATCCCTGTCGTGACACGGGGCACCCCCATCCTGGTACTGTGGGTCACCCGGTGTGGGGCTCTGGGACAATGGGGGGGGTCCCTGTCACAACATGTGGGGCCCTTTTACCAAAAGGGGTCCCTGTCACGACATGGAATCGCCCCCGCCCTCGTACCATGGGTCCCCCAAAACCATGTGAACACGTGGGGGGGGGTTCCTGTCGTGATAATGGGTCCTTATCACAATACGGGGGCTCCTATCGCGATATGAGGTCCCTGTCGGGATACAGGGGTCTCCCTTTCCTCTGGATTTCCAGATCCCCAAGTCAAGGAGGAGAAACGGGGGGTTCTCCACCACAACATGGGGCTCCCTGTCGTGATATGGGGGGGGTCTGTGTCGGGACAGGACCCCAGGCCAGCAGCAGCGGCGCCGCGGGGAGTCGAACCCCGCCCCGGGGGGTCCCAGGGGTGCCACCACCGGCGCCTTTTGCTTTTTTTTCGGCCTTTTTGGGTCCAGAGGAGAAAAAGCAAAACCTGAGAAAACGGGGTAAAGTTTTCTCAGGAAAAGAAAAAACCTCCCGAAACGGGGAAAAAAAAAAAAGCAAAAAAAACCTCCCCAAAACGGGTCCGGCCCCGCCCCAAGCGATTTGGGGCAAAATGTGGGGAATTTGGGGCCGGAGCGCACCCAAAAACGGGCGGTTTGGGGGGTTTGGGACCCACCACGCGCCCCCGGCGCAATTTGGGCAGAGAAATGGGAATTTTGGGTCCGAGTCACGGCCCAGGCGCAAAACAAGACTCAGAAACGGATTTGGGGTCACGGACGCGTCCCGGTCGCAAAACGGGGCCGGGAGGAGGAAATGAGGGCGCAAAATGGGCTCAGACCGGCGGATTTGGGGTTAATCCCGCGCCCCCGGAGCACAGCGAGGTCCGAAAGGAGGATTTGGGGTCGGCCGCGCGCCCCCGGCACGGGATCGGCTCCGAAACGGGGTTTGGGGTCCATCACGCGCCCCCCTCGCGGCTCGGGCCGAGAACGGGTGATTTCGGGGCTCGGCGCGTCCCGGGGCCCCGCCGGTACTTACTCTGCTGGCTCACCTGTCTTATTTTGGGGGGAATTTCTAGTTTTTTAAGCCTTTTTGGTTTTTTTTTTTGGAGCAAATTGTCCATTTTGGGGCGAATCAAGGCGGTTTTGGCACTGTCACTGTGGGGAGGGGAGAGAGACAACAGCCAGCCCCCCATCCCACACACCTGGCTCCTCCATCCCTTTGCTTTGGGGGAAAATCCGGGGGAAACGGTACAAAAGCTCCTCCCCCTCCCCAGGCACCAGGCGAAAGCGCTGACTAAGCACTTTTTTTTGGTGGAAAACACCCTTTTTTTTGTTTCAATTCCCAGCTTGGGGGCGGGCCCAACGAGCAGCGCATTCTGAAGCAATTTTAGCAATTTTTAGGGTTTTTTTAAGTGGGGTGGTGGGGGGGAAAGCAGCCAAACCCAAAGCTCCCCCTCCCCTTCCATCCCTGGAGTGGCCCATTTTGGGGTGAAAGCGGCACAAATACCAATTTCTGGCTCCCTACTGTTCCTGCAGACCCTGATTTGGGGTTTTTTTTGCCCCAGTCTGGCTCTTGGAGGCTCCTCTGGCGGGGGCAGGGCCGGCGGGGCTGCAAAAAACACCCACGAGACCCCCCCCACACACACACCCTGTCAGCACAACTGATTCTGGGGGGAAAAGCGGCCGAATCGGTCAAACCGCCCGCGGGTCGCGCTTTTCCACCGGTTTTGGGGGGATTTGGGGGTCGGGAGGTGCCCGCATGCCACGTCCGGGGGGGGTCCCCGCGCTCCCCCCACCTCCCGACGCCCCAAACCGGCCGAAATCGCCCCAAATCTGCCGCCCTCCCCCCCCCACCCCGCGCGGGTCCCGGGGGGGGGCTCAGGGTGGGGGGGGGGCGCACCCGGTACCTGCCACCGCCGATTTGGGGGGTTTTGCCTCAAATTCGAGGCTCCCGCCCCTTGCTCGCTCCTACACTTACTCGTTTTGGGGACAAAAGTCTAAATTTAAGCATTCCTGCTGCTGGTTTCGGGAGAAAAAAACCTGGAAACATGATTATTGTCCCCTCCCCCCACGCCTGCTCCAGCCCCTCCCTCCACGGGGTTTTGGGGGGGGGGGGGGGTTTACGGTTTTTTTTTCTTTCCTAAGGAAAGCTCCTGGAGCCAAATTCCTGCTCTTCCAGCTTCACTTTGGGGCAAAAAAAGCTTCTTTTTGCTGCTGCTGCTGCCTCCTCTCACTTGCGGCTGCGGAAAGGGCGGAAAACACCCCAAAACCGCCCCCTACCCACCAAAAACCGACCTCCCCAAAAAATGAAAAGAAAGAAAATCGACTCTTACTTCTCTGCATTCCCCAGCTCTGGGGGTTTTCTCCTCAAATCCCTGCCGGAATCTCCTGAGCGCGTTTTGAGTGCAGACTGGCCTTTTTTGGTTAAATCCTCTCTTTTTTTTTCCCTTTCCTCGGCTTTTTCTCACCGTTTTGGGTTTTTTTTTTTTGGCCTTTTTTCCCTGCGTTTTGCTGCTTCCCTGAAGGGGAAAAACACTCGAGACACCCCCTCCCCCTTTCCCCACCCCCCACCCCAAAAAAATACAAAACATTTCTTTGAGCATTTCTCTCCCTTTTTTTTTTGATCACCGGCCCCTCCCGCGCGACGCCTTTGGGTTAAAAACAAAAGATTTTGGACACTTACTGAGCGGCGCCGGCGGGAGCGGCGGAGCCGGAGGGCGCTGGAGGAATTTGGGGGGTTTTCCCCATTTCTGGGGAGTTTAATAGAAAAAGGGGGAAGGGGAAGGGGCGACGGCGGCGGCGCCTGAAACGACAGAACCCCAAAACCCCCCAAATCCCCCCAAAATTCCCAAACCCCCGGGGGGGGTGGGGCCTCACCCGGCCGCTGCCTCCGGCTCCATTTGGGGCATTTTCCTCAAATTCCTCAATTTTCCTGGCTCCGGGACCCAAATCGGGATTTTTCTTCCTTTTTCTCCCTTTATCCTTCTTTTTTTCATTAATTTTCGCTTCTATTTTCTCCTCTAAATCCTCTTTGATTTTCTCTCATTTTTCCTCTCTTCTATTCTCTTCTATTTTCTCTCTTCTGCTTTTTCCCTGTTTTCTTTCACTTCCATCTTCTCAAGTTTTCAGCACTTGGGTCTTTTTTTTTTCTATAATTTTCTATTTTCTTTTTTCTAGTTTCATTTTTCCCAATTGTAATTTTTCTATTTATTTACAGTCTATTTTCATTTTTTCTATTATTTTTCTAGATTCTTCTATTTTCTATTTGTTCGATTTTCTTTTTTTCTAATTTCTTCTATTTTCTCAAATTTTCTAGTTTTTCTAGTTTCTTCTATTCTCCAACTTTCTTCTCTTTTTTCTATTTTCTATTTTTCCATTTTTTCTATGCTTTTTCAGTTTTCGCTTTTCCAATTTCTATTTTTTCAATTTCGTTTTCTTTTTTCTATTTTTTTTCTATTTTTTTTCTGATTTTCTTCTATTTTCTCTTTTTTTTGTTCTATTTTCTGTCTTTCTCTCCTTTTTTCCTCTCTTCTCTCTGCTCCTCCCCTGCCCAACTGCCGCCATTTTACCAAAAAGTCCTTTTTTCCCCCCAGATGGGGCCACTGCGAAGAAAAACTTTCCTTTCCCTGCCGATTCCATCTTCACTCTTCAGTTTTCCTGCTCTTCCCTCAAAATTGGCTCCTCTCAATCCATCCTGCGTCTGAAAATGCCGCATTTCACCCCAAACCGGCCGCCCCCGCCTGCGCTGCCCGGCCCGGCCCCACGTGGGGACTAAATTCCATTATTTTAAGCTTTAAGAGCTTTTTCTTATTAAAAAAATAATAAATTTAGGAGCTTTTTTAGCAGAAAACAGCGTATCGAGCGCTTTTTCTTTCTTTAAATTAAAGCAGCTTAAAAAGCTCTTTTTAAAGAAATTAAAACCGCCCCAGCTCGCTCCGGCTTTTTTCAAGTATCATATTAAAATATATTAAGAATTAAAGAGCTGCGAGAGCTGCCTCCTCTCCCAGAAATCTGCTTTGAAAGCAGCGATTTCTTCCAAACCATCATTAGAAGCTTCGGTTTCAATAAAAACCAGCTTTAAGAGCTTTTTGGAAGGGTTTTCATTCTTTTTTTTTTCAGTTAAAATGCCCCAGCTCGCCCCGGCTTTTCCCATTACTGGAATCGCCGCAATTTAAGGATTTTTTTTTTTTTTAAATTGAAAGCAAGCAGCTTTAAGAGCTCCGTTTTCCTTAAAGGAAACCGCTTTCATCTCTTTTTAAATAAAGATTTAGGAGCCGCTTTTATGAAAAAAAAAAAAAAAAAAGCACTCTTGGGAGCTCTTTCTATAGAAAATATCGCAGCTTTAAGAGCTTTTTGCCGGCAATAAAGCCATTTTTTTGAGCTCTGGGTAGGAAATAAAGCCATTTTTTTGAGCTCTGGGTAAGAAATAAAGCCATTTTTTGAGCTCTGGGTAGGAAATAAAGCCATTTTTTTGAGCTCTGGGTAAGAAATAAAGGCTTTTTTCGAGCTCTCGGCAGGAAATAAAGGCTTTTTTCGGAGGTTTTTGGATAAAATCCAGCAGCTCCGGGCCGTGGCGGGGCTGGCTCCGGCCGGGCGCTGCCGGCGCTGCCCCGTCCTTATAAAGGGCCCCGCGGGGGCGACAAAATAGTCCCTAAAATGGCCAAAAAAGGGCAACATCCCCCAAAACCGCCCCCCAAACCCGCCGCCCCCCAGCGTGAAAAAGCCTCTTTTTTCGTTATTTCTCATTTTTTACCCTTTTCTTTGATTTTTTTTCCCCCCCTCACAAACCGCGTCCCCCCCCCCCCCCAGGCCAGCGCGAAACTGGTTAAATTTAACAGCGATTTTTGGTTCGCTTTGGCCAATTCTGCCCTAAAAATCTCTCGCTGCGACCTTCCCGGGTGGTTTTAGAGTTGCTTTTATTATTTTTTTTAATGATTATTCATTCATTTTATTCCGGTTTTTGCTTTTGCTGCGTCACGGGGCTGGGCCGCTGCCAAGGAGGCGCCGTGGCTCCTCAAAAGGCTCAAAAAAGGGGAAAAAAAAACAGAATTCTTGAGGGAACACAGACCCCAAACCCCCAATTTCCCCCAATTTTTGTTCACCCCAAAAAGCCCCGAACAACCCTTTTTTAAAACCCTTTTTTCACCCTGATCCAGCACAGTCCTAACCACCATTTTTATTCCATTTTTACAACAAAAATGCATCAAAATCTCTGCGTTTCACCCCGTTTCAGGCCAGGCCAAGTCATGGAAGTCCTTGTTTTCAATCAGGGGAATAAAACCCACTATTCTGAGGCATTTTAAGGCATTTTTTAGCTGTTTTAAGATGCTTTTTTCAGCATTTTGGAAGCGTTTCCGGGCAGGAAATAACACCCCAAAAGTGCTGGCAGGGAGGGGACAAATCCCCCTTCCCAACCCTTTAATTATGATTCATTAAAGCTGCTCTGGGGCTAATTAAAGTTGCTGATTAAAGCGATGAGGCATTTGGGTCTGTGGGAGGAGCTGTTCCGACATTTTTGGGGCGTTTCCTGCAGGAGAAAATATTTCCTTATTGTTATTCATTATTTTCTGGATGATTCCACCATTAAAGCTCTCAAATGTAATTTTTTCCCCCCCTCCATTTCAAGTGCTGGAAAAAGCCTCCCCCAAAAATACCCTGATTTATGGAAGTTTGTCTCAATGATAATTTTTGATAATTCATCCATTTGCAGCCGCTTTAAGCCCTAATTTAAAATCGAAATTAGCAACTCTGACATGTCCAAAGTTCGTGTTTTCTGCACGAAAATACTCCAAAAGCTGCTTTTTCCTCAGGAGCTGAGCCTGCAGAGGCCATTTTAAAGCATTTTCCTATGGAAAGATGCTCTTTACCAAATCTTAGGTTTTTCTTAGGAAAAAAAAACAGAATAAAAAATCAGTTTTAGATTTTTTTTTTTTTTTTTTAAAGCTAGGATAACCCTAAAACTTCCAAATAGCCTTAACACCACTTTAAGCTGAGGTTTTGCCCTTAAAAATCACCACGAAGCTTTTCCAGGTACTTTTTAAACCCAAATGGCCGCTTTTTTAACCCAAAGTGGGAGGCTGGCCCCCAGCTCTCCCCGTGGGTTTTTGAGCTAAAACCACCTGAATTCTTCACTCTAAGCCCACAATTTCTTTGAGATTTTTAAAACCCGACGCTTTTTTAGCGACTTTTCACACAAAAATCACCCCGCGAGAAGGGGCCCGTGCTAGGGGGGGGAAGAACGGGGGGACTTTATTTCATCGGCTCCCCCCAAACCGCCGCTAAACGGGCACAGACCCCCTCCCCCATCTCGTTCCCCTCCCCCACAGCCCCGACTTTCATTCCGCCCCTCCCCCACGCCCATTTCCAGGCCAAAAAAAAAAAAAAAAGATTTTGGGGGCGGGAGCGGCCGCGGAGGGATCCAGGGTGAAGCGAGAGGGAGGCGGAGGGATCTGAGAGTGATGTGTTAATGGGCGGGGCCACGAGGAGGCCCCGCCCCTCCCTGTTCCCGCCCTCCCTGGCTCCGCCAATCCCTGACCCCGCCCCTCCCTGGCTCCGCCAATCCCTGACCTCGCCCCTCCCTGGCTCCGCCAATCCCTGGCCCCGCCCCTGCTCTGGCCCCGCCCCCTTTTCTGCGCAGTCGCCGTGGGGCGGCGCCACCGCTGCGGCCGCTCCGCATTGGGCGGGGAAAAGCGTCCGGAGAGAGGAAAAAGTTCAAAAAAAAAAAAACAAAAAACCCACCCTTTTCTCCTTGGTTTTACCTCAGAAAAGCTCGAGTTCCTTCCGGAAAATCTCTCGAGCTCCTTCAGGGAATGTGTGCCTCAGAAATGGCTGAATTCCGTCAGAAAATGACCCATTTCCCTCAGAAACGTCTGGTTTTACCTCGTCATTGCCCTCTGAGACGTCTGGCTTGTCTCAAAAAATGTTTGATTTCCCTCAAGAAGTGTCCGATTTGCCTCAGAAATAACCTATTTGCCTCGAAAATGTCTTACTTCCCTCAGGAATGTCCAAATTGTATCAAAAAGGCTTCATTTCCCTCAGAAAGTTCCCAATTTGCCTCCGAAATGGCAAGTTTTACCTCAGAAATGTCTTATTTCCCTCAGAAAATCTCCTTTTATTCGGCCATAACCCGCTCCCTCCGAAATGGCCCCTCCCCACAGGAACATTGATTCCAAAACATTTCTTTATCCTATCAAACACTGATATTTTCTTCATGTTTTTCATCTTTAAATGTTGGATTTCAGAGCAGTTCCTCTGTGTCTTTAGGGCCCCGGTGACACCGACCCTTCCCACAGCACCCAACTCTCACAGGTTCTGCCTTAAATAATCATTTGATTTCTGCAGAGCACCTTAAGAAAATGAAATTATTCGGGACTGAGGCACTTTTGCCGCAGAGTGGAGGCGTGTGGGTTTTATGGGTAGAAAATGTGATATTCTGGGTAAACGCAGCCCTGCTGGGTGGGAAAGGGGAGGGAAATGGGGTTAAATAGTGAAATAGGGGGATTTGGGGTGGGTTTGTGAAGGTCCCAAATGGACAACGAGCGATGCCCCAAAATCAGCAGGACTTGGCCCAAAAATGGGGGAATTTGTCCCAAAGGTCTCGGAGCCCCTGACAGAGGGGACACGTGTGACATGTGTGACACACACGTGGCCTGAGGCCCCAGCCCGAAATGGCTGCTATCATGTGGTGCTGCCATTTGGCTACAAACCCCCCAAAATTGGCCCCAAAACTCCTAAAACTGGCCCCAAACTGCATCAGCTTGTCCCAAACCCCCCTGAACAGGCTCCAAAAGCTGCTTGGAAGAGGCCCCAAACCCCCCAAACTGGCCCCAAAATGTCCCAACTCCACTAAAGTGGCTTCAGGCCTCCAGGAACATGCTGGAAAATGCCCTGCATTATCCAAAATCAGCCCCAAATATCCCAAACTAGTTCAAAACTGCCACGAATTAGCCCCAAAAAAGTCACAAACCACCCTGAATCAGCTTTGATCCGCCCCAAACCACCCTGGATCATCCCCAAACTGGTACCAAAGTGCCTCCAACTGCTCTGGATTAGCCCCAAATCGACCCAAATTTACCCCAAAAGGCCCCAAATTCCATCAAACCCATCCTGGGGAGAGGGTTGGGGGGGCAGTGCAGTTTATTGGGGGTGTGAGTACAAAGAGGGGGAAATCCCGGGGGCTCCCAGTGGGAGTGGGAGGGGTTTGGGGGGCTCAGGGGGGCTCAGCCCTGCTCGGAGCCGGTGCCCCCCGTGCCCCCCGCCACGGGGCTGTAGGAACCGCCCCCGGCCCCCCCCCGGCTGAAGAAGGACACCGAGCGCCGGGGGGGCTTCACCCGCCGCAGCTCCTGCCCTGGGGGGACACCGGGCTGGGGTTTAGGGCAGGAACCACCTCGCGTTCCCCTGTGCCACCACCCCGCGGTGTCCCCTGCTCGTCATATCCCCCCCCCCCAAGGACCCTGTCCCCCACGTCCCTGTGACCGCCCTCCCTGTCCCCTGGAAGCTTTTGTGTCCCCATCCTCGACCCCACGCCCCCATCCCCCTCCAGGAGCTCTGTGTGTGTGTCTCCATGGCCCCCTGTCCCCAGTGTCCCCCACCTCCCCGATGTCCCTGATGTCCCCAGTGTCCCCCATGTCCCCCTGTCTCCCTGTGACCCCACAGTCCTTGATGTCCCTCGTGTCCCCCCATGTCCCTGATCTCCCCCATGTCCCAGATGTCCCCGCATGTCCTTCATGTCCCCCCATGTCCCATCTGTCCCCCCATGTCCCAGATGTCCCCTATGTTCTGGATGTCTCCCCATGTCCCAGATCTCCCCCATGTCCCTGATGTCCCCCATGTCCCGTCTGTCCCCCCATGTCCCAGATGTCCCCTATGTTCTGGATGTCTCCCCATGTCCCAGATCTCCCCCATGTCCCTGATGTCCCCCATATCCCGGATGTCCCCCCATGTCCCCCATGTCCTTCATGTCCCCCCATGTCCCAGATGTCCCCTATGTTCTGGATGTCTCCCCATGTCTCGGATCTCCCCCATGTCCCTGCTGTCCCTGATGTACTGGATCTCCCCCATGTCTTGGATGTCCCCCCACGTCCCAGATCTCCCCCATGTCCCTGCTGTCCCCCATGTCCCCCCATGTCCCGGATGTCCCCGCTGTCCCGGATCTCCCCCATGTCCCCCATGTCCCGGATGTCCCCCATGTCCCCTCTGTCCCCCCATGTCCCCGCTGTCCTGTCGCACCGTCCCGCACGTAGTCGATGGTCGCCAGGCGCTGCAGGCGGGGCCGGGTCACGCTCTGCTGCCGCCGCAAGGGGGCGCCGCGCGCGCCGGCCGGCTCGGGGGGCGTGGCCTCGGCGGCGGGGGGCGTGGCCTGCTCCTCGGGGGGCGGGGCCGCCCCGCCCAGCTCGATGCAGCACTCGATGAGGGCGCTCATCAGCTCCGCCTGGGGGCGCTGTCAGCGCGGCCGGGACCCCCCCAGGGACCCCCAGAACCCTCCTCGGGAACCCTCACACAGCCCCCTCCCCAGGACGCTCCCTTGGAGACCCCCCCGTACTCAAAACCCACCCCAGGCAGCCCCAAACCCCTCTGGGACAACTCCCAGGGACCCCCAAATCCACACTGGAGGCCCCCAAACCCCTCTGGGACCCCCCCAGGGACTCCCAAAATCTCCCAAAAGCCCCGGGATCCTCCCGGGAACCCTCACACCCCCCCCTCCCCAGGACGCTCCCTTGGAGACCCCCCCTGTACTCACAAACCCACCCCAGGCACCCCCAAACCCCTCTAGGACCCCCCTCAGGGACCCCCAAATCCACCCCAGAGACCCTCCAACCGACCCCCTGGCATACCCTAGGGATACCCAAACCAACACTCCTGGGGTCATCCCAGGACCCCCAAACCCAAACCTGGCACCTCCAAACTGTCCCCCAACACCCCCAAACCGACGCTCCCAGGATTCCCAAACCAGCCCCAAACACCCCCAAAAGGATCCCCCAGGGACCCCACCCAGCTGCCCCCCAAAGCGCTCCCAAACCGTCCCCCTGCTCCCCCCAGATTCCGCCCCCAGGGCCCCCCACCTGCCCCGTGGTCGCACCTGAGGGGAGAACACCCGCAGCAGTCGGTTCACGGGGGCTCCCTCGTGGTCCCCGTCGAACTCCAGCCAGAGCTGGGGGGGCTCCGCGGGGTCCCCGTCCTGCCCCGCGGGGTCCCCGTCCTGCCCCACGGCCCCCACCAGCTCCCAGCACAGCTCGGGGTACGTCAGCGACAGCAGCACGTGCTGGGGGGCACGGGGGGGTCACCCACAGTGCCCCCCTGCCCCCCACCCTGCCCCCCGGACCCCCCAGTACCTTCTGGCGGGGGTCGATGATGGTGACCCCCTCGAGCCCCACGGCCACGCTGACGGGGCGCAGCCCCCCCCGGCCCAGCAGCCCCCCCGACGGCCGCTCAATGGCTCCCGGGAAGAAGGCACACCTGGAGGGGGGTGGGACACACCTGGGTCACCCCCAAACCCCAATTCTGGCTCCCCACAAATTCCTGGGTCCCCAGGTGCAGTGTGGGGTCACTTGCGGGGGATCCCTTGGGACTCGGACACTGGGAAACTTGGGGGTCTAGAAGGAATCCTGGGGGGGTCACTGTGGGTCTGGGGGAGTCTGTGGGGCTCAGATATTGGGGGGTGCCTGGAAGGGCCCCCGAGGGGCTCATTTGATGTTTCTGGGGGTCAGGCTGGGGGCACGGGGGGTTCTTTTGGGGTTCTCTGGTGATCTGGGGGGCTCCCTGTCAATCTGGGGATTTCTGGGTGGTCTCTTAACTGGGGGTGTCCAATGGGGGGTGTCCCATTGAGGTGTCCCTTTTGGGGTTTCCCTGGGGGTCTCTAATTGGGGGGTGTCCCATTTGGGAAGTCCCATTGAGGTGTCCCAGGGGGATGGTACCATTGGGGGTGTCCCACGGGAGGTATCCCACTGAGGTGTCCCTTTTGGGGGTCCCTAACCGGGGGGTGTCCCATGGGGGGTATCCCATTGAGGTGCCCCTTTCGGGGGTCCCCGGGGGTCTCTAACCGGGGGGTGCCCCATTGGGGTGCCCCTTTCGGGGGTCCCCCGGGGGTCTCTAACCGGGGGGTGCCCCTTTCGGGGGTCCCCGGGGGTCTCTAACCGGGGGGTGCCCCACTGGGGTGCCCCTTTCGGGGGTCCCCGGGGGTCTCTAACCGGGGGGTGCCCCATTGGGGTGCCCCTTTCGGGGGTCCCCGGGGGTCTCTAACCGGGGGGTGCCCCATTGGGGTGCCCCTTTCGGGGGTCTCCACCCGGCTCCCCCCTCACCCGTAGCCGGGCAGGGCGTGGCAGCGGCGCAGGAAGTCCCGGTACAGTCCGGCAGGGGGCGCCTCGGGGCCCGGCGCATGCGCGAAGGCCTCGAGCAGCCGCTGGGCGGGGCCCGGCTCGCGCGAGCGCCGGAACAGCGCCCCCCAGCGGGCCGGAGGACCCGGCGGCAGCAGCTCCCCCAGCAGTGGCCTGGGGGGGACACGGGGGTCACGGGGGGTCACGGGGGGGGTCAGGGGGGGACCGGGAGGGGCACGGGAAAAACATGGAGGTCAGGGGGTACCGTGTGGCCAGGGGGTGGGGGTCCCGTGGGGCGGGGCGGTCCCGGAGGGGATCCCGTGGGTGGGTCCCAGGTGAGGGGGGATCCCCCAGGGATAGCTCCCAGGTGGAGGGGATCCCATGGGTGGGTCCCAGGTGGGGCTCCCAGGTGGAGGGGATCCCGTGGGTGGGTCCCAGGTGAGGGGGGATGCCCCAGGGATGGCTCCCAGGTGGAGGGGATCCCGTGGGTGGGTCCCAGGTGGGGCTCCCAGGTGGAGGGGATCCCGTGGGTGGTCGCGGGGGATGCCCCAGGGTGGTCCTTTGGGTGGGGTCCCAAAGGGAATCCCAGGGGTTCCCACGGGCGGGGGTCCCGCGGGCGGGGGTCCCACGGGCGGGGGTCCCACGGGCGGGGTTCCCTCGGGCAGGGGTCCCGGTGCTGACCGCAGGCTGAGTTCCGTGTGCCGGCCGGGCTCGAAGGGCCCCAGGCGCAGGCGGCAGCTGAGCCCCCCGAGCTCGGCCGCCTCGGGGGGGTCCACGGGGTAGCGCCCCCCCCTCAGCTGCTCCCGCGCTTCCTCATAGAGCAACCGGAGCAGCTCCTCCTCCTGCAGCTGGGACCCGCAGACACCCCCAGGTCACACGGAGAGACCCCAAAACCACGGCAGACCCCACCCTGCATCCCCCCGTGCCCCCCTCCCATCCATCCCCCCACGCTGGCGACCCCCGTGTCCCCACTCACCTCCAGCTCGCGGCTCTTAGGAAAGAACACGTTCCTGCGCAGCTGCAGGCACGGCTCATCTGGGGGGGCAGGGGGTCAGTGGGACCCTCGAGGGGACCCTCCTGTCCCCAACAGGACCCCCCCGGACCCCGCACCCCTCACCTTGGGCGATGGCCGCGGGCGAGCCGAGGCTGAAGCGCAGCAGCAGCTCCGGCCAGTGCCGGACCAGGCGCAGGGGTCGGTGCCGCGGCTTCAGCTGCACCTCTGGAGTGGGGGACACAGGGCTGGCACCCACTCGGGGACCCCCACGGGCACAGGGACCCCCCCCCATTCCATCCTCCAGGGGGATCCTCCCGTCTCCCTGTCCCTCATGGGACCCTCCAATGTCCCCTCCTCAGCGAGCAGCTCCGCTCACAACCGAGCTGCCACCCCACGTGTTCCCATGTCCCCCTGTCCCCCCCATGTCCCCCCATATCCCTGTCCCCCCATGTCCCCATGTGTCCCCCCATGTCCCCCCCTTCCTCCAACCACAGCAGCTCCAACCCCAACAACAGCGTGAGCTGCGCCCCCGCCATGTCCATGTCCCCCCTATGTCCATGTCCCCATGTCCCCCCATGTCCCCCCATGTCCCCCATGTCCCCCCGTGCCCCCCTCACCGAGCAGCTCCGACCCCAACCACAGCGCGAGGGCGTCGCCGGCGGCGGGCGGGAGGCGCAGCGCCCCCTGCAGGCGGCGCAGCAGCTCCGCGGCCGTGGGGCCCGGGGGCGGCTCCAGCGGCAGCGGCAGCGCCGACCCGTCCGGCAGGTACAGCAGGGCTGGGGCACGGGGCCGTGAGACCCCCGGGACCCCCGCACACCCCCCGGGACCCCCAAACATCCCCCGGGACCCCCGCACCGCCCCACAGCCAGCCCCGCACTGACACAGCCCCGACCCGTCCGGCAGGTACAGCAGGGCTGGGGCACGGGGCCGTGAGACCCCCGGGACCCCCGCACACCCCCCGGGACCCCCAAACATCCCCCGGGACCCCCGCATACCCCCCGGGACCCCCGCACCGCCCCACACTGACACAGCCCCGACCCGTCCGGCAGGTACAGCAGGGCTGGGGGCACGGGGGAAGACCCCCACCAAACCCACTCGGGACCCCCAAAACTCCCGCGGGACCCCCCACCCCCAGACCGACACACCCCCGGGACACACCCAAAGGACGCACGGGGGTCCCACACCCCCCCCGGGGGTCTCAAGGCTTCCAAAGCGCCCCACGCCCCCCACCCACGGGGGTGCCACGCCCACACCCGGACCCACGGCGCCGCCCCCTCCCGTGGCCCCGCCCCCTCACCGGCAGCGCCCGGCGGGGCGGACGCGCCCCCCTCCCCCTCCGCCTCCCCCTCCCCGTCCATCGGCGGGGTCACGGCGGGGTCACGGTCCGCGCGCTCCTCGCGCCGGTGCCGCGCGCGGGGCGGAAGCGCCACGGGTGGACGGAGGGGGCGTGGCCTCAGCTGTGACGTCACCGCGGGGGCGGGGCCCAGGCGGGGGGCCGGCGCCCCCTGGCGGAGGGGAGGGCCGGGATCCCCCGGGGGGAGGTCGGGGGGTCCCGGGGGGTTCGGGGGGTCCCGGGGGGGTCCCGGCGGCGGCGCAGGAAGAGGCGGAGCCGCTGTACGAAGTATAGAACCGTGTATTCCTCTGTGCGCGGCGGGGGGCGGCCCGGCGGGGGGGGCTCGGAGGGATTCGGGGCGGCTTTTGAGGGGGGGGGGTCCCGGAAGGACCCCCCGGGGGGTCCCGACGCCAATCGGGGCTCTCGAAATTAAAAAATAAACCCAAAGAAATACCCGGGGAGGGGGGGGGGGCGGTAAAAAACCGATCCGAGGTTGGGCAGGGGGGAGGTTGATGGGGGGGGGAGTCCCGCGCCCCTCTCGATGGGGGGGGGGGTGGTCCCACAGCCCACGCGGGGGGGTCCCGCGCGCCCCCCGCGCGCCGCCCCCCGGGTGGGGGGACACACACACACACAGAGAGAAAAAGAGAGAGACCACAGAGGCGCCCCCGCTGCGGCGGGGTCGGGGGGCGGGCAGGTGACATCCCCCCGGGGGTGGCGGCGGCGGGGAGTGGGGTCGGGGGACACGCGTGGAGACCCCCCCCCCCTCACACGTAATACTCCTTGTCCTTGTTGCGCCGCGCTTTGCCCGGCGCCTTGTGGGGCGCGGCCGCCGCCTTCTCCTTGGGGGTCCCGGCGGGCGGGGTCGGGGACGCGGCACCGGGAGCCCCTCCCGGGCCCCCCCCGGGCGCGGCGGGGGCGGCCCCGATGTAGTGGCGGCTCTGGTCCACCTGGTAGGAGCCCTCGTCGCGGTTGCGGTACTTGTACATGGCGTAGAGCAGGATGAGGATGCAGAGCGCGGCGGCCGCCACGATGCCCACCACCATGCCGGTGGTGCCGCCCGCCTCCCGCACCACCTCCACCGCTCCGGGCGCGGCTGTGGGCGGCACGGGGGGGCGCCGGGTCACGGGAGGCGCCGAGCCCCCCCCGCGCCGCCCCCCGCCCGCGCCCTCCCGCGGGTGCCGCTCGCCCGCCGGCACCAGCCCGGGCGGAGCCGCGCCCGCCACCGTGGGCTCGGTCCCGGCGCCGCGCGGCGCGGCCGTGGCCGCCGGGGGGGCGGCGGCCTCGGGGCTCCCCCCGCCCCCCAACCCCGCGAAGTCCTCGTCGTCGGCCGGCGGCTGCTCGGGGCCGGGAGCGTGGCCGGGCTCGGGCTCGGGGTCCGCCGCCTCCCCCGAGGCGAAGCCCGAGGGCTCGTCGCAGTCGGGGCCGCAGCCCGGAGGGGCGCGGGGGGCGGCGGGGGGCGCGGGGGGGCCCGGGGACGCCGGCAGCACCAGCTCCCCGCCTGCGGAGACAGAAAGGGGACGGGGGGACCCCCGTCAGCCCCCGCCGCCGCGCCCCGCTGCGCCCCCCGACCCCCCCCCGCCGCCTCCGGCCGCCTCCGCGCCAGCTCCGCTCTAGGTTATCTTTTTTTTTTTTTTTTTTTTCCTCTCTCTGCATTTTTAGCTAATTCCGCTACTTTTTTTTTTTTTTTCTCGGTTTTTTTTTTTTTTTTTGTTTTTAAGAGCAAACCGCGGCGCTGCCGTCAACTTACATCGCGGGATGGGGCCGGGTGATTTTAGCGTGGAGGAAAAAGAAATTGCAGGAAGGAAGGGAAAGCACACAAAAAACGAGAGAAAGAGAAAAAAGAGAAAAAAAGAACAAAAAGAAAAGAAGAGAAGAGACACTCGGTGAGAAGGTGCCGCGGCCACCCCTGCGGCGCCAGCGCCCGGCCCCGGCCGGCCCCGGCCACCGCCGGCCACCACCGGCCACCGGCCCCCGGCCATCAGCCACCGGCCATTGGCCATCAGCCTTGGATCCATCCGTCCATCCATCATCTGTCCATCCATCCATCCATCCATCCATCCATCCATCTATCCTCCATCCATCCATCCATCCATCCATCCATCCATCCATCTATCCTCCATCCATCCATCCATCCATCCATCCATCCATCCATCCATCCATCACACATCCATCTGTCCATCCACCCGTCCATCCATCTGTCCATCGCTAAATCCATCCATGGATCCTTGAATCCATCCATCCATCCATCCATCATCTGTCCATCCATCCCCGAGTCCATCCATCCATCCATCCCTAAACCCAGCTGTGTCCATCCAATCCTGATCCATGTGTCAGTCTGTCCTTGATCCCATCCGTCCTTGAATCTGTCTGTTCACTGATCCATCTGTTCGTCCATCCACCTGTCCGTCCATCTGTCCCTCTGCCCTGCCTTCAGCTGGCCATCCATGCAGCCAACCGGCCATCCCTGTGTCCATCCTGCCGGCCTGAAATCCATCTGTCCATCCATCCATCCATCCATCCATCCTCCATCCATCCATCCATCCATCCATCATCCATCCATCCATCCATCATCCACTCATCCATCCTCATCCATCCATCCATCCATCATCCACCCATCCATCCATCATCCATCCATCCATCCATCATCCATCCATCCATCCATCCATCCATCCATCATCCATCCATTCTCCATCCATCCACCCATCCATCCATCCATCCATCCATCCATCCACCCATCCATCATTCATCATCACCCATCCATCCATCCATCCATCCATCCATCCATCATCCATCCATCCATCATCCATCCACCCATCCATCCATCCATCCATCATCCATCCATCCATCATCCATCCATCCATCCATCCATCCATCCATCCATCATCCATCCATCATCCATCATCCATCCATCATCCATCCATCCATCCATCCATCCATCCATCCATCATCCATCCATCATCCATCATCCATCCATCCATCCATCCATCCATCCATCCATCCATCCATCATTCATCATCACCCATCCATCCATCCATCCATCCATCCATCCATCCATCCATCCATCCATCCACCCATCCATCATTCATCATCCATCCATCCATCCATCCATCCATCCATCCATCCATGCATCCATCATCCATCCATCCATCCATCCATCCACCCATCCATCCATCATCCACGAACCACTGTCCATCATCCATCCAGAGTCCATTGTCCATCCAGTGTCCATCCAGTGTCCATCCAGTGTCCGTCCTCCGTCCGTCTGTCCGTCCCCCGCTCCTCCCCCCTTCCCCTGACCGCTGCTGCCCCCTCCCCCACAGGTGGGGTCCTGGGGGACCAGAGTGTCCTGGGGACACCTGTGGGGGACACCCCCGGGTGACACCTGTGGGAGCCAGTGCGAGACACCCCTGGGTGTGCAGGTGACACCTGTGGGTGCCAGGTGAGGCCCCAGGTGTCCGGGGGTTCTCCAGCGTCCAGGTGACACCCGGGGTGTCCAGGGGGTGTCACCGTGTGACACTGGGGTGGGGGAGGCTCCTTGCTGAGGTCCAGGTGGCAGCGCAGGTGTGACAGCGCAGGTGTGACGGTGTCACACGGGGTGACCCCAGACTGGGGGGTCCTCCCTGTCCGTCCGAGTGTCCGAATGTCCGAGTGTCCGAATGTCCGAGTGTCCGTCCGTCAGGGGAAGGAGGGATGGGGGCGGGGCTTGCATGGCCCCGGGCTCAGGTGTGTGCTCGGAATGGGCGGGAACACCTGTGCAGGTGGGGGGCGGGGCCACAGGTGGGAGTGCGTGTGCAAGGGGGGCACCTGGGTGTGCAAAAAGGGGCACCTGGGCGTGCAGGGGGGGCACCTGGGTGTGCAAAAAGGGGCACCTGGGTGTGCAGGGGGGGCACCTGGGTGTGCGGGGCAGCTGCGTTTGTGGGGCAGGTGTGAGTGTGAGTGTGAGTTCAGGCGTGTGTGCACGCCTGTGCCTGTGTGAGCAGCTCCTGTCCAGGTGTTGTGTGTGCACAGTTCAGATGTGCACACCTATACAGGTGTGTGTGCACACCTGTGCAGGTGTGTCTGTGTGTGTATGTGCACACCTATACAGGTGTGTTTGTGAACAGTTCAGGTGTGTGTGTGTGTGTCTGTGTGTGCACTCCTATACAAGTGTGTGTGGGGGAACAGTTCAGGTGTGTGTGTGTGTGTTTGTCCACACCTGTGCAGGTGTGTGTGAACAGTACAGGCGTGTGTGCACACCTGTCCAGGTGTGTATGTGTGTCTGTGTGTGTGCACCTGTCCAGGTGTGTGTGTGTGTGCACCTGTCCAGGTGTGTGAGCAGCTCCCATCCCCGCGTGTCCCCCTGCCGTGAGCAGCCTGGCACGTTCCCTGCTCACACGCGTGTGCAACACCCTCGGCCCCAACACCTGTGCGTGTGCACACCGCCACACCTGTGCGGGGGTCTCAGCCCCGCCGGGGGGGTGGGGGAGAGCCCCGGGCTCTGCGGCCGTGCCACACGCGTGTGCGAGGCCGTGCCACACGCGTGTGCGAGGCTGTGCCACACACGCGTGCCCGGGGCCCCGGAGCAGCACCCACCTGTGCCCGGCTCACACTCCTCCAGGTCCTCGTCATCGCTCGGACACTCGGCCGAGGCCACCAGCAGATCGTCCGTGTTCTGGGGGGACACCCGGGGGGGGGGGGTCAGCGTGGGGACCCCCAAACCCCCCGAGCCCCCCCAGAGCCCCCCAGGGCCCGGGGAGGGGGTTTGGGGTCACCTGAGAGCACCCAGGGGTTCGGGATGGACCCTGCAGCCCCTCGCTGGGGTCCCCCCATACCTGCCCTCCCCCTGTATCCAGCCCTTGGGACCCCCCTGTTCTCCCCCAAATTCCCTGCAGACCCTCCCCCTGTATCCAGCCCTTGGGACCCCCCGTTCTCCCCCAAATTCCCTGCAGACCCTCCCCCTGTATCCAGCCCTTGGGACCCCCCCGTTCTCCCCCAAATTCCCTGCAGATCCTCCCCCTGTATCCAGACCTTGGGACCCCCCGTTCTCCCCCAAATTCCCTGCAGACCCTCCCCCCGTATCTGGCCCTTGGGACCCCCCTGTTCTCCCCCAAATTTCCTGCAGACCCTCCCCCCGTATCTGGCCCTTGAGACCCCCCTGTTCTCCCCCAAATTCCCTGAAGACCCTCCCCCCGTATCTGGCCCTTGGGACCCCCCGTTCTCCCCCAAATTCCCTGCAGACCCTCCCCCCATATCCAGCCCTTGGGACCCCCTCCGTTCACCCCCAAATTCACTACAGACCTTCCCCCCTTTGTATCCTCCTCCCCCCATATCTGGCCCTTGAGACCCCCCCGTTCTCCCCCAAATTCCCTGCAGACCCCCCCCTTTTACCCCCTCCCCCATTCCCTGTCCTTAGGAGGCCCCTCCCTCAATCCGCACCCCCCCATTCCCCCCTCCCCCAATTCCCCCCCCCACCCAAGACCCCCCCGTGCCCCCTCCCCGCCTTACCTGGGCGACGGTGTCGCGCAGGGTGGGCGAGCGCCCGCGGCGGGTGGTGGTGGTGGCCATGGTGGTGGTGGTCTCCATGATGGTGGTGGCCATGTCGGGGGGCGCGGGGGTGGCGCCGGGGGGCGCGGGGGGCGGCGGGGGGTCCCCCACGAGCCGCAGGTCCCCCTCGAGCCGCACGCGGGGGTGTCCCTCGGCCGCCAGCGCCAGCAGCTTCAGCCCGTTGTAGTAGAGCCCCGAGAGCTGCCCCTGGAAGGGGCGGCCGCGGTCCCGGCCCCCCACCCGCACGCGCGCCTGGCTGTTGAAGATGGTCAGCTGCCGGCCTGGGGGGGAGAGGGGCGGCTCGCACACCTGGCACAGCTGGAGCCCGCTCACCTGGGTCACCTGGGTCACCTGTGCCACCTGTGTCACCTGTGCTACCCCGACATCATCACCTCATCCCTACACATCGCCCTGGCTGGTGGAGAGGGGCAGCTGCCGGCCTGGGGGGGAGAGGGGCGGCTCGCACACCTGGCACAGCTGGAGCCCGCTCACCTGGGTCACCTGGGTCACCTGTGCCACCTGTGTCACCTGTGCTACCCCGACATCATCACCTCATCCCTACACATCGCCCTGGCTGGTGGAGAGGGGCAGCTGCCGGCCTGGGGGGGAGAGGGGCGGCTCGCACACCTGGCACAGCTGGAGCCCGCTCACCTGGGTCACCTGTCTCACCTGTGCCACCTGTGTCACCTGTGCTACCCCGACATCATCACCTCATCCCTACACATCGCCCTGGCTGGTGGAGAGGGGCAGCTGGGGGGATGAGGGGGGTCTGGCACACCTGGAACTGGCACACCTGGCACACCTGGCACTGGCTCACCTGGCTCATCCTGACACTGTCACCCTGACACAGCCCCATGGATGGACAGGGCGGCTGCACACCTGGCACAGCCCCACACCTGGCACACCTGGCACAACCTTATCCCCACACCTGGCACACCTGTCACGCCCCCACACCTGGAACAGCTTTATCCCCACACCTGGCACACCTGGCACAACCTTATCCCCACACCTGGCACACCTGTCACGCCCCCACACCTGGAACAGCTTTATCCCCACACCTGGCACACCTGGCACGCCCCCACACTGCCCCACCTGCCTCACCCTGCCACGCCCACCCCACCGTCCCCCACCCTCACCGCACACCTGGGGCACACCTGGGGCACACCTGGGTGTGCCTCGCAGGAGGAGCAGCCCTGCCCCCCTCCCCCCGCCCCCCTCCCCCCCCGGGCAGTTAAAGGGACCCCAACGCCCCCCCGGCCCCCGGCTCCGCTCGGGCTCAATTCGGCCAATTTTGGGTCATTTGGGGCGGGGGGGAGGGGCAGGGGCCCGGCCTGGGCGGGGCCGGGGCGTGCGAGGGGCGTGCGAGGCTGGGGCGGCTCCTGTGCACACCTGCAGGGCAGAGGGGCACCTTCCTCGCGCACACCTGGCCCTGCTGCACACCTGGGGCACACCTGTCCTCATGGACACCTGCTGCACACCTGGCCCTGGTGCACACCTGGCCCTGGTGCGCACCTGGCGCACACCCCAGCCTTGGTGCACACCTGTCCTGTGCACGCCCGGTGCTAAGGCGCACGCCTGGTGCGCGTTCCAGCCATGGCACACACCTGGCGTACACCTGGTGCACATACCAGACATGGTGCACACCTGGTGCACACCTGTCCTGGCACACCTGGTGCACGCCCCAGCCATGGTGCACACCTGTCCTGGCACACCTGGTGTGCACCTGTCCTGTGCACACCTGGCACACGCCCCAGCCACGGTGCACACCTGTCCTGTGCACGCCCGGTGCTAAGGCGCACACCTGGTGCACAGTCCAGCCATGGCACACACCTGGCATACACCTGTCCTGGCACACCTGGTGCACGCCTGTGCTGGCACACCTGGCGCACGCCCCAGCCTGGTGCACACCTGTGCTGGCACACCTGGCGCACGCCCCAGCCACTGTGCACACCTGGTGCGCACCTGTGCTGGCACACCTGGCGCACGCCCCAGCCTGGTGCACACCTGTGCTGGCACACCTGGCGCAGCCCCGGCCCCGGGCAGTCTGGCAGGGGCGGGTTAGGGGGTTTAGCGGGTTTATGCGGCTTTAGGGGGGCTCTGGGCTCAGCGCGGTTTAGGGGGGCCGTTAGGTGCGTTAGCATCCCTTTAACCAGGTAATGAGGGGGCGGGGCAGGGGCTGGCCCCTCCCCCAACACCTGGGCTCCCTGCCCGGACACCTGGGGGGGGTCCCTGGACAACGGCGTCCTCCGGGACGCGGCTCCTGGACACCTGCGGGGCCCAGGTGCTGCAACCCCCAAATATCGGGGTCCCAAAGGCCGGGATCCCCGAACACCTGGGACCCCAAACAGGCGGGTCCCGCACACCTGAGCCCCCCCGCTCCGGGGTGCCCGGGTGTGGGAGCCTCCAGGTGTCGGGGGGTCCCCGACACTCCCCCAGATCAGTGGGTTCCAGACACCTGGGACCCCAAAATCTCTGGGTCCCGGCCGCAGCGGGGCGCCCAGGTGTGGGGGGCGCCCAGGTGTGGGGGTGCCCAGGTGTGGGGGGCGCTCGCTGCCGTTACCTTTGTCGAGCAGCCACTCATCGACCACCCGCCCCAGGCGGAAGGGGATGCGCTGCCGCGCCAGCGCCAGCCGCTCGCTGTCCCCGCTGCCTTCGGAGGGAGGAGAAGAGCGTTACGGGGACACGGGGCCGGGCACGGGGACACCGCCGGGACCGGCACGGGGCCATCGGCGGCGGCGGCGCGGCGGCGGCGACGCGGTGGGACCGTGGTCTCGGCGGCGTCATCGGTGTCACCAAGATGGGACCGTGGTCTCAATGGCATCGTTGGTGTCACCAAGATGGGACCATGGTCTCAATGGCATCACCAGTGACACCAAGATGGGACCGTGGTCTCGGTGGCGTCATCGGTCTCACCAAGATAGGACTGTGGTCTCAATGGCATCGTTGGTGTCACCAAGATGGGACCATGGTCTCAGCGGTGTCACCAAGATGGGACCGTGGTCTCGGCGGCGTCATCGGTCTCACCAAGATGGGACTGTGGTCTCAATGGCATCATTGGTGTCACCAAGATGGGACCATGGTCTGAATGGTACCATTGATGTCACCATGATGGGACTGTGGTCTCGGTGGCATTGTTAGTGTCACCATGATGGGACTGTGGTCTCAATGGCATCGTCAGTGACACCAAGATGGGACCATGGTCTCAGCAGTGTCACCAAGATGGGACCTGGTCTCAATTGCATCGTTGGTGTCACCAAGATGGGACCATGGTCTCAATGGCATCACCAGTGACACCAAGATGGAACCGTGGTCTCAATGGCATCACCAGTGACACCAAGATGGGACCGTGGTCTCAATGGCATCACCAGTGACACCAAGATGGGACCGTGGTCTCAGCGGTGTCACCAAGATGGGACCTGGTCTCAATGGCATCGTTGGTGTCACCAAGATGGGACTGTGGTCTCAATGGCATTGTTGGTGTCACCAAGATGGGACTGTGGTCTTGGTGGCTTCATTGGTGTCACCAAGATGGGACCTGGTCTCAATGGTACCATTGATGTCACCATGATGGGACCGTGGTCTCGGTGGCATTGTTAGTGTCACCAAGATGGGACCTGGTCTCAGTGGCCTCATCAGTGACACCAAGATGGGACCATGGTGTCAGCGGCACCGTTGGTGACACCAAGATGGAATCGTGATCTCAGTGGCCTCATCAGTGACACCAAGATGAGACCTGGTCTCGGTGGCATTGTTGGTGACACCAAGATGGGACCGTGGTCTCAATGGCATCACCAGTGACACCAAGATGGGACCGTGGTCTCAGCGGCTTCATCGGTGTCACCGATGGGACCATGGTTTCAGCGGCACCGTTGGTGACACCAAGATGGAATCGTGGTCTCAGTGGCCTCATCAGTGACACCAAGATGAGACCTGGTCTCAACAGCACCATTGATGTCACCAAGATGGGACTGTGGTCCCAATGGCACCATTGGTGTCACCAAGATGGGACCATGGTCTCAGTGGCATTGTTGGTGTCACTGCTGTGGGATCATGGCTTTGCCATTGGTGTCACCATCAGCGTCACCATGGTGGGACTGTGGCCTCATCATTCGTGGCATCATTAATGTCACCAAGATGGAAGCATGGTGTCATCATTAGTGGCACCATCAATGTCACCATGGTGGGACCATGGTCTGGCTGCTGGTGTCACCATCAATGTCACCAATGTCACCAGGGTGAGACTGTGGCCTTGCTATT
Source organism: Lonchura striata (assembly GCF_050655825.1). Lineage (NCBI taxonomy): Eukaryota > Metazoa > Chordata > Aves > Passeriformes > Estrildidae > Lonchura > Lonchura striata. The sequence continues at coordinate 8,738,568 of NC_140733.1, read as the reverse complement.
GGTGTCACCATCAATGTCACCATGATGGGACCATGGTCTGGCACCAGTGGTGTCACTGTCACCATGGTGGGACTGTGACCTTGCTATTGGTGTCACCATCAATGTCACCATGGTGGCATCATGGTATCATCATTAATAGCACCATTGGTGTCACCATCAATGTCACCACGGTGGGACCATGGTCTGGCCATTGGTGTCACCATCAATGTCACCATGGTGGGACGGTGGCATCACTGTCAGCGCCATCGGGCTGTGAGCCCGTGGGTGTCACCATCGGCATCACGTTGACGTGGCCGCAGTGTCACCACCGGTGCCACCACCGGTGCCACCATCGTGTCACCGCTGGTGCCACCACGCCGTGACCACGGTGTGACCATCGGTGTCCCCACAGCCGTGACGCCCCTGCTGATGTCCCCAGCCCTGGCCATGGTGTCACTGGGGTGGGGGTGGGGGTGGCCCTCGGGGGGTTTATGTGGCCTTTAGGGGGGCATTAGCGGGGGAGGGGAGGGGGGTGGCCGTGGGACCCCTCGTTAGCGCTGCCTCGTTAGTGCCCTCGTTAGGGGGGGTCCTGGGGGTGTCCCCAAGCACCCGGGGTGACCCCGGGGTGTCCGAAGGTGCCGTGGGGGGCTCAGGGGGGCTCAGGGTTGCTCTGGGGTCCCTACAGGTGCCTTGGGGTGTCCCAGGGTGTCCCTGAGCACCCTGAGGTGCCTCGGGGTGTCCCAGGGGTGTCCCTGCGGTGTCTCAAGGTGCCATAGGGGTGTCCCCAAGCACCTGGGGTGTCCCTTGGGTGTCTGGGGGAGCCCTGAGTGGTACCTGGGGGTACCTGGGGGGTCTGTAAGAGCCCTGGGGAACACCTGAGGAACAGTTGTGGGGTCTGTAGGAACCTTGGGGGTACCTGGGGAACACCTGAGGAACGCTAGGAACACCTGTAGGAGCCCTGGAGGAACCTGAGGAACACCTGCGGGGTCTGTAGGAACCTTGGGGGTACCTGGGGAACACCTGAGGAACGCTGGGAACACCTGGGGAACACCTGGGGGTACCTGGGGAACACCTAAGGAACCCTGGGAACACCTGGGGAACACCTGGGGGTACCTGGGGAACACCTGCAGGGTCTGTAGGAACCCTGGGAACACCTGGGGAACACCTGTAAGAGCCCTGGGGGTACCTGGGGAACACCTAAGGAACCCTGGGAACACCTGGGGGTACCTGGGGAACACCTGCAGGGTCTGTAGGAACCCTGGGAACACCTGGGGAACACCTGTAAGAGCCCTGGGGGTACCTGGGGAACACCTGAGGAACCCTGGAAACACCTGGGGAGCACCTGTAAGAGCCCTGGGGGTACCTGGGGAACACCTGGGGGTACCTGGGGAACACCTGAGGAACCCTGGGAACACCTGGGGAACACCTGGGGGTACCTGAGGAACACCTAAGGAACCCGGGGAACACCTGGGGGTACCTGGGGGTGTCTCTAGGGGCCCTGGGGTGCCCGGGGCGCGGCGGGGGGTACCTGGCGGGTAGCGCTCGTGCAGGGGGCCGCCGTCCACCTGGAGCGTGGCGTTGCCGCCGCTGCGCGTGAAGCGGACGACGTGGAAGCGCCCGTCGCTGACGGCCGCCCCCCGCTCCTCCAGCGCGATGTCCTCGGTGCCCACGTTGAACAGGACCCCCACGGCCCCCTGAACCTGCGGGGCGGGCGGGGGGCACCGCTGGGTTCCTGTCCCCTTCCCCCAGGGAACGACCCCCAAATCCCCCCTGCACCCCAATTCTGGCTCCTCTCACGGTGCAGGAAATCCCCAAATCTGGCTGTTCACAGGAAGCCACAGAGCCCCCCAAACCTGTACCCCCAAATCCCCCTGCACCCCAATTCTTTCCCCTCCTGCAGAGCTTCAGGACATCACCAAATCCAGCCTTTAGCAGGGAGCCCTGGAGCCCCCCCAGCACCCCCATTAAACCCCCGAACCCCAATTTTGTCCCCTCTTCTGCTGTGGAGCTGCGCAAGTCACCAAACCGGGCTTGGACCAGGAGCCCCCAAATCCCCCTAGGACCCCCCAGGACCCCCATGAACCCCCCCAAACCCCGAATTTCTGATGTGGAGCTGCAGGAATCCCCGGAGAGCTGAAGATCCCCAGCTCCCCCCAGCACCCCTGTACCCCAATTTTTTTGCCCCCCTTCCAACATGGAGCTGCAGGAAGTCCCTGAGCCCGGCTGAGATCTCCACACACAGCAGCACCCCCAGACCCCCGAAACCCCCAGACTCCCCAACCCCTCCCAGCCCCTCCCACCCCCCCAGCACCCCCGTACCCCAATTTTTTTGCCCCCCTTACAATGTGGAGCTGCAGGAATTCTCCAAGCCCGGCGGCGCTCTCCACGCGCAGCAGCACCCCCAGACCCCCCAAACCCCCAGACTCCCCAACCCCTCCCAGCCCCTCCCAGCCCCCCAGCACCCCCGTACCCCAATTTTTTGCCCATTTTTTGCCCTCCTTACAATGTGGAGCTGGAGGAAGTCTCCGAGCCCGGCGGCGCTCTCCACGCGCAGCAGCACGGCGTCGCGCTGCCGGGTGCTGAAGCCCAGGGCCAGGCGGTCGGCGCGGGTGCTGGGCCGGTCATTGGGGGGCCACGTGTAGGTGATCAGGGCCCCCCCCTTGCCGAAAATGTACGTGGTGCCCGCTGGGGGGGGGAGAGAAAAACGGGGTTCAGGGGGGCAAGCGGAGGGGGGCTGGGGGAGCCGGGTCTGGGGGGAGCTCAGGGCAGGGGGGCTCAGAGGGTACGGGGGGTGTGGAACTGAATTTGGGGGTCCCGGGGTTTATGGGGGGACCCTGAGTGCACGGGGGGCGGTCCAGGAGGGACCCCGGAGTTTGGGGGTGACCCCGAGTCTGGGGGTGGGGGAAGCCCAGCGTTCATGGGGACCCCCGAACTTGGGGGGGGCTCACGGCATCCGTGGGGGACCCCGAGGAACTGGGGGGGGGCTGCGAGACTTGGGGGGCACCTCTGGATTTTGGGGAGGGGCTGTGGGACCCCCAATGTCTGGGGGGGTTCCTTTTGTCCCCTCCCCAGCACGGCCTTGCCCGAGGGCTCAGGATGCACAAACCGATCGAAAAGACACCCAAAAAACACCCAAAACAGCCAAAGACACCCCAAAAAACCCCAAAACACCCCCAAAAACCTCAAACACACCCAAAACCATCGAAAAGCACCCCAAAACCATTGCAAAGCACCCCAAAACCAGCCCAAATCACACTCGCGTGCCACAGGGCCCCCCCCAAACCCCGCCCGGCCCCGGCAAGCGAGGAGGAGGAGGAGGAGGAGGAGGAGAAGGAGGAGGAAGAGGGGGAGGAAGAGGAAGAGGGGGAGGAAGGTTGTTCCAGGTTCCCGAGGCAGTGAGGAGGAGGAGAAGGAGGAAGAGGAGGTGACAGGGGGAGGAAGGCCAGGCTGAAGCTCCCGCGAGCAGCTGGGGAGGAGGAGGAGGGTGAGAAGAAGGAGGAAGAGGAGGAGGAGAAGGAGGAGGCAGGCTGGCTGGAGTTCCTGGGAGGAGGAGGAGGAGGAGGAGGAGGAGGAGGGGGTTGGGTGTCTGTGAGCAGGAGGAGGAGGAGGAGGAAGAGGAAGAGGGGGAGGAGGAAGGTTGTCCCAGGTTCTCAAGGCAGTGAGGAGGAGGAGGGGGAGGAAGAGGAAGAGGGGGAGGAAGGCCATCTGTGTCCCTGTCCTCGTGAAGGGGAGGTTGAGGGAGTCTGAGGCTGAGGATGATGATGATGATGATGATGATGATGATGATGGGGGTTTTGGGGTCCCTGTGAGGAGGAGGAGGAGAGGGAAGGTTGATCAGGAGGGTGATGAAGGCTCACTGAGCTGGCTGTGGGTGAGGAAGGGCTGGTGGATGGAGGAGGAGGAGGAGGAGGATGAAGGTGATGACGCTGAGGGTGATGAAGGCTCATCGTGGCACCCATTGGTGAGGAAGGCGATAGGAAGGATGAGGATGAGGATGAGGAAGGTGATGATGAGTGGGATGAGGATAAAAATGAGGAAGATGAGGAGGATGAGAATGGTGCGGGTGATGATGAAGGCTCACCATGGCGCACGTGGTTGATGGCGATGGGGAGGATGAGGAGGATGGAGATGAGGAGGATGAGGATGATGAGGAAAGCGAGGATGATGAAGGCGAGGATGAAGATGAGGAGGGCTCACCATGGTGGCCGCCAGTGAGGAAGGGCGCGCGGTTGATGGCGATGGGGAGGATGATGATGATGATGGTGAGGAAGGTGAGGATGAGGGTGAGGATGAGGAGGGCTCACCGTGGTGCCCGTGGGTGAGGAAGGGTATGCAGTTGATGGCGAGGATGAGGAGGATGAGGAAGGTGAGGATGAGGATGATGATGAGGATTAGGATGAGGAGGATGATGATGATGATGAGGAAGGTGAGGATGATGAGGAGGGCTCACTGTGGTGGCCGCGGGTGAGGAAGGGCGCGCGGTTGATGGCGATGGGGAGGATGAGGAAGGTGAGGATGAGGATGATGAGGATGAGGAAGGGGAGGATGAGGAAGGTGAGGATGATGATGATGGTGAGGATGAGGATGAGGAAGAGGATGAGGATGATGATGATGAGGAAGGTGTGGATGATGATGATGAGGATGAGGAAGGCGAGGATGAGGATGATGAGGATGAGGAGGGCTCACCGTGGTGGCCGCGGGTGAGGAAGGGCGCGCGGTTGATGACGATGGGGAGGATGAGGAAGGTGAGGATGATGATGATGGCGAGGATGAGGATGAGGAAGAGGATGGGGATGATGATGATGAGGATGAGGAAGGTGTGGATGATGATGATGAGGATAAAGATGATGATGATGAGGATGAAGATGATGATGAGGATGAGGAAGGTGAGGGTGAGGATGAGGAGGGCTCACCGTGGTGGGCGCGGGTGAGGAAGGGCGCGCGGTTGATGGCGATGGGGAGGATGAGGAAGGTGATGATGGTGAGGATGAGGATGAAGATGACGATGGTGAGGGTGAGGATGAGGAGGGCTCACCGTGGTGGCCGCGGGTGAGGAAGGGCGCGCGGTTGATGGCGATGGGCGCCGTGCCGTGCCGCCCGTGGAAGTGGTGCACGTGGTGGGTGGTCGAGAGGCTGGAGGAGACGCGGGCGGGGCGGGCGGGGGGCACCAGCACCCCCAGCACCCCCAGCACCCCCAGCGCCAGCACCCCCAGCGCCCCGGGGCCCCCCCGGCCCCCCATCGGCCCCTCAGCGACCCCCCCCCATCCGGCGGCGCCGGGGGGACCCCGCGAGGGGGACCCCAAATGGGGGGAGGAGCCCCCGGATGGAGATGGAGGGAGGGGGGAGAGATGGGGCAGCCCCCGGGTTTGGGGGGGGGGAGGGAACCCCCAAATTGGGGGGGTGGAAGGAGAGGAGGGAGCCCCCAAATCGGGGGGGGTGAACAAAGAGGGGTGAGCCCCCAAATTGAGGGGGTGGGAGGAGAAGGGGGAGCCCCCAAACTGGAGGTGAAGGTGGGGAGGGACAGGGGACCCCCGAAATGGATGGAAAAGGGGGTGGGGGAGTCCCCAGATGAGCGGGGGAGCCCCCAAATGAAGGGGGTGGTCCCCAAATGAGGGGGTGGAGGTGGGGGGGGAGGAAGACCCCCAAAATGGGGGGGGGAGGGCGGAAGGAGAGGGGGAGACTCCAAATGAGGGGAGGGGGGTGAAGGGAGAGGGTCAGAGCCCCCAAATGGGGTCTAGGAGGGATTGAACCCCAAAATGGGGGGGGGAGGAGGTGGGGGGCTCCCAAATTGGGGGGTGGGAGAAGGAGAGGGGCAGCCCCCAGTTAAAGAGGGGGGTGAGAGCAGGGGGAGACCCCAAAATGTGGGGCTGGGGGTGAAGGGAGGTGGGCGTCCCCAAAAGGGGGGAGGGAGGAGGGCGAGACCCCAAAACGGGGGGGAAAGGGAGAGGGGGAGCCCCAAAAGGGGGGTCTGGAAAGGACTGAGCCCCAAAATGGGGGGAGGTGGTGAGGGGAGGGGTTGTGCCCCAAAATGAGGCCCGGGGGGGGTTCCTCAACCCTAAAATGGGGTTTGAGGGGGGGGTGTGCCCCAAAAGAGGGTCTAGGGGGGTGCTGAACCCCGAAATGGGGCTGGGGGGGATCGTGAGCCCAAAATTGGGGTGGGGGGGCTTCAAATCGGCTCAAAAATGGGGAGGGGGGGGCAGTCCCGGCTCAACCCAACCTGAAGTTGGGGAACCCCAAATCCCCCCCAGAAGGGCCGGGGGGGTCCCCGAATCTCCCCCCCCGTGGGGCTCAACGAGCCCAAAATCCACCCACGGGGCTGGGGAGGGGCCCCGGCTCACCCCGAAAATGGGGCTGGGGGCGGCCCTGAGAAACCCCAACCCCCCAAAATAGGGCCGGGGTGGGGGGGCAATCCCCCCCCTCAATGGGGCTGGGGGCGGCAAATCCCCTAAAATAGAACCGGGGGGGCCCGGTCACCCCAAGAGGGGTGGGGGGGGGCTGAATCCCCTAAAATGAGGCCGGGGGGGGCCCGAATCCCCCCAAATGGGGCTGGGGGGGGGGCCCGAATCCCCCCAAATGGGGCTGGGGGGGGGGGGATCACCCGAATCTCCCCCTCGATCGGGGCTGGGGGGGCCCGAATGTCCCCAAAATGGGTCTGGGGGCGGGCGGCTCCCCCCCCTAAAAAAGCGGCGGCGCCCCCAAAGGGCCCCGGGGGTCCCGACCCCCCCTGGGCTGCGGGGCCGGGGGGTCCCGAGCGCCCCCCCCGCGGGGGGTCTGGATCCCCCCCCCGGGGCTCAGCGCATTAGGGGGGGGGGCGCGGGGGGGCCCCGGGGCGGGGGGGGCCAGGGCGGGGGGGGCGCGGGGGGCGCTCAGAGGGGGTCGAGCATGGTCCGGGGGGGGGCTCGGGGGGGGGGATGTGGGGCTGGGAAATGGGGGGGGGGCTGCGGGATGGGCGGGGGGGGGGATGGGGGTGCGGGATGTGGGGCAGGAGAGATGCGGGGGGGGGCTGGGAAATGGGGGGAGGGGGGAGATGGAGCGGGGGGGGCGATGTGGGGCGGGGGGGGGATGGGCGGTGTGGGGCGGGGGCTGCGGGAGGATGAGGATGAGGATGGGGATGGGGATGAGGATGAGGATGAGGATGGCGATGGGGATGAAGCGGGGGCTGGGCCGGGGGGCTCTGGCCTGGGCGGCGGCGGCGGCGCGGTGGGGCCGGAGGGTCGGTGGGGCCGGCGGGGCCGTGGGGCGGCGGGGCCGTGGGGCGGTGGGCGCGGGCGGCCGTGGGGCGGCGGCGGCGGCGGCGGCGGCGGCTGCTGCAGCGGGAGGGGCGGGGGCGGGGGAGGGGCGGGGGGAGGGGCCGGGGGGGGAGGGGCCACGCGCGACCCACGAGGGGGAACCCACGGACCCCCCCGGCGAGGGGCGGGGGAGCCCCACGGAGCCGCGGGGCCGCCCCACGGGGAGGCGCGGGGCTGCCCCCGGCCCCACCGGGACCCCCCCGCCACCCACGGAGCCCCACGCGGGGCTGCCCCCGGCCCCACCGGGACCCCCCCGCCACCCACGGAGCCCCACGCGGGGCTGCCCCCGGCCCCACCGGGACTCGTCCGCCCCACGGAGCCCCACGCGGGGCTGCCCCCGGCCCCACCGGGACCCGTCCGCCCCACGGAGCCCCACGCGGGGCTGTCCCCGTGGGCCGCGCCTCGGCGGTGCCGCCACCCCCGGCTGTCCCCACAGCGTGTCCTGCCCCACGGGGACGCCGCCAGCCGCGCCCCGGCCCCCCCGTGTCCGCGGGCAGGGGTGGGGCAGGGGCTGGACTCACCTGGAGGGTGGGGGGACATTGGGGACACTGGGGACAGGGGGGGACACGGCCCCCCCGTGGGACACAGGTGTCCCACGTGCTGCCCCCTGCCCCACGCGTGGGGCCGTGGGGACACGGAGCCCTCGGGCAGGGGACAGAGCCATCCCTGGCCAGGGACACACGTGTCCCTCGTGTCCCCCGTGTCCCTCGTGTCCCCTGTGTGGGAGCCCTGGGGGGACACGGAGCCCTCGTGCCAGGCCCAGGTGGCACAGGTGACACGGGTGACACGGGTGACACGGGTGACACCCGCGCTGCCACCTGCCCTCCTTCAGCGCCATGGGGACACGAAGGAGGTGACGGAGCCACCTCAGCTGGGGACAATTGTCCCGCGTGGGGGGGGTCACACAGCCCCACCCCCGAGCGAGGGACACGCGTGTCCCCTCCCAGGGACACGGGCCACCGGCCCCCTCTGCTCGCCCCGGGGGGTCCTGGGCTCCCCCCTCGTGGGGTGTCCCCCCCCGGGACCCCTGAGCCCCCTGTGTGTCCCCAAATCCCCCTGAGCCCCCTGTGCACCCTGTGCCCCCGAATCACCTCGTGCCCCCCACTCACACTGGGCACAGCTGCCCCTCTGAGCCCCCCAAATCCCCTCTGAGCCCCCCAAATCCCCTCTGAGCCCCCCAAATCTCCTCTGTGCCCCCAAATCCCCTCTGAGTCCCCCACTCAAACTGGGCACAGCTGCTCCTCCAAGAACCCTGACCCCCCAAATCTCCTCTGAGCCCCCCAAATCTGCCTGACCCCCCCAAATCTCCTCTGTGCCCCCAAATCCCCTCTGAGTCCCCCACTCAATCTGGGCACAGCTGCTCCCCACAGCCTTCCTGAGCCCCCCGGGCCCCCAAAACCCCCCAAATCCCCCCGGCCCCCCACTCACACTCAGTGCAGTGGCCGCCCTGCGTTGCCCCAAGCCTCCCAAGCCCCCCAAACCCCACCAGACCCCCCCCACAAATCCTTCCCGTCCCCCCACTCATGCTCGGCGCAGCCACTCCCCCAAGAATTCCTGAGCCCCCCAAACCCCCCCAAGCCCCCCAGGTCCCCCACTCACGCTCGGCGCAGCCGGACCCCTGGGTGTCCCTGAGTCCCCCAAGCCCCCCAAACCCCCGAGCCCCCCACTCACGCTCGGCACAGAGACCCTTTGGGTTGCCCCGAGCCCCCCAAGCCCCCCAAACCCCCGAGCCCCCCACTCACGCTCGGCGCAGCCGGACCCCTGGGTGTCCCTGAGTCCCCCAAGCCCCCCAAACCCCCGAGCCCCCCACTCACGCTCGGCACAGAGACCCTTTGGGTTGCCCCGAGCCCCCCAAGCCCCCCAGGTCCCCCAAACCCCCCAGGCCCCCCAAACCCCCGAGCCCCCCACTCACGCTCGGCGCAGCCGGCCCCCCTGGGTTGCCCCAAACCCCCCAGGCCCCCCAAACCCCCGAGCCCCCCACTCACGCTCGGCGCAGCCGGCCCCCCCGAAGGCCGTCATGCTGCAGTCGCAGGTGAAGCCGTCCCACTGCTGCAGGCAGACGCCCCCGTGGGCACACGAGTCCTCGGCGCACGTCGTGCTGGGGCCTGGGGGGGCACCGGGCTCGTGGGGACCCCCCCGGCTCCCCCAGACCCGGCCCCAAACCCGGGGGGGGGCTCTCCGTGGGGTTTTGGGGCCTTAAATCCCCTCCTCCCCACTCCCCCCGGGGGCTGGGTACCCCCAAACACCTCCTTGTGCCCCCCGCCCACCCCGAGCCCCCTGCCCACCCGTGAGCCCCCACACAAGCCTTTGGGAAACTCCTGGACACCCCCAAAAAAAGCCCCAAATACCCCCGGACCCCTGTGCCCCCCCCATATCCCTGGGCACCCCAGACCCCTGTGCCCCCCCAGACCCCCCCAGTGCCCCCCAGTTCTCACCATCCCAGCCCCCCCTGCCCACCCCCCACATCCCAAAGCCCCCAGACCCCCGGTGCCCCCCAATTCTTGCCATCCCAGCCCATCCTGCCCACGCCCCACATCCCAAAGCCCCCAGACCCCCCAATTCTCACAGTCCCGACCCTTCCTGCCCACCCCCCACATCCCAAAGCCCCCAGACCCCCCAATTCTCACAGTCCCAGCCCCCCCTGCCCACCCCCCACATTCTGCAGCCCCCAGACCCCCCGAATTCTCGCCCCCCCTGCACACCCCCAACATCCTACAGCCCCCAGACCCCACCAGTGCCCCCCAGTTCTCACCATCCCAGCCCCCCCGGCATGTCCCCCACATCCCAAAGCCCCCAGACCCCCCGTGCCCCCCGTTCTCACCGTCGCAGCCCCTCCGCACATCCCGTCCCCCACATCCCAAAGCCCCCAGACCCCCCCATACCCCCCGAATTCTCACCCCCCTGCACACCCCCAACATCCTGCAGCCCCCAGACCCCACCAGTGCCCCCCAATTCTCACAGTCCCGCCCCCCTGCCCACCCCCCACACCCTGCAGCCCCCCGGTGCCCCCCGTGCCCCCCGTTCTCACCGTCGCAGCCCCTCCGCACGTCCCCCACGCGCCTCAGGGCGTCCCCCAGCAGGTCGGGCAGGCGCCCGTTGAGGTCCAGCGAGGCCAGGCAGCCCCGGAAGCCCCCCCGGGAGGCCACGAGGCGCGGGAGGCGGCCCAGGAGCCCCGGGCTGACCCCCCCGACGTACAGCTCACCTGGGGGGGCACGGGGAGGGTCACCTGGGGGGGGCACCCACCGCTCTGTGCGCCCCAAAACAGCCTCGGGGCGGGGGGGGGTCACCCATGGGGGGCTCCCTCTGTGTCCCATTGTTCCCCCCCCACCCCCGTGATGTCCAGGTGCACCCCGGGTACACCTGGGACACACCTGGGGGGCACCTGGGGGGGTCACTCGATGGGTGAGGGGAGACCCCCCCCCCCGTGGGTACCCCACTGGGGTGACCCCTCCCATCCAGCCCAGGATGATCCCCACAGCTGTGCCCTCCTCCAGGTGTCACCCAGGTGTCATCCAGGTATGTCCCAGCTGCCCCAGGTGTGTCCCAGGTGTGTCCCAGGTATGCCCAGCTGTCCCCCAGGTGTATCCCAGGTGTGTCCCAGCTGCCCCAGGTGTGTCCCAGGTGTCCCCCAGGTGTATCCCAGGTGTGTCCCAGCTGCCCCAGGTATGCCCCGGGTGTGTCCCAGGTATGCCCAGCTGCCCCAGGTGTGTCCCAGGTGTATCCCAGGTGTGTCCCAGCTGCCCCAGGTGTGTCCCAGGTGTGTTCCAGGTGTGCCCAGGTGTGCCCAGATGTGTCCCAGGTGTCCCCAGGTGTACCCCAGGTGTGATCCAGGTGTGTCCCAGGTGCCCCAGGTGTGTCCCAGGTGTGTCCCAGGTGTGTCCCAGGTGTATCCCAGGTGTGTTCCAGGTGTGCCCAGGTGTGTTCCAGGTGTGTCCCAGGTGTGTTCCAGGTGTTCCCAGCTGTCCCCCAGGTGTGCCCAGTTGTATCCCAGGTGTCCCCCAGGTGTGCCCAGGTGTGTCCCAGGTGTGCCCAGGTGTGCCCAGGTGTGTTCCAGGTGTGTCCCAGGTGTGTCCCAGCTGCCCCAGGTGTGTCCCAGGTGTGTCCAGGTGTGTCCCAGGTGCCCCAGGTATGCCCCGGGTGTATCCCAGGTGTGTCCCAGGTGTGCCCAGGTGTGCCCAGGTGTATCCCAGGTGTGTCCCAGGTGTCCCCCGGGTCTCACCCTTGAGCTGCAGCCCGCGGGCGCCCTGCCCGTGCTGGGTCACGGGGTACCCACACACCGGTACCCTCCCCCAGGTGTATCCCAGGTGTGTCCCAGGTGTGCCCAGGTGTATCCCAGGTGTGTCCAGGTGTATCCCAGGTGTCCCCCAGGTCTCACCCTTGAGCTGCAGCCCGCGGGCGCCCTGCCCGTGCTGGGTCACGGGTCTCCCGTCCACGCGCAGCGCGTGCAGGGCCCCCCCCTCCCGTGCCACGGCCACCTCGTGCCAGCGCCCGTCGTGCAGCGGCTGCTCCGAGTTGCCCTTCATGAGCGAGGGGCCCTCGCCCAGGTCGAACACGTAGTGGATGTACCTGGAAGGGGGCGTGGCCTCGTGGGGCGTGGCCGGGGGGGGGCTCACCTGAGGCTGGGGGCTCACCAGGGACCCCCCCCCCACCCAAATTCAGGGAGGGTAACGGGGCCGGGGGCGTGGCCAAAGGTGGAGGTGGGGCCACAGTTGGGTGTGGTCGTTGTGGGCGTGGCTTGAGCCATGGGGGCGGAGCCTAAGGCTGGGGTGGGGGGGGGTCCCTGAGGGCTGAGGGGGTCCCAAGGCCCAAAGAGGTTCAGGAGGTCCCCAGGGGGGGTCTCCAGGGCCCCTCCAGGGCACCCAGGAGGTCCCTGGGAGGTTCAGGAGGTCCCTGGGTGGTTCCCAAGGTCCGCAGGATGTCCCTACAGTCCCCAGGAACTCCCACATGTCTCAGGTGGTCTCTGACATCCCCTGGAGGTCCCCAGGATGTCCCCAGGACCCCCAGCATGTCCCAGGAGGTCTTGGACATCCCCTGGAGGTCCCCAAGGTCCCGAGGACCCCCAGCATGTCCCAGGAGGTCTCAGACATCCCCTGGAGGTCCCCAGGATGTCCCCAGGACCCCCAGCATGTCCCAGGTGGACTCTGACATCCCCTGGAGGTCCCCAAGGTCCCGAGGACCCCCAGCATGTCCCAGGAGGTCTCGGACATCCCCTGGAGGTCCCCAGGATGTCCCCAGGACCCCCAGCATGTCCCAGGAGGTCTCAGACATCCCCTGGAGGTCCCCAAGGTCCCCAGGATGTCCCCAGGACCTCCAGCATGTCCCAGGAAGTCTCGGACATCCCCCGGAGGTCCCCAAGGTCCCCAGGATGTCCCCAGGACCCCCAGCATGTCCCAGGTGCTCTCTGAGCTCCCCAGGTGCTCCCCGAGATCCCCAAGGACCCCACAGGCGTCCCCACGACCCGTGAAGATCCCCGAGCTGCCCCGCCCGGCCGCGGCGTCCCCAGGACCCCCGAGGTGCCCAGGACGTCCCCCCCGGTGTCCCCCTCACCCCTTGACCAGCTCCACCACCAGGAAGTCGGAGCCGCTGCCGCCGTTGAAGAGGATGAGGCCGTCGGGCGCCGTGGTCTTGAACTGGAAGAAGAGGTGGAAGGAGGCGAAGGCCTGGAGCGTGGCCAGCGCCACGTAGGAGCCGCGGCCGCCGAAGGCCACCGGGTCGGCCACGATGGCGCGGCGGCCGAAGCGGGCGTTGAGCTCGCAGGAGCTGATGTCGCCGTCGCGGCACAGGTCCAGGTAGGGCAGCCCGTTGAACACCAGCCCGCTGAGGTGGCCCAGGAAGTTGGACGGGACCACGGCCAGGAAGCGGCGCTCGGTGACGATGCCGGTCTCGATGTTGTGGAACTCCAGGCGGGTGTGCGAGCCCGACAGCTGCCCTGGGGGGCGCGGGGGGCACGGGGGTGGCACCGGGAGCCGCGGCGCTGGCCCGCGCCACCGCGCCGTGCGCCCGTGGTCTCCTGGACCTCCGGGCTGGGTGCGGGGTCCTCGCAGGGCTGGTCAGCTTGTCCCCACGCACCCGTGAACCCAAGGACCTTCATCCCTGTCCCATGAACTTTCAACCCTGTTCTCATGGACCTTCATCCCTTACCATGGACCTTCAACCTTGTCCATGGGCCTTCATCCCTGTCCCATGGACCTTCATCCTTGTCCCCAAGGACCTTCAACCTTGTCCATGGACCTTCATCGCTGTCCATGGACCTTCATCCCTGTCCCCAAGGACCTTCATCCATGTCCATGGACCTTCATCCCTGTTCTCATGGATGTTCAACCCTGTCCCCAGGGACCTTCATCCCTGTCCCCAAGGACCTTCATCCATGTCCATGGACCTTCATCCCTGTCCATGGACCTTCATCCCTGTCACCAAGGACCTTCATCCTTGTCCCCAAGGACCTTCATCCCTGTCCCATGGACCTTCATCCCTGTCCATAGACCTTCATCCCTGTCCCCAAGGACCTTCATCCATGTCCATGGACCTTCATCCCTGTCCATAGACCTTCATCCCCGTTCTCACAGACCTTCATCTCCATCCCATGGACCTTCATCCCTGTCCATAGACCTTCAACCCTGTTCCCAAGGACCTTCATCCTTGTCCCAAGGACCTTCATCCCTGTCCATGGACCTTCATCCCTGTCCCATGGATCTTCATCCCCGTCCCATGAACCTTCAACCCTGTTCCCAAGGACCTTCATCCCTGTCCATGGACCTTCATCCTTGTCCATGGACCTTCATCCATCTCTGTCTCATGGACCTTCATCCCCATCCCATGGACCTTCATCCATGTTTCCACAGACCTTCATCCCTGTCCTCATGGATCCCTCTCCCAAGGACCTCCATCCCTGTCCCCATGGACCTGCAGCCCCACTGACCACGTCCCCATGGAGCTGAGCCCCCCGGTGCCCCCAGGCCCAGGTCCCCCCGGCCGTCCCCGCGGTGTCACCTTCGACGGTGACGTTGTCGACGGCGAGCTGGAGGCTGCGCCCGCGCCGGGCCACCCGCACCGAGTGCCACTCGTTGTCATCCAGCCGCTGCCCCGCGAACAGCGTCTCGGGGCCCTTGCCTGGGGGCAGCGGGGACAGCGGGGACACCGGTGACACCGGGGACAGCGGGGACAGTGGGGACAGCGGGGACACCGGGGACACAAGGGACAGCGGGGACAGCGGGGACAGCGGGGACACCGGGGACAGCGGGGACAGAGGGGACAGTGGGGACACTGGTGACACCGGGGACATCGGGGCAGCAGGGACATCAGGGACAGCAGTGACATCGGGAACACCGGTGACATTGGGGACACCGGGGACACCCCTGTACTGGTGACACCACGGCACTGGGGTACACCAGTGACACTGGGGGACACGAGGTGACAGCAGTGACCCTGGGGACAGCACTGTACTGGGGACACTGTGCCACCAGTATGGGTGACATTGTAGCAGTTGGTGGCACTGGGTGGCACCGTGGCAATGGGTGGCACTGGGTGGCACCAGATGTTCACAGCTGGACGCGGCCCAGGAGAGAAGCCGGGGGCACCGCCCAGGTGTGAACCCTGAACCCACACTGGGGGGGGGTTTGGGGGTCCCTGTGGAGGTTTTGGGGTGATCCAGAGGGTCTGGAGGTGTCCCCGGGGGTGTCCCCAGGGGTGTCCCCAGGGGGTTTGGGGGGGTTCTGGGGGTGCTCATGGGGGGATTTTGGGGGTGTTCATGGGGGGACTTTGGGGGTGTTCATGGGGGGTTTTGGGGCCGGGTGTCCCAGGGGGGTTTGGGGGTGTCCCGGGTGTCCCGGGGTGCCCGGGGTGCCCCGGGGGTGGCACTTACTGGGGTGACAGCCCACGCGGACACAGTCTGGGGAGAGAAGACACCGGTCAGGCCCTTCGCAGCCGCCGCCAGGGGGCGCCCCGGGGACGGGGGGGGGGCGGCCGGGGGGGCGAGGTGCCAGAGGGGGGCACTGGGAGGGACTGGGATTGAACTGGGAATGAACTGGGGGGATTGGGAATGGGATGGGAGAGACTGGGAAAGACTGGGAGGGACTGGGGGGGACTGGGAATGGACTGGGAGGGACTGGGAGGGACTGGGAATGGGATGGGAGAGACTGGGAGGAACTGGGAGGGACTGGGGGGGGACTGGGAATGGGATGGGAGGCACTGGGGGGACTGGGAGGGAACTGGGAATGGACTGGGAGGAACTGGGAGGGAACTGGGAGGGAACTGGGAGGGACTGGTTACTGGTTCAGGGGGTCTCTGGCACCTCGCGGGGGGGCACGGCCGCCCTGAGGGCCCAGCCCGGGGGATCCGGGGGGATCCCACCCAGGGCTGGGCCCCCCCCGTCAACCGCTGCGGGGCGGGGGGGGCAAACGCCGGGACCCGGGGGGGGGTCCCCAATTCCACGAGGGGGTCCCCAACCCCTTGGGGGGGTCCCCAATCCCATGGGGGGTCCCCAATCCCGTGGGGGGGGTTCCCAATCCTGTGGGGGGGTCCGCACCCCGCAGAGGACCTGCAGCCCCACGGGGGTCCCCCCCAATGGAAGGGGCTGCAGGAGGGGTCCCCCACCCTGGGGGGGTCCCCAGTCCTCTGGGGGGACCCTCGCCCCCTCGGGGGGGTCCCGGCGCTGTGCCCCGAGTGGCAGCGGGGGGGTCACGAAGGCCCCAATCCCGGTGGGGGGGGGGGACGGGGACACCGAGGCGCCTCTGGTGACCCTCCGGGGCCAGTCTGGGGGCACAGGGGCGATTCTGGGGGTGCCTGGGCACCATTTCTGGGGTCATGAGCTGCCTGAGCACCTTTGGGGGAAGTTTTGGGGTCCCAGGCACCAACATGAATTTTGGGGGGATACCAGGCACCATTTTAGGGTCCCAGGAACCATTTTAGTTTTTCAGACACCATTTTAGGGTCCTAGACACTATTTTGGGGTCCCAAGCACCATTTTCAGGTCCTAGACAACATTTAAGGGTCCCAGGCCCTATTTTAGGATCCCAAACACCATTTTAGGGTCCTATACATAATTTTTGGCTCCCAGACACTATTCTGGGGTCCCGGGGCCTATTTTAGGATCCCAGCTCCTATTCTGGAGTCTCAGACCCTATTTTAAGGTCCTGGGCCCTCTTTTAGGGTCCCAGGCCCTATTTTGGGGTCCCAGCCCCTATTTTGGGATCCCAGGCCCTATTTTAGGGTCCCAGCCCCTCTTTTGGGTTCCCTGGCCCTATTTTGGCCACCCTGGGATGACCAGAACCGCCTCGGGCCCCGTTTTGGGGAGGATTTTGGGGAGGTCTCAGGGACGTTTCAGGGACGTGTTGGGGGTTCTCCGGGGGTCTCGGGGGGCTCACCCAGGTTGAGGGTGAGCTTCATGCGCCCCCCGTCCAGCTCGAGGCGCAGGGTGTCGGCCGAGTGGCGCGAGGTGGTGGCCAGGACGAGGCCGAAGGCGCGGGGGGACATGAAGCGCAGGGACACGTCCTCGGCCTCCGTCTGCTCGCCCGGCACCTGCACCTTCAGGTACATGCTGCCGTCATAGCTCAGCACCGCCGCCTCTGCCGGGACAGGGACCCCCGTCAGCCCCGGCACGGCCACCCCCGCTGTGCCCCGGGGGTCCCCGCGGTGTCCCCGTGCTGTCCCCTCTGTCCCATGTCCCCGCAGTGTCCCCGTGTCCCCGCTGTCCCATGTCCCTGTTTGTCCCCGCTGTCCCTGTGCTGTCCCCTCTGTCCCCTCTGTCCCGTGTCCCCGCGCTGTTCCCGCTGTCCCCACGGTTCCAGTGTCCGGTGTCCTGCTGTCCCGGTGTCCCCACTGTCCCCATGTCCCCGTTTGTCCCCTCTGTCCCCGTGTCCCCGCGCTGTCCCCACAGTCCCGGTGTCCCCACTGTCCCGGTGTCCCCACTGTTCCCTCTATCCCGTGTCCCTGCGCTGTCCCCTCTGTTCCGGTGTCCCCACAGTGTCCCCCATTGTCCCCACGCTGTCCCCGTGTCCCCGCTGTCCCCTCTATCCTGTGTCCCTGCACTGTCCCGGTGTCCCTGCTGTCCCCTCTATCCCGTGTCCCTGCGCTGTCCCGGTGTCCCTGCTGTCCCCTCTATCCCGTGTCCCTGCGCTGTCCCCGTGCTCCCGGTGTCCCCACTGTCCCCTCTATCCCATGTCCCCGCTCTGTCCCCGCAGTGTCCCGGTGTCCCCGCTGTCCCCTCTATCCCGTGTCCCTGCACTGTCCCGGTGTCCCCGCTGTCCCCTCTATCCCGTGTCCCCGCTGTCCCCTCTATCCTGTGTCCCTGCACTGTCCCGGTGTCCCTGCTGTCCCCTCTATCCCGTGTCCCTGCGCTGTCCCCGTGCTCCCGGTGTCCCCGCTGTCCCCTCTATCCCATGTCCCCACTCTGTCCCCGCAGTGTCCCGGTGTCCCCGCTGTCCCCTCTATCCCGTGTCCCTGCACTGTCCCGGTGTCCCCGCTGTCCCCTCTATCCCATGTCCCCGCTGTCCCCTCTATCCCATGTCCCGCTCTGTCCCCGCAGTCCTGGTGTCCCTGCTGTCCCCTCTATCCCGTGTCACCACAGTGTCCCGGTGTCCCTGCTGTCCCCTCTATCCCGTGTCCCCGCTCTGTCCCCGCAGTGTCCCGGTGTCCCCGCCGTCCCCTGTGTCCCGTGTCCCCGCGCTGTCCCCGCTGTCCCCGCGGTCGCGGTGTCCCTCACCCGTCTCGCAGCGCGGCCCCAGGTAGCCGGTGCCGCGGCAGTCGCACACGAAGCGGTTCCAGCCCTCGCGGCAGGCGCCGCCGTTGCGGCAGGGGCCGCTGGCGCAGAGCCGCGGCGGGTCCCGGGCGCAGAGCGGGGCGACCCCGGCCGCGCCCCCGGCGGGCAGCAGCGCCCGCACGTCGCGGCTGCGCCCGTCCACGAACAGGTCCCGCACGCAGCCCACGAAGCCCAGGCGCAGCCCCGCCGCCCACAGCTCGGGGGGCGCGGGGGGCCCGGGCCGGCCCTCGGGGAGCCCCCCCAGGTACAGCTCGGCCCCCACGTCCAGCACGTCCCGGTCCCCGCTGGCCAGGAAGGGCGTGCTGCGGCTGTTCACCGAGACCGAGCCTGCGGAGAGCGGGCGTCAGGGGACGGCGGGGACAGGGGGACAGGGGGACAGCGGGGACAGGGAGGGGACAGCGGGGACAGGGAGGGGACAGCGGGGACACAGAGGGGACAGCGGGGACACAGAGGGGACGGGGGGATGGGGGGGACAGCGGGGACACAGAGGAGACAGCAGGAAAGAGGGGACGGGGGGACAGGGAGGGGACAGCGGGGACACAGAGGGGACTGGGGGGACGGGGGGGACAGCGGGGATAGAGAGGGGACAGGGGGGACAGCGGGGACACAGAGGAGACAGCAGGAAAGAGGGGACAGGGGGACAGAGAGAGGACAGTGAGGACAGAGGACAGAGGGGGAATGGGGGGACAGAGGGGACAGCAGGGACAGAGGGGACACAGAAGGGGGAGAGTGGGGGGACAGCAGGGGACAGAAAATGGACAGCAAGGGGACACCTGCACACCCCATGCACACCTGCCCGCCCCTCTTTGCACACCTGCCCGCCTCTCTTTTCACACCTGCACGCCTTTTGCACACCTCAACACCCTGTGCACATCTACCTGCTCCTCTTTGCACACCTGCACACCCTTTGCACACCTGCCTGCCCCATTTTGCACACCTGCACACCCTATGCACACCTGCTCGCCCCTCTTTGCACACCTGCACACCCTGTGCACACCTGCACACCCCATGCACACCTGCCCGCCCCTCTTTGCACACCTGCACACCTGCCCACCCCTCTTTGCACACCTACCCACCCCTCTTTGCACACCTGCCCACCCCTCTTTGCACACCTGCCCGCCCGGCCCGCCCACCTTTGCGCCCATCGCGCTGCACGTCCACGTGGCACCACTCGCCGTCCGTGACCTTGCGGGCGCTGGCGCGGAGCCGCAGCCCGGCCGCGCCCATGCCCAGCAGCAGGTACAGGTGCCCATCCAGCAGCTCCAGCGCCAGGAAGTCGGGGGGCGGCGGGGGCGGCCCGCGGGGCGCGGCCGGGGGGTCGCGGGGGGGGCCCTGCCCGAAGAGCAGCACCCCGTTGGGCTCCGTGGTGCGGAAGTCGAAGGAGACGGAGCCGGCGCGGGCCGGGCGCCAGGTGGGCAGCGCCAGGTGAGCCTGGGGGGTGGCGAAGGTGACGGGGTCCAGCGCCGGGGGGGGGTCGCAGTGGAAGAGCAGCGCCCCGTGCAGCGTCACCCGCGCGTCGCCCTCCTGCGCCAGCCGCGACAGCTCCAGCTTGAAGTCGTTGTTCTTGTAAACCACCTGGGGGGGTTGGGGGGGGACACAGGTGAGGCTGTGGGGAGGCGGTTTGGGGGTGCCCAGCACCGCGGAGTGACCCCCAATGCTGCTGACCTGAGGTGTCACCTGGAACGCCCCTGGGGACACGCACAGGTGAGTCGGGGTCACCAAATGTGACCCACAGCTCCCTGGGGACACGCACAGGTGAGTCGGGGTCACCAAATGTGACCCACAGCTCCTGGGGACACGCACAGGTGAGTCAGGGTCACCAAATGTGACCCACAGCTCCTGGGGACACGCACAGGTGAGTCAGGGTCACCAAATGTGACCCACAGCTCCTGGGGACACGCACAGGTGAGTCGGGGTCACCAAAATATGACCCACAGATCCTGGGGACACACACAGGTTAGTTGGGGTCCCCAAAATGTGACCCACAGCTCCTGGGGACATGCACAGGTGAGTCGGGGTCACCAAAATGTGACCCAGAGATCCTGGGGACATGAACAGGTGAGTCAGGGTCACCAAATGTGACCCAGAGATCCTGGGGACACGCACAGGTGAGTCGGGGTCACCAAAATGTGACCCACAGTCCCTGGGGACACGCACAGGTGAGTCGGGGTCACCAAATGTGACCCACAGTCCCTGGGGACACGCACAGGTGAGTCGGGGTCACCAAAATATGACCCACAGATCCTGGGGACACACACAGGTTAGTTGGGGTCCCCAAAATGTGACCCACAGCTCCTGGGGACATGCACAGGTGAGTCGGGGTCACCAAAATGTGACCCAGAGATCCTGGGGACATGAACAGGTGAGTCAGGGTCACCAAATGTGACCCAGAGATCCTGGGGACACACGCAGGTGAGGTGGGGCCCCCAAAATGGCACCCACAGGTTCTGGGGACACACACAGGTGAGGTGGGGACTCATGGACATCCCCAAAATGTGAGCCCTGTCCCCGAGGACATGCACAGGTGAGTCGGGGTCCCCAAATTGTGGCCCAAGGTCCTCAGCGACACTCACAGGTGAGTCGGGGTCACCAAAATGTGACCCAGAGCCACCAGGGACACACACAGGTGAGTCGAGGGTCCCCAAAATGTGACCCCTGCCCCCAGGACGCACACAGGTGAGTCGGGGGGGCTCTGGATCCCCCCAACCCGAGCCCCCTCCCCAGGTGAGGGTGGGGGGGGGTCCCCGAGCCCCCAGACTCACGTCCTTGAGGCAGCCCATGAAGTTGTTGCTGACGGGGGACCCCGGCAGGTCGGCGGTGTTGGGGGACCCCCCCACGTAGAAGAAGTCGTCGGAGCCCAGCATGGTGAAGTCCTCCTGCGTGTAGCCCGTGGTGGTCAGGATGCCGTCCACCGAGATCGTCACCTGCGGCACGAGCGCCGGCTCAGCGGGGACCCCGCGCCGGGGCACCCCAAAACCGGGGAGGGGGGACACGGGAGGGGGGGACAACGGGGGGATGGGGGGGGCGATGGGCGTGGGGGTGACGGGGACAATGAGGGCGAGGGGTGGGGGGGTTGGGGTCACCTGGGGGGGTCACAAGGGGGTGGGGTGGGGGGGTTGAAGCCCCCCCATGTCTCTGGAGGAGCCCCCCAAGGAGCCCCCCCAGGTGAGAAGGGGTGGGGGATGACGGGGGGAGGGGGTGACAGGGGGTGGGGGAGGGGGTGACATGGGGGGGTGACACGGGGTGACATGAGGGGTGACATGGGGGGGGTGACACAGGGGGGGAGGGGGGTTAGTATCGAGTTTTGGGGGGTCCCGGGGCAGAAGAAAGCTCAGACACCAACGCGGTCGTTAGTGGGGGCAGCGCGGGGGCGGGGGGCGTGCACAGGTGTGCCAGGGGCGTGCACAGGTGTGCAGGGGGTGTGCACAGGTGTGCAGGGGGCATGCACAGGTGTGTAGGGGGCGTGCACAGGTGTGCAAGCACGTGCAAAGGGAGGGTGGGGGCGTGCAGGGGGTTGGGGGGACCCCAGGGGCATGGGGGCAGCCCCACAGTTGCTTTACCTGTACACACACCTGTACACACCTGTACACACACCTGGTGTGACCCTCATACACCTGCACACACACCTGTACACACCTGCACACACACCTGTACACACACCTGGTGTGACCCTCATACACCTGCACACACACCTGTACACACCTGCACACACACCTGTACACACCTGCACACACCTGTACACACACCTGGTGTGACCCTCATACACCTGCACACACACCTGTACACACCTGCACACACACCTGTACACACCTGCACACACCTGTACACACACCTGGTGTGACCCTCATACATCTGCACACACACCTGCACACACACCTGTAATGACACTTGCACACCCGAACACACGCGCGCACACACCTGTGCATACGCGCACCTGCGCGCACACACACACCTGTACACGTACACACCTTTACACACCTGTGCTCTCACACACCTGTACATAGGCCTCTGCCCACACACACCTGCACACACCTGTACTCACACACCTGTACACACCTGTACACATCTGTGTACACCTGTGCAGGCACACCTGCAAACGTACACACCTGTGCACGGACACAGCTGTACGCACACCTGTGCACACACACCTGTACAAATGCACACCTTTACACACCTGTGCACACACACCTGTACATACACTGGTGCACGCACACCTGTACACGTACACAGCTTTACACACACCTGTGCACGCGCACGTGTACACACCTGCATACACACATGTGCACACACACACCTGTACATACACCTGTGCACACCTTTACACACCTGTGCACAGACACCTGTACACATGCACACCGTTACACACCTGTGATCACACACACCTGCGCACACCTGTGCGCACACCTTTACACACCTGTGCACAGACAGACCTGTGCACGCCTGCACACGCACACCTGTGCACATGCACGTCTTTACACACCTGTGCACACACCTTTACACACTTTTACACACCTGTACACACCTGTGCACACACCTTTACACACTTTTACACACCTGTACACACCTGCACACACCTGTGCACACACCTTTGCACAACTTTGCATGCCCCTCACACCTTCTGACGCCCCCCCAGCCCCTCCCCCCGCGGGGGGGCGGCCCCGGTGCCCCCCCGGGTGGGGGTGGGGGGGGTTGGGGGAGGGGAAGGGGAAGGGAGGGTGGGGAGGGGTCGGGGTGGGGGAGGGGCGGTGTTAGTCAGGCCGTGCGGGGGGCGCGTGCGGGGGGGGAGGGGCGCAGCCAGCGGGGCCCGACCCCCGCCCGGGGGGGGCTTTTTGGGGGGGGGGGAGGGGCGGCCCCGCTGCCTGCGCGGGGTGGGGGAGGGGCGGCAGGTTGGGGGGGGGGATGGGGGAGGGGCGGCAGCTTGTCCTGAAAACGCCGTTTCCATCCTCGATTTGGGGGGAGGGGGGGTGTAGCCCCCGGAAAAAAAAAAAAAATTTAAAAATCACCCATCCCCCACCCCTCCCCCAACCCCCACCTTGGGTCCTGACACCCCCGCGGGCGGGGTTTGGGGTGAAAGCGGCTGGTTTTGGTAAAAACGGGGCAAAATCCAAAGGAATCGCCCCAAAAAGGGGAGCGGGGTGGGGTCCCACATCCCCTCTGTGAGTGGCAGCTGGGTTTGGGGCAGGAACCCAAATTTTGGGGTGGTTTTGGGGCTTGCGGAGCCGCGAGGGAGAGGATGGGAGGAAATTGTCCGAAATTCCGGGAATTCGCCCCAAAATGAGGCGTTTGGGAGTCTCCATCCTGCCCCCGATCCGCAACGCGTTTTTGGGGGAAATTAAGGAGAATCGGAGCCTTGGCTGCTCCGGGGGGTAGGATTGGTATCAGATTGCTCCAAATCCCAAAAAATCACCTCAAAAATTGGATCTGGGACTCCACAAATTTCCCAGGGGAAAAGGAGCCCAGCCCGGGCTGGATTTTGGGGTGAAATCGGCTGGTTTGGGGACCAGGGAGCTGCAGCTATGCCCTGGATGGTGGCGGGGGGGGGGAAATATTGTCCAAAATTTCTAAAATTCATCCCAAAATGGGGGAGTGGGAGCCCACATCATCCCCTTGGGGAAAATCGGCAACTTCTGAGCCCGGCCTGACCTTTTTGGGTGGAAATCAGTCGTTTTTAGCATCGGGGATCTGCAGGTGTTGGGTTTATCCAATCACCCAAAATCCAAAAAATTCCCTAATTCACACCAAAACGAGTTGGGGACGTGGGGGGGTGTGGGACCCCATCGAGAAAACCACACCCTGAAAAAGGATTTTTTTGGCCAAACCAGCTATTTTTGGCACTGGGGAGGTGATGCTCCGCCACAAGATGGTGGATGGGTGAAAATTGCCCTAAATCCGTCAAATTCATCCCAAAACAGCGGGAGTCGAACTCTCTTGAGAAAAAATATCACCGTCCTGAGAGCAGATAAGGGTTTTTTTGGGGGGAAAACAGCTCGTTTTGGCACGAGGGAGCCGCAGCTCCGCCGCAAGACGGCAGACGGGTGAAAATTGCCCAAAACCGCTAAACCTCACCCCAAAAACGGGGTCGCAGATGGGTTGAGGCGCCACCTCACCCCCATGGAGTGACACCCGCCCGCTCGGGGAGGATTTCGGGTGGGGTGCGAGGAAGAGGAGGGTGGGGGGCAGAACCAGCTCTGTTTTATTTTGCCACGAGCGGGGTCGGGGTGGGATGAGCCGAAGCTCGGCCTGCGAAGATGGCGGATGGGTGACAATTTTTTGCCCAAAATCCCCCGGATCGGCCCCAAAAGGTCGGGAGCGGGGCCACGGCGAAGCCAAGGAGTAACAATAGAGTGATAACTACCAGGTAATGCAGTTTGTTTACCATAGCGTGTCCGATCCCTGCGTGCTGGCGGCGAGAGAAGGACAAAACACAAACGTGACCTTTGGGGGGCGCTTTTTTGGGGTGGGGGCGCGGGGTTTTGGGGGTTGGTGTTTTTTTTATTATTTTGGGGGGGTCGGGGAGGGATTTGGGGTTGTTTTTGTTAAGGGGGGGCCCCCCCAGGATTAGTGGGGGACGGGAGGTTAGTGGGGGGGGGCCCCGCGGGGGGGGGAGGGGAAGCGTGTTAGTGGCACGCGCACACACAGGGGGGAGGGGCGTGGCACGAGGAGGGGTGGGGGAGGGGCGTTGCACGGAGGGGGAGGGGCGGCGCCCACCTTGTGGGGGAGGGGGGAGAGAAGCAGAGAGTTGTCAGAAAATTGGGGGGGGGGAACCCCCCGAACTCCACCGGTCACACCCCCTCCCCCCCCCGTGGGGGTTGGGCAGAGAAGCCCTCCCCCACCCCTCCCCCTCCTCGTGTGTCCAGTGCTCCCAGTTTGGGAGGGTCCATGGAACCAGTGCTCCCAGTTGGGGAGAGGGAGGTCCTGCGGTCGGTGCGGCCGGCGGGGTGGTTGAGCAGCATGTCCAGTGCTCCCAGTGCTCCCAGTTGGGTGCTCGAGAATGACACCCAGTGCTCCCAGTTGGGTGCTCGAGAGTTACACCCAGTGCTCCCAGTGCTCCCAGTTGGGTGCTCGAGCAAGATTCCCAGCGCTCCCAGTGCTCCCAGTTGGGTGCTCAAGCATGACACCCAGTGCTCCCAGTTGGGTGCTCGAGAATGACACCCAGTGCTCCCAGTTGGGTGCTCGAGCAAGATTCACAGTGCTCCCAGTTGGGTGCTCGAGAATGACACCCAGTGCTCCCAGTGCTCCCAGTTGGGTGCTCGAGCAAGATTCCCAGTGCTCCCAGTGCTCCCAGTTGGGTGCTCGAGAATGACACCCAGTGCTCCCAGTTGGGTGCTCGAGCAAGATTCCCAGCGCTCCCAGTGCTCCCAGTTGGGTGCTTGAAAATGACACCCAGTGCTCCCAGTGCTCCCAGTTGGGTGCTCGAGAATGACACCCAGTGCTCCCAGTGCTCCCAGTTGGGTGGCTGGCCAGCGTGTCCATCACTCCCAGTTGGGTGGCTGACCAGCACAACCAGTGCTCCCAGTTGGGGAGCAGATTGAGGAAACCATTGCTCCCAGTTTGCCCAGTTCTCTAGTTTAACCAAACACCCAGAGCTCCCACTTGGGGAGCTGATCAAGGTACTGGAGATCCCAGTTGGGTGCTTGATAAAGACACCCATCGCTCCCAGTGCTCCCACTTGGGGAGCTGGTCAAGATGCCCATCGCTCCCAGTGCTCCCAGTTTGGGAGCTCAGCAAAATGGTCAGTGATACCAGTTGGGGTGGTTGGCCAAGAGTCCCATCCCAGTGCTCCCAGTTGGGGTGCTGATCAAACCAACCATCACTTCCATTGCTCCCAGTGCTCCCAGTTGGGGAGCTGCCCAGTGCTCCCAGTGCTCCCAGTTGGGGAGCTGATCACACCATTCATTGCTCCCAGTGCTCCCAATTGGGAACTGGTCAGGGCAACCAGTGCTCCCAGTTGGGGAGCTGCCCAAGGCTCCCAGTGCTCTCAATTGAGGAGCTGATCAAACCAACCATCGCTCCCAGTGCTCCCAGTTGGGGAGCTGATCAAACCAACCAGTGCTCCCAGTGCTCCCAGTTGGGGAGCTGCCCAAGGCTCCCAGTGCTCCCAGTTGGGGAGCTGATCAAACCAACCAGTGCTCCCAGTGCTCCCAGTTGAGGAGCTGCCCAAGGCTCCCAGTGCTCCCAGTTGGGGAGCTGATCAAACCAACCAGTGCTCCCAGTGCTCCCAGTTGGGGAGCAGCCCAAGGCTCCCAGTTGGGGAGCTGCCCAGTGCTCCCAGTTGGGGAGCTGCCCAGTGCTCCCAGTGCTCCCAGTTGGGGAGCTGATCAAACCAACCAGTGCTCCCAGTGCTCCCAGTTGAGGAGCATCCCAAGGCTCCCAGTTGGGGAGCAGCCCAAGGCTCCCAGTGCTCCCAGTTGGGGAGCTGCCCAAGCCAACCATCACTCCCAGTGCTCCCAGTTGGGGAGCTGATCAAACCAACCAGTGCTCCCAGTGCTCCCAGTTGGGGAGCATCCCAAGGCTCCCAGTCGAGGAGCTGCCCGAGGCGACCCCTCGAGCGCCCACCCCGCGCCCCCCACCGCCCCTCCAGCCCTCGCCCCGCCCCTCCCCGCCGTACCTGCCGCAGGTTGCGCGTGACGCGCACGTGGTGCCAGCCGCCGTCGTGGAACTTGCCGTTGACGGGCTCCACCAGCGCCTCGAAGGCGCCGGCGCCCAGGTTGATGACGAGCCACACGGCGCCGGCCTTGAGCGACAGGTTCAGGAAGTCGGCGGCGCGGCCGGTGTGCAGCAGGAGCCCGTGGCGCTGCCGCGTGCGGAACGCCAGCGCCAGCTCGTCCGCGCTGCTCTGCACCGGCGACCGCGACACGTCGTAGCAGAAGAACTCGCTGCCCCGGAACGTGGCCACGTACTCGGCGCGGCCTGGCGGGGGGGGGGAACGCGGCGTGGGGACGTTGAACGGGGAGGTTGGCGAGGGGGGTGCGCCATGGAGGGGTGTCGGTGGGTGCTGGCGCCAGGAGATGGGGAGGTTGTGACCAGGAGGCGTCATGGGGACGTCATCGGGGGATGGTGTGATGGGGACGTTGTGATGGGGATGTTGTCATGGGGACGTCATCGGGGGATGGTGTGATGGGGACGTTGTGATGGGGATGTCATCGGGGGGATGGTGTGATGGGGACGTTGTCATGGGGACATTGTCATGGGGACGTCATCGGGGGGACAGTATCATGGGGATGTTGTGATGGGGACATTGTCATGGGGACGTCATCGGGGGGACAGTATCATGGGGATGTTGTGATGGGGACATTGTCATGGGGACGTCATCGGGGGGACGGTGTGATGGGGACGTTGTGATGGGGACATTGTCATGGGGACGTCATCAGGGGGACAGTATCATGGGGATGTTGTGATGGGGACGCTGTGATGGTGACGTTGTCATGAGGACATTGTGATGGGGACGTTATGATGGGGACATTGTCATGGGGACGTCCTCAGGGGGACGCTGTGATGGGGACATTGTGATGGGGACGTTGTCATGGGGACATTGTGATGGGGACGTTGTGATGGGGATGTGATGGGGACGTTGTGATGGGGACATTGTCATGGGAACGCTGTCATGGGGACGTTGTCAGGTGGACGTTGTGATGGAGACATTGTCATGGTGACATTGTGATGGTGACGCTGTGATGGGAATGTTGTCATGGGGACATTGTCATGGGGACAGTGAACCAGGGATGTGGCAATGGGGACCTTCCAATGAGGACGTCATCATGGGGACAGAGCAAAAACGACATGGGGACATTGCGATGGGGACGTCCCGGAGGAGACCTGGCACCAGGGACGTGGCAATGGGGACTCTCCAACGAGGACCTTGTCATGGGGACGTCACAACGGGGACTTGCTCAGGGACGTTGTGATGGGGACATTGTCACTGGGGACACGGCGAAGGGGACTTTGCCACGAGGACCTTGTCGTGGGGACATCGGCATGAGGACACTGTGATGGGGACCTTGCACGAGGGACCTGCTGTCACCATGGGGACATCGCTGTGGGGACAATGCTGTGGGGTCTTGTACCAGACCTTACGTGGGGACCTCGTGGTGGGGACGTCGTGATGGGAACCCACCAGCGGGGACCTCGCGTGGGGGAGCTGCCGGTGGGGACATTGAGCAGGGAGGGGGACACGGCCCCAAGGACCTCGTGTGGGGACATCTGGACATGGCCATGGGGACATTGGGACATCACCATGGGGACGTCGGGACATGTCCATGGGGACGTTGTGATGGGGACATCGCAACGGTGACGTCACCACAGGGACATTGTTGTGGGGTCCCAGGTGAGTGTGGAGAGTTTTGGGGGTCCTGGGGTGTCCCAGGGGTGCACAGGTGTGGGTTTTGGGGGTCCTGGGAGGTTCTGGGGTGTCCCAGGGATCCGTGGGGGGTTTTGGGGGTCCTGGGGTGTCCCAGGGGTGCTGGGGGGTCCCGCTGACCCTCACTGACCTTTGGCCGCTTGCTGGATCTCGCCGGCGCCGCGGCCGGGCCCCCCCTCGGCGACCTCGGCGGGCCCTGGGGGAGTGGCGCATCAGGGTGGGGCCCAGGTGTGCCCAGGTGTGCCCAGGTGTGCCCAGGTGTGCCCAGGTGTATCCCAGGCGTGCCCAGGTGCATCCCAGGTGTGCCCAGGTGTATCCCAGGCGTGCCCAGGTGCATCCCAGGTGTGCCCAGGTGTATCCCGGGTGTGCCCAGGTGTGCCCAGGTGTATCCCAGGTGTGCCCAGGTGTATCCTGGGTGTATCCCAGGTGTGCCGAGGTATATCCCAGGTGTGCCCAGGTGTGCCCAGATGTGCCCAGGTGTGCCCAGGTGTATCCCGGGTGTATCCCAGGTGTGCCGAGGTATATCCCAGGTGTGCCCAGGTGTATCCCAGGTGTGCCCAGGCGTGCCCAGGTGTGCCTGGGCGTGCCCAGGTGTATCCCAGGTGTGCCCGGGTGTATCCCAGCTGTGCCCAGGTGTGCCCTGAGGGGGAGGCACTCGCACCCCACCCCCCTCCCCAACCTGTTGGTGCAAGGGGACCCTCGGTCCTCGTGCAAGGACCCCTCCCCCACCCCGTGCAGGGACCCCCCTCCCCCTCCTCGAGTGGGGGGTTCGGACCCCCCCCCAAGCCCCTCCTCCTGTGGGGGGAGGGGTCCGGACCCCCTCGTGCAAGGGGTCACAGCCCCCCCATCCCCCCCCTTGCACGAGGGGCGCCCCCTCCCCTCCCCCCCTCCCTCCCCCCCCCCCCCGTCCCCGCGCGAGGCGGCCGCCCCTCCCCCCCCGTGTCGCACGAGCCACAGACACGATGGGGGGTGGGGGAGGGGTGGGGGAGGGGCGAGGATGAGGAGGGTGATGAGGGTGGGGGAGGGGCCCGAGGGCGCGTCTTTACCTTGGCCGGTGACTCGCAGGTGGGCGGGACCTGGGGGGGGAGGGGAGGGGAGGGGGAGGGGCGTGGGGGAGGGGCGGGAGAACGAAAGCAAAAGTGGCGGGAAAAGGGAAAGTTTTGGGGGGAAAAGACGGGAAAGTGGTTAAACTCGGGGGGGGGGAGGGGAAATGGAGGGAGGAAATGGGGGAGGAAATAAAAATAATGGGAGGAAATGAAAGGGAGGGAAATGAGAGAAAAGGGGGAAATGGGGGGGAAAAGGCAAAAATAGAAAAAAAAGGAAGAAAGGAAAAGGAAGGAGGGAAAGGGAGGAAAAAGAGGAAAAAAGTGAAAAGGGTCAAAGCAAGGGAAAGGAGGAAATTGATAAAAAGGGGAAGTCAGCAACACAAGGGAGAAGAGAAAAGGGGAAAAAAAAAAGGAAAAAAAGTGGGGGAAATTAAAGTAATTCTAAAAGGGAAAATTATCGAAGAGGGAAAATGAAGAAAAAGAGTAACAAAGGGAAGGGGAAAAAATGAAGGCGAAAAAAAGAACTCTGATATAAAAATGGGAATATTCAAAGTATTTATTGAAAGAGGGAAAATAATTTCAAAAGGAAAAACAATGGTATAAGGAGATAATGTTTAAAAAGTGGAAAGCGATTAATTAACAATGGAGAAGAATAAAAAAAAAGGAAAAATAATGAACTGGAAAATAACTTTAAAAGGGGAAATATCTTCAAGAGTATCAAATCCATAAAAAAGGGAAATAATCAAAATAAAGGGAAAATCACGAGAGAAGGAAAAATAGTAAAAGAAAAACTATTAATAAAAAGGAGAAAATAATCTAAAACAACGAAAAATAATGAAAAAGCCAAAATAACGGGAAATGTAAAAGTAAAAAAAAGGGGGGGGAAAAAAGGAAATAGTAAAGGAAAAGCGGCGACATGGGAAAAATAGGGGGAAATGGGAATGAAAGAGAAATTAATTTAAAAATAGAAACGTAACCAAAAAAATCAGAATTAAAAGAATTAAAAATTAACCAAAAAACCCAAAATGACCGAAAGGCCCGAGCGGCCCCGGGGTGGGGGGGTGGGTGGGGGGTGGGGGAGGGGCCCCGGGTGGGGGAGGGGCCCCGTCACAACTTAAACCTCCTTTAACTTGTGACGGCATCGGGCGATGCCGGGGGGGGGAGGGGAGGGGGGAGGGGCGGGGACAAGCGCGGGGGGGCGGGGCCACGCGGGAAGCGCCGCCCCTCCCCTTCCCCCCCCCCCCCCCCCCCCCCCCCGCCGCCTTCCCGCGGGTTTTTCCCCTTTTTCCGAAGTTTTTCGGGGAAAAGCCGGGGTGGGGGAGGGGATGAGACACGGGGGGGGGCGGGGCCGCCCCTGGCGCGGGGACCCTCCCCCACCCCCCGAGCCCCGCCCCTTGGGGCTGGGCTCAGCCAATCCAGAGCAGCCTCATGGCTGCCTCCTCCCATTGGCTGCGGGCGCTGCTGTGATTTGCATATCTCCGCCCCCACCCCGCCGCGCGATCTTAATTGGCTCGGCCGTGCCGGTTTCATTTGCATATCGCCACCCTATTGGGCCCGCAGGGCAGTGACGTAATGGCGGGGAGCTGCAGGTGACGCCCCACCCGTGGCTCCGCCCCCTGCGCCAGCGTCACGGGAGCCACGTGCTCGGCACGAGCGCCAAGCCCCGCCCCTCAGAGCTGTTTTGCATAAGCCACACCCCCTTCCGCAGGCCACGCCCCTCGGGACCCCCCCCCAGCCCCGGGATTTGCACACCTGGAGCCCCTTGCACACACCTGGGCGAGACCCCGCCCAGCCCCAGGTGTGACACGGGGCTTTGCACGCCCACAGCCCAAAACCCCCCCCAGAAATCCCCAAAATCCCCCAAAATTCCCCCCAAATCCCCCCCCAGCCCCTTGCCCCCCCCGCACTCACCTTCCACCGCGGGTTCTTCCTCTGGGGGTCCCGGGCGGCAGCGGGGGGGGGAGGGGCAGAGCAATTAGTGCCGGGACCCCCACGCGTGTCCCCAACCCCCCCATCCCCCCCCCCGTGTCCCCGTGACCCCACCCCGTGACCTGGGAGTGACCTTGGGGGCGGGGCACCATGGGGGGGAGGGGTTTGCATGCCCCGGTGAGATTTGCACACCCCACATCGCTATAGGGCACCCCATAGCACCCCACAGGGACCCCGCACCCTATGGGGCACCCCAGAGCACCCCACAGGAGCTCAGCACCCTATAGGGCAACCCACAGGGGCCCAGCACCCTATAGGGCACCCCATAGCACCCCACAGGGACCCCGCACCCTATGGGGCACCCCAGAGCACCCCACAGGTGCCCAGCATCTTATAGAGCACCCCATAGGGACCCTGTACCCTATAGGGCACCCACAGGAGCTCAGCACCCTATAGGGCAACCCACAGGGGCCCAGCACCCTATAGGGCACCCCATAGCACCCCATAGGGGCCCAGCACCCCATGGCACACCCGGTAGAGCTGTGCCTGCACCCCATGGGCACCATGGACCCCACAAGGTGCCCTATAGGAACCCCACACCCCACAGGGCGCTCTATAGGGACCCCACACCCCACAGGGTGCTCTATAGGGACCCCGCACCCCACAGGGTGCTCTATAGGAACCCCACACCCCACAGGGCACCCTATAGGGACCCCGCACCCCACAGGGTGCTCTATAGGAACCCCACACCCCACAGGGCACCCTATAGGGACCCCGCACCCCACAGGCGCTCTATAGGGACCCCACACCCCACAGGGCGCCCTATAGGAATCCCACACCCCACAGGGCGCTCTATAGGGACCCCGCACCCCACAGGGTGCCCTATAGGGACCCCGCACCCCACAGGGCGCCCTATAAGGACCCTGCACCCCACAGGGTGCTCTATAGGGACCCTGCACCCCACAGGGTGCTCTATAGGGACCCTGCACCCCAAAGGGTGCCCTATAGGGACCCTGCACCCCACAGGGTGCCCTATGGGGACCCTGCACCCCACAGGGTGCTCTATAAGGACCCCACACCCCACAGGGCACCCCACAGCACCCCAGGGCCCTCCCAGCCCTCCCCATTCCTGTCCCCCCTCAAGGACGTGACGGGAGCATCCGGCAGTGCCGTGACAACCGTCGCCGGGAGACGGGCCCGGGCGTCTCTGTGGCAACGGGTACCCAGCGCCGGCGGCGCCATGGCAACCGGCCTGGCGGCGCGCCCGGCGGCTGCTGTCGCCACGGTGACACCGGCGGTTGTCCCCGGGAAGGTGTGCGAGGGCGCGGTGGCACGAGGGCGAAGTGGCACGAGAAACCCCCCGGGCCACGCCCGGCTGGCACCGGCACCGCGGGGACACCCGGCCCACGGCGGGGCGCGGGGACAGGCGGGGACACGAGGGCGCGTGGGGACACCGGGAGGAGTCAACGCCGGGGGGGTGACGCCGTGGGTGGGGCTGGGGGGTCCCCAAATCCCCCCCAGCAGGGTCACGGGGGCACACGGGGGCACACACGGGCACAGGGGCGTGCAAAGCCGGGGTGGGTGGGGACACCGAGGGGGTGAGGATGGGGGGACAGCAGGGGGACAAGGGGACCCCCAGGTCACGTGTGGATGGACAACATCTCGAGGGTGAGGAGACACCAGGACACGAGGAATGGCAGGAGGACAACGGGTGGCACCAGGATGGGTGACACAAATATGGGTGACACGAGGATGGTGGGTGACACCAGGATGGGTGACACCAGGGTGGGTGACACCAGGGTGGGTGACACCAGGAGGACACAAGGATGGGTGACATAAAGATGGGTGACACGAGGATGGTGGGTGACACAAGGGTGGGTGACACCAGGATGGGTGACACCAGGATGGTGGGTGACACGAAGATGGGTGACACCAGGAGGACACAAGAACACTGGGTGACATGAGGATGGGTGACACCAGAGCACACAAGGACAGGTGGCACAAGGATAGGTGACACCAGGAGGATATGAGGATGGGTGACACGAGGATGGGTGACACAGGGAGGACACGAGGGCAGGTGACACAAGGATGGGTGACACAAGAAGGACACAGGATGGGTGACACAAGGATAGGTGACACCAGGACACAAGGATAGATGACATGAGGATGAGTGACACCAGGAGGACACGAGGATGGGTGACACAAGAGTGGGTGACACAAAGGTGGGTGACACAAGGACACTGGGTGACATGAGGATGGGTGACACGAGGATGGGTGACACCAGGAGGACATAAGGACATGGAGCAACTCAAGGACACAACGCCAGGAGGACACAGAGGAGACACAGAACCCCACGAGGGTGGAAGAACACGGGAGTGCCGTGACACGGGGACAGCGTGACATGGGGACAACGTGACACGGGGACAACGTGACACGGGGACAACGTGATACAAGGACAGCGTGACACAGGAACAGCATGACACAGGGACAGTGTGACATGGGGACAACGTGACACGGGGACAACGTGATACAAGGACAGCGTGACATGGGGACAACATGACAGGGGGACAGCGTGACACAAGGACAGCGTGACACAAGGACAATGTGACAGGGGGACAGCGTGACACAAGGACAGCGTGACACGGGGACAGCGTGACACAAGGACAGCGTGACAATGACCAGCACCAGCTGTTTGATGCCGTGGGTGTGTCCAGTGCCACGAGGACAGGAAGGACACAAGGACACACAACAAACACCACGAGGACACAAAGCCTCAAGGACAAGATGACACGAGGACACCAGGAAGTCACGGAGGACACGAGGAGCACCCAAGGCCCAGCGCCACGAGGACGTGGGGCTCTGGAGGACACAGTGACAAGAGGACGCAGAGAAGCACAAGGACACCCAAAACCAGGGATGGAGAAACAAAGAGCCACCCAAGGCCGTGAAGGAGGACACGAGGACAGGACAAACACGGCCGTGAAGATGGACACTGCACGGAGCCGTGGAGAAACGCAAGGAGGTGACGACAGGAGGACACGCGATGCCAGGAGATGGGGAGGGCCTCAAGGACACCATGACACCGAGGAGCGCCACGAAGCCGTGGAGAACCACAAGGAGATGGGGCTCCCGAGCTGATCCTGCGCCCACCCCACCCCTCCCGACCCCGCTGCGCCCTCACCTTCCTCGCAGAAGGGCCCGCGGTGGCCGGTGCCGGCGCAGTCGCAGCGGGGCTCCCCACGGCGCAGGGTGCAGCGGCCGCCGTGGGCGCAGGGCGGGTGGTGGGCGCAGCGCTCGTCCCCGTCACCCCGGACCCCCTGGGCGCCCAGCAGCGCGGCCGGCGCGTCGCCCACCCGCAGGTCGGCCACCCACCCGCGGAAGGGCGGCTCGTACTTGACGGTGCTGAGCGTCAGCGCCGAGAGCCGCACGTCGGGCGGGATGCCCCCGACGAACAGGTCGCTGGCCACGGCCATGTCGGGGCGCTTGGAGCGCACGGCGGCCGCCCGCGCCTCCCCGTCCACGGCCAGCGCCGCGTGCCGCGCCTGCCGCGTCAGCAGCACCGCGTGCCAGCGGCCGTCGCTGACCGACGCCGGCGGCTCCAGCGTGGCGGGCTCGGCGCAGGCGATGGCGAAGCGCAGCCGCAGCCGCCCCTCGGCCACCAGCAGCTCCAGGAAGTCACAGTTGCCGCCGTCGTCCAGGTAGAGCAGCAGCGCCCGCGTCACGTTGGTCTTGAGGCGGAAGCTGAGCTGGCCCCCCGCGCCCGGCGCCCACCGCCCGTAGCGCGCCCACTGCCCCGGCGCGCCCCCGAACTCCAGCGCCGAGCCCCGGGCGCCGGGCAGCAGGAGGGAGCCCAGCGTCAGCAGCACCAGGCCCAGGCGGGCGCCCGGGCGGGGGGCCGGGGTGGCCCAGGTGGGCACGGGCGGTTGGTGGCACTCGGTCCCCGGGCAGCCTCCCCTGGCCGTGGTGCCCGGGGGGACCCTCGGCTCCAGAGGGACGGGCTCGGCCTCGGTGTTTTGGGCGTCCGCGGGGCTGTGCTCGCCCACGGGGGCTCGGTGGACATTCCGGTCTCTAAGAGCCACCGGGGCTTGGTCAGCCTGGCTGTCCTGGTGGTCCAGGGGGTCTCGGTTGGCCTTGGGGGCTCGGGGGTCCTCGGGGGCTCGGTCGGCCACGGGGGCTTGGTGGACCCTCAAGTCTAAACACACCACGGGGTCTTCGTTGACCTTGGCCTCTACAGGGGCCGTGGGGCTTTGGTTGACCTTGGTCTTTTGGCTGGCCACGGGACCCTGGGTGACCTTGGGCTCTTGGGGGTCCTCAGAGGCCTGGGAGGGGGCGGGTTCTTGGTGGTCTTTCGGGTCTACGCGAGCCACGGAGCCCTGGTTGACCTTGGAGTCCAGCGGGACGTCGATGTCGGGCTCGGGGTGGTCCTGGGTGCCCACAGAAGCTCGGCTGGCCACGGGCTCCTGACGCGCCTTCATCTCCAGGTGGTCCTGGCTGGCCACAGACACCAGGCGGGTCGCAGGGACCCGGCTGACCCGAGTCCCCAGGGGCTCCTCAGAGCCTTGGGAGATCTTGGAGTCCAACAGCGCCGCAGAGCCACCGCCAGCACCGGGCTCGGGGTGGTCCTGGTAGCCCACAGAGCCCAGGTGGACCTCGGTCTCCACGTGGGAGCCCGGGTGGGGCACGGAGCCCGGGTGGGCCTTAGTCTCTCGGTGGTCCTGGCTGAGCGCGGGGGTCCAGCTGGCCATGGATGCCCTGGTGGCCACAGAGCCCGGGTGGGCTTTGGTCTCTTGGTGGCCCTCAGAGCCTTGAGGGCCCTTGGGGCCGTGCTGGGCCCTGGGGCCCGGGTGGGCTTTGGTCTCTTGGTGGCCCCCGGGCGCCGGGTGTCCCTCAGCGACCGGGCAGGTCATGGCGCCTGGGCTGGCTGCGGGGTTGGGGGGCCCTGGGGGGGCCCTGGGGGGCCCGGCCACCCCCGTCCTCTCACAGCCACATGGGTGGCCCCAGCGGGCGGCGACAGCCTGGCCGGGGGTCCGGAGGCACCTGGGGGGGGAGACACAGTCAGGGGGGGCTCCGGGGGGGGGGGGGGGGTGACAGCCGGGGATGGGGGGATGGGCAACGGGGCCCCCCCACCTTCGTTATCAGCGCGTTAATTAACCCCGTGATGAGGGGGGGGGTCGGTCACCGCGGCAACCTGGGCCCTGGCATTATGCAAATGAGCCCCCAGGTTATTTATAACCCCCCCACGTTGGCTAATGGGGCTCGTTAACATGCAGCGCATAATTAGCCA
Source organism: Lonchura striata (assembly GCF_050655825.1). Lineage (NCBI taxonomy): Eukaryota > Metazoa > Chordata > Aves > Passeriformes > Estrildidae > Lonchura > Lonchura striata. Next base: position 8,701,928 of record NC_140733.1, on the reverse strand, counting down.
ATCACATTAACTGCTGCACCTGGGGGGGGGGGCGGGGAGGGGGGATGACAGCGACCCCCACCTTGGCCCCCCCCACCCCCACCCCATGGGGGGGGGCTCAGGCTGGGGGGGAACCCCCAGAGACCCCCAGGGACCCTCGGGGGGAGGGACCCGGGCCTGGGTGCGCCCCTCCCCCTCCATGGGTGTCCGCACCCCCCCGGGGGGGTCATTAATTAATTAATTATCGATCACTGATGGCTGATAAAGGGGGGAGGGGGCGCGCGGACCCCCGGGCCCCCTCGGAGGGGTCAGGGGGGCTTGGGGGGGGCTGTGGGGGAATGGAGGAACCCCCAGAGGCGGGGGACACCCCGGGGGGGGTCAGGGGGGTCTATGGGGGGGGTCCATAGGGGGAACCCCCCCTCAGCCCTCTGAGCCCCCCCGGGGGGGCTTTGGGGGGGGCTGTGGGTGGGGGAGGGGCACACGACCACCCGTGTCCCCCTGAAGGTCACGGGGAGGAGACGGCCCCGGGGGGGCACCCCGGGGTGCGGGGACCCCCTCAAACCCCCGCGGTGACGGACGCGCCCTTGCACACGCGTGTGCCCCCCCCCCCCGGTGCGAGCGACCCCGCCTCGCACACGCGCTCACACGCACCTGGCCACGCCCCCCCCCCAGGTGTGCACCCCTTGCACACTCACCCCCACCCCTGCACACGCTCAGGTGCCCCCCGGGCTCCTGAGACCCCCCCCCACCCCAAAACACCCGCGTGTGCCCCCCGGCCTGGCCTGAACCCCCCCTTGCACATGCGTGTGCACCCCGGGTTTGCACACGTGCGCCCCAAAACACGCCCAGGCTCGAGTGCACCCCAAAATTGAACACACGCACCCCCTGCACGCTCGTGTGTGCCCCAAAACCTCACACGATCACCCTGCACGCTGGTGTGTGCCCCAAAACCAAACACACACACCTTGTACGCTCGTGTGCACCCCAAAACCGAACACACATCCCCTGAACGCTCGTGTGCACCCCAAAACTGAACACACACACCCTGCACACTCGTGGACACCCCAAAACCAAACACACACACCTTGTACACTCGTGTACACCCCAAATCTGCACACACATCCCCTGCATGCTCATGTGCACCCCAAATCTGCACACACACCCTTTGCACGCTCATGTGCACCCCAAATCTGCACACACACCCTTTGCACGCTCGTGTGCACCCCAAATCTGCACACACACACCCTTTGCACGCTCGTGGCTCCCCAGTTCAACACCCCTCCCTCCACGTGCACCCCAAAACTGCACCGACACAGCCCTTGCACACTCGTGTGCACCCCAGAACCGGGCACGGCTCCCTCCCACACCCCTGACACCCCAAAAACCGCCCGCAAACCCCTGCGGGCTCTCGTACACCCCAAAACCGCCTGCGGGCTCTCCTGCACCCCAAAACCGCCTGCGGGCTCCCCTGCACCCCCAAAACCGCGCCCACGCAGCCCTTGCACACCCCCAAAGCCCCCCAGCGCCCCCCGCTCTCACCCTCACCCGCACCCCCTGCACACGCGGGGCCCCCCCGCACCCCCCGCTCACACGCGTGTGCCCCGCGTGACGCCGCCCGTGGGGCCGGCCCGGCGCACACGCGTGTGCTGCACACCCAGCGCAGGCCCCGCGGCCGGGGGGGGGCCCGGGGGGGGGGATTTTGGGGGGGTTTGGGGGGCTGGGTGAGCCCCCCGCAGTGGGGGGGGGCGGGATGAGCGCCCCGAATTCCGCGGGGGGCTCGGGGGCCGCGCAGGGCGGGGGGGGGAGGGGGGGATGCGGCCCCCAGACCCCGCAGTGGGGGAGGGGGCGATGCGGCCCCTCCCCGGGGTGGGGGAGCCCCGGCCCTTCCCCCCCCCCCATTTCTCCAGAGCCCCCCCAGACCCCGCCTGGCGATGGGGGGAGGGGGGATGTGACCCCCAACCCCCCCCCCAATCCCTCCCTGAGCCCCCCCAAAATCCCCCCCCCCACCCACCCACCATTCCTAACCCTCCCCCCCCTCCGGACCCTCATCATCCTCCCCCTCCCCCCAAACCTCCCCCTCCATCCTCAGCCCCCCAAATCCCCCCCCCCCCCAAAACCCCGCACCCCCATCTCGGCGCATCCCTCCCCTCCCCGCGCCCCCCATCGCCCCCCCACCACCCCCGGGGTCCCCTCCGTGTCCCCCCGCCCCTCTCCGGTACCTGCCCCCCCTTCTCCGGTACCTGCCCCCCCTCTCCGGTACCTGCCCCGGGCGGTCCCGGCCGCGGCCCCGCTCCCGCCGCTCCCGCCGCTCCCGCAGCCCCCGCCCGCCCCGGGCACGCGCACGGCTCCGGAGCGGCGCGCGCCCGCGGCCCCCCGCCCCCACCCCCTCCCCGCAACCCCCCCGGCCCCGCAGCGCCCCCCTAAAACCCCCCCCGGTACCGGCCGCAAATCCCTCCCCACGAAAGAAATCAGCCCAAAATCATCGCCCCAAAATCATCACCCCAAAAACATCCCCTCAAAATCATCACCCCAAAAACATCGCCCCAAAATCATCACCCCAAACACCCCCAAAAACATCACCCCAAACACCCCCAAAAACATCACCCCAAAATCATCACCCCAAAAACATCGCCCCAAACACCCCCAAAATCATCACCCCCAAAGCCCCTCCAAAATCATCATCCTCAAACCCCCCCAAAATCATCACCCCAAAATCATCGCCCCAAAAACATCACCCCAAATCCCCCCAAAAACATCACCCCCAAAGCCCCTCCAAAATCATCACCCCAAAATCATCACCCTCAAACCCCCCCAAAATCATCACCCCAAACCCCCCCAAAATCATCACCCCAAACACCCCCAAAATCATCACCCCAAAAACATCGCCCCAAACACCCCCAAAATCATCACCCCAAAATCATCTCCCCAAACCCCCCCAAAAACATCACCCTAAAACCCCCCAGAATCATCACCCCAAAATCATCACCCCAAACACCCCCAAAAACATCTCCCCAAACCCCCCCAAAAACATCACCCCAAAAACATCACCCCAAACCTCCCCCCCCCCACCACGGGCATCGCGACCCCCAGGCTGCCCCACAGAGACCCCCAGAGACCCCCAGGGACCCCCCCAAATCCCCCCCAAATCCCCCCCAGGTCTCCCCGGGGGCGGGGGTCTCACGCTGCCCCACAGGAACCCCCCACGCAGGGACCCCCAGCCGGACACACGGACACGGAGTTTATTCCCACGGGACACGCAGAGACCCCCAAACCCACCCCCAAATCGTGGAGGGGGGCTGGGACCCCCCCAAATCCAAGGGGTGAGGGGGGGTCCGGGGTCAGCCGGGGTCGGGGGGGGTTGGAGCCTTCGGGACCCTGTGGAAATTTGGGGGGGGGGGTGTCAGTATTAGACCCCAACATCCAGGACCCCGATTTGGGGGGGGGGGTCCCAGGAGTCTGACCCCCCGATTTGGAGGGACCCCGACCCCAGGACCCCAATTTGGGGGGGGTCCCAGGTGTCTGACCCCCCGATTTGGAGGGACCCCGACCCCAGGACCCCAATTTGGGGGGGGGGTCCCAGGTGTCTGACCCCCTGATTTGGAGGGACCCCGACCCCAGGACCCCAATTTGGGGGGGGGTCCCAGGTGTCTGAGCCCCCGATTTGGAGGGACCCCGACCCCAGGACCCCAATTTGGGGGGGGGTCCCAGGTGTCTGAGCCCCCGATTTGGAGGGACCCCGACCCCAGGACCCCAATTTGGGGGGGGTCCCAGGTGTCTGACCCCCCGATTTGGAGGGACCCCGACCCCAGGACCCCAATTTGGGGGTCCCGGCCCCCCACCCCGGTACCTGTCACAGGTGGGTGTCAAAAACTCCGTCCTCGTCCCCCTGCGCCTCCTCGGGGGGCTCTGGGGGGGTCGGGGGGGTCATTTTTGGGGTCCCGGCCACCTCAGGGTCCCCTCAATGGGGGTCCCGAGGGGGGGGGCGAGTTTTGGGGTCCCACCTGGGGGGCGCAGCGAGGCCCGGCGGGGCCAGGGCAGGGAGAGGCTGAGGGAGCGGGGCCGGGATTTGGGGGGCCCGGGGGGGCCCGGGGGGGCAGCGGCGACGCTCCGGGCGCGGCGGCGGCACTCGGGGCGGAGCCGCTCCCGGCAGCCGATGTGACAGCGCAGCCCGCAGCCTGGGGGCACCGGGACCCCTGGCACCCAGAGACCCCCAGAGACCCCCAAAAACCACCCCCAAAACCCCCATTGCACCCAGAGACCCCCAGAGCCCCCCCAAACCGCCCCCAAAACCCCCATCGCACCCAGAGACCCCCAAAAACCGCCCCCAAAACCCCCATCGCACTCAGAGACCCCCCAAAAACCGCCCTCACACCCAGAGACCCCCAAAACCGAGCCCCCCCAAAACCCCCCAGCCCCCACCCAAAACCCCCCTCACACCCAGAGACCCCCACGACATCCAGAACCCCCCCAAAACCCCCCAAAACCCCCGTCACACCCAAAGCCCCCCCAAAATCCCCATTGCACCGAGACCCCCTCAACCCCCAGACCCCCCCCAGAACCCCCAGACCCCCCCCAGGACCCCCAGACCCCCCCCAGAGCCCCCCAGGACCCCCAGCCCCCCACTCACCGCTGCACTCCATCCCATCCTTGTGCAGACCCCAAATCTGGGGGGGGGGATCAGGGAGGGAAGGGTCAGGGAGGGTCGCCCCCATTCCGGGGGGGGGGGTCCCCATTCCCCAGCCGTGCTCGGGGGGGGGATTTGGGTGGATTTTTGGGGGGTCGCGGCCCCCCCGCGCTCACCAGTTTCCCGCAGGTCTCGCAGGGCCCCGCGCGGAGCCCCCGCAGCCCCCGGAAATTGTGGGGGGGTCCCGGGGGGGGTCCCTGGCTGCAGCGCAGGAAATAATCCAGAACCTCCCCCCGGCTGAGCCCCCCGTCCCTGGGGGGACACGGGGGGGTCACAGCAGGCTCCGGGTGGGGAGGGGGTCCCGGTTTTGGGGGTCCCCGGGGGGGGGGCTCAGCTCATCCCCGGGGGGGGGCAGGTGGGGGCTCAGGAGGGATTTGGGGATTCTGGTGGGGGTTTGGGGGTCACTGAGGGGTTTTGGGGGTCCTGGCGGGGTTGGGCGTGTCCCCGGAGGGGTTTTGGGGGTCCCGGGGGGGTTTCGGGGGTCCCGGCGGGGTTGGGGGTGTCCCCGGAGGGGTTTTGGGGGTCCTGGGGGGGTTTTGGGGGTCCCGGCGGGGTTGGGGGTGTCCCCGGAGGGTTTTTGGGTGTCCCGGGGGGGTTTCGGGGTCCTGGGGGGGCTCTGGGGGTCCCGGGATGTCTCTGGGAGAGTTGGGGGTCCCGGGGGGACTCTGGGGGGTTTGGGGGTCCTGGGAGGGCTCTGGGGGTCCCGGGGGGGCTCTAGGGGTTTTGGGGGTCCCGGCGGGGTTGGGGGTGTCCCCGGAGGGGTTTTGGGGGTCCCGGGGGGGTTTCGGGGTCCTGGGGGGGCTCTGGGGGTCCCGGGATGTCTCTGGGGGGTTTGGGGGTCCCGGGGGGGCTCTGGGGGGTTTGGGGGTCCCGGGGGGGGGGGGGGTCTCACATGTCGGTGTCCAGCTCCCCCAAGGGGGGCAGGTGGGGGAAGTTTTCCCGCACGATCCCAAATTCCTCCACCGAGATCCGCCCGTCCCCGTCCACGTCGAAGTTCCGGAAAATGGACTGAGACCCCCCCCCAAAAAAAAAAAAAAAAGTCACCTCGGATCCTCTGCGAGACCCCCCCCGAGACCCCCAAAATATCACCGCAGCCCCCCCCCCGCCCCCCAAATCCCTCGGGACCCCTTGAACCCCTAAACTCTCCCTAAGGACCCCTCCCCTCACCCCCCAGCCCCCCCTCGCCCCTCAATTCCTCCGAGCCCCCCTCCCCAAATCCTCCCTAACCCCCCCTAGCCCCCCAAATTCACCCCAGCCCCCCCAAAATTCACCCCAGCCCCCCCAAAATTCACCCCAGCCCCCCAAAATTCACCCCAGCCACCCCCCAAATTCACCCCAACCCCCAAAATTCACCCCAGCCCCCCCAGCCCCCCAGCCCCCGCACCTCCACGAGCTGCTCGAGGCGGGGCCGCAGCCCCGCGGGGTCGGGCCGGGGGGGCTCGGGCAGGACCCAGCGCTCGGGGGGGAGGGCGGGGGGCAGCTCCGGGGGGGGCCCGGCCTGTGGGGAGGGGAGGGGGCGTCAGGGGGTCACAGCCCCCTGCCCCCATTGCACACTCACCCCCCATTGCACGCCCGTTCCCCTTTTCACACTCGTCCCCCCCATTTTCACACCCGCCCCCTTTCCCACACTCTCCCCATTTTCACTCGCCCCCATTTCCCTCGCTCATCCCCCCCTGCCCCACACTCGCCCCCCTTTTTTACACTCGCCCCTTCCCCACATTCGTCCCCCCTTTCCCACTCGCCCCCATTTCCCCTCACTCGCCCCCATTTTGATTCTCCCCCATTTTCACTCGCCCCCATTTTCCCTCACTTGCGCCCCCGTTCCCCTCACTCTCCCCCATTTTCACTCGCCTCTCCCCCACTCGCCCCCCTCCCCACACTCACCCCCATTTCCCCACTCTCCCCCATTTTGATTCTCCCCCATTTTCCCTCGCCCCCCGTTCCCCACTCTCCCCATTTTGATTCTCCCCCATTTTCACTCGCCCCCATTTTGATTCTCCCCCATTTTCACTCGCCCCCATTTTCCCTCACTTGCCCCCCCGTTCCCCTCACTCTCCCCCATTTTCACTCGCCTCTCCCCCACTCGCCCCCCTCCCCACACTCACCCCCATTTCCCCCTCTCCCCCATTTTCACTCGCTCCCCCCCTCCCTCGCCCCCCGTTCCCCACTCCCCCCATTTTGATTCTCCCCCATTTCCCTCGCCCCCCGTTCCCCACTCTCCCCATTTTGATTCTCCCCCATTTCCCTCGCCCCCCGTTCCCCACTCTCCCCCATTTTGATTCTCCCCCATTTTCCCTCGCCCCCTCCCCTCCCTCGCCCCCCGTTCCCCTCCCTCGCCCCCGTGCCCCCGCTCCCCGCTGCCGTTCCCCGCCCGGCCTCACGGGGGCGCTCTCGCGGGGCTCGCGCTGCAGCGACATCTGGTGGAGCTGCTCCTCGCTGGGCCCGAGCGCCAGCGACACCTGCGGGACACGGCGGGAACTGCAGGGGCGCGGGGGCGGCGGGGCGGGGTGCGGGGGGGTTTGGGGGTTCGGGGGTTTGGGGGGGGTTCGGGGGTTTGGGGGGGTTCGGGGGTTCGGGGGTTCGGGGGTTCGGGGGTTCGGGGGGGTTTGGGGGTTTCGGGGTTCGGGGGTTTGGGGTTCGGGGATTCGGGGGTTCGGGGGTTTGGGGGGGGGCTTTGGGGGTGCGGAGGTTCGGGGATCTGGGGATCCGGGGGTTCCGGGGTTTGGGGGTTCGGGGGTTCGGGGGTTTGGGGGTGCGGCGGTTCGGGGGGCTCCGGGAATTGGGGGTTGCGGAGGGTGCAGGGGTTCGGGGGTTCAGGGGTTCGGGGGTTTGGGGGGGGGGCTTTGGGGGTGCGGAGGTTCGGGGATCTGGGGATCCGGGGGTTCGGGGGGTTTGGGATCGGGGGATTTGGGGGGTTCGGGGGTTTGGGACTGCGGGGATTCGGGGGTTTTGGGGGTGCGGCGGTTCGGGGGGTCGCGGCCTTTTGGGGGGCTGGGAAGCTTGGGAGATCTGAGGGGGGGCAGGGCAGGTTTGGGAGGGGGAGTTCAGGAAGGTTTTGGCATTCTGGGGGTTTTGGGGGGGGACAGGAGGGGTAGAGGGGAGTTTGGAGGGGGTGGAGTGGGGCAGATCAGAGTGGGGGATCCCGGGGGGTCCCAGGAGGGAGTTTGGGGGTCCCGGGAGGGGTTTGGGGGTGTTTTTGGGGGCCGCAGCGGGGTCTCACCTCCAGCAGCCGCAGCAGGTCGGGGTGGGGGGTCCCGGGGGGTCCCTGCTCGCGCCCCGCCAGCAGCGCCCCTTGCAGGGCGAAGCGGGCCCGCAGTTTATTGGGGTGGGGGCGTCCCGGGCCCCCCCAGTCCGGCAGCGCCGCCTCCAGCGACACCAGGTCCCGCAGGTGCACCCCCAGCGCCGGCACCCGGAACCCCCCCGCGCCCCCCGCGCCCTCCAGCAGCGCCCGGTAGCCCCGGTAGTTCCCCCCCGAGCCCACGGCCTCGGCCAGCTGTGCCCACAGCTGGGGGGGCACCGGGTGGGGGGAATTGGGGTGCGGGGGGGGGTCGCAGGAGGGCACAGAGGACACAGGGACAGAGCGGGGACACGGGGACAGGGAGAGACACGGGGGGGACATTTTAGAACTGAGCAGAGCCGGGGGGGCACATCCCCCTCGTGCCTCCCCCAAAACCCCACGAGGACCCTCCCGGACCTTCCCGCGCCCCCTGCGACTCCCCCAGGATCCTCCCAGGACCCCCATGTGCCTTCCAGGACCCCCCAGTACCCCCAAATGCCCCTCAAAACCCCCAGGACCCCCATGTGCCTTCCAGGACCCCCCAGTACCCTCAAATGCCCCTCAACACCCCCAGGACCCCCATGTGCCTTCCAGGACCCCCCAGTACCCCCAAATGCCCCTCAAAACCCCCAGGACCCCCATGTGCCTTCCAGGACCCCCCAGTACCCTCAAATGCCCCTCAACACCCCCAGGACCCCCATGTGCCTTCCAGGACCCCCCAGTACCCCCAAATGCTCCTCAACACCCCCAGGACCACCCCCAGGACACCCCCAAAGCCTCCACCGGGGCATCCCAGAACCCACAGGTGCCCCACAACCCCTTCGCCCCCCCCGTGTGCCCCCTCGGGGACCCCCCCGGTGCCCCCAGGACCCCCACCTGGATAAGGGGGGGGGTCAGCAGCGTCAGGGTCCGGCGCAGCCGCGCGATGGAGCCGTGGCCGAGCCCCCCGACCACGGCCAGCAGGGAGTTGAAGTTGCGGAGCTCCAGGAGGCTCTGGGGAGGTGGGGGGCAGATGTGGGGGGGCAGGGGGGCCTTGCTGAGGGTCGGGACCATGGGGCAGGGCTGGGGGGGTCTGGGGGGGTCTGTGGGGCAGGGCTTGGGGGTCTTAGGGCAGGGCTGGGGGCTGTGGAACAGTTTTGTGGGAATGTCGCTCAGTGCTGGGGGTCGGTTTGGGGTGATGGGTTGGGGGTCTCGCCTGGGCCAGGTGCAGGCGCTGCCCCTGGGCGGTGGGTCAGGGGGTCAGTTATGGGGGTCAGGGGTCATTCCCAGGGGTCACTCCGGGGGTCACTCCCAGGGGTCACTCCGGGGGTCACTCCGGGGGTAAAGGGTCATTCCCGGGGGTCAGGGGTCATTCCCGGACGTCACTCGGGGGTCACTCGAGGGGTCCCTCGGGGGTCCCTCAGGGGTCCCTCGGGGGTCCCTCGGGGGTCACTCCGGGGGTCCCTCGGGGGTCCCTCGGGGTTCTCTCGGGGGTCACTCGGGGGTCCCTCGGGGGTCACTCGGGGTTCTCTCGGGGGTCACTCTGGGGGTCACTCCGGGGTCTCTCGGGGGTCCCTCGGGGGTCCCTCGGGGTTCTCTCGGGGGTCCCTCGGGGGTCCCTCGGGGGTCACTCGGGGGTCCCTCGGGGGTCACTCGGGGGTTCTCTCGGGGGTCACTCCGGGGTCTCTCGGGGGTCACTCGGGGGTCACTCGGGGTTCTCTCGGGGGTCACTCGGGGGTCACTCGGGGTTCTCTCGGGGGTCACTCGGGGGTCCCTCGGGGGTCACTCGGGGGTCCCTCGGGGGGTCCCTCGGGGGTCACTCGGGGGTCCCTCGGGGGTCATTCCCGGATGTCACTCGGGGGTCCCTCGGGGGTCACTCGGGGTTCTCTCGGGGGTCACTCTGGGGGTCACTTCGGGGTCTCTCGGGGGTCACTCGGGGGTCCCTCGGGGGTCCCTCGGGGTTCTCTCGGGGTTCTCTCGGGGGTCCCTCGGGGGTCCCTCGGGGTTCTCTCGGGGGTCTCTCGGGGGTCCCTCGGGGTTCTCTCGGGGGTCCCTCGGGGGTCCCTCGGGGGTCTCTCGGGGGTCCCTCGGGGTTCTCTCGGGGGTCCCTCGGGGGTCTCACCTGCGCCAGCTGCAGGCACTGCCCCAGCGCCGCCGCGCGCTGCGGGGCCGCCAGGGGGCGCAGCACGCGCAGCTGCACCCAGCGCGAGAGGCCGTTGGACAGCGCCACCAAGCGGCGCAGCGCGGGAGAGCTCGAGGTGCCCGCGGAGCGCGCGAAGGCGCGGATGTCCCGGAGCTGGGGGGACACGGGGGGACACTGGGGACACTGGGGACAGTGGGGACATTGGGGGACACTGGGGGCATTGGGGACACGGGGGGCATTGGGGACATTGGGGACATTGGGGGCACTGGGGACATTGGGGACATTGGGGACACTGGGGACACGGGGGGACACTGGGGAAACGGGGGGACACTGGGGACACTGGGGACACGGGGGGCATTGGGGACATTGGGGACATTGGGGACACTGGGGACATTGGGGACATTGGGGACACTGGGGACACGGGGGGACACTGGGGACACGGGGGACATTGGGGACATCAGGGGCATTGGGGACACGGGGGACACGGGGGGACACTGGGGACACGGGGGGCATTGGGGACACTGGGGACACGGGGGGACATCGGGGACATCGGGGTTCAGGGGATGTGGCGGGGCAGGGGGCGGGTGTCACACGAGTGTGTTTTGCACAGGTGTGTCGCACACAGGTGTCCCCCAGGTGTGCCCCAGGTGTGCCAGGCGTGCCCAGACGTCCCACAGGCGTGCCCAGGTGTGCTCGTAGGTGCCCCATGCATGCCCAGGTGCCCCAGGTGTGCCCAGGTGCCCCAGGTGTGCCCAGGTGCCCCCGGGTGCCCCAGGTGTGCCGCCAGGTGTGCCCCCAGGTGTGCCCAGGTGCCCCAGGTGTGCCCAGGTGCCCCATGTGTGCCCAGGTGCCCCAGGTGTGCCCAGGTGCCCCAGGCATGCCCAGGTGCCCCCAGGTGTGCCCCCAGGTGTGCCCAGGTGCCGCAGGCCACTCACGCGCAGGCGGCCGAAGCCGCGGTGCTCCAGGTGCGTCAGCAGCAGCGCCAGCTCGGGCGGCTCCAGCGGCTCCAGCAGCATCGAGAACCGCGCGCGGGGGGGCGCCGGGACCCCCGCGGGACCCCCCCCGGGGACAGCTCCGGTGCCACCGCCACTGTCACCCCCGCCACTGTCACCCCCGCCATCGTCACCTTCGGCATCGTCACCTTCCTCGGGGCTGCGCACGGGGACACGCGCGAGTGCCGGGGGACGCGATGTGCCCGTCCCGCGGTGTCCCCCGTGTGCCCCATGTCCCCTCCGTGTCCCCCCGTGTCCCCCGTGTGCCCCGTGTCCCCCGTGTGCCCCGTGTCCCCCCGTGTCCCCACCGTGTCCACCCGTGACCCCCCGTGTCCCCACCGTGTCCCCCCGTGTCCCCACCGTGTCCACCCGTGTCCCCCCCTGACCCCCCGTGTCCCCACCGTGTCCACCCGTGTCCCCCCCGTGCCCCCCACCCATGTCCCCCCCCGTCCCTGTGCCTCCTCCACCCCAAATTTCCCTCCCTGTGCCCCCCCAGCCCCCCCAAACCCCGTGACCCCTGTACCCCAAATTTCCCTCCCTGTGCCCCCCCAAACCCGTGTCCCCCCTGTGCCCCCCCCCGTGTCCCCCCTGTACCCCAAATTTCCCTCCCTGTGCCCCCCCATCACCCCGTGACCCCTCCGGACCCCCCCAAATCCCCGAGCCCCCCCCCTTTTTCACCTACAGGCTCTCGAGGCCCAGGGGGGTTTCGGGGTCCCCCCCCAGCGCCGCCCCCAATTCCCGCAGCCGCCCCAAAACCTGGGGGTCCCCCGAGAGCTCCCGCGGGAACGCCCGGACCCAGTACCTGGGAAAAGGGGGGGTCAGGGGGACCCCACAACTCGGGGGTCCCCAGAAGGGATCGGGGGGGCCCCGAGGGGTCCCCAGGAAGGGTTTGGAGGGTCCCTGGAAATTGGGGGGGTCCCCAGGGGGATCCGGGGGTCCCCAGAAAGGATCTGGGGGTCTCCAGGAAGGAAATGTTGGGGTCCCCAGAGGGATCCGGGGGTCCCCAGAAAGTATCTGGGGGTCCTCAAGGAGATCTGGGGGTCCCCAGGGGGATCCGGGGGGGTTTTGGGGTCCCGGGGGGTTTTGGGGTCCCAGGGGGTTTTGGGGTCCCGGGGGGTTTTGGGGTCCCGGAAGTTTTTGGGGTCCCGGGGGTTTTGGGGTCCCAGGGGGTTTTGGGGTCCCAGGAGTTTTTGGGGTCCCGGGGGGTTTGGGGTCCCGGGGGGGTTTGGGGTCCCAGGAGTTTTTGGGGTCCCGTGGAGGTTTTGGGGTCACTCACCGGACCAAGTGGCCGATCTTGAGGCGCAGGGAGGGACCCTCGGCCGAGCCCCCCGAATCCTGCACCCTGCGGGGGGGTCAAGGAGCCTGCGCGGGGGTTTGGGGGGGTCCTGGGGTTTGGGGGGGTCCTGGGGTTTGGGGGGGCTCGGGGCAGGGAGGGTCTGGAGTGTGGGGGGCGTTCCAGGGAGATTTTGTGGGGGATCCCCAAAATTCAAGGGGGTCCCAAGGGGTCAATGAAAGGGATTTCAGGGAGGTCGGGGGGGTCCTGGGGGATTTGGGGGTGTCCCAGGGGGTCTCGGGGGGTTTTGGGGGTCGCGGGGGGATCCCCAAGGAGAAAACCTCAGCAGCTGCCAGCCCCCCCTGACCTGGGGCAGGTACGAGGGGTACTCGATTTTTGGGGGAAATCCCAGGAAGTTTGGGGGGGACCCGCGGGATTTGGGGGTCCCGGGGGGTCGCGGGGGGTTTTGGGGGGTCGCGGGGGGGTCCCCAAGGATACAGGGTCAGCAGCTTGGCGGCCACCTCGGCCTGGGGCAGGTACCAGGGGTGCGTGGCCAGGAAGAGTCGGACGAGTTGGGGGTCCCGAACCTTCCCCTGCGCGTCTGGGGGGGCGGGGGGGTCACCCCAAAACCACAGAGACCCCAGAGACCCTCCCTGGGACCCCCAACTCCACCCCGCACCCCCCAAAACACCAACCCCGCCCCCCCAGGGCTCCCCAGGCTTCAGGGACACCTCAGAGGTCAGAACCCCCCCAAAACCCAAATCCCCCCCAGGATCCCCCAAATCCCCCCCAGATCCCCCAAACCTTCCCCCCGCAAACTCAGGAACCCCCAAAACTTCAGGACCCCCCAAATCCGAGGGGTCCCCAAACCCCGGAGCCCCCCCAGAGCTCAAGGACTCCCCGAAACCCCCGGACCCCCCCCCGGACCCCCCAAAATCGGGGTCCCCCCCACCGAAGGCATCGACGCAGCCCCTCAGAAGCTCGTCCAGGGTGGGGGCTCGGTCCAGGTCCAGGGAGCTGCTCATGGTGGGACCCCAAAACTGGGGGGGAGGGATTTGGGGGTGGGGTCAGCACCAGAGACCGGCCGGGACCCCCCAAACCGCAGCTGGGGGTCCCCAAGTCCTGAGGGTCCCTTGGGGGGGCTGGGAGGGGTCTGGGGGTCCCAGTTTGGGGGAGTGGCGGGTCCTGGGGTCTCCTTCAGGGTAATTTGGGGGGGTTGGGGGCCCCGACCCCCCCCAAATTTTCCCTCGCCGGGTGCTGCACCCCGATAAGGCGGCGCTTCCTGAGCCCCGGTTCCGGAGCACCCCAGGGTGGGGGGACTGGGGGGACTGGGGGGACTGGGGGATACTGGGAGGGAACTGGGGGATACTGGGAGGGACTGGGGGGGACTGGGGGATACTGGGAGGGAACTGGGGGATACTGGGAGGGAACTGGGGGATACTGGGGGATACTGGGAGGGACTGGGGGGGGACTGGGGGGGACTGGGGGGGACTGGGGGATACTGGGAGGGACTGGGGGATACTGGGAGCTCGCTACCCCCGGCACGAGGGGAACTGGGAGCGTTGGAATGCGGGGTGCTGGAGCAACTGGGAGCAACTGGGAGCAACTGGGATGGGGAAATCCCGGGAAACTGGGAGCACTGGGAGGGACTGGGAAGGGGTCTGGGGAGACACTCGGGGGGGGGTCCCGGCTTCTCCCACGCGTTTCTCTGATCCCCCCCCCACCCCGGGACCCCCCAAAACCCCCCCAAGAATCCCCGAGACCCCTCCAAGACCCCCCGAGACCTCTCGGGACCCCCCCAAGAACCCCCGGGACGCCGCAAAACCCCCCTGGACCGCCCAAGACCCCCCCAAACCCCCCGGGACCCCCCCAAAACCCCCCGGGACCCCCGCTCCAGCCCCACCTGCTCCGGCGGCCGCGGCGGGTTGGACGCGGCGAGGGGCGGGCCCGGAATTTGGGGGTCCGGGGGGGGTTTTGGGGTGCCCCGGGGGATGGGGGGGGCGGAGCCGGGTTTGGGGCGGCTCCGGGCGGTTTTGGGGGTTCCTGGGTGGGGGGGAAGTGGTTTGTGGTTCAACAGAACGGCGGCGGCACCGCCCTGGGGAGGGGGCGAGGCCCCAGAGCCCCCCCGGACCCCCCAAGCGCCCCCACCCCGAGCACCCCAAACTCCTCCTCACCCCCCCGGGCACCCCAAAATCGCCCGCGAGAAACAAACACCGCATTTCTCTCGTTGCCTTTTCTTTTCCCTTCCTTTAATTCCTTTTTTTTCTTCCTTTTTGGGGGGGACCCCCCTGTTTCCCACTTCCCCCCCCCCCAATTCCCGCAGCGCCGGGGAGACCCCCGCCCCAAATCAAATCAAACCAACCAAAGGAGCCCCAAAACTGCCCCAAAACTCGGGGGTCTCCTGAACCCCCCCCCCCGGGGAGAGATTTGGGGGTGCGGGGCGCGTGCTGGGGGGTCCCAGGTGGGCGGGACAGTTGGGGACCCCCCCCCAATTTGTGGGGGAATGAAGGCACAGGGTGGGATGGGGGGGGGGTCCGCGTTTTGGGGTTCCCCACAATTGCCGGGGATGCTCTGGGGTGAATTTGGGGGATTTGGGGTGCGGGGTTCAGCGGTGCCCGGTCCGGGGGAATTCCGGGGGGGTTCCCCCGGTGGTGGTGGGGGGGGGTCCCCGTTACTCGCGGGGGTCGTCGGGGGCGGGGATGCGCTGCCGGCTGGGCTCGCAGCCCCAAATCTCCCGCGCGTACTGCGCGATCGTCCGGTCGCTGGAGAACTTCCCCGCGGCCGCCACGTTCCGGATCACGGTCCGGGTCCACTCCCGCGGGTTCTGGGGGGGGTCCCGGGGGGGCTCACAGCGGGGGGACCCCCAAACCCACCCCCACACCCCCGCCCGCTCCGCCCCAGACACCCCCAGACCCCCGTACCGCCCCCACCCCCGTGTGTCCCCACGGGGTTTTGGGGTGCCCCGCACCTGGGGAACCCCTGGGTGCCCCCCCCCCATTTTCATCCTCACGGGGTTTTGGGGACCCCCCCCGGGTCCTCCCTTGGGTTTAGCGACCCCCCCCACAACCCCTCCGTGCCCCCTGCAGGGTTTTGGGGACTCCCCCCCCAAACCTCGCGGGGGTTTTGGGGAGGGACCCTTTGGGTGTTGTCACTTCGGGGGTCCCTTTTTGGGGGGTCTCCTGGGGGGGTCCCGTTTTGGGGGTGCCCCTTTGGAGGGGTGTCTCTTTGGGGGTCACTCGGGGTGCTTTTTGAGGGGGGGGTCATTTTTGGGGGGCCCTTAGGGGGATCCCGTTTTGGGGGTCACTCAGGGGGTGTTTTTAGAGAGGGGTCCCTTTTTGGGGGGTCGTCTCTTTGGGGGTCACTCAGGGGGTGTTTTTTGGGAGGGGTCCCTTCTGGGGAGGTCCTTTGGGGGATCTCGTTTTGGGGGTGTCCCTTTGGGGGTGTTTTTTGAGTGGGGGGGGTCATTTTTGGGGGGCCCTTTGGAGGATCCCGCTTTGGGGGGTGTCCCTTTGTGGGATCCCGCTTTGGGGGTCACTCAGGGGGTGTTTTTTGAGGGAGGGGTCATTTTTGGGGGGCCCTTTGGAGGATCCCGCTTTGGGGGTCACTCAGGGGGTGTTTTTTGAGTGGGGGGTTCATTTTTGGCGGGCCCTTTGTGGGATCCCGCTTTGGGGGTCACTCAGGGGGTGTTTTTTGAGGGGGGGGTCATTTTGGGGGGGCTCTTTGTGGGATCCCGCTTTGGGGGTCACTCAGGGGGTGTTTTTTCAGGGGGGGTCATTTTTGGGGGGTCCTTTGGAGGATCCCGCTTTGGGGGTCACTCAGGGGGTGTTTTTTGAGTGGGGGGGTCATTTTTGGGGAGGGGTCCCCACCTTGTAGAGCGCGCTGACTTTCTCCTGGCACTTCACGTAGGCTTCATAATCCGCGAACACCTTAAACCTGGGGGGGGGGGCAGGACGGAAAATTGGGTGGTGGGACCACCATCCATCTATCCGGACCCCCCCCTATCGCGATATGAACCCCGACATCCCTCATCACCCCCCCCCAGCCCAGCCCAGCCCATTCCTCCATCCCTGCGGGACCCCCAACCACCCCCCACCCTGCGGACCGCGCCCCTATCGCGATATCCCCCCCCCCCCCAGGGCTCCTGTCGCGACCTGTCGTGGTTCATCAGCATGTTGACGATGTCGCGGAACAGGTCGGGCTGGCGCGGGCTGAAGAAGCCGGAGCTGAGCTGGTCCACGGCCTGGCGGAGCTCGGGCAGGCGCTCGTAGAACTCCTGGGCCCGGTACCTGGGGGGTTCGGGGGGGTTTGGGGGTTCCTGGGGGGGTCCTGAGGGGTTCTAGGGGGGTCCTGGGGGGGTTTGGGGATTCCTGGGGGGGTTCTGGGGGGGTCCTGGGGGGGTCCTGAGGGGTTTTGGGGATTCCTGGGGGGGTCCTGAAGGGTTTTGAGGGGGGTCCTGGGGGGGTTTGGGGATTCCTGGGGGGTCCTGAGGGGTTTTAGGGAGGGGTCCTGGGGGTTTTTGGGGAGGTTTGGGGGGGGTCCTGGGGGGTTTGGGGGGGGTCCTGGGGGGTTTTGGGGGAGGTTTGGGGGGCCCCGGGGGGTTTGGGGATTCCTGGGGGGGTCCTGGGGGGCTCCTGAGGGGTTCTGGGGAGTTTTGGGGATTCCTGGGGGGTCCTGAGGGGTTTTTGGGAGGTGTCCTGGGGGTTTTTGGGGAGGTTTGGGGGGGGCCCCGGGGGGTTTGGGGATTCCTGGGGGGGTCCTGAGGGGTTCTGGGGGGGGTCCTGGGGGGTTTTTGGGGCGTTTTCGGGGGTTCAGGGGGTCCCCCCCCAAAATCCTCTGGGCTTCCCCCCCTGCTCAGTTTTGTGCCCGTGTGGTATTGACACCCCCAGACCCCCAAAGCCACAGACCCCAGACCCCAAATCCCAGATCTGCAGACCCCCATGTGGTATTCACATGCCCAGACCCCAGACCCCCAAACCTACAGACCCCAGACCCACAGACCTCAGGCCCTGATCCCAGACCCCAGCCCCACCTGTGGTTTTCACACCCACAGACCCCAGACCCGCAGACCCTGACCCCAGATCTGCAGACCCCAGACCCCCATGTTGTATTTACATGCCCAGACCCCAGACCCCCAAACCTACAGACCTCAGACCCACAGACCCCAGACCCCCCTGTGATATTCACACCCCCAGCCCCAGACCCCAGACCCACAGCCCCCAGACCCCCCTGTGGTATTCACACCCCCAGACCCCAGACCCCCCTGTGGTATTCACACCCCCAGACCCCAGACCCCCCTGTGGTTTTCACACCCCCAGCCCAGCCCCAGACTCCAGACCCCAGACCCACAGCCCCCAGACCCCCCTGTGGTTTTCACACCCCCAGCCCAGCCCCAGACTCCAGACCCCAGACCCACAGCCCCCAGACCCCCCTGTGATATTCACACCCCCAGCCCCAGACCCCCACCCCTTCCTGTCGAGCTCCTCCACGTCGGGCACCCTCATGCCGAAGATGAAGAGGTTCTCCTCGCCCGCCTCCTCGGCCATCTCCACGTTGGCACCATCCATGGTGCCGATGGTCAGCGCCCCGTTCAGCATGAACTTCATGTTCCCGGTGCCCGAGGCCTCGGTGCCCGCCGTGGAGATCTGCTCCGACAGGTCCGCGGCCGGGATCACTGCGGGCAGCGCGGGCAGCGCGGTGAGCATCGGGGTTATATCGGGGGATATCAGGATGTATTGGGGTGTATTTGGGTTATATTGGGGATATCGGGGTGTATCAGGGTTATATAGGAGTTATATCAGGGTGTATCGGGAGATATCGGGGTGTATTTGAGTTCTATTGGGGGATATCAGGTGATATCAGGGTTATATAGGAGTTATATCAGGGTGGTTTTGGGTTATATCGGGGTGTATCGGGGTTATATTGGGGTGTATCGGGGTTATATCGGGGGATATCAGGATGTATTGGGGTGTATTTGGGTTATATTGGGGGATTTTGGGGTGGTTCAGGAGGTTTTTGGGGTGGGTTCAGGAGGTTTTTGGGGTGGGTTCAGGGAAGATTTTGGGGTTCAGGGGATTTTGGGGTGGGTTCAGAGAGGTTTTCGGGGTTCAGGGGGATTTTGGGGTGGATTCGGGAGGATTTTGGGGTTCAGGAGGTTTTTGGGGTGGGTTCAGGGGGATTTTGGGGTTCGTTCAGGGAGGATTTTGGGGTTCAGGGGATTTTGGGGTGGGTTCAGGAGGTTTTTGGGGTTCAGGGGGGTTTTTGGGGTGCCCACCCTTCTCGGCCAGCAACACGCGGTAGTTCTCCAGGAACAGCACCCGCAGGCGGGTTGGGGATTTTGGGGTGGGTTCAGGGGGGTTTTGGAGTGGGTTCAGGGAGGATTTTGGGGTGGGTTCAGGGGGTTTTTGGAGTTGTTCAGGGAGGATTTTGGGGTTGTTCAGGAGGTTTTTGGGGTTCAGGAGGTTTTTGGGGTGCCCACCCTTCTCGGCCAGCGACATGCGGTAGTTCTCCAGGAACAGCACCCGCAGGCAGGTTGGGGATTTTGGGGTGGGTTCAGGGGGGTTTTGGGGTTCAGGGAGGATTTTGGGGTTGTTCAGGAGGTTTTTGGGGTTCAGGGGGGTTTTTGGGGTGCCCACCCTTCTCGGCCAGCGACACGCGGTAGTTCTCCAGGAACAACACCCGCAGGCGGTCGCCCACGGCCGGGTCCTGGTTGACCACGTCGCCGATGGCCGTCACCAGCCGGATGATCATCTTGGCCATGTGGTACCCGGGGGCAGCCTGGGGGCACCCCAAAACTCAGCG
This sequence comes from Lonchura striata, assembly GCF_050655825.1. Taxonomy (NCBI): domain Eukaryota; kingdom Metazoa; phylum Chordata; class Aves; order Passeriformes; family Estrildidae; genus Lonchura; species Lonchura striata. Next base: position 8,682,803 of record NC_140733.1, on the reverse strand, counting down.
ACCCCGAAAACCCTCGGGGACCCCCGCCCCACCCACAGAGAGATCCTGCACCCACCATGGACCCCCGACCCAAACCAAAATGGAGCCCCTGACACCTCTCTGAAACACAAAAAACTCAAAATCCCAAAAACCCCAAATCCCCAAAACCCAAAATTCCAAACAACCCCCTAATCCCAAAATCCTAAAACCCCCAAATCCCCAAAACCCCCAAATCCCAAAACTCCAAACAACCCCAAATCCCAAAACTCCAGAATCCCAAAAAAAACCCAAAACCCAAAAAAAAACCCAACCCCAAAAAAACAACCCCAAACCCAAAAAAAACCCCCACCCCAAAACCCCAAAAAAACCCCAAAACTCAACTCCCCCCAAATCTCAAATCCCAAAACTCCAAAACGTCAAAACCCCGAACTCCCAAAATTCCAAAATCCCAAAACTCCAGAATCCCAAAACTTCAAAATCCCAAAACTCCAAAACCCCAAAAAAAACCCCCAAATCTCAAAATCCCAAAACCTCCAAACCCCAAAATCCCAAAACACCAAATCCCCAAAATAAAAACACCCAAATCCCAAAACCCTCAAAAAACCCCCAAATATCAAAATCCCAAAATCCCAAAAAATCCCCAAATCCCAAAATCCCAAACCCCCACCTTGCCCCCGATCATGATGGTTCGGGGCACGAACGGTTTCCCAGGGTCCTTCTTGATCCCTGAAATTGGGGGAGACCCCAAAATGGGGGGGCACGAGTCAAGGGAGACCCCCCCCAAAATCAGAGAGGGTCCCCGAGGGGTTTGGGGGAAGTTTGGGGGGGTCCAGGGGGGTTGTACCGGGGGGGTCGGGGGGATTTTGGGGGGTCCTAGGAGTATTTGGGGGATTTTGAGGGGGTCCCAGGGGGATTTTGAGGGGGTCCCAGGAGGATTTGGGGGATTTTGGGGGGGTCCCAGGGTGATCCAGGGTTTTTTTGGGGGGTCCCAAGAGGATTTTGGGGGCTCCCAGGAGGATTTGGGGGGATTCTGGGGGATCCCGGGAGGATCTTGGGGGATTTTGGGGGGTCCCGGGAGGATCTTGGGGGATTTTGGGGGGTCCCCGCTCCGGTGGGGGCAGTGGGGAGGGGTCCGGGGGGGTTTCTGGGGCTGGGTCCAGAATTGGGGAGTTTGGGGGGGGTCTCCACGAGTGGGGAGGGGTCCGGGGGATTTTGGGGACCCCCCTCAGGGTTGTAGGGGGTGATGAGGTGCAGGAATTGGGGGTTCGGGGGGGTCCCAGGGCGGGGTTTCTCAGGGGATTTGGGGGATTTTGGGAGGATTGGGGGATTTTGGGGGATTTGGGGGGGGGTCTCCCCGAGTCGGGCGGTCCCGGGGGGGTTTCGGGGACCCCCACTCACGGTTGTAGAGGGTGATGACGTGCAGGAATTGGGGGTTCGGGGGGACCCAGGGCGGGGTTTCTCAGGGGATTTGGGGGGGATTGGGGGATTTTGGGGGGGTCTCCCCGTGTCGGGGGGTCCCGGGGGGTTTCGGGGACCCCCACTCACGGTTGTAGAGGGTGATGACGTGCAGGAATTGGGGGTTCGGGGGGACCCAGGGCGGGGTTTCTCAGGGGATTTGGGGGATTTTGGGGGGATTGGGGGATTTTGGGGGATTTTGGGGGGATTGGGGGATTTTGGGGGATTTGGGGGGGGTCTCCCCGAGTCGGGGGGTCCCGGGGGGGTTTCGGGGACCCCCACTCACGGTTGTAGAGGGTGATGACGTGCAGGCAGTTCAGCAGCTGCCGCTTGTACTCGTGGATGCGCTTCACCTGCACGTCGAAGAGCGAGGCGGGGTTCACCCGCACCCCCGACACCTTCTCCAGGTACGCCGCGAACTTGGCCTTGTTCTCCTGGGGTTTGGGGGGGCAAAAAAAGGGGGGCTGGGGGCGCGGCCGGGACCCCCACGGCACCCCCGGAGCCCCCCCGGGACCCCCCGGCCCCCCGTACCTGCTTGACCGTGGCCACGTCCCGGATGAAGCTCTCGTCGTCCACGAAGTCCCGGAGCCGCCGCAGCTGGTCCAGGTCGGACACGAAATCCTCCCCGATGCGCTGCAGAGGTGGGGGGAGCCCCAGGTGAGGCCAGGTGAGCCCCAGGTGATTCCCAGGTGAGCCCAGGTGAGCCCCAGGTGAGCTCAGGTGATCTCAGGTGATCCCAGGTGAGCCCCAGGTGAGCTCAGGTGAGCTCAGGTGATCCCAGGTGAGCCCCAGGTGAGCTCAGGTGAGGCCAGGTGAGCCCCAGGTGATTCCCAGTGAACCCCAGATAAGCCCACGTAAGCTTCAGGTGAGCCTCAGGTGATCCCAGCTTTTCCCAGGTGCCCCCAGGTGATTCCCAGATCATCCCAGGTGATTCCCAGGTGATCCCAGGTGATTCCCAGGTGATCCCAGGTGAGCCCCAGGTGCCCCTGGGTGCCCCCAAGTGATTCCCAGGTGATCCCAGGTGAGCCCCAGGTGAGCCCCAGGTGAGCCCCCAGGTGAGCCCCCAGGTGAGCCCCCAGGTGAGCCCCCAGGTGAGCTCAGGTGAGCCCCAGGTGCCCCTGGGTGCCCCCAGGTGATCCCAGGTGAGCCCCAGGTGCCCTCACCTGCGCGATGACCTCGGCCAGGCCGGGGTTGCACATCACCAGCCAGCGCCTCGGGGTGATGCCGTTGGTTTTGTTCTGGAACTTGTGGGGCTCCAGCTCATAGAAATCCTTAAAGCTGGGGGGACACGGGGGGCGTGGGGGGGCGTGGGGACACCCGGGGGGCTGGGGGGACGTGGAGACACCCGGGGGGCTGGGGGGACGTGGAGACACCCGGGGGGCTGGGGGATTTGGGGTTCTGGGGGAATGGGATGGATTTGGGGGGACGGGGGATTTGGGGTTCTGGGGGACAGGGATGGATTTGGGGTCCTTGGGGGACGGGGGGGGTGAATTTGGGGATTGGAATAGGTTTGGGGTCTGGGGGGGAACTTGGGGTTCTGGGGGAATGGGATGGATTTGGGGTTCTGGGGGACAGGGACAGGTTTGGGGGGACAGGGACGGGTTTGGGGTCTGGGGGGGACAGGGACGGGTTTGGGGTCTGGGGGATTTGGGGTTCTGGAGGGACAGGGAGAGGTTTGGGGTCTGGGGGGACAGGGACAGGTTTGGGGTCTGGGGGGACAGGGACAGGTTTGGGGTCTGGGGGGACAAGGGGGGTTTTGGGGACAGGGACGGGTTTGGGGTCTGGGGGGGACAGGGAGAGGTTTGGGGTCTGGGGGGACAGGGACAGGTTTGGGGTCTGGGGGATTTGGGGTTCTGGAGGGACAGGGAGAGGTTTGGGGTCTGGGGGGACAGGGACAGGTTTGGGGTCTGGGGGGACAGGGGGGATTTGGGGGACAGGGACAGGTTTGGGGTCCCGGGGCCGGAGCTGTCCCGGGATCCGGGAGCAGATCCAGGTGCCGCTATCGCGGCAGAACGCGGGTTGGGGAGGGGGGATCGGGGGGGATTTGGGGCGCCCGGGTGGGATTTGGGGTGCCCGGGTGGGGTCGTACACGCTGTCCTTGAGGATCTGCGAGTGGATCTCGGCCACGCCGTTGACGGCGTGCGCGCCCACGATGCACAGGTGAGCCATGTTCACGCGCTTGACCGCGCCCTCCTCCACCAGCGACATCCGCCGCAGCCGCTCCAGGTCCCCCGGGAACAGCGCGTACACGCGCTGGGGTGGGGGGCGCGTCAGGACCCCCGCGACCCCCCGGGACACCCCCGGGGACAAGGGACCCACAGAGACCCCCTGAGACAGCCCCAGGGGCAACGGACCCACAGAGACCCCCTGAGACACCCCCAGGGACACCCCACCCACAGAGACCCCCTGAGACAGCCCCAGGGGCAACGGACCCACAGAGACCCCCTGAGACAAGGGACCCACAGAGACCCCCTGAGACACCCCACCCACAGAGACCCCCTGAGACAAGGGACCCACGGAGACCCCCTGAGATACCCACAGAGACCCCCCGGGACACCCCCGGGGACAAGGGACCCACGGAGACCCCCTGAGATACCCACAGAGACCCCCCGGGACACCCCCGGGGACAAGGGACCCACGGAGACCCCCTGAGACACCCCCAGGTACCCCACCAGGGACACCCCACCCACAGAGACCCCCTGAGACCTCCTGAAACCCCCAGGGATAATGGACCCACAGAGACCCCCACACGTCACGACCCCCGGATCCCCAAACCCCCGGGGTTCCCCCCACACCCCACGACCCCCGGGACCCCATGACCCCGGGGTCCCCCCACACCCCACGACCCCCGGATCCCCAAACCCCCGGGGTGCCCCAACACCCCACGACCCCCGGGACCCCCCCCAATTCGCTCACGTCGAGGAAGCGCTGGTTGATCTCGTAGATGAGCTGCAGGTGCCGCGGCAGCAGCGACTCCAGCAGGTGCACGGGCCAGCGCTCCAGCGCCTCGGGCAGCACCGTGTGGTTGGTGTAGGCGCAGGTGCGCACCGTGATGTCCCACGCCTGCGGGGGGACACGCGTGGACACCCCCGGAGTGACCCCCGGTGCCCCCCACCCAGGGGGGGGATGCGGAACGTGGCCCGCGGGTTTTGAGGGACCCTCCCCCGTGATTTGGGGAGGGGCGTGGGGGTCCGGGCGTGTCCCCCCCACCCACCTGGTCCCACCCCAGGTGCTCCTCGTCCACCAGGATCCGCATCAGCTCCGGGATGGCCAGCGAGGGGTGGGTGTCGTTCAGCTGGATCGCCACCTGCGGCGGGCGGGAGGGCTCAGCGGGGCCGGGGCCGATTTTTGGGGGGGGGTCCCCGGAGCTTTCGGGGTTCACCTTGTCGGGGAAGCTCTCGAAGGATTTCCGCACGGGGTCGCGGCTGCCGAACTTGGCGGATTTGAAGCGCCGGACGATGTCGTGGAGCGTGGCCGCCACCACGAAATATTCCTGCTTCAGCCGCAGCTCCTTGCCCTCGAAAAACTGGGGGTGGCCCCCCGTGAGACCCCAAAACAACCCCCCAAAACTCATTCCCTTCAAAAAACTGGGGGTGGCCCCCCGTGAGACCCCAAAACAGCCCCCAGAACTCCTTCCCTTTGGAAAACTGGGGGTGCCCCCCCGTGAGACCCCAAAACAGCCCCCAAAACTCCTTCCCTTTGGAAAACTGGGGGTGACCCCCCCCCCCAACTAGGGATTCCCAGGACCCCTCCCCATTATTTGTGGGATATTTTTGATGCTCCCCGGCAGGTTTGGGGGTGCCCCTGCTCCCCCGGTGTTCCCAGAGCCCCCCAGCCCCCCCCAGGACCCCCAGCCCCCCGTTTCTCACGTTGTCATTGGGGTACAGCACCCGGGAGATGTTCTCGGCCAGGTTTCGGTCCAGCACGGCCTGGACGTACCCCCCGACATTGACTGGGGGGGGCAGAGAGATCAGGGGGGGCCCAGGGGACCCCCGAGCGTGGGGGGGTCCCGGGGGGGATCTGGGGGAGCAGGGTGGATTTAGGGTTCAGGTTTGGGGTGCCGAGGGTGGATTTGGGGTTTGGGAGGGGATTTGGGATGCTGGGGGTGGATTTGGGGGAGCAGGGAGGGGATTTGGGGGAGCAGAGTGGGGATTTGGGGTTCGGGGGGATTTGGGGTTCAGGGTTTTGGGGTTCGGGGCACTCACAGTCCTTGAGGTTGAAGTCGTTGGGGGCGCGCGCTGACCACAGCCGCAGCGTGTTGACGGTGTTGTTGCGGTAGCCGGGGACGGGCGTGTCGTAGGGCAGGGCCAGCACCACCTGCGTGTGACACGCGTGTGTGACACCTGTGTGACACCTGTGTGACACCTGTGTGACACCTGTGTGTGTGTGACACCTGTGTGTGACACTGTGTGTGTGTGTGACACTGTGTGTGTGTGACACCTGTGTGTGACACTGTGTGTGTGTGTGACACTGTGTGTGTGTGTGACACCTGTGTGTGACACTGTGTGTGTGTGTGACACTGTGTGTGTGTGACACCTGTGTGTGACACTGTGTGTGTGTGTGACACTGTGTGTGTGTGACACCTGTGTGTGTGTCTGACACCAGTGTGTGTGTGTGACACTGTGTGTGTGTGATACCTGTGTGACACTGTGTGACACCTGTGTGTGACACTGTGTGTGTGACACCTGTGTGACACCTGTGTGTGTGACACTGTGTGTGTGTGTGTGACACCTGTGTGTGTGTGTGACACCTGTGTGTGACACTCTGTGTGTGTGACACCTGTGTGTGTGTGACACTGTGTTCCCCCTGTCACCTCGGTACCCCCACATCGCTCTCACCAGCTGTGCCCAGCGGTGCCCAGCTGTGCCCTCACACACATCTCACTGTCCCCTGTCCCCAGCTGTCCCCAGCGGTGCCCAGCTGTGTCCAGCGGTGCCCAGCTGTGCCCAGCTGTGCCCAGCGGTGCCCACCTGCGTGTCCAGCCACCTGGCGCCGCTGGGCCCGTGCTCCACGCGCCCGTAGAAGTGCACGGGGATCGTGTACTCGGGCCGGGCCTTCTCCCAGGGGTTCCCGTAGCGCAGCCAGTCGTCGGCCTCCTCCACCTGGGGGGCCGGACACCTGAGACCCCCCCCAAAACCCACCCAGAGACCCCCCCCAAAATCCACCCACAGACTCCCAAATCCACCCACAGACCCCCAAAACCCACCCACAGACCCCCATACCCGCCCCTCCCGGGACCCCCCGTACCTGCCCCCCCAGACCCCCGGTACCTGCGCCCCCCCCCCCCGGGACCCCCGGTACCGGGACCCCCCGTACCTGCCAGCCCCCCGCGATTCGCTGGTTGAAGATCCCGAACTCGTAGCGGATCCCGTAACCGTAGGCAGCGAGCCCCAGGGTGGCCATGGAGTCCAGGAAACAGGCTGGGGACACGGGGACAGCGTCAGGGACACCGGGACACCGTCAGGGACACCGGGACACCGTCAGGGACACGGGGGACACCGCCAGGGACACGGGGACATTGGGGACATGGGGGACACCGTCAGGGACATTGAGGGGGAACACAGGAACAGGGTCAGGGACACTGGGGGCACAGGTCAGGGACACTGGGAACACTGGGAGAGGGTCAGGGACATTGAGGACACAGGGACAGGGTCAGGGACACTGGGATCAGGGACACTGGGACAGGATCAGGGACACTGGGGACACTGGGACAGGGTCAGGGACACTGGGATCAGGGAGACTGGGAACACTGGGACAGGGTGAGGACTCTGGGGACACTGGGATCAGAGACACGGGACAGTGGGGGACACAAGGGACACGGGGGGACACGCGAGGACAGGAAACAGGCTGGTGGCAGGGAGATGTCACCGGGCACATCGGGGACACCGTGGGGACACCGTGGGGACACCGTGGGGACACCGTGGGGACACGGGGGGACAGGAGCATGGCGGGGGAATCCCGGGGCCGAGCCCATCCTGGGGCCGGGGCTGTCACCGAGTGGGGAGGGGGACACCGGGGACATCCTGGGGACAATCCCGGGGATCGGGGGGTCACTGAGAGGGGAGGACATCGTGGGGACATTGGGGGGGCCGTGGCCATCGCGGGGTCCCCTCCAGCCCCCTGGGGACCCCCCTGCTGTCACCTGCCAGCCGCCCCAGGCCACCATTGCCCAGCCCCGCGTCCTCCTCGATCTCCTGCAGCTCCTCCATGTCCAGCCCGAGCTGGGGATGGCGACAACAGAGCGGGGCTTGGGTGGGGGGGACCCCAAAACGTCCCCATCCCCTCCCTCCCCCCCGTCCCCTCTCTGTCCCCCCGTGTCACCCCCATTCCATCCCAACCCCACCCCCAGGGGCAGCCCCACATCGCAGCCCCTCTGCAGCGCCCCACGACCCCTCCCCAGCCCCCCAAACCGCTCAGAGCCCCCCAGAACCCCGTGCCCCCCCAAACCTGGTAGAGCGCCTCATCGCAGCCGCTCTGCAGCCCCAGGTTCACCATGGTGTTGGTCAGGGTGCGCCCCATGTAGAACTCCAGGGACAGGTAATAGATGCGCTAAAAGGGGGGGCAGGGGGTCGCGGGGGGGTCGGGGGGGGGTCACCGGGGGTCACGGCCACCCCCGTGCCCCCGGGCCCCCCTCCCGGCCCCGCCGCCCCCCCGCTATCCGGTGTCGGGATTAAATGGCAGCGGCCGGGGCAGCGGGAAAGGTCAGGATAAATTTAACTGGGGATGGGGGGGGAAGGACCCCCCCAGTCCTGACCCCCCTCCCAACAAATGCACCCCCAAACTCGCACTCCCAAAATCTCCCCCTCCCAGACATGAGACCCCCACAAACCCACAGCCCCCCACCCCACGATTCCTGGTGACCCCCCCCCCCCATCGGGGTCATTCCCACGGTAGCATTGTTGGGCATGGAGCCCCCCAGGAGCCCCCCAAATCCCTCCAGGAACCCCCAGGACCTCTCTAGACCCCCCCCCAAAATCCCCTTTCCCCCCACTTTGAGTTTCTTCTCTTTATTCACTGCTGGGTCTGCAGCCCCCAGACCCCTCTAGGACCCCTCTAGGACCCCCCCAGAACCCCCCCCAAACCCCACCTTGGGGTCTTACCCATGGTGACACCACTGTTTGTGAAGCCCCCAGACCCTCTGAGGACCCCCCAAAATCCCCTTTCTCCCCACTTTGGGGTTCTTCTCTTTATAGCTCTGCTGTCTGTGCAGCCCCCAGACCCTCTAAGGACCCCCAGACCCCCCCCCAAACCCCACCTTGGGGTCTTTCCCATGGTGACACCGCTGTCTGTGCAGCCCCCAGACCCTCTGAGGACCCCCAGAACCCCCCCCAAACCCCACCTTGGGGTCATTCCCATGACAGCACCGCTGACTGTGCAGCCCCCAGACCCTCTGAGGACCCCCAGAACCCCCCAAACCCCACCTTGGGGTCTTTCCCACGGCAGCACCACCGACTGTGCAGCCCCCAGACCCTCTGAGGACCCCCCAGGACCCCCCAAACCCCACCTTGGGGTCTTTCTCGTAGTAGTACTGCTGTGTCCGCAGCCAGCGCCCCACCAGGTGGTCGCGCACGGTGTGTGCCAGCGCCATGTAGTAGTCGCGCGATGTCGCGACATTGCGATCCTTGACCAGGGTGAAGTGCAGGTGCCGGTTGAAGTTGCGCTTCAGCTCCCCCACGTTCTCGGGCCCCGCCAGCCCCCGCACGCTGATCTGCCGCCGCCGCTCCGCGTCCGTCAGCGGCCGCGACATGGCGACAGGGATGGCAGGGGGGCTCTGGAGAGGCAGGGGGGCTCTAGGGGCTGGGGGGCTCCGGGGCTCCGAGCTCGGGTTTGGGGGTCCGCAGGGATCCGGGCTGGGGGGCTCCGAGCTCCGGGTTTGGGGGTCCGCAGGGATCCGGGCTGGGGGGCTCCGAGCTCGGGTTTGGGGGTCCGCAGGGATCCGGGCTGGGGGGCTCCGGGGGTCTGAGCTCCGGTTTGGGGGTCCGCAGGGATCCGGGCTGGGGGGCTCCGAGCTCCGGTTTGGGGGTCCGCAGGGATCCGGGCTGGGGGGCTCCGGGGGTCCGGGTTTGGGGGTCCGCAGGGATCCGGGCTGGGGGGCTCCGGGGGTCCGGGTTTGGGGGTCCGCAGGGATCCGGGCTGGGGGGCTCCGGGTTTGGGGGTCCGCAGGGATCCGGGCTGGGAGAGCTCCGGGGGTCCGGTTTTGGAGGGGTCCGGGGGGCTCCGGGTTTTTGGGGAGGCCGAGAGGGATTCCGGGTTTTGGGGTGGTCCGGGGGGCTCCGGATTTTAGGGGGGGGGTCTCCCGATTTTGGGGGTTTAGGACTTGGGGGGCTCCGGGCCGGGGGCGGCGGCAGCGGCGCCCCGGCCGCTTTGAGCGCGCGGCTGCTTCAATATTCATGAGGGGGGCGGAGCCTGAGCGGAGCCACGCCCCTAACACGACGTGCAGGGTAATTATTCGGTAATTATTCATCAAGGGGCGGAGCTCGGGGCGGACAGCGCCCACTGCTCGTTAATTATTCATGAGGAGGCGGCGCTTGAGGGGTCCCACACACCCCTGAGACCCCTCCCCAAAACCGGGGGGTCCCGAATGCCCCGGGGGAAGGTCGGGGGGGTCTCTGGGTGTCCCCTCACCCTCGCTGGGTTGAGGGGGGGGGTCCTGGGGGTCCGTGTGTGCTGTCCCCCCCCTCCCCAGCCACCTCCCCCCCGCCCCGGTAACCGGATCGCGGCCGAGGTCGCGACATTCGCGGTGACCTCGGCGCTGAGTGACGGCCGCAGGGGGTGGGGGGCGCGACCCCCGCCGCACCGGCTCCGGTTTCACGGCGGGGGGGAAGGGACACGGTGAAACCCGACCCCGGTGACGCGGGGGGGGGACACGGGACACGAAATGAGGGGGGGCCCAACGGGGGTCCCGCTCCTTTATTCATACACAAAAAAAGCGCGGGGGGAGGGGGCGCGGGGGGCTCTACAAGGGGAGGGGAGTTTTATTTTTTGGGGAGGGGGGGGCCCAGAACGAAGAGGGAGTAACACAGGAGAGGGGGACCCCGAGATTTTGGGGGGGGGAGGGCTCAGGTTTGTGTCGCTGCACCCCCCCCCAACTCCCCCCCATTTCTGCCCCCCGCCCCCTCCTCAATTCAGGGCCGCCCCTGAGTTGGGGATTTTTGGGAGGGGTGGGAGGTAAACCAGTTCACAAGGTGGTCCCGGGGGGGTTTTGGGTGGGGGAACCCCAAAATCCATCAGTTCATGGAGGGGGGAGCTCCCCATTGTGGAACAGCCCATGGTAGAAGATGGGGGGGGCTCCATGTGATGGAACAGCCCATGGGGGGGCAGGGGGTCTCCCCAAAATGGATCAGTCTGGGGGGGGGGGCTCCCTGATTTTATTGGGGAGGGGGGTCCCCACAATCCACCAATCCTGAGGGGGTCCCCATGGTGTTTTTGAGGGGGGGTCCCCACAATTAATCAGTCCTCGATGGGGGGTCCCAACAATGGATCAGTCCTTGAAGGGGGGATCCCCATGATGTTTTTGAGGGGGGGTCCCCATGATGTTTTTGAGGGGGGGTCCCCACAATGGATCAGTCTTTGAAGGGGGGATCCCCATGGTGTTTTCGAGGGGGGGTCCCCATGTTTTTGAGGTGGGGTCCCCACAATGGATCAGTCCTTGAAGGGGGGATCCCCATGATGTTTTTGAGGGGGGGTCCCCACAATGGGTCAGTCCTTGAAGGGGGGATCCCCATGATGTTTTTGAGGGGGGGTCCCCACAATGGGTCAGTCCTTGAAGGGGGGATCCCCATGATGTTTTTGAGGGGGGATCCCCATGAGATGTTTTCGAGGGGGGGTCCCCATGATGTTTTTGAGGTGGGGTCCCCACAATGGATCAGTCCTTGAAGGGGGGATCCCCATGATGTTTTTGAGGGGGGGTCCCCACACTGATCCAGTCCCCGAGGGGAGGGGGGTGGGGGGTAATCCCCCGCTGTCATTTTTTTCCCCATTGTTGTTGTTTTTTTTTTTTGTTTTTTTGGGGGGGGGGTCCCCGCAGCGGCAGTGCCCGAGGCTCAGTTCTGGGGGGGCGGCGGTGGGGGCGCGGGGGGCATGCCGAAGGGGGGCAGGGCGGGCACCCCCATGCCCATCATGGTGACGAAATTAGAAGGGTCCATGGGGGGGGGCGGCGGGGGCGGGGGGGGCGCGTACATCAGACCCCCGGAGCCAGGCGGCGGCGGGGGGGGCGGGGGGGCCCCGGGGGGCAGCGGGGGCTGGACCCCGGGGGGCAAAGGCACCATGGAGGGGCTGCCGGGGAGTGGGGGGGCCCCCGAAGAAGCCCCCCCCCCCCCGCCGCACCCCCCCCCGCCTGCTGCTGCCAGGGAGGGAGGGAGGCGCTGCCAGCGCTCGTGGTGGTCGTCGTATCTGTGGTTTTTGGGGGGGGGGGGAGAGAGGGAAAAGAAGGGGGTAATTAGCACTGGGGTTAATTGGAGAGAGGGGGAATTCATGCTAAGGGAGTCTGAGGAAGGGGGAGAGCAGCCCAGCCCAGTAGTGGTGCGGGGTGATTAATGGCGGGGGTTAATTGGGGACAGGGAAGCCCCCTCCCACCTTTGTGCAGGGAATCCCCAAAAAGGAACAAGACACCCCCCCCCACCACTGCCCACCCCCAGAGCAGTTCATCTGGGATTTGGGTTAATTAGTGGGGTGTTAATTAAAGAGAAAACTCCCATTTACAAGGGAACACCCCCCCCCCTTTCCTTTCCCAAGAGGGATCAAACCACCCCCGCCCCCCCCTCTTAGGGGAACTGGGAAAAATGACCCAAACCCGTGAAATAACCCCAAAAAATCCCTCCTGCCACCCACCCCCCCACCCCCCACCGCCCCGGGGACACCCCCAGACTCACTTTGCTGCCAGGGCAAGGGGGTGCTGCTGCTGCTGGGGGGCGGCGGCGGCTGCTGCTGCCAGGGAGGGAGGGGGCCGGAGGGGGGGGGCGGCTGCCCACCGGGCGGGGGGGGCGGCGGGGGCAGCATACCCAGCGGCGGCGGCATCATACCTGGGGGGGCAAAATCTGGGGGGTCAGGGGGGGCCGGGACAGCCGGGGGCACTGGGGAGGGGGAAATCGGGGGGGTCAGGGGGAGTTTGGGGTGTCAGGACAGTCACGGGTATTGGGGAGGGGGAAATCAGGGGGGGGTCAGGGGGAGTTTGGGGCGCCAGGACAATCAGGGGTAGTGGGATCATATTGGGGAGGGGGAAATTGGGGGTATCAGGACAGCCACGGGTATTGGGGAGGGGGAAATTTTGGGGGTCAGGGGGAGTTTGGGGTGCCAGGACAGTCAGGGGTATTGGGGAAGGGGAAACTGGGGGGGGTCAGGAAGGTTTAGGGGTGTCAGGACAGTCAGTAATAGGGATACCATATTGGGGAGGGGGAAATCGGGGGGGTCAGGGGAAGTCTGGGGGTGTCAGGACAGCCAGTGACAGAGATATCATATTGGTGAGGGGGAAATTGGGGGTTCAGGGGGAGTTTGGGGTGCCAGGACAGTCAGGGGTAGTGGGATCATATTGGGGAGGGGGAAATTGGGGGTATCAGGACAGCCGAGAGTATTGGGGAAGGGGAAATTGGGGGTGTCAGGGGGAGTCTGGGGTGCCAGGACAGTCAGAGGTAGTGGGATCATATTGGGGAGGGGGAAATCGGGGGGGTCAGGGGGAGTTTGGGGTGTCAGGACAGTCACGGGTATTGGGGAGAGGGAAATCAGGGGGGTCAGGGGGAGTTTGGGGTGCCAGGACAGTCAGGGGTAGTGGGACCATATTGGGGAGGGGGAAATTGGGGGGGTCGGGGGGAGTTTGGGGTGTCAGGACAGTCAGGGGTAGTGGGATCATATTGGGGAGGGGGAAATTGGGGGTATCAGGACAGCCACGGGTATTGGGGAGGGGGAAATTTTGGGGGTCAGGGGGAGTTTGGGGTGCCAGGACAGTCAGTGACAGAGATATCGTATTGGTGAGGGGGAAATTGGGGGTGTCAAGGGGAATTTGGGGTGTCAGGACAGCCAGGGATATCGGGATCATATTCGGGAGGGGGAAACTGGGGGGGTCAGGGGAATTTGGGGGTGTCAGAACAGCCAAGGGTATTTGGATTATATTGGGGAGGGGGAAATTGGGATATTGGGGGGGGTCAGGGGGTGTCAGGACAGTCAGGGATATTGGGGAGGGGGAAATTGGGGGGGTCAGGAGGATTTGGGGGTACCAGACACCCAGTGCCAGCAGTACTGCACTGAGGGGAGCAGGGAATTGGGGGGTCAGGGGGAATTTGGGGTTCAGGCAGTTTGGGGAGGGGGTTTTGGGGTTTTTTTTTGGGGGGAGGGTCTCACCTTTTCCCTGGTGCAGGCGATAGACCCCAGAGCCCACCGGCGCATTTCCCAGGTACTGATCTTGAGGGAATGAGAGACCGTGGCCTTAGGGATGGGGGGGACCCCCCCCCACCCCCCAAAAACACCCCCCACCCCCAAAAACCCAGCCCCAAAAATCCCCTTCCCTCCTCAGCTTCACATCCAAAACCATTGCTTGGGAAAATAAGGGTTAAAAAACCCCCAAAATCCTCCCATCCCCAAATCCACAGTTTCCCCCCCCCCCAAATTCCCACTCCTCACCCCCAAAAATCCTCCGCCCCCCCAAACCAAAAAACTTCCCAGGTCGATGTTAAAGATGAACAAATGTGGCCAAATCCCCCTTTTCACCCCCAAAATCCCCCGAGCACTCCTCCCCACCCCAAAAATCCCAAATTCCTCCCTCTGCCCCAATTTCCCATGGAATCTCCCCAGCTCCCCACTTAGAAAAAAGGTGGGAGTGCCCAACGGCCCCCCTTTCACCCCCAAAAAAACCCTCTTTTTCAACCCAAAAAAACCCTTTTTCATCCCCCCAAAAAAACCCCTTTTCACCCCCAAAAAAAACCTTTTCAACACAAGAAAAAAACCTAAAAACCCCTTTTTCACCCTCAAAAAAACCCTTTTCACCCCAAGAAAACCCCTTTTCACCCCCAAAAAACCCTTTTCACCCTAATAAACCCCTTTTCACCCCCCAAAAAATCCACCCTTTCCACCCCCAAAAAAACCCTTTTCCACCCAAGAAAAAACCCTTTTTATCCCATAAAAACCCCTTTTTCACCTCAAGAAAAAACCCTTTTCACTCCCAAAAAAACCCCTTTTTCACCCCCCCAAAAAATCCTTTTCACCCCCAAAAAAATCCTTCTAACCCCAAGAAAAAACCCTTTTTCACCCCCAAAACAACCCCTTTTCACCCCCAAAAAAACCCCTTTTTCACCCCCCAAAAAAAAACCTTTTCACCCCCCCAAAAAAAACACTTTTCACCCCCAAAAAAATCCTTTTCACCCCAAGAAAAAACCCTTTTTCACCCCCAAAACCCCTTTTCACCCCCAAAAAAACCCCTTTTTCACCCCAAGAGAAAACACTTTTTCACCAAAAAAACCCTTTTCACCCCAAAAAACCCCCTTTTCACCCCAAAAAAACCCCTTTCCCCCCCCGAGCCCCCTCCCCAGGCAGGATCGTCCGTACCCATGTGGTGGGGGCCGGGGTGGCCCGGGGGGTGCGGCCCCCCGCCCATGGGGGGGTGGTGGGGCTGCATCCAGGGGGGGGGCCCGTTGGGGGTGTGCTGCATGGGGTGCCCCCCATGCCCGCCCCCCATGCCAGCCATGGGGTGGGGGAAGCTGTGGGGACCCCCGGGACCCCCGGGCCCCCCGTGCAGCCCGTGGTAGGGGCGGTTCTCCGAGGGCGCCGAGCTCATCCAGGGGGGGCGGCTCTGGGGGGGTGAAAAAGGGGGTCAGGGGGGTTTGGGGGGTCGCAGGGTTACAGGGGTTCTGAGGGGATGGAGCTCATGCGGTGGGGGGAGGAAATTGGGGGGTCAGGAGGGTCTGTGGGTCATTTGGGGGGGGCTGGGGGTCACAGGAGGGGTCACTGCTCCCCACTCCCACCTGGCTGGTTCTGGGGTAGATGTGAGGGTTCTGGGGGTGCCCAGAGGTGTTTTTTGGGGTGGGGGTCACTCCCCAGGGGATGATGACCCCCCTGCCAGGTGATCAGGGCTGGTTTTGGGGTGGTTTTGTGGGGTCAGGGATGGATGTGTGGATCCTGGGGTCACTCACTGGAGAGAACTGTTCCTACACCTCCCAATGGGTTGTTTTTTGGGGGCAGTTGTGTGAATTCTGGGTCTTCCCAGAGGTGTTTTTTGGGGGGTCACTCACTGACGAGGGGAGCTGTCCCCACACCTCACAATGGGTTGTTTTTTGGGGGTGGTTCTGTAGGTATGTGAATTCTGGGGGTTCCTGGAGGTGTTTTATGGGGGGTCACTCACTGGGGAGAGGAGCTGTCCCCACACCTCCCAATGGGTTGTTTTTTGGGGTGAGTTGTGTGAATTCTGGGTCTTCCCAGAGGTGTTTTTTGGGGGGTCACTCACTGGGGAGAGGAGCTGTCCCCACACCTCACAATGTGTTGTTTTTTGGGGGAGTTGTGTGAATTCTGGGTCTTCCCAGAAGTGTTTTTTGGGGGCGTCACTCACTGGGGAGAGGAGCTGTCCCCACACCTCCCAATGGGTTGTTTTTTGGGGTGAGTTGTGTGAATTCTGGGGGTGCCCAGAGGGGTTTTTTGGGGGTCACTCACCGGGGGGGGCTGTCCCCCAGCCTGGCTGGCGGCACGGTGGCTGCTGGACAAGGGGCTGTTGTTGTGGGCGGCGTTGGAGCTCACGGACACCGGGGCCTCGCCCAGCTCGGCCATCAGGGACAGGTACTCCTTGTCCATCCGGGCCTTGTCCTGCGCCGACTGCGGGTCCCCAGGCCTGGCAACCCGGCGGGATGGTGAGCTTGGGGAGGGGGGGCTGCACCCCCAAATCCCCCACCCCACCTCTGGCCACAGGGGTGGTTCCCGTGCATGGCTCAGGAAAAGCTCAGGGGGGGTTTCAGAGGGGCTTGAGAGGATTTAAGGGTATTTGGTGGGGTTTTGGGGATGTCTCAGGGAGACCTCCAAGGGGGTTTTGAGGACGTGGTGGAATCCCAGGGAAGTTCAGAGTGGATTTTGAGGGATCTGGGGAAGGTTTGGGGAAATCTCTGGGCTGATTTAGGGAATCTCAAGGTTTGGGAACACTTGAGATCTCAGGGATTTAAGGAGCATTTGTAGGGAGTTCAGGCAGAGATCTCAAGAGTTTTGGGAGGATCTCAGGAGGATCTGGTGTGTTTTTGTGGGACATTTAGGGAATCCCCAAAGGAGGATCTGGGGGTTTATTTTGGGGGTCACCTGGCAAACTTGCAGTCGGAGGCGATGTGCCCGGCCCCGCC
The DNA here is from genome assembly GCF_050655825.1 of Lonchura striata. NCBI lineage: Eukaryota > Metazoa > Chordata > Aves > Passeriformes > Estrildidae > Lonchura > Lonchura striata. The sequence continues at coordinate 8,666,067 of NC_140733.1, read as the reverse complement.
GCACTTGGTGCACACCGTGGTGTTGGTGATGCTGCGCGTCTCAGTGCTCTGCCACGGCCTCAGGATGCTGCCGAGGGGGATCAGGGTTATTTAGGGTTTCTGGGGGGTTATTTAAACATTAATTAGGGGGGGTGGGACCCCTCTGACCGGTTGTCATCCTCCCGCAGGGTCCCGTTGAGCCGCGCCAGCTCCCGCAGCTGCATTTTGCGCAGGTCGTTCTGGTCCTCGGGGGTCTCGATGCCCTGCTTCAGGATGTTCCTGATCTGGGGGGCACAGCGGGTGTCAGACGGGGTGGGCTGCACCTCCAGACCCCCCCAAACCCCTCGGGGACAGCCCCGAACCTGCTCCACGGCTTTCTTGACGTTCTCCATGGTGTTGGCGGTGACGAGGGCGTGCAGGGGCTCATCCTCGCCGGGCAGCATCTGCCCGTCCTTGCGGCCCACCTTGCCCTCCTTCACCGAGCCCTTGCCCCTGATCATGATCTTGGCGTTGCACTCCTTCTCGATGTTCTTCAGCGTGTTCCCCCTGCAGCGGGGCACCGGGGATTGCTGGGGGGCCCTCGGAGCTCCCACAGAGCCCTCCTCGCCTCCTTCCCCCTCCTTGCCCTGGGGTTCGTGCTCCTCTTCCGTGTTCTGCTCGGGAATTTTGGGGGGTCCCACCTCCCAGATTGGGGGGATGGATCCCACAGGTCCATCGGGGCACCCACACTGGGGGGAGTGGGGACCTGGTTCATCAGGAGCTCAGGCTCGTTATGGATAGGGGTGCGTCATTAACAGCCCTGTGTTAATTAGGGGGGATTGAGAGGACAAGGGGGCAAAGGGACACCCACTAGGACCCTACAGGTGTTGGCACGCGGACCCAGCACATCCCTGGGGTGAAGCTGAGGGGATCCCTCCCAGCCCCAGAGCCCTGCCACCCCCCAGGATCTGGGGGTGCCCACCTGGGCCCAATGAGGAGCCCCACGAAGTTGATCTCGGGGTACTCATCCTGCGGGATCATCACCTTGTCGCTCACCCGCGTCGCCGGTGGCCTGGGGAAGGACAAAAATCGGGGCTCAAACGCTTGGGGGAGCCCCGAATCGGGCAGAACCAGCCCCAAATCAGGGAGCTGGGTGGGGGGGGGGGTCTCTCCTCACTTGTAGTCAGCTGGGGGCTTGAAGTCGGGGTTCAGGGCCACCATCTCGGTGATGAGGTTGTGCCTCTCCTCCTCCAGCTTCTTGCGCGTGCGGAACTCCCGCGTGTTCAGGCGCTTCCCCTCGCTGTTGTAGATGGGCTCCGGGGAGGGGGACCTGCTCCGGGGGGTGGGGGGGTCACCGGGGGGCCCCCAGACCCCTCGGGGGGGGCTGTGCCCCCAGAACCCCCTCCCCGACCCTCCCAGCCCCCGGGTGTGGGGGGGTCTTCCCTCCCCTTGCTGTTGGCGATGGGGAGGGGGATGTGGAGGGGTGGGGAGGGGTCAGGACCCCTCTGGGTGGGGGGGGGTTTGCACCCCCCAGAGCCCCCCTCCCCAAACCACCACAACCCTGCCCCCATCGCCTGCCCGTGCCACTGCCCCCACCACCCCCAGGAGGGGATAACTGGGGGGGGGGAGCATTAATTAGTGCCCAATTAAGGCCAGCAGAGCACAGCCCTCCCCTCCCCCTCCCTCTCTGCCATTTGGCCTTTGCTGGGTCAGGGTTTGGCCCCTTTGTCCCCGGTTTTGTTGTTTCTCCCTGGCTCTGCCCCGTTCCTGCTCCTTTTCTCCCAGGTTGTGCCCGGTTCTCCCCGGTTTTGCCCAATTTCCCGGTTTCTAGGAGGAAAAGGTCCCTGTCTGGGGGGGCCGCGCGGCTTTGGCAGCCCCGGAGGGAAGAGTCAAGGTCGCTTGAGCTGAGCCGTGTCGGGGTGAGAAAATCAGATTATGATTAAAAATCAGAATTATCAGCGAGGAAGGAAAAAAAAAAAAAAGAGTCAGAATCGCTCGGGTTTGGTTAAATCGGCCCTTGGCTCCCCTCCCCCCCCAAAATAGCGAATTTTGGCAGCGGCTGCAAGAAGGGAAGAGATTAAGGCGGATCCTCCAAAAACAGCCGGCGCGGGCGACAGTCGAACCTGCCCCCGGTTTGGGGGGAAAAAGCGACTTTTCGGGGTTGGCAGCAGCCGGGTCCTCGGTGGAACTGCGACGTCACTGTCCCCGCTCGTGATTAATCGTTAATTCATTAATTAATTCCCCCCCAAACCAGCGCTAACGACGCCGCAGCGGGGGAGCGGCCTCGGCCCGGGGCGCTGCAGGAGCAAGGCTGGGTTAGCGCGGGGGGCCTGCGCCCCCCCCAAACCTGGGAGACCCCCAAAACCTGGGGCTGTGTGTGTGGGGAGGGCGGAGGTGTGACCCCCAAAACCTGGGGGGCCGGAGGGTGCCCCCCTGCCCCCGGTCCTGGGACTCGGGAGGGCCCCCCCGGGGTGAGGGACCCCCGGAAGGGGAGGGATCCCTGAGGACACAGGGACCCCCCCGGGGTTGGGGACCCCCCCAGAGATGGGGACCCCCCCAGAGTAGGGGTCCCTGAGGGGTGAGGGTCCCCCCCTTGCGGGTTGGAGGGACCCTGCCCTGCCCTGGCACAGAAAAACGGGGCCAAAACAGGAGGAAAAGGTGAAGAGAGGGAGCGGAGGGGGGAATTTGGCCCTTTGCAGGGGCAGCGGCAGCTCTGCCCCCCCCCAGAGACAAATTGGGGTGAAAAGGGGGGAAAGGAGAGGGAAAAGGGGGTGCAGTGGGGCCCTGGGTGCTCGTTAAGCCCCCAGAGCTCATTAAGCCACCGCTGCGGGTCGTTAATCCGCACCTAACGACGCCCAGGCCGGGCGCGGAGAGCAGCACCCCCAAACTCAGGGGGGAACACCCCAAAATCGGGTGGGGGGAGGCCCTGGTTTAGCAGGGGGGTGTCCAGAGCAGCACCCCCAAATCCAGAGGGGGGGAATTATGCGGGAGGGGGTCCCCGAGCTGTCCCGGGCTGGGGGCACTGCCGGGGGTCTCCCGTGCGCTGCTTGCGGCTGCCGGGGGTCCCGGGGGGTGCCCAGGTCTGGGGGGGCCCCGGGGGTGCCCGGGGGGGCAGGGGGGGGAGGTCCCGACCTGTCCTCGGGGTTAGGGGGGATGCCCAGGTCTCCCGTGCGCAGTTTGCGGGTCAGGTCTTCGATCTGCAGTTGCACTGGAAGGAACCCGGTCCCGGAGAGGTGAGAGAGACACAGTTACAAAACACCCACATTTCACCCCAAAAAAAAAACCCCATTCCTCCCCCAAAATACTCCTTACCCCAGGTTAACACTCTTTTTGTTTTGTTTTTGTTTTGTTGTTTTTTTTTTTCTCTACCTACACCGGCTCCATGGCACCAAAACCAGGCATTACTGCCCTAAAACCAAACGGTTACGGTGAGAAAAAGCAGGTGTTGTTACCTAAAATTGACATTATTAGCAGTAAAATACACCTTCTTAGCAATAACAGCAGGTTATTACCTCAAAAAACACATTGTTACCCCAAAAAACATGTTATTACCAAAAAAAGCAGGTTATCACGTAAGAAAAAAAGTCACATTGTTATAAAAAAAATCACAGGATTACCCAAAAAAGCACATTATTACCAAACCGCCTGGCATTCTTATGGAAAATCTAGAGATTGTTATCATAAAACCAGACATTATTACCTAAAATAGAAGATTATCAGTCAAAAAAAGACATTATTTCCTAGAATACCACACTGTTACCTAAAATGTGAGATTATTTACTACAGAAGGTAAACGTTATTACCTAAAACAACCACACTTTTGTCTAAGACAACCACAATTTTACCTAAAATGAGAGATTATTCCTAAAAAAATAGACATTGCCTAAAATAACCACATTATTACCCAAAACACATGACTACTACTAAAAAAAGCAACTGTTATTACCTAGAACAGGAGATGTAATTAAACATAGTCATTATTACCTAAACCACCTGAATATTACTAAAAATGAAGGTTATCAGAATAAGATTGGTACCTTAAAACACACAATAACATCTAAAAATACATCATTACCAAAAAATGAACGTTGTTAACCAAGAGATTGTTGCATTAATAGGATACATTTTCACCTAAATCTGCACATTATTACCCAAAATTGCAAGTTTTGGCTTAATTTACTTTCCCTAAGTCCCACAGGGGTTCTGATCCTGAACCCCAGGGGAGTTGTGACCCCAAGTTCTGCTGGGATGCTGCCCCCAAATTTCCCAGATCTACTCCAAAATTTGGGGCTGTTACTGATGCGAACACGGGGGATCTAATCCCAAATCCTTGAGGTTTAGCCCCAGAATCTCAGGGGGTTCTAACCCCAATTCCACAGGGACTTTAACCCAAAAACCTGTTGGTTCTGACCCTAAAATCCCATTTTCCTCTCCAAAATTTTCCAATGTGGGTGTGCTCCTGCTTGCACCTCAGCTTTGGGGGGTGGGCAAAGAAATCCGAGCCCAAACTCCGAGTTCTGACCCTAAACCCTGAGCTCTGACCCTAAACCCCGAGTTCTCACCCTAAACCCTGAGCTCTGACCCTAAACCCCGAGTTCTCACCCTAAACCCTGAGCTCTGACCCTAAACTCCGAGTTCTGACCCTAAACCCTGAGTTCTCACCCTAAACTCCAAGTTCTGACCCTAAACCCTGAGTTCTCACCCTAAACTCCGAGTTCTGACCCTAAACCCTGAGCTCTGACCCTAAAGCCTGAGTTCTCACCCTAAACTCCGAGTTCTCACCCTAAACCCCAAGTTCTGACCCTAAACCCCGAGTTCTGACCCTAAATCCCGAGTTCTGACCCTAAACTACGAGTTCTGACCCTAAACCCCGAGTTCTCACCCTAAACCCCTGAGCTCTGAGCCCTAACCCTGAGCTCTGAGCCCTAACCCAGAGCTCTGACCCTAAACCCTTGAGCTCTGACCCTAAACCCTGAGCTCTGACCCTAAACCCCGAGCTCTGACCCTAAACCCCGAGTTCTGACCCTAAACCCCGAGCTCTGACCCTAAACCCTGAGCTCTGACCCTAAACCCCGTGTTCTCACCCTAAACCCCGAGCTCTGATCCTAAACCCTGAGCTCTGACCCTAAACCCCGAGTTCTCACCCTAAACCCTTGAGCTCTGACCCTAAACTTCAAGCTTTGACAATAAGCCCCGAGTTTTAACACTAAACTCCGAACTCTGACCCTAAATCCCGAGCTCTGACCCCAAACCCTGAGCTCTGACCCTAAACCCCAAACTGAGCCCACACCCCAAGCTCTGACCCTAAACCCCGAGTTTTCACCCCAAACCCCGAGCTCCGAGCCCGTTCCCGGGGCCGGTGCCCCCGCAGCCGCGGTTGTCCCCCCGAGCCGTTACCGATGTAGGCGCGCTCCTGCTCGCGCGTCAGCCCGGGCGGGATCACCGTGGGCATCCCCGGGATCACCGTCTTCTGCTCCAGCGAGTCCTGGTTCCAGCGGCTGCGCTTCCGCTTCCGCGGGAAGTCTGCGGGGAAAGCGCCGCGATTCGGGCAGGTCCGGCAGCGATTTGGGCAAATGCAGAAGCGATTTGGGCAAATCCAGAAGCGATTTGGGCAAACCCGGCAGCGATTTGGGCAAACCCGGCAGCGCTGACCCTCCCCGAGGGGCACCGGGGATTTGTTCGGGGGGTTCCCAAAAAAGTCCCGTGCCCACAGTGGGGACATTGTGGGGGTCGCTGGCCCCGACAGGGGATTTGGGGGTGTTTTGGGGGGGTTAAGAGGTGAAGCTCTGTCCCCCGGGGGGGTTCGGGGGTCCCGTTCCGAGGGTTCCACCTTGGCCGCCCGTGTCCTGACGCGTGTCCCGGCGGCGGGGGGGGACAAGGCGGTGTGGGGGGAGCGGGACGCCCCAAAATCAGGGGGATCCCAGACCGGGGACCCCAGAATTGGGGGGGATCAAAGCCCGGGGACCCCAGATTGGGGGGGATCAGAGCCCGGGGACCCCAGAATCGGGGGGGATCAAAGCCCGGGGACCCCCAAATTGGGGGGGATCAGAGCCCGGGGATCCCCGAACTGGGGGGATCACAGCCCGGGTACCCCAGAATTGGGGGGATCAGAGCACGGGGATCCCCAAATTAGGGGGGATCAGAGCCCGGGGACCCCAGACCGGGGGGGATCAGAGCCCGGGGACCCCAGACCGGGGGGGATCAGAGCCCGGGGACCCCAGACCGGGGGGGATCAGAGCCCGGGGATCCCCAAGTTGGGGGGATCAGAGCCCGGGGACCCCCAAATTGAGGGAATCACAGCCTAGGAACCCCCGCATTGGGGGGATCACAGCCCAGGGACCCCAGAATTGGGGGGATCAGAGCCTAGGGACCCCCGAACTGGGGGGGATCACAGTCCGGGGACCCCCGAATTGGGGGGATAACAGCCCAGGGACTCCCCAGATTGGGGGAATCAGAGCTAGAGCCCCCCTAATCGCGGGGATCAGTGCCCGAGTACCCCCAAACCGGGGGACCACAGTCCGGGTACGCACAAGTCAGGAGGATTAAAGTCCCGGGGACCCCCAAACTGGGGGGGAATAACCCGGGGACGCCCCCCAGCCCCTCCCCACGACCCCCCCCCGATGCTCGCCCCCCACCCCACCCCGCGGACCCCCCGGTACCCCCGCCCCGGGCCGTACCTGCCCTCCGGGGCTTGTGCGCGGCGCCCGCCCGTCCCCCCGCGTCCCCGGGCCCGGCGCCCGCGCCCCCCGCGCCCTCCTCGGGCCGCGGCTGCTGCGGCGCCCCCGCGGGCTGGGGGGGGGCGGCGGGGGCGGCCGGCGGAGCCCCCGCGGGAGCCGCGGGCGGGTCATGGCCGGGCGGCGGCGAGGGAAAGCGGAACTGCCCGTAGGGAGCGGCGGGCGGCGGCTGCGGGGCCGCGGGGCCGCCCGGCGGCTGCGGGGCCGCGGGGCCGCCCGGCGCCTGCGAAGGCGGAGGAGGCGGCGGCGGCGGCTGCGCCGGCGGCTGCGGCTGCGGAGGCGGCGGAGGAGGCGGCGGAGGAGGCGGCGGAGGCGGCAGAGCCGCGAAGGGGAAAGCGGCGGCGGCCATGGGGGCGCGGGAGGCGGCGGGGCCGGGAGCGGGGCCGGGCTGGGCCGCGCTCGCCCCGGTCGCCATAGAACGGCCCCCGCGCGGCCTTCGCGAACCTTCCACGCCGCCGCGCCGCGCGCGCCGCGCTGATTGGCCGCGCCGCCCGTCGATCAACGGGAGAGCACACCGCGATTGGTTGAGGGGGCTGTCCGTCAGCGCGGCGGCCGCGGGGATTGGCCGGAGAGCGGGCGGGAGGGCGGAGGTGGACGCTGAGGCGCTGGCGGCGGGGATTGGTCGACGGGGCTGTCGCTCAAGCGGAAAGCGGGGGAAGGGGGGCCAGAACGGCGAGCAGTGATTGGCTGTAGCGCGGAGGGCGGAACACACCGCGGAGCCTCCACCACCATTGGCAGCACCCCGCCCCGCCCCGCGCCCGCGGACGGGGACAGCCGGAGACCCCGTGGCGGGCCGGAGTGACGTTAGCAGCAGACTTTGGCCGGGCGCAGCGGATTGGTTGGCTCATGTGTCGCTCAGGAAAGCCGCGCGCTGATTGGCGGAGACGGCGGCGGAGGGCGGGCGGGAGAGGGGCCCGCCAAAACCTCTGGCGAAGCATGGCGGGAGCTGCCCGCGCGCGGAGCATCATGGGAGCCGCCCCCTCATGAGGGGTCCGCGCCCCCCAAAAACGCAGCAGGAGGCGCCCGGTGAAACCAGCGGCAATTTTATTTTATTATCCATCATTCCACGGCCTCCCCCTCACCCGGGCTCCTGGAACTTCCCCCATCTCGGTTCTCCCCCCCCTCAAATCCGGGCCCCCCCCCCCCAAAGTCCGTTCTGAGGGTCTCCCCAAAGGTCTCGTGTTGGGCACCCCAAAACTGAGCTGTGCCCCCCCAAAAAAATCCTATTCCTTACGCCACCTCTGCTCCCCAAACCCCCCTGGTAAAGTCTCTGAACCCCCAAGTCCAAAAGTCCCCCAAAATCTGCCAGCCCCTCATCCTTACCCAGATTCCCCCCAAATTCCTGCCCAAATTTTCCCCCAAGTTCCTCCCCTCCCATTTTGGGGAGAGAATTTTGTCTGGAACCTGTTGAGAAAGGGTTGGGGGAGCTGCACCTGGGGCAGGGCCAAGCTGGAATTTTGAGGTTTTTGAGGATCCCTATGAACCTTTTTGGGATTTCCTGAGGAAGGGCAGGGGGACACTGCGTCTCCCTGGGATTTTGGATTTTTTTTGGGCTCCATTTTGGGATTTTTGGGATCCCTAGGAGCCTTTCCGTGGCCTCTTGAGGAAGGGCAGCAGGACACGGAATCTCCCAGGGATTTTGGGGTTTTTTGGGGTTCCCTTTTGGGATTTTTTGAGGTCCCTAGGAGCCCTTTCACAGTCTCTTGAGGAAGGGCAGCGGGATGCCGCATCTCCCAGGGATTTTGGGATTTTTTGGGGCTCCCTTTAGGGATTTTCAGGGTCCCTAGGAACCCTTTTGGGGTCTCTTGAGGAAGGGCAGGGGGACACTGAATCTCCCAGGGATTTTGGGATTTTTTGGGGATCCTTTTTGGGATTTTTTTGGGCTCCCTTTAGGGATTTTTCGGGGTCCCTAGGAGCCCTTCCTCGGTCTCTTGAAGAAGGGCAGGGGGACACTGCATCTCCCAGGGATTTGGGGATTTTTTGGGGCTCCATTTTGGGATCCCTAGGAGCCCTTTTGGGGTCTCTTGAGGAAGGGCAGGGGGACACTGCATCTCCCAGGGATTTTGGGATTTTTTGGGGCTCCATTTTGGGATTTTTGGGATCCCTAGGAGCCCTTCCTCGGTCTCTTGAAGAAGGGCAGGGGAACACTGCATCTCCCAGGGATCTGGGGATTTTTTGGGGCTCCATTTTGGGATTTTCAGGGTCCCTAGGAGCCCTTCCTTGGTCTCTTGAGGAAGGGCAGGGGGACACTGAATCTCCCAGGGATTTTGAGATTTTTTTGGGGCTCCCTTTAGGGATTTTCAGGGTCCCTAGGAACCCTTTTGGGGTCTCTTGAGGAAGGGCAGGGGGACACTGAATCTCCCAGGGATTTTGGGATTTTTTGGGGATCCTTTTTGGGATTTTTTTGGGCTCCCTTTAGGGATTTTTCGGGGTCCCTAGGAGCCCTTTTGGGGTCTCTTGAGGAAGGGCAGAGGGACACTGCATCTCCCAGGGATCTGGGGATTATTTGGGGCTCCCTTTAGGGATTTTCAGGGTCCCTAGGAGCCCTTTTGGGGGCTCTTGAGGAAGGGCAGAGGGACACTGCATCTCCCAGGGATCTGGGGATTTTTTGGGGCTCCCTTTAGGGATTTTCAGGGTCCCTAGGAGCCCTTCCTCGGTCTCTTGAGGAAGGGCAGGGGGACACTGCATCTCCCAGGGATTTGGGGATTTTTTGGGGCTCCATTTTGGGATTTTTGGGATCCCTAGGAGCCCTTCCTCGGTCTCTTGAGGAAGGGCAGCAGGACACGAAATCTCCCAGGGATTTGGGGATTTTTTTGGGTTCCATTTTGGGATTTTTGGGATCCCTAGGAGCCCTTCCTCGGTCTCTTGAGGAAGGGCAGGGGGACACTGCATCTCCCAGGGATTTGGGGATTTTTTTTTGGGCTCCCTTTAGGGATTTTCAGGGTCCCTAGGAGCCCTTTTGGGGTCTCTTGAAGAAGGGCAGGGGGACACTGCATCTCCCAGGGATTTGGGGATTTTTTGGGGCTCCCTTTAGGGATTTTCAGGGTCCCTAGGAGCCCTTTTGGGGTCTCTTGAGGAAGGGCAGCAGGACACTGAATCTCCCAGGGATTTGTGGATTTTTTTGGGCTCCATTTTGGGATTTTTGGGATCCCTAGGAGCCTTTCCTCGGTCTCTTGAGGAAGGGCAGGGGGACACTGCATCTCCCAGGGATTTGGGGATTTTTTTGGGGCTCCCTTTAGGGATTTTTTGGGATCCCTAGGAGCCCTTTTGGGGTCTCTTGAGGAAGGGCAGGGGGACACTGCATCTCCCAGGGATTTGGGGATTTTTTGGGGCTCCCTTTAGGGATTTTCAGGGTCCCTAGGAGCCCTTTTGGGGTCTCTTGAGGAAGGGCAGCAGGACACTGAATCTCCCAGGGATTTGGGGATTTTTTTGGGCTCCATTTTGGGATTTTTGGGATCCCTAGGAGCCCTTCCTCGGTCTCTTGAAGAAGGGCAGGGGGACACTGAATCTCCCAGGGATCTGGGGATTTTTTGGGGCTCCATTTTGGGATTTTTGGGATCCCTAGGAGCCCTTCCTCGGTCTCTTGAGGAAGGGCAGGGGGTAGGCGCCCGGCGGGGCGCGGGGCCGGCGCGGCTGCACCTGACTCTGCGCCGTCAGCTGCAGTTTGATGGCGCTGGAGTTGACCTTGGCCGCCCTCAGCAGCTCCTTCATCCCCCGCATCTTCTGCGAGCGGAACCGCAGCACCGGCCCCGGTGGCGGCGGCGGCGGCGGCGCGGCCGGGCCCGGTGCGGGGGGCGCGGGGGAGGGCTGGGGAGGGGCGGCCGGGGTCTCCTCGGGGCGGGGGGCGCGGGGAGGGGGACGGCGCTCGGGGGGTTTCTTGGGGGTGGGCGGCTCCTCGGGTTTGGATTCGCGGCGGGGACCCCGGCGGCGGCAATCGCGGGGGTCTTCGGGACCCCCCAAATCTGCCTCGGGGGGGGTGGGGTCCTCGGAGAGCAGGGTCACCTGCTGGCGCACCTGGGGGGGACACGGGGGGGCTCAGGGAGGGGGTGGAGACCCCCGCAGCGCCTCAGCAGAGGTTTTTAGGGGACCCCAGAGCACACTCGGGATCCCCCCAAATCTCTGGGGATGGCCCAAGGGGGAGATGGGGAACCCAGAACCTGCTCAGGACCCCCCCCAAAACCCCCAGGAATGCCCCAAAAAAGAGATGGGAACCCCAGAACCCACTCAGGAGCCCCCCAAAACCCCCAGGAATGCCCCAAAAAAGAGATGGGAACCCCAGAACCCACTCAGGAGCCCCCCAAAACCCCCAGGAATGCCCCAAAAAAGAGATGGGAACCCCAGAGCACACTCAGGACCCTCCCAAATCTCGTGGGATGTCCCAAAAAAGAGATGGGGAACCCAGAACCTGCTCAGGACCTCCCCCAAAACCCCCAGGAATGCCCCAAAAAAGAAAGGAGGGACCCCAGAACCCACTCAGGACCCTCCCAAACCCCCAGGAATGCCCCAAAAAAGAGATGGGAACCCCAGAGCACACTCAGGACCCTTCCAAATCTTGTGGGATGTCCCAAAAAAGAGATAGGGAACCCAGAACCTGCTCAGGACCCTCCCAAATCTCGTGGGATGTCCCAAAAAAGAGACGGAGAACCCAGAACCTGCTCAGAAACTCCCCCAAAACCCCCAGGGATGCCCCAAAAAAGAGATGGGAACCCCAGACCCCACTCAGGACCCTCCCAAACCCCCAGGGACGCCCCAAAGATGAGCTGAGGACCCCCCAAAACCCACTCAGGACCCTCCAAGGAGGACTTGGGGACCCCAGACCCTACTCAGGACCCCTCACCGAGCCACCAAACCAGCAGGGAAGTGGCCAGGGAAGGTGGCCCAGCACACGGAGGGGCTCCCCGCCCCCGGGGTCCCCCCAGACTCCCCGGGGACCCCCAAAATCCTGACCTGGCCGTCGAAGCGGCCCAGGGACTGCACCAGGAAGGTGGCCCAGCCCACGTGCAGCACCGGCGTGGGGCTCCCCTCCTCCCAGCGGCAGATGCCGTCGTAGAAGCGCAGCAGGTGAGCGAAGCACTCGGGGTCCTGCAGGGCTGGGAGACCCCCGGGGGCCCCCTGAGGACCCCCCGAGTCAGAGGGGACCCCCAAAGCTGTGGGGTGGGGGGGGAGGGCAGGGACACCCCCACCCCACCACACTGAGAACCAGCAGGGACCCCCCCCAAATTCCAACCCCCCCACGGGCAGGACCCACCCCACGCAGCCTCTCCTCCACACAAAGCCACCCGGGGGTCCCCAAATCTGGGGGTCCCCGGCTCCAGGTCCCACCTCAGCCCCCGGGGGGGGCTCGGCCGCCGCCTCCTTGAGCAGGTTGGGGATGACATCGTTGGCCACGTCGAAGAATTCCTTGTAGATCTCCTCGTCCTCACGGCAGTAATTGTAGCTGGGGGGGCAGGGGGGCTTGGGGGGCTGCCCCACGGGGTTGGGGGGCACACGGGGCTGGGGGGCACACGGGGCTGGGGGGGCTGCCCCACAGGGATCTCCAGGTGGGACCCCAGGGGTTGGGGGCACACAGAGTTTGGGGGCTGCCCCACAGGTTTGGGTGCACACGGAGCTTGGGGGGCTGCCCCACAGATGTGGAGACCCCTAAAGTGAACCCAGAGCCCACAAAGGACAAGGGGACCCCAAGAACCCAACCCTGGGTGGGGGGCACAGGGGGACATGGACCCCTCCAAAAACGGGGGGCTGGTCACCCCCCAAGAACCCCCCCCAGCCCCACAGGAGAGAGGGAGCTCCCCCAGCCCAGGGGGAGGAGCGAGACCCCAGAGGTACCCCGAGACCCCCCTAGGTACCTCCAAGGGTCCCCCCAAGACCCCAAACGCCGCCCCCCGAGCCCCCCACTCACTCCTGGATGACGGTGGCCGTGTCGGCCCAGGCCTGCAGCGCCTCCTTGACGTTCTTGTTGCGGCAGTGGAAGCCGGCCAGGTACAGGTAAGGGTAGATGTGCTCGTTGTTGTAGTAGGTGCGGGCAGAGTGGATGCCCTGGGGCGGCAGGGCGGGGTCAGCAACACCTGAGCTCACCTGGCCACGCCCCCGAGCCCCCCAAAAACCAAAAACCCCCCCCCCCAGGTCACCTGGTGGTACAGGGTGAGGGGGTCGGGTCGGCCGGGGGTGGGCTCCAGCTCCTCCAGGTCGGCCAAGTTCCCCAGCGCCATGGGGTACCTGTGGGGCAGGTGGGGGGCGGTTTGGGGGGTACCTGTGGGGCGGGCGGGGGGCAGGTCGGGGGGTCCCAGGGCAGCCTGGGGGGCAGCCCCGTGGTGGGGCGGGGGCTCCTCTCACCTGTCCAGGTGCCCCATGTCGTAGAGCAGCCAGAGCAGGCGCTGCGGGGAGAGGAAGGAGAGATGTGGGGGTGCCCCACAGCTGAGCTGGCACTGCCCCACACCTGAGCCACACCTGAGCCAGCCCTGCCCCACAGCTGCCCCACACCTGCTGCAGCTGCAGCAGCTCCAGGCTGTCGGTGTGGCCGTCGATGGACGGGTTGATGGCGCACACCATGAACGCCACCTCCATGTGCCGCGTGCAGCGCAGGTAGGAGCCCTTCAGGTACAGCCAGCTCTGGGGACAGGTGACACAGGGACACAGGTGACACAGGGACACAGGTGACACATCCCCCTGTGTCCCCTCTCTGCACTGCCCGCACTGCCTGTCCCAGGGGCTCCTCAATGTCCCCACCTGCCCAGCACCCCCTGGAACCCCCCTTGTCCCCATCCTTGTCCCAATGCGGACCCCCTGCCCTCGTACCCCTGTCCCCCCATTCCTGCACCCTCTCACCCCTCCCGTGTGCCCACTGTCCCCCTGACCCCCCACCCCCATGTCCCCACTGTCCCCCTGACCCCTCCTGTGTCCCCCTGACCCTCCCACTCCCATGTCCCCACTGTCCCCCTGACCCCTCCTGTGTCCCCCTGACCCCCCACCCCCATGTCCCCACTGTCCCCATGGCCCCTCCCATGTCCTCCATGTTCCCACTGTCCCCATGTCCCCATTGTCCCCCTGTCCCCCCTTGACCCCTCCCATGTCCCCACAGTGCCCCCCTCACCCCTCCCATGTCCCCACTGTCCCCCTGACCCCCCCTTGACCACTCCCATGTCCCCATTGCCCCCCTGACCCCTCCCATGTCCCCACTGTCCCCAGACCCCTCCCAGGTCCCCAGTGCCCCCCTGACCCCCCACCCCACATCCCCCGTACCCTCTCGGCCACCCCGGCCTGCACGGGCTGTCCCCTCCTGTCCTCGTTGCCCTTCCCGTGCCAGGTGACCTCGGCGGTCTGGGCGCCGCCGGCCCCGAAGGCCACCCAGGCGTGGTCCTCGCTCAGGGCCAGGTGCACGTCCGGCAGCCCCAGCACCTGGCAGGCGCCCACCACGGCGAAGGCCACACCTGAGCTGTCCAGCTTCGTTCCTGGGGGGGCACGGGGGTGAAGGGACACCCAGAGCCCCCCTGAGGGGTCACAGGGACACACAGAGCCCCCCAGAGGGGTCACAGGGACACACAGAGCCCCCCAAACCCTCCTGAGGGGTCACAGGGACACACAGAGTCCTCCAAACCCCCCCCAGAGGGGTAAAGGGACACACAGAGCCCCCCCTGAGGGGACACAGGGACACACAGAGCCCCCCAGAGCCCCCTGAGGGGACACAGGGACACACAGAGCCCCCCAAACCCACCCTGAGGGGTCACAGGGACACACAGAGCCCCCCAGACCCCATCCCCACCCCTGAGGGGACACAGGGGAGCTCAGGGACACACAGAAGGGACACAGGGACACCCAGAGTCCCCCTGAGGGGTCACAGGGACACACAGAGCCCCCCAGAGCCCCCTGAGGGGACACAGGGACACACAGAGCCCCCCAAACCCACCCTGAGGGGTCACAGGGACACGCAAAGCCCCCCAAACTCTCACTGGAGGGGCTCAGGGACACACAGGGTGGGCTCAGGGACACACAGAGCCCCCCAAACCCACCCTGAGGGGTCACAGGGACACACAGAGCCCCCCAAACCCCATCCCCACCCCTGAGGGGACACAGGGGGCTCAGGAACACACAGAGGGGACACAGGGACACACAGAGCTCCCCCAAACTCTCACTGGAGTGGCTCAGGGACACACAGGGTGGGCTCAGGGACGCACAGAGCCCCCCAAACCCCCCATCCCCACCCCGAGCTGTCCCCAGGGGAGGTCACCCCGCCCTGAGGGACCCCCGGAGCAGTGACAGAGCTGAAGAAGGACACAACCCCCACCAACCCCTTGGAGCAGGAGCAGCTGAGGCCTCTCCAGGTGAGACCCCGGCCCCAGCAACCCCCCCAGGACCCCTCCTCACCCGTGATGAAGCTGAAGAGGGACTGGATGTGAGCCCGGTCCTTGAAGTAGGAGCGGCTGAGGCTGTTCCAGATGACGTCGGACACTTTCCTCACCAGCTCCCGCGAGGAGCAGCCGTCGGGCCGCGGGTACAGCGACAGGTCCACGGCGCCGCGGATCTGCGCCGTGAAGCGCGCGTAGAGCGCGGCCACGATGGACAGCTCGGCCACCGGGAAGTACAAACGGGTCTGGGGGTCCGGCCCGGGCCGCGACTCGAAGGTGAGCCCCGGCACGTTGGTGGGCAGCACGCGGTTGACGGCCAGGAAATGCTCCACGAAGCCCAGCACCAACGAGAGCAGCACCAGGTCGGGCTCGGGCTGCCGCAGCTCGGCCTCGAAGAGCCGCACCACGGCGGCCACGGAGCGCAGCGGGAACAGAGCCTTCTGCCAGGCCTTCAGCCCCATGCTGCGCCTGCGGGGAGCCGGGGAGTGCGGCGGGGGGCGGCTCTGGGGGGTTTGGGGCAGTTCTGAGGGGGTTTAGGGCAGTTCTGGGGGGGTTTGGGGCAGTTCTGAGGGCAGTTCTGAGGGGGTTTGGGGCAGTTCTGGGGACTTGGGGCAGTTCTGGGGGGTTTGGGGCAGTTCTGGGGGGGGTTTGGGGCAGTTCTGGGGGGGTTTGGGCAGTTCTGAGGGGGTTTGGGGCAGTTCTGGGGCAGTTCTGGGGGGGTTTGGGGCAGTTCTGGGGGGGGTTTGGGGCAGTTCTGGGGGGGGTTTGGGGCAGTTCTGGGGGCAGTTCTGGGGGGGTTTGGGCAGTTCTGGGGGGGGTTTGGGGCAGTTCTGGGGGGGTTTGGGGCAGTTCTGGGGGGCTTGGGGCAGTTCTGGGGGCAGTTCTGGGGGGGGTTTGGGGCAGTTCTGGGGGGTTTGGGGCAGTTCTGGGGGGGGTTTGGGGCAGTTCTGGGGGGCTGGGGGGAGTTCTGGGGGGCTCGGGGCAGTTCTGTGGGGGTTTGGGGCAGTTCTGAGGGGGTTTGGGGCAGTTCTGGGGGGGTTCTGGAGGGCTCAGGGCAGTTCTGGGGGGTTGGGGGGAGTTCTGAGGGGTTTGGGGGCAGTTCTGGGGGGTTTGGGGGCAGTTCTGGGGCAGTTCTGGAGGGCTGGGGACAGTTCTGGGGGTCTTGGGGCAGTTCTGGGGGGTCTGGAGGGCTTGGGGCAGATCTGGGGGGGTTTGGGCGCAGTTCTGGGGGGGGGGTCTGGGGGAGCTGCCCACCGAGCGGAGCGGGAGCAGCGGTTTCAGCCCCTCGTGGGGAAATGGGGGAAAGAGTGGCGGGGTCCCGGGGAGATGGGGAGGGGGCTCTGGGGGGATTTACGGGGGAAAATGAGATTTTATTGGGGGGGGGCTCCCAGTGCAGCACAGCCGGGACAGAGCGAGGGGTGGGGGGGAACAACTGGGGGGGAAATGAGGGGTTGGGGGTCCTGGGGGGGGTGGGTCAAACCGGGGGCGCTCGGAGGAGAACTGGGGAAAGCCCCGGCACGGACCCGCCCCTTCCCGGCACCCCCAAACAGCGGAAACGCTCCGGGACCACCCGGGACCCTCCCCACAGAGCTGCCCCCGTGCCGGAGCCCACCCGGGACCCCCGGACTCCCCCCAGACCCGCCCCGGTGCCGGTGCCGGTCCCGGTCCCGGTGCCGGTCCCGGTGCCGCCCCCCCACTCACCGCGGCCGCCGCCGGCGCGGGCGGCGCGGGGCACGGCGGGAGGGGCGGGGCCTGCGCGCGCCGCGCGCCGCCATTGGCTGAGCGCGGGGGGGCGTGGCCTGGGGCGGGGTTAAGTGGTTGTGGCGGCGAGGGGCGTGGTCTGGTGGTGGGCGTGGTTTGCGTGGTGGGCGTGGCCACGAGTTGCTCTCTGGTCGCGCCAATTTCGCCAAAATCCCGCCGATTTCACCCCAAATTCCCCCGATTTCATCCCAAATTCCCCCGATTTCATCCCATTTCCCCTCGTTTGCATCTCCAAAATCCCGCCGATTTCACCCCAAATTCCCCTCGACTGCACTTCCAATGTCACCCCGATTTCAACCAAAATTTCCCGATTTTACACCAAATCGTCTCAATTTCACCCCCAAATCTCTCCAATTTCGCCCCAAATTCCCCCCGCTGTCACCCCAGAATCCCCCTTATTTCACCCCAAAATCCCCCCCAATTTCACCCCAGAATCTCTCTCGATTTCATCCCAAAATCACCCCCATTTCACCCCAAATTCCCCTCGATTTCACCCCAAATCCCCCCTGATTTCACCCCAAATCCCCCCTGATTTCACCCCAAATCCCCCCGATTCCCCCCCAAATCCCCTCAATTCCACCCCCAAATCCCTCCTCTGACCCCAATCTCCCCTCCCCAGTTTCCCCCAAATCCCCCCGGGTGCCCAAATCTCCCAAATCCCGCCCCAAAATCCTCTCCAGCCCCCAGCACGCAGGCGGCGCCGCTGGGGCCGTTCCCCCACGTCCTTTATTGGGCTCCGGGGGGTCCCGGGGGGTTTTGGGGGGTCCCGGGGGTCCCGGGAGTGTTTCGGCGGCGCTGGGGGCGGTCCCGGGTGGTCCCAGACGGTCCCGGGGGGTTTCAGCGGAGCGGGGGGCGGGCCGGGGTGGTCCCGGTTCGGTTCTGGGGAGTCCCGGGGGTCCTGGCCGGTCCCGGTGGATCCCGGGGGTCCTGGCCGGTCCCGGTGGGTTTTGGGTGATCCCGGCCGGTCCCGGTGGGTCTCGGTGGTTCCCGTCTGGTCCCGGTGGGTCCCGGGGGATCCCGGCCGGTCCCGGGGGTCTCGGTGGGTCTGGGCCGGTGCCGGGGGTCCCAGGGGATCCCGGTGGGTCCCAGGGATCCCGACCGGTGCCAGGGGTCCCGGTGGGTCTCGGTGGGTCCCAGGGGTCCCGGCCGGTCCCGGTGGGTCCCGGGTGATCCCGGCCGGTCCCGGGGCTCCCGGGGGTCCCGGTGGGTCCCGGCCGGTCCCGGTGGGTCCCAGGGATCCCGGCCGGTCCCGGTGGGTCTCGGTGGGTCCCGGGTGATCCCGGCCGGTCCCGGTGGGTCCCGGGTGATCCCGGCCGGTCCCGGGTGATCCCGGCCGGTCCCGGTGGGTCCCGGGTGATCCCGGCCGGTGCCGGGGGTCCCGGGGGGCTCAGCGGCGCTGGGGCAGGCAGAGCCCCCCGGGCCGGGCCCGCCCGGTACCGGCCTTGCAGGCGCAGCGGAAGGAGCCGCTGGTGTTGACGCAGCGCTCGCGGGGGCAGCGCGGCCCCCCCCGGGGGTCCCGGCACTCGTCGATATCTGGGGAGGGGCGGGGGGGGGTCGCACACGGGTCAGGGACCCCCAAAATAACCCCCAGCACTCCCTAACGGAGCCCCCAAACTTCACCTCCCCCACGGGGGTCTGAGGGGTCCCAGGAGGGTTTGGGGTGTCCCAGGGGGGTCTGGGGGAGGATTGGTGTCACTCGGGGGGGTCCCAGGGGTGTTTGGGGGTCC
The DNA here is from genome assembly GCF_050655825.1 of Lonchura striata. NCBI lineage: Eukaryota > Metazoa > Chordata > Aves > Passeriformes > Estrildidae > Lonchura > Lonchura striata. The sequence goes on along the minus strand of NC_140733.1, from coordinate 8,647,545 downwards.
CAGGGGGGGTTTGGGAGAGGTTGGGGTCACTCGGGGGGAAGGTCCCAGGGTGGTTTGGGGGTCCCAGGGGTGTTTGGGGGAGGTTGGTGTCACTCGAGGTGTCCCAGGGGTGTTTGGGGGTCCCAGGGGGGGTTTGGGAGAGGTTGGGGTCACTCGGGGGGGCCCAGGGTGGTTTGGGGGTCCCAGGGGTGTTTGGGGGAGGTTGGTGTCACTCGGGGGGGTCCCAGGGGGATTTGGGGGTCCCAGGGGTGTTTGGGGGTCCCAGGGGGATTTGGGGGTCCCCATTTCCCGGGGGGGGGTCTCACCGAGGCAGCGGGTGCGGGTGGGGTCCGGCTGGAAGCCGGGGGGACACTCGCAGCCCCCCCGGGGGGAGCGGAGGCAGCGGCCGGGGACCCCCCCGGGACACGGACACTCGGCCGAGTCCTCCTCGGAGCTGTCCTCGCCTGGGGGGATCCCAAAGTGGGGGGGACCCCAATTCAGGGGTGGGGTCCCAAAGTGGGGGGGGACCCCAATTCAGGGGTGGGGTCCCAAAGTGGGGGGGGGACCCCAATTCAGGGCTGGAGACTCAAAGTGGGGGACCCCAATTCAGGGGTGGGGTCCCAAAGTGTGGGGGGGACCCCAATTCAGGGGTGGGGTCCCAAAGTGGGGGGGGGACCCCAATTTAGGGGTGGGGTCCCAAAATGTGGGGGGGACCCCAATTCAGGGGTGGGGTCCCAAAGTGTGGGGGGGACCCCAATTTAGGGGTGGGGTCCCAAACTAGGGGACCCCAATTCAGGGGTGGGGTCCCAAAATGTGGGGGGGACCCCAATTCAGGGGTGGGGTCCCAAAGTGGGGGGGGACCCCAATTTAGGGGTGGGGTCCCAAAGTGGGGGGGGACCCCAATTTAGGGGTGGGGTCCCAAAACGTGGGGGGGACCCCAATTCAGGGGTGGGGTCCCAAAGTGGGGGGGGACCCCAATTCAGGGGTGGGGTCCCAAAGTGGGGGGGGACCCCAATTCAGGGGTGGGGTCCCAAACTAGGGGACCCCAATTCAGGGGTGGGGTCCCAAAATGTGGGGGGGACCCCAATTTAGGGGTGGGGTCCCAAACTAGGGGACCCCAATTCAGGGCTGGGGTCCCAAAGTGGGGGGGGACCCCAATTTAGGGGTGGGGTCCCAAACTAGGGGACCCCAATTCAGGGCTGGGGTCCCAAAGTGGGGGGGGACCCCAATTCAGGGGTGGGGTCCCAAACTAGGGGACCCCAATTTAGGGGTGGGGTCCCAAACTAGGGGACCCCAATTCAGGGCTGGGGTCCCAAAGTGGGGGGGGACCCCAATTCAGGGGCTGGGGTCTCAAATTGGGGGGTTCCCACGGCTTGGGGGGGGGGGCAGGGTCAGGGTTCGGGGTCCCAGTTCCGGATTTGGGTCTGGGGGCTGTGGCAGCCCTGGGGAGGGGTCGGGGTGGGGGTTTTGGGGTCCCACCTCTGCGGGGCCCCCCCAGGCCCAGGGGGCTGACGTCCCAGAAGGAATTGCTCTCGCTCTGCGCGGGGGGGCACGGCAGGCCTGGGGGACCCCCAAAATCAGCACCCCGGGACCCCCAGAGCCCCCCCAGGCCCCATAGGGACCCCAGACCCCATAGGGACCCCCCAGGCCCCATAGGGACCCCCCCAGACTCCCCCCAATCCCACCCAGGACTCCCTTCAACCCCCCCCAGAGCTCCTCCCAATCCCACTGATCCTCCCGGAGACCCCAAATCCCCCCTAGGACCCTAGAGACCCCCCAAATCCTCCCCAAATCCCCCCGAAATCCTCCCCATAGCCCCCCAAAATCCCCCATAGCCCCTCCAAATTCTCCCCAAATCTCCCCCAAATCCCCCATAGATTCCCCAAATCCTCCCCAAATTCCCCATAGGCCCCTCATAGCCCCCCCAAATCTCCTCCAAATCCCCCCCAAATCCCCCATAGCCCCCCCAAATCCCCCAAATCCCCTCCAAATCCCCCGTAGCCCCTCCAAATCCTCCCCATAGCCCCTCCAAATACCCCCAAATTCCCCCCAAATCCCCCGTAGCCCCTCCAAATCCCCTCCAAATCCCCCCCAAATCCCCCATAGCCCCCCCAAATCCCCTCCAAATCCCCTCCAAATCCCCTCCAAATCCCCCATAGCCTCTCCAAATCCCCCCAAATCCCCCCAAATCCCCCATAGCCCCTCCAAATCCCCTCCAAATCCCCCATAGCCCCCCCAAATCCCCCGTAGCCCCCCCAAATCCTCCCCATAGCCCCTCCAAATCCCCTCCAAATCCCCCATAGCCTCTCCAAATCCCCCCAAATTCCCCCCAAATCCCCCATAGCCCCTCCAAATCCCCCCAAATCCCCCCCAAATCCCCCATAGCCCCCCCAAATCCTCCCCATAGCCTCTCCAAATCCCCCCAAATCCCCCCCAAATCCCTCATAGCCCCCCAAATCCCCCCCCAGGACCCCCCAAACCCCCTCCCCAGCCCCTCTCCCGCTCACCCGCGGCCCGGGGGGGGCAGGGCCGGCAGTGGGGTCCCCAGCCCGCGCCCCCCCGGCAGCAGCACTCGTCCAGCGCCAGGGGCCCCCCCCCGAGGGGCGCCCCGCAGACCCCCTCGTCCCCCCGCCGCTGCCAGCACACGTCCCGCCGCTCCGGGGGGGGCCGCTCCGCCGCCGGGGGGCGCTCTGCGGGACCGGCACCGGCACCGGCACCGGGGCGGGTCAGGAACCTCCAGATAATCCCCCCAAACCCCCCCCCAAAAAACAGCGATGGGGGGGGGGCTCCCCGTGATCACCCCGCACCCCCCCCCCGCACCCCTGCGGCCCCACCGGGGGTCTCCCGGTGCCCCGGGGGGGTCTCAGTGTGCCCCGGGGGTCTCCCGGTGCCCCGGGAGGGTCTCAGTGTGCCCCGGGGGTCTCCCGGTGCCCCGGGGGGTCTCTCCCCATTCCCGGGGGTCTCTCCCATTCCCGGGGGTCCCTCCCCATTCCCGGGGGTCTCTCCCCGCCCCGGGGGTCTCTCCCCATTCCCGGGGGGGTCTCAGTGTGCCCCGGGGGTCTCCCGGTGCCCCGGGGGGGTCTCAGTGTGCCCCGGGGGTCTCTCCCCATTCCCGGGGGTCTCTCCCCGTTCCCGGGGGTCTCTCTCCCCATTCCCGGGGGTCTCTCCCCAATCCCGGCGGTCTCTCCCGTTCCCGGGGGTCTCTCCCGTTCCCGGCGGTCTCTCCCGTTCCCGGCGGTCTCTCCCCAATCCCGGGGGTCTCTCCCCGTTCCCGGGGGTCTCTCCCCGTTCCCGGGGGTCTCTCCCCAATCCCGGGGGTCTCTCCCCATTCCCGGGAGTCCCTCCCCAATCCCGGGGGTCTCTCCCCATTCCCGGGGGTCTCTCCCCGGTCCCGGGGGTCTCTCCCCAATCCCGGCGGTCTCTCCCCATTCCCGGGGGTCTCTCTCCCCGCCCCGGGGGTCTCTCCCCAATCCCGGGGGTCTCTCCCCATTCCCGGGGGTCTCTCCCCAATCTCGGGGGTCTCTCCCGTTCCCGGCGGTCTCTCCCCATTCCCGGGGGTCTCTCCCCAATCCCGGGGGTCTCTCCCCAATCCCGGGGGTCTCTCCCCGTTCCCGGGGGTCTCTCCCGTTCCCGGCGGTCCCTCCCCACTCCCGGGGGTCTCTCCCCATTCCCGGGGGTCTCTCCCCAATCCCGGCGGTCTCTCCCATTCCCGGGGGTCTCTCCCCAATCTCGGGGGTCTCTCCCCAATCTCGGCACTCTCCCCAATCCCGGGGGTCTCTCCCCAATCCCGGCGGTCTCTCCCGTTCCCGGCGGTCTCTCCCGTTCCCGGCGGTCTCTCCCCAATCCCGGGGGTCTCTCCCCACTCCCGGGGGTCTCTCCCCGTTCCCGGCGGTCTCTCCCCGTTCCCGGGGGTCTCTCCCCGCCCCGGGGGTCTCACCGTGCTCGGGGGCGGGCAGGCAGCGCCGCAGCCCCGGGTGGTACCGCGCCCCCGGGCCGCAGGTGCAGCGGAAGGAGCCGCGCGTGTTCTCGCAGGCTCCGTCCACGCAGTTGGACTCGTCCAGGCACTCGTCCACGTCTGGGGAGGGGCAGGGGGGCGTGCTGGGGGTCCCGGCCGGCTGGGGACCCCCCAAAACCCCCCCAAAATCCCCCCGGGATGCCCCGACACCGACCGGGGCTGCAGGGACTGCCGGGATTCCCTCGGGACCCCCAAATACCCCCGGGACCCCCAAACACGCACAGGGACCCCCCCAAACTGTCACAGAGACCCCCAAAGACACACAAAGGGACCCCCAAATACCCCAGGGGTCCCCAAATACCCCGGGGACCCCCAAAGACACAAAAAGGGACCCCCAAATACCCCAGGGACCCCCAAATACCCCCGGGACCCCCAAACACGCACAGGGACCCCCAAACAGTCACAGAGACCCCCAAAGACCCCGGGGACCCCCAAAGACACACAAAGGGACCCCCAAACAGAGAAAGGGACCCCTAAAGATACAAAGGGACCACCAAAGACACAAAAAGGGACCCCCAAATACTCCAGAAACCCCCCAAATACTCCAGAGCCCCCCCTCCCAGAACCCCAGAGACCCCTGAGCCCCCCAGAATCCCCAAACCCTCCAACACCCCCGAACACCCCAGGCTGCTTCTGGCCCCCGCCGCTCGCTCCCCGTGCCCCCCACGGCTCCAACCCCCGAGACCCCCGGGACCCCCCGGGCCCCCCCTGGCTCCAACCCCCGAGACCCCCGGGACCCCCGGACCCCCCTCGCTCCAGCTCCCACGGGACCCCCCGGGACCCCCCGAGACTCCCCAGGACCCCCGGGACCCCCGGGCCCCCCCTGGCTCCAGCCCCTCTGGGACCCCCGGAACCCCCGGGACCCCCGGGACTCCCCAGGACCCCCGGGACCCCCGGGACCCCCGGGCCCCCCTTGGCTCCAGCTCCCACGGGACCCCCCGGGACCCCCGGGACCCCGGGGACTCCCCAGGATCCCCGGGCCCCCCCTGGCTCCAGCCCCTCTGGGACCCCCGGGACTCCCCAGGATCCCCTGGACCCCCGGGCCCCCCCTGGCTCCAGCCCCTCTGGGACCCCCGGGACTCCCCAGGATCCCCTGGACCCCCGGGACCCCCGGGACCCCCGGGACCCCCAGCCCCCCGCGCTGACCCAGGCACTGCCGCAGGGCGCTGTCGTAGTCGAAGCCCGCCTTGCAGTAGCACTCGTAGCCGGGCTGGGTGTTCACGCACTTGCCGCCCTTGCAGATCTCGGCCCCGAAGAGGCCGCACTCATCGATGTCTGCGGGCCGGGGGCGTCCCGGGGGGGGTCAGGCTCGGGGACCCCCCCCTGGGGACAGGGAAACCCCCCTGGGGATAGGGAACCCCCTCTGGGGATAGGGAAACCCCCCTGGGGACAGAGGGTGGCAGGGGACAAGGGAAAACGGGGAAAAACTGGGGGGAAATGGGGGGGAAATGGAGGAAAATGTGCGAAAATGGGGAAAAACTGGGGGGAAGTGGGGGAAAAATGGGGGGAAATGGGGGGGAAAGGGGGAAATGGGGAAAAATGGGGGGAAATGGGGAAAAATTGGGGGAAATGGGGGAAAAACGGGGGGGAAAGGGGGAAATGGAGAAAAACGGGGGGAAATGGGGAAAAATTGGGGCAAATAGGGGGAAATGGGGGGGAAATGGAGGAAAACGGGAAAATGGGGAGAACGAGGAAAAATGGGGGAAATGGAGAAAAATGGGGGAAATGGGGGAAAATGGGGAAAACGGGGAAAAATGGGGGGAAATGGAAAAAAACGGGGGGGAAATGGGAAAAACGGGGGAAAATGGGGGGAAATGGGGAAAACGGGGGACACGGGGGGACACAGGGGGGGACACGGGGGGCACATGGGGGGCACACGGGGGGTCTCACCGCGGTGTGCCGGGACCCCGTAGTCGAGGCCGTTGTTGTCCTGGATGAAGCCCCTCCCGTCGGGACAGAGCGCCACGAACTCGGCTGGGGGGGCAGAGAAACCCTCAAAAAGGGGGGGGGTCCTGAACCCCCAAACCACCCCCAGACCACCCCCGGGGACCCCTCTGTGACCAGGGGACTCTGCTGGATGGAGTTGGGGGGTGCAGCTCCCAAAGCCCCCCAGATCCGGGTGGGAAGGGGGTCCCGTTTGGCCGGGGGGGGTGGGCAGGGGTCCCCCGTACCCGAGGAGGGGAGGGGGCAGGGGGGTGGGCAGGGGTCCCACGTACCCGAGGAGGGGAGGGGGCAGGGGTACACCTCGCACAGGTCCCCCCAGCCCGCCCCCACGGAGCAGCAGCACTCCCCACGCGTGACGTTGGTGCCCAGGACGGCGTCGCAGAACACGGGCAGCTCCAGGCTCAGGTAGCACTCCTTGCGTGGGGCGGGGGGCTCCCGAGCTGAGGGGGGGGGACAGGGGTTCAGCAGGGACCCCCCGAAACTCCTCAGAGCCCCCTCGGAGCGGCAGCGATCCCCCAAAACCCAAAGGTGCCGCTAAGACTCCTCAGAGTTCCAGGGATCCCCCACCCCAAAGACCCTCCTGGAACCGCCCCCCTTGAGCTCCAGAGACCCCCGGACCTCCCTGGGACCCTCAGGAGCACCCCCGGGAACCCCCAGACCCCCAAGGGCACCCACAAACAGCTCTTGTCCCGGGGACCCCCTAAAAACGTCCCTGTGAGTCTTCCTCGGGATCCCCCAGACCCACGGGAAACGCCCCCAAACCCCAGGGATGCCCCAGGACCCCCCCAGGACCCTCCCCCAAAACCCCAGGGATGCCACAGAAACCCCCAGGACCGCCCCCCAAAATCTCAGAGATGTCCCATGACCCCCCCAAAACCCCAAGGATGCTCCAGAACCCCCCCAGGACCCTCCCCCAAAACCCCAGGGATGCCCCAGGATGCCCCAAAGCCCCCCCAGAACCCCAGGGATGCCCCAAGACCCCTCCCCAGGACCCTCCCAAAACCCCAGAGATGCCACAGAAACCCCCAGGACCACGCCCCCCAAAATCTCAGAGATGTCCCATGACCCCCCCAAAACCCCAAGGATGCTCCAGAACCCCCCCAGGACCCTCCCCCAAAACCCCAGGGATGCCACAGAAACCCCCAGGACCACGCCCCCCAAAATCTCAGAGATGTCCCATGACCCCCCCAAAACCCCAAGGATGCTCCAGAACCCCCCCAGGACCCTTCCCCAAAACCCCAGAGATGCCCCAGAACCCCCCCCAAAACCCCCCCAAAACCCCAGGGATTCCCCAGAACCCCCCCAGAACCCCCCAAAACCCCAGAAATGCCCCAGAATCCGCCCCAAACCCCCCCCCAAAACCCCAGGGATGATCCAGAACCCCCCCAGGACCCCCCAAAACCCCAGAAATGCCCCAGAACCCCCCCGAAAACCCCCCCAAACCCCCAAGGACGCCCCCAAACCCCTCAGGTCTCCCCCCCCCATTTTTCCCAGGGATCCTCCTGAGGCTCCCGCGGACCCCCCGCGCCCCCCGCCCCCCTCACGGAGGCAGCGGCGGCCGTCGGGGCCGGGGGCGAGCCCGGGGGGGCAGCGGCAGCTGAAGGAGCCCTCGAGGTTGGTGCAGGCGCCGGGCGGGGGGCACAGCCCCGGCTCCAGCGCGCACTCGTCGATGTCTGGGGAGGGGGCTTGAGACACGCGGGGACACCCCCGGAGACCCCCCGGGACCCTCCCGGGACCCTCCCGGAGACCCCCGGAGACCCCCCGGGCGCCGTGGGGAGGGGTCTCCCCACTCCCAGCCCGGCTGCGGCAGCCGCGCGGATCCCGGGGGGGTGTGGAGCTGTTTTGGGGCTTTTTTGGGGCTATTTTAGGGCTTTTTGGGACTCTTTTTGGGGCTGTTTTAGGGCTTTTTGGGGCTTTTTTGGGGGCTCTTTTGGGGCTGTTTTGGGGCTCTTTTGGGGGCTGTTTTGGGGCTTTTTTGGGGCTTTTTGGGGGCTGTTTTAGGGGGGATTATTTTGGGGAGGGTCTCTCTCCACTCAGCCTGGCAGTGCATACCCGGGGGGGGGGGGCTGTTTTGGGGTTTATTTGGGGCGGGGGTCTCGCTCTCACCCTGGTGTGTACCCGAGGTGAGGGTTATGGAGCGGGGGTGGGTTTTGGGGGGGTCCCGGGTGGGAGGGCTGTTTAGGGGGGATATTTTGGGGTTTATTTGGGGCGGGGGTCTCGCCCTCACCCTCGCAGCGCCGGTGCATACCCGGGGTGGGGGTTATGGGGCAGGGGGCAGTTTTGGGGGGGTCCCGGGTGGGAGGGCTGTTTAGGGGAAGTATTTTGGGGTTTATTTGGGGCGGGGGTCTCGCTCTCACCCTGGTGCATACCCGAGGTGGGGGTTATGGGGCAGGGGGCAGTTTTGGGGGGGTCCCGGGTGGGAGGGCGGTTTGGGGGGGATATTTTGGGGTTTATTTGGGGCGGGGGTCTCGCCCTCACCCTGGCAGCGCCGGCCGTGCTGCAGCGCGTACCCGGGCGGGCACAGGCACCGGTAGGACCCCGCCGTGTTCACGCAGTCCCCGCCCACGCACGCGGCCGCGAACTCGCACTCGTCGATATCTGGGGGGGGGGTGGAACAACGAGACCCCCGTGTGTGGGACCCCCCCAAACCTCACAACACCCCCGGAGCCCCCCCAAATCCCAACAACGCCCCCAAATCCCAACACCGCCCCCAAATCCACCCGCAGACCCCGAACCCCCCGGATTCCCCCCATCCCCCCGAGCCCCCCCGAGCCCCCCCAGATTTGGGGGTACCTTGGCAGCGGGGGGGGTCCCGCGCCGGCTGCAGCCCGGGGGGGCACTGGCACTTGTAGGATCCGGGGGTGTTGACGCAGCTCCCCCCGGGGCAGAGCCCCCCGGCCTCGCACTCGTTCACGTCTGGGGGAGACCCCCGTGAGCCCCCGGGCCTGGGCGGGGGTCCCGAGGGGGGCTGGGGCAGGGGGGGGGCACTGGGGGGGAGTTTTGGGGGGTGCCCGGGGTGGGGCCGTGTGGATATTGGGGAGGGGGTTCGAAGGGAGGGGGTCTCCAAGAGGGGGGTCGTAGATAAAGGGGTCCCGAGAGGGTTTGGGGGGGAGTCCTGGGGGGCTCCTGTGTGACCCCAAGGGGATCCCGGGGGGCTTGGGAGGGTCCCGGGGGTTTTGGGGGGTCTCGGGGGGGTCCCGGGGGTTTTGGGGGGGGGGTTGGGGAGTCCCGGGGGTTTTGGGGGGTCTCGGGGGGGTCCCGGGGGTTTTAGGGGGGGGTTTGGGGAGTCCCGGGGGTTTTGGGGGGGTTTGGGGGGGTCCCGGGGGTTTTGGGGGGTTTTGGGGGGGTTTTGGGGGGGTCCCGGGTGGTCCCGGGGGTTTTGGGGGGGTTTTGGGGGGTCCCGGGGGTTTTGGGGGGGATTTTGGGGGGTCCCAGGGGGGTCCCGGGGGTTTTGGGGGGGGTTTTGGGGAGTCCCGGGGGTTTTGGGGGGGGTTTTGGGGGGTCCCGGGGGTTTTGGGGGGGTTTTGGGGATCCCGGGGGGTTCCCGGGGGGGTTTTGGGGGGTCCCGGGTGGTCCCGGGGGTGCTGACCCAGGCAGGCGCCGTTGAGGCCGCGGAAGCCGGGGGGGCAGGGGGTGCACACGAAGCCCCCGGGCTGGTTCTCACACTTGGAGTCGGGGCACGTCCCCGCGTCCAGGCACTCGTTGATGTCTGGGGGGGTGGCAGGGGGACATCGGGGACATCGGGGGGGACCCCACCGCGTCCCGTGGTGCGGGTGGGTCCCTCCGAGGTGTCCCCAGCCCGCGCCGGTGTCCCCTCCCCGGTGTCCCCGGTGTCCCCGGTGTCCCTCCCCGGTGTCACCTTCGCAGAGCGGCGGCCGCGAGCCCTTGCGCCGGTAGCCCGGGTGGCACTCGCACTTGTAGTGGCCGGGCACGTTGGAGCAGGTGCCACCGTCCCCGCACACGTCCCCCTTGGCACACTCGTCGATGTCTGCGGGGACACGCGGGGTCCTTTGCGCTGTCCCCAGCCCCGGGCAATGTCCCCAACCCCAGACAATGTCCCCAACCCTGTCCCCAGCCCCGGCAATGTCCCCAGCCCCGGGCAATGTCCCCAACCCCGGACAATGTCCCCAACCCTGTCCCCAAGCCCCGGGCAATGTCCCCAACCCTGTCCCCAGCCCCGGGCAATGTCCCCAACCCGGGCAGCGTCCACAAACCTGTCCCCAATCTGTCCCCAACCCTGTCCCCAATCTGTCCCCAACCCTGTCCCCAGCCCCGGCAATGTCCCCAACCCTGTCCCCAACCCCGGGCAGTATCCCCAACCCGGGCAGCGTCCCCAGCCCCGAGCAGTGTCCCCAACCCTGTCCCCAAGCCCGGACAATGTCCCCAACCCTGTCCCCAGCCCCGTGCAATGTCCCCAACCCCGGACAATGTCCCCAGCCCCGGGCAATGTCCCCAGCCCCGGGCAATATCCCCAAACCTGTCCCCAACCCTGTCCCATGTCCCCAACCCGTCCCCAACCCTGTCCCCTGTCCCCACCCCCGTGCCGTGTCCCTTGTCCCCACCTCCTCCCCACGCTTCGCGTGTCCCCCCGTCCCCTGTGGCTCACGGCCCCCACCCGCCGTGTCCCGTGTCCCGGTGCCAGTCCCGGTCCCGGTGCCGGTGTGCCAGTGCCCCAGTGCCCCGGTGCCGGTGTCCTGGTGCCCCGGTGTCCCGGTGTCCCTCCCCGCCGTGTCCCCTCCCCGCCATGTCCCGGTGTTCCAGTGCCGGTGTCCCGGTCCCGGGGCCGGTATCCTGGTGCCGGTGTCCCGGTGCTGGTGTCCCAGTGTCCCAGTGTCCCAGTGCCCCAGTGCCCCGGTGCCAGTGTCCCGGTCCCAGTCCCGGTCCTGGTCCCGGTGCCGGTGCCGGTGCCGGTGCCGGTACCTGCGCAGGTGCGCAGCCCCTTGTGCAGGCGCAGCTGGAAGCCGCGGTGGCAGTGGCAGGTGTAGGAGCCGCCGGTGTTCATGCAGACCCCGCGCCCGGCCCCGCACGGCTCCGCCTCGCACTCGTTCACGTCTGGACAGGCGTGTCACACACGTGTCACCAGGTGTGCCACAGGTGTGTCACAGGTGTGCCACCAGGTGTGTGGCCATGCCCCAGCCCCACACAGCTCCACCTCGCACTCGTGTCAGGACATTCCGGTGTCCCCATGTCCTTCATGTCCCAATGTCCCCGTGTCCCCATGCCCCGGTGTCCCCATGCCCCGGTGTCCCCAGGCCCCGGTGTCCCGGTGTCCCCATGCCCCGGTGTCCCGGTGTCCCCCAGCCTGGTGTCCCGGTATCGGTGTCCCAGTGTCCCAGCCCATGTCCCAGTGTCCCCATGACCCCCAGCCCGGTGTTGGTGCCCCGGTGTCTCCATGTCCCCCAGCCTGGTGTCGGTGTCCCCGTGTCCCGGTGTCCCAGCCCATGTCCCGGTGTCCCCATGTCCCCCAGCCCGGTGTCCCGGTGTCGGTGTCCCCATGTCCCCCAGCCCGGTGTCAGTGTCCCAGTGTCGGTGTCCTGGTGTCCCGGTGTCCCGGTGCCCTGGTGTCTGTCCCGATGCCCCCACGTCCCCCAGCCCGGTGCCAGTGTCCCGGTGTCCCCACGTCCCCCAGCCCGGTGTTGGTGTCCCGGTGTCCCCCAGCCCGGTGTCCCGGTGTCCTGGTGTCGGTGTCCCCACATCCCCCAGCCCGGTGTCGGTGTCCCGGTGTCCCGGTGTCCCCCAGCCCGGTGTCCCGGTGTCCTGTTGTCGGTGTCCCCACACCCCCCAGCCCGGTGTCCCGGTGTCGGTGTCCCCACGTCCCCCAGCCCGGTGTCGGTGTCCCGGTGTCCCCATGTCCCCCAGCCCGGTGTCCTGGTGTCGGTGTCCCCATGTCCCCCAGCCCGGTGTCGGTGTCCCGGTGTCCCCATGTCCCCCAGCCCGGTGTCAGTGTCCCAGTGTTGGTGTCCTGGTGTCCCGGTGTCCCGGTGCCCTGGTGTCTGTCCCGATGCCCCCATGTCCCCCAGCCCGGTGTCAGTGTCCCGGTGTCCCCCAGCCCGGTGTCCCGGTGTCCCTGTGTCTCCACGTCCCCCAGCCCGGTGTCCCGGTGTCCCGGCGCGGCGCCGCGGTGCCGGTACCGGTGCAGTAGCGGCGCTGGGGGTGCCAGCGGTAGCCGGGGAAGCAGAGGCAGCTGTAGCCGCCCGGGGCCGCCACGCACTCGCCGGGGCCGCAGATGTTCCGGTTCAGGCGGCACTCGTCCGTCTCTGCAGCGCCGGTTTGGGGGTCTTGGGGGGCTCCCGGCGGGGTTTGGGGGCGTGGGGTGGGATTTGGGGGTGTTGGGTAGATCCCAGGGGGATTTGGGGGTGTGGGGTGGGATTTGGGGGTGTTGGGTAGATCCCAGGAGGATTTGGGGGTGTGGGGTGGGATTTGGGGATGTTGGGTAGATCCCAGGGGGATTTGGGGGTGTTGGGTAGATCCCAGGAGGATTTGGGGGTGTTGGGTGGGATTTGGGGGTCTTGGGGGGCTCCCAGCGGGGTTTGGGGGTGTGGGGTGGGATTGGGGGGTGTTGGGTGGGTCCCAGTGGAGTTTGGGGGTCTTGGGGGGGTTCCAGGACATCCCGGGGGGGTCTCAGAGGGACTTGAGGGAGTCTGGAGGTCCCAGGGGCATTGGGGGGATCCCGAGGGACCCTTGGGGGGCTGTTGGGGGGTCCCGGGGGGAATTGGGGGTCCCAGGGGCATTGGGAGGGTCCTGGGGGATGTTTGGGGGTCCTGGGGCTGTTGGGGGTTCCTGGGGGCGTTGGGGTTCCCGGGGTGCCGGAGGGTGCTGGGGGGTCCCGAGGGGTGTTGGGGGTCCCAGGGGCACTGGGGGGGTCCCGGGGGGTGTTGGGGGTCCCGGGGGCACTGGGGGGGTCCCGGGGGGTGTTGGGGGTCCCAGGGGCACTGGGGGGGTCCCGGGGGGTGTTGGGGGTCCCGGGGGGTGTTGGGGGTCCCGGGGGATGTTGGGGTGTCCAGGAGGGTGTTGGGGGGTCCTGGGGGGTTTTGGGAGTTCCGGGGGGTCCCGGGGGGTTTTGGGAGGTCCCGGGGGTCCCGGGGGGTGTTGGGGGGTTCCGGGGGGTCCCGGGGGGTGTTGGGGGGTCCCGGGGGGTGTTGGGGTGTTCCAGGGGGTCCCGGTCGCTCACCGGTGACCTGGGTGGGCGCGATCTCGGCCGCGCTGCGCGTCAGCTGCTCCGGGGGCAGCCGCCAGAGCGGGGCCGGCGTGGGCCGGGCCAGCAGCGCTGGGGACAGGCGGGGACACGGCGTGGGACACGGGACACGGGGGGACACGGGACACGGGGGGGACACGGGACATGGGGGGACATGGGGACACGGGGGGGACACGGGACACGGGGGGACACGGGGGGGACACGGGGGGGACACGGGACACGGGGGGGACACACGGGGACATGGGGGGACACGGGACACGGGGGAGACACGGGACACGGCGTGGGACACGGGACATGGGGGGACACGGGGGGGACACGGGGGGGACACGGGACACGGGGGGGACACACGGGGACACGGGGGGGACACACGGGGACATGGTGTGGGACACGGGACACGGCGTGGGACACGGGACACGGGGGGGACACACGGGGACACGGGGGGGACACAGGGACACAGGACACGGGGGGGACACGGGACATGGGGGGGACACGGGGACACGGGGGGCACACGGGGACACAGGACACGGGGGGGACACACGGGGACATGGGGGGGACACGGGGACACACAGGGACACGGAGGGGACATGGGGACATGGTGTGGGACACAGGACACGGCATGGGACATGGGACACAGGGGGGACACAGGACATGGGTGGGACATGGGACATGGGTGGGACACGGGACACGGCGTGGAATATGGGACATGGGGAGACATGGGGACAGGCGGGGACACGGCGTGGGACACGGGGGGACGGGAACACAAGGGGACATGGGGGGACACGGGACACGGCGTGGGACACACGGGGACATGGAGTGACACACATGGACACGGCATGGGACACGGGGACACACGGTGTGACACACGGTGTGACACACGGTGTGACACACGGTGTGACACACGGGGCCAGCGCCCCGTCCCCCCCCACCCCACGCCCGGCCCGCAGCCCAGCCCGGCCTCGTCTCCTTCTTGTCCCCAAACTGTCCCCAAGCCCTTCTGGTCACCAGGGGCACGGCGCCCTCTTCATCCTGGTGCGTGTCCCCAAAGTGTCCCCAGAGTGTCCCCAAAATGTCCCCAGAGTGTCCCCAAAATATCCCCAAACTGTCCCTGTCCCCAAAGTGTCCCCAAACTCTCCCCAAAGTGTCCCCAAACTGTCCCCGAAGTGTCCCTGTCCCCAAAGTGTCCCTGAACTGTCCCCGAAGTGTCCCCAAACTCTCCCCAAAGTGTCCCCGAACTGTCCCCAAAGTGTCCCCACCGCCACCCCCCCCTACCCCGTGTCCCCCCGTCCCCGCCCCTGCCCCTTACCGGGGTACCGGGGGGGGTCGCTGCTCCCGGGGGGCTGCTCCAGCCCCTGCTCCTCCGAGGGGCTCCAGAACACCGGCAGCTGGGGGGGCAGCGGTGTCCCCGTGTCCCCCTGTCCCCCTGTCCCCCCTGTCCCTGTCCCCCTGTCCCCTCTGTCCCCCCTGTCCCCCCTGTCCCTCTGTCCCCCCCTGTCCCCCCCGTCCCCCTGTCCCTCTGTCCCCCTGTCCCCCCCCGTCCCCCTGTCCCCCACGTCCCCCCAGCCCCCCGAGCCCCCCCAGCCCCTCCCCATCGTCCCTCCCATGTCCCCCCCCCCAAAATGTCCCCCCCCACTCACCATGGCCGGGGGGGTCACAGCTGCGGGGGGAGGGGGCGCTGAGACCCCAAACTGACCCCCCCACCGTGGGGTGGGGGGGGGACACAAAACAGGGGGGTCAGGGGGGGCACGGGGACATGGGGGGGGTCACAGGGACATGGGGGGGGTCACAGGGACATTGGGGGGTCACAGGGACATTGGGGGGGTCACAGGGACATTGGGGGGGTCACAGGGACATGGGGGGGGTCACAGGGACATTGGGGGGTCACAGGGCCAGGGCAAGAGGGGACAAGAACCTGGTGAGGTGGGGAGGGGGACATGGGGACCGGGGGGGGGGCGGGGGATGTTTGGGGGGGTCCAGACCTGGCGGGGCTGGGGGGGGGCGAGGATGTTCAGGGGGTGTCTGGGGGGGACATTTGGGGTTCAGGGAGGTTCGGGGGGTGTCTGGGGGGACATTTGGGGCCCGGAGAGGTTCGGGGGGTGTCTGGGGGGACATTTGGGGTTCAGGGAGGTTCGGGGGGTGTCTGGGGGGGACATTTGGGGTTCCGGGAGGTTCGGGGGGTGTCTGGGGGGACATTTGGGGTTCAGGGAGGTTCGGGGGGTGTCTGGGGGGTACATTTGGGGTTCAGGGAGGTTCGGGGGGTGTTTGGGGGGAGATTTGGGGTTCAGGGAGGTTCGGGGGGTGTCTGGGGGTACATTTGGGGTTCCGGGAGGTTCGGGGGGTGTCCGGGGGTCCGGACCTGGCGGCGCGGGCGCGGCGGGCGGCGCGGGGCTGGGGGGCGGCCGCGGGGGTCTCTCGGGGGTCCCGTCGGGGTGGATGTGCAGCGTGAAGTCGCTCTCGCCCTGGATGGTGAGGGTCTGGTGCGAGGTCAGCACGTGGTAACCCTTCCCGGCCGGGCAGATGGCCTTGAACGCGGCTGGGGAGGGGGCACGGGGGGCTCAGCGGGCCGGGGGCGCCCCAAAACCCGCGGGGACCCCCCCAGCGCCCCCCGCCCCCAGCGCGGTGGGGGGCTCAGAGACCCCGTTCACACCACGGGGATCTGGGGGGCACGGGGGGGGTTCCAAAATTGCCCCAGCCCCCCCAAAAAAGGGCGCGGTCGGGGTGGCAGCGACCCCAAAACACCCCCCCAAAACACCCCCAGACTCAGGAAGCAGACCCCCCCAAAATTCCCCAGACTCATAAAGCAGCGACCCCCAAACGACCCCAGACTCACCAAAGCTCCCCAAATCCTCCCCCAGGCCCCCCCAGCCCCCCATATCGGTTCCACCCATGGGTCATCACTGACCCCAGCTCCCCCAAACCCCTCCCAGCCCCCCAAAGCCCCCCAAAACTCCCCCCCAAACACCCCCCAGCCCCCCAAAACTCCCCTCCAAACCCCCCCAGCCCCCCAAAGCCCCCCAAAACTCCCCCCCAAACCCCCTCCAGCCCCTCAAAGCCCCCCAAATCTCTCCCTCAGCCCCCCAGAGCCCCCCAAATCCCCCCCCAGCCCCCGTACCGGTTCCACCCGTGGGTCATCACTGACCCCAGCCCCCTCAAACCCCTCCCAGCCCCCCAAATCTCCCCCTCAGCCCCCCCCAGCCCCCCAGAGCCCCCCAAATCCCCCCCCCAGCCCCCGTACCGGTGCCGTCCGGGGGGCAGCGCTGGCAGCGCCCGCCCCAGGCCTTGCCCACGCTGCAGCAGCAGGTGCGGCGGGTCAGGCGGGTGGGCAGCGGGTGCTGGCACTGCTGCGAGCCCGACACCAGCCGGAAGCACAGACCCCGCTCCTCGGCCGGCTCGGCTGCGGGCGGGGGGCGGCGCCTCAGGGACCCCTCCCCAAATCCCGGAAAACCCCCAGAGAGCACCCCCAAAACCCGAACACTGCCAGGGACCCCTCCCCGGACCCCAAAATACCCCAGAGAACAGCCCCAAACACCCCCAAATCCCAGAGACCCCTCCCCAAATCCCGGAAAACCGCCAGAGAG
Source organism: Lonchura striata (assembly GCF_050655825.1). Lineage (NCBI taxonomy): Eukaryota > Metazoa > Chordata > Aves > Passeriformes > Estrildidae > Lonchura > Lonchura striata. Next base: position 8,630,837 of record NC_140733.1, on the reverse strand, counting down.
CGCCCCCAAAACCCAAACACCGCCAGGGACCCCTCCCCGGACCCCAAAATACCCCAGAGAACAGCCCCAAACCCCAGAGAGCACCCCCAAACCCAAACACCCCAGAGACCCCTCCCCAAATCCTAAAAAACCCCGGAGAGCAGCCCCAAACAGCCCCAAACCCCAGAGACCCCTCCCCAAATCCTAAAAAACCCCGGAGAGCAGCCCCAAACACCCCCAAATCCCAGAGACCCCTCCCCAAATCCTAAAAAACCCCGGAGAGCAGCCCCAAACACCCCCAAATCCCAGAGACCCCTCCCCAAATCCCAAAAAACCCCGGAGAGCAGCCCCAGACCCCCCAACCCCAAACAGCACCCCCAAACACCCCCAGGGAACCCTCTCAACCCCCAAAAAACCACAGAGAGCACCCCCAAAACCCAAACACCCCCAGGGACCCCTCCCCAAAACCCAAACAACCCCAGAGACCCCTCCCCAAACCCCAAAATCCCCCAGAGAACCCCCCCAGACACCCCAAAACCCCAGAGGACCCCCCCAATTCAGCCGCCCCCATATGCAGGCGCTGGCTCTGGGACACCCCCAAGACCCCCAAACCCCCAGGGACCCCAGGACCCCAAAAGACCCCCGAGACCCCCCAGGACCTCCAAGCCCCCAGAATCTCCAGGACCCCCCAAGACCCCCAAACCCCCCAGGACCCCCCGTGCCCCCCAAACCCCACGAGCCCCCCAAGCCCCCCGTGCCCCCTGAGCTCCCCATGCCCCCCGAGCCCCCCGTACCCCCCAAACCGCCCGTGCCCCCTGGTGTCGCCCGTGCCCCCCGAGCCCCCCATGACCCCGTGCCCCCTGGTGCCCCCCGCGCCCCCCGTGCCCCCCAAACCCCCTGAGCCCCCCGTGCCCCCCGTGCCCCCCAAACCCCACGAGCTCCCCATGCCCCCCGAGCCCCCCGTGCCCCCCGTGCCCCCCGTGCCCCCCGTGCCCCCCGTGCCCCCCGCGCCCCCTGAGCCCCCCGAGCCCCCCGTGCCCCCGTGCCCCCGTGCCCCTACGCAGGCACTGGCTCCGCGAGGGTCCCAGGACGTGCCCGGCCGAGCAGGAGCAGCGGAAGCTGCCCTGGGTGTTGCGGCACTCGCCGGGCTGGCACACGCCGGGCAGGGCACACTCGTTAATGTCTGCGGCAGGGAGGGCACACCTGAGCCAGGTATGGCACACCTGGGCTGGGTATGGCACACCTGGGCTGGGCATGGCACACCTGGGCTGGGTATGGCACACCTGAGCCAGGCTGGCACACCTGGGCTGGGTGTGGCACACCTGGGCTGGGTATGGCACACCTGGGCTGGGTGTGGCACACCTGAGCCAGGTATGGCACACCTGGGCTGGGTATGGCACACCTGAGCTGGGTGTGGCACACCTGAGCCAGGTATGGCACACCTGGGCTGGGTGTGGCACACCTGGGCTGGGCGTGGCACACCTGAGCCAGGTATGGCACACCTGGGCTGGGTGTGGCACACCTGGGCTGGGTATGGCACACCTGAGCCAGGTATGGCACACCTGAGCCAGGCTGGCACACCTGGGCCGGGCGTGGCACACCTGGGCTGGGCGTGGCACACCTGAGCCAGGTATGGCACACCTGGGCCGGGCGTGGCACACCTGAGCCAGGCTGGCACACCTGAGCCAGGTATGGCACACCTGGGCTGGGTATGGCACACCTGAGCCAGGGATGGCACACCTGGGCTAGGTATGGCACACCTGGGCTGGGTGTGGCACACCTGGGCTAGGTATGGCACACCTGGGCTGGGCATGGCACACCTGGGCTGGGTATGGCACACCTGGGCCGGGTGTGGCACACCTGAGCCGGGTATTGCACACCTGGGCTGGGCGTGGCACACCTGGGATGGGTGTACAGACACAACACACCTGGCACAGGTGTATAGGTGTGACACAGGTGTGACATGGGTGTGACACGGGTGTGATACAGGTGTCACACGGGTAAAACACGCCTGGCACAGGTGGCACACAGGTGGCACACACAGGTGTCACACAGGTGTGAACACACCTGACCCCTCCCACACCTCTTGCACACTCACACGTGTCCCTCCCACCCCCCACACTTCCCCACGGGTGCCCCCCCGTGCCCCCCACACCCCCAATGCCCCCCATGACCCCACACCCCCAATGCCCCCCATGCCCCCCATGCCCCCCGTGCCCCCCATGCCCCCCGTGCCCCCCACACCCCCAATGCCCCCCATGCCCCCTGTGCCCCCCGTGCCCCCCATACCCCCCATACCCCCCATACCCCCAATGCCCCCCATGCCCCCCATGCCCCCCGTGCCCCCCACACCCCCAATGCCCCCCATACCCCCCATACCCCCCGTGCCCCCCACACCCCCCCGAGCCCCCCGAGCCCCCCACACCCCCAATGCCCCCCATACCCCCCATACCCCCCGTGCCCCCCACACCCCCCCGAGCCCCCCATACCCCCCATACCCCCCGTGCCCCCCATACCCCCAATGCCCCCCGTGCCCCCCATGCCTACCCTGGCAGTGGGAGCTGTTGAGGCGTTTGTAGCCCTGGGGACAGTCCCCCCCGCGCTCCCCCCGCGCCTTTGGGGACCCCGGCCCTGCAACAGCCCCGGACCCCCAGAACGGGGGGGGGCAAACGTCAGGGGGTCCCTCAGGTGAGGGCACCATTGGGGGGTCCTGGTTTTAGGCTGGGGGGGGTCCTTGGGGGGTTTCTGGGGGGTCCTGGGGGGGTTCTTGGGGGGTCTTAGGGGTCCCTGGGGGGTTCTGAAGGATCCTGGGGGGGTTTCTGGGGGTCCTGGGGGAGTTCTGGGGGGGTTCTTGGGGGTCTTAGGGGTCCCTGGGGAGTTCCAGGGGGATTCTGGGGAGTCTTGGGGGGTTCCTGGGGGATTCTAGGGGTTCTGGGTGGTTCTGGGGGCTCCTGGGGGGGTTCTCAGGGTTCCTGGGGGGGATTCCAGGGGGATTCTGGGGGGGGTTTGGGGGTCTGGGTCCCCCCCCGGGGGGAGGTGAGGCAGGGTCCCGTGGGTAGGGGGTCTCGGCCAGCGGGGTTTGTGTGGGGTGGGGGGTCCCAGGAGGGGGGGTGGGGGGTCCCCCACACCTGGGGGGTCTGGGGGGGTCTCGGGGGGGTCCCGGCTCACCCTGAGCGTGGGGACACTTGTGGCACTTGCTCTGTCCCCAGGCGCTGCCGATGCTGCCGCAGCAATCCTCGAGCTTGGTCAGCCCGGGCAGGGGGTTACTGCCGCACTGGGGGCGCGGGGGGTCAGCGCCCCAAAACGGCCCCGGGCCTCAAACCCCACCCCAAAACAGCCCCGGGCCCAAAATCCCACCCTAAAACAGCCCCGGACCCTAAATCCCACCCCAAAACACCCCCGGACCCCAAACCCCACCCCAAATCCCACCCCAAAACAGCCCCGGGCCCAAAATCCCACCCCAAATCCCACCCTAAAACACCCCTGGACCCCAAACCTCACCCCAAAACACCTCCGGGACCTCAAATCCCACCGCAAGTCCCACCCCAAAACACCCCCGGACCCTAAATCCCACCCCAAAACAGCCCCGGACCCCAAATCCCACCCCAAAACAGCCCCGGGCCCAAAATCCCACCCCAAAACACCCCTGGGACCACCAAATCCCACCCCAAAACACCCCCAGGGACCCAAAATCCCACCCCCAAAACATCTCCGGGCCCCAAATCCCACCCCAAAACATCTCCTGGGACCCCAAATCCCACCCCAAAACACCCCCGGGACCCCAAACCCCATCCCAAAACACCCCCCGACCCCAAATCCCACCCCCCTGGACCTGAAATTCCACCCCCACACGCCCAGGGATCACAAACCCCAACCCCCGCACCCCCCAAGACCCCAAAACCCACCCCCCGGGGCCACAATCCCACCCCAAAACACCCCCCGGACCCCAAACCCCACCCCAAAATGCCCACGGACCCCAAATCCCACCCCCAGGGACCCCCAGGGACCCCAAATTCCACCCCCGAGACCCCAAGTCCCACCCCCAGGGACCCCCAGGGACCCCCGGCAGCAGTCCCGGAGCTCTCTGAGCCTGGGGAGGGGGTGCTGCAGCATTTTGGGGGGCGGTCAGCACCCCAAAACACCCCCTGAACCCCTAAAACCCCCCCAAAACTCCCAGCTTCGACCCCACAAAGGTCCCGGGCACCCCCAAATTCCGCCGCCCCCTCACCGAGTGCTTGGGCAGCGTCTCCTGGAAGCAGCGGCCCAGCGGTTTGTGGGTGTGGGGCCGGGGGGGCGCGGGGGGCTTGCTGCCCGCGGGGTGCGCCAGGAGCCCCCCCCCGGCCCGGGGACCCCCCTCGGGGGGGCGCGGCTCGATCCGGTGCACCTGCACCGAGGCCTCGGGGGGGTGATGGACCCGCACGTTCACCAGGGGAGGGGGCACCTGCGCTGGGGGCAGCGGCACCTGGGACCCCCCGAGCCCCAAACCGGCAGCCCCCAAAACCTGGAACCCCCCAAAACCCGGCACCCCCCAAAACCCGGCACCTGGGACCCCCCAAACCCCAAACCGGCACCCCCCAAAACCCGGCACCCCCCAAAACCCGGCACCCCCCAAAACCCGGCACCCCCGGAGCCCCCCGAACCTCAAAACCCGGCACCTGGGACCCCCCGAGCCCCAAACCTGGCACCCCCCAAAACCCGGCACCTGGGACCCCCCAAATGCAGCATGGAAATGTGAGACCCCCCCCCTCCCAACCCCAGTAGGACCCCCTGGGACCCCCCCATGGGGGCACCCCCATGCAGATCCCCCTGCCCCCCATGCCCCCCAAAACCCCTGAGCCCCCCCAAACCCCCGAGCCCCCCCGACCCCTGAGCTCTCCAGACCCCTGACTCCCCCAAACCCCTGATCCCCCCCAAATTCCTGATCCCCCCCAAACCCCTGACCCCCCCCAACCCCCCGAGCCCCCCAGACCCCCGAGCCCCCCAAACCCCTGATCCCCCCAACCCCCCCAGACCCCCGAGCCCCCCAGACCCCCGAGCCCCCAGACCCGCGGTACCTTCAGCCGAGTGGTGCCCGGGCCCCAGGGGCACGACGAAGGTGGCGTGGCTGACGTGCCCCCCCCCGTGCCCCCCGTGCCCCCCGCCGTGCCCCCCGCCGTGGGCAGCCCCGGGGGGGGGCTCGGGGGGCGCCGCCGCCGCCCCGGGCCCGTCGGCGATGACCTGGACGGCGTAAACGGCGACCTTGGAGGCGGGGGCGGGCTCGGGGGGGGCGTCGGGGGGCGCGGGCGGCGGCGGGGGCGGGGGTCCCCCGGCGCGCCCCCCGCCCGCCGGCACCTGGCAGAAGCGGCCGGTGAAGTTGGGGGGGCACAGGCAGTGCGAGCGGGAGCTGCACTGGCCGCCGTTCATGCAGGGCAGGGGGCACACCACTGCGGGGGGAGAGAGCCCTGAGCCCCCAGACCCCCGGAGCGCCCCCAGACCCCCCGAGCGCCCCCAGACCCCCCGAGCGCCCCCGGGACCACCGGAGCGCCCCCAGATCCCCCGGGACCACCGGAGCGCCCCCAAATACTCCGGAGCGCCCCCAGACCCCCCGAGCCCCCCCAGATCCCGATGTCCCCTCTGTCCCACCCCGCTCCCGGTGCCATCACAGCCCCGTCCCCGCCGTGCCCGTTCCTGTCCCCGTTCCTGTCCCTGTCCCCATCCCTGTCCATCCTCATCACCGTCCCGGTGCTGTCCCAGCGCTGTCCCCACACCTGAGCCACCCCTGTCCCCACGGCTGTCCCCGTGTCCCCATGTCTGTCCCCATCCCTGTCCCCGTGGGTGTCCCCACGGCTGTCCCCGTGTCCCCATCCCTGTCCCCACGGCTGTCCCCGTGTCCCCACGGCTGCCCCCCGTGCCACTCACCCACGCGGAAGCCGGAGCCGGTCAGGGTGTCCCTGTCCCCACGGCTGTCCCCGTGTCCCCGTGTCCCCACATCTGTCCCCGTGTCCCCATCCCTGTCCCCGTGTCCCCACGGCTGTCCCCGTGTCCCCACAGCTGTCCCCATGTCCCCATCCCTGTCCCCCGCACCACTCACCCACGCGGAAGGTGGAACCAGTCAAGGTGTCTCCATGGTTGTCCCCGTGTCACTGTCCCCGTGTCCCCATCCCTGTCCCCCGTGCCACTCACCCACGCGGAAGCCGGAGCCGGTCAGGGTGTCCCTGTCCCCACGGCTGTCCCCATGTCCCCATCCCTGTCCCCACGGCTGTCCCCGTGTCCCCGTGGCTGTCCCCACGGCTGTCCCCGTGTCCCTGTCCCCACGGCTGTCCCCATGTCCCCATCCCTGTCCCCCGTGCCACTCACCCACGCGGAAGGTGGAACCGGTCAGGGTGTCCCTGTCCCCACGGCTGTCCCCGTGTCCCCATGTCTGTCCCCATCCCTGTCCCCACGGCTGTCCCCGTGTCCCCACGGCTGCCCCCCGTGCCACTCACCCACAGCCGGTCAGGGTGTCCCTGTCCCCACGGCTGTCCCCGTGGCTGTCCCCACGGCTGTCCCCGTGTCCCCACGGCTGTCCCCATGTCCCCATCCCTGTCCCCACGGCTGTCCCCGTGTCCCCACGGCTGTCCCCATGTCCCCGTGGCTGTCCCCACGGCTGCCCCCCGTGCCACTCACCCACGCGGAAGCCGGAGCCGGTCAGGGTGTCCCTGTCCCCACGGCTGTCCCCATGTCCCCACGTCTGTCCCCGTGTCCCCATCCCTGCCCCCCGTGCCACTCACCCACGCGGAAGCCGGAGCCGGTCAGGGTGTCGGCGGCGTGGCCGTTCTCGCCGATCAGGGTCATGTTGGAGCCGGGCTGGCACGAGTCCCGGCACAGCCCCTTCAGACACGTCCTCCGGCAGATCAGGGGGGCGAAGACCACCTTGAAGCGCTCCCGGGCCACGGCCGCGCCCCCCCCGCACCCCCCGAGCGCCGCCAGCGCCGCCAGCGCCGCCCAGAGCCCCCCCCAGCGCCACATGGCGGCCGCGGGACCCCCGCGACCCCCGCGACCCCCGCGACCCCCGGCCCGAACGGGGGCTCCGGCCCGGCCGACCCCTCGGGGGGGGGGGGGTGTCCCGGACTCTGGGGGCCCTCGGGGGGGGGGTCCCGGAGCCCCGGAAGGGTCCCGGAGGCCGGGGTCCCCTCGGGGGGGGTCCCCGGTGTCGCCCCCCTCTCAAGACGCTGCCCCCCGAGAGCGGCGCCCAGCCCCGAGGCCGGGGGTCTCCTTTCGGGGGTCTCCGCGCTCCGGGGTCCCCGCGGCGGGCGCGGGGTCCCCTCGGGAGGGTGTCCCGGAGGCCGGAGCCCCCCCGGCGGGTGCTGGGGTGTCCCCCCAGGGGTGTCCCGGGCTCCGGGGTGCCCTCGGCGGACGCGGGCGCCCCTCGGGGGTGTCCCGGGCACGGGGGCGGGGGGATCCCGGCGGACTCGCCGCTCCCGCGGATCCCGGGATGGCGCTGGAACGGGGGGAGCGACGGGGGGGCCCGGGCGGGGGAGGGGGGCGGGGGCCGGGCCCTGGGGCCGCTCCAGGAATTGGGGAGGGGGGGGCGGGGGGTGGGGGAGGGGAGGAGCCCGGATGGCCGGGCCGGTTCCAGCGGCGGGCACGGCGGGACGGGAGGGGCGGGACCCCCAAAACTCTTGGGATTTGTCCCGTGGGAATTCCCTGGGGGCCTGGAGACCCCCGGGGGGGGGTATGGGGGTGCTGGGGCTCCCCCAAACTCCTGAGAGCAGCCTTGGGGGGCTGCGGCCCTCTGGAACCCCTGAGACCCCCCCCCATGGAAACGGGGATCCCCCAAACTCCTGGGACCCCACCGTGGGGAGATGGAGCCCCCCGCCCCCCCAAACCCCGGAATCCCCCCCCCAAACCCCAAAAACCCCGCACAGGGTGGGCGGGGACATGGGACCCCCCAAACGCTGGGACCCCCAGAGGGTGGAAAGGACCCCCCCAAAAGCGCTGGGACCCCCGGGATGGGCGGTGGGGCTGAATGGGACCCCCCCACCCCCAGAGCCTTCCTCCAAGGGGGGTGGGACCCCCAAACACACGGGACACCCCCCTCCCGCCCCCCCCAGGCAGGACGAGGCGCACGCGGCGGTTTTTGGGGTCTCGGGAGTTTTATTTGGTCACGGTCGCCCCCCCAAATTTCCCGGGACCCCCATCCAGTGTCGGGACCGCCCGGGGGCGGGGCTTCCGCGGAGGGGGCGGGGCCTCGGCGCGCCCACCAATCAGGGCGGAGCTTCCTGGTTTGCCCCGGGAAGGGGGCGTGGTTTCCTGCCGTAGAGCCCCGCCCAGGAGGGGGCGGGGCTTTGGTAATGCCCTTTGCTTTGACCAATGGTGCGCCGGCGTGGGCGGGGCTTCCGCCTCCTCAGCTGTCAATCACGGCCGAGTGGGGCGTGGCCCGCGAGGCGGGCGGGGCTTCCTGCTGTCCGTCCGTCCAGCGCGGCCGCTCATTGGTCGCCGGAGGGTGGCGGGGGCGGGTCGAAGGCGAGGCGAGCGCTCTCATTGGTCGGTGAAGGGGTCTCGGGGGCGGGGCTCGGCGGGGGGCGGGGCCCGGCGCGGCCCCGCGGACACGAAGCTCCAGGGGTCGATGCGGGGGCGGAGCGGGGACGGGCGGGGCCGGGCGGGGCCTGCGGGGAAAGGCGGGGCTGGGGGCGGTGCGACCCCCCCGAGCACCAAAACCGCCCCGAAACCCCCCCCCGAACCCCAAAACCGCCCCGAAACCCCCCCCCGAACCCCAAAACCGCCCCGCGACCCCCCTAAACCGCCCCGAAACCCCCCCCCGAACCCCAAAACCGCCCCGCGACCCCCCTAAACCGCCCCGAAACCCCCCCCCGAACCCCAAAACCGCCCCACGACCCCCCCTGAACCGGCCCGAAACCCCCCCCGAACCCCAAAACCGCCCCGCGACCCCCCTAAACCGCCCCGAAACCCCCCCCCGAACCCCAAAACCGCCCCGCGACCCCCCTAAACCGCCCCGAAACCCCCCCGAACCCCAAAACCGCCCCGCGACCCCCGCTGAACCGGCCCGCGACCCCCCGAACCCCAAAACCGCCCCGCGACCCCCCCTGAACCGGCCCGAAACCCCCTCCGAACCCCAAAACCGCCCCGAAACCCCCCCCCCCGAACCCCAAAACCGCCCCACGACCCCCCCTGAACCGGCCCGCGACCCCCCGAACACCAAAACCGCCCCGAAACCCCCCCCCGGAACCCCAAAACTGCCCCTGACCCCCGCCCGAACCCGAAAACTGCCCCTGACCCCCGCCCGAACCACAGAACTGCCCCGCGACCCCCCCATAACTGCCCTGCGACCCCCCCAGAACTGCCCCGCGACCCCCCAGAACTGCCCCCACCCCCCATCTGTCCCCCAGCCCCACTCACCCCACTCGGGGGTCCCAGCCGGGCTCAGCTCTCGGGGTCTCCGGGGCCCCCGCGGTGACGGCTGCAGCCCCAGCTCGGGGGTCCCGGGGGTCCGGGCACGACGTGGCTCAGGGGTCCCGGGGGTCCCGGGGGTCCGGGGCTGACCCAGCTCGAGGGTCCCGGGGATCCGGGCTCGCCCCTGCTCGGGGGTCCCGGGGGTCCCGGGGGTCCTGGCTCCCCCTTGCTCGGGGGGCCAGGACCAATTCAGCTCCAGGGTCCTGGGGGTCCGGGCTGGCCTCTGCTCAGGGGTCCCGGGGGTCCCGGGGGTCCCGGGGGTCCGGGCTCCGCTGGGATCGGGGGACCCGGGGATCCGGGCTCGCCCCTGCTCGGGGGTCCCGGGGGTCCCGGGGGTCCGGACGCCGCTGGGATCGGGGGACCCGGGGCTCCGTGCTCGGCTTGGCTCAGGGGTCCTGGGGGTCCCGGGGGTCCGGGCTCCGCTGGGCTCGGGGGACGCGGGGCTCCGGGCTTGGCTCGGCTCAGGGGTCCCGGGGCTCCAGGCGCGACCCGCCTCGGGGGTCCCGGGGGTCCCGGGGGACTCGGGGGAGCCCAGGGCGCGCTCCCAGCGGCGCGGGGAGAGGCGCAGGAGGCCGGGGGAGGGCGGGGGGCTGCGGGGGGACTCGGGGGGCGCCAGGTCCCGGCCCAGCCCCAGCGACGCCAGCAGGGCCGAGCCCTTCAGCAGCGCCCGCCGCAGCAGCCGGGGGGTCCCTCCCCGAGACCCCCGGCCCTCCTCGGCCTCCGGGGGCCCGGCCTCGCCTGCGGGACACCGGGTGGGGGGGTCAGCGCGGGGAGGGGGGCGGCGGGACGGGACCCCCGAGCCCGCAGCCCACCCGGACCCACCGTTGGGGGCCGCGTCCGCCGGGCTCAGCTCCTCCGTGTCCAGGTACCAGGTGGTCTCGTCGGGGCGGAGGCGCCGCCTGCGGGGACACCGGAGGGTCCGGGGGGGCTCCGGTGTCCGGGGATTGGGGGGGTCGACCCCTGGGACCCCCCCGGACCCCTCAGTGGGGGTGGGACACCCACCTGCCATTGGGGGCTCCGGCCCGGCCCCCGCGGCCCCGCGGCGGCTCCTCCTCCTCCTCGGGCTCCACTGCGGACACAGAGCGGGCAGGGGGACACGGGGTCACCGGGGGTCCCCGGGGGTCCCCGGGGGTGTCCCCGGGGTCCCCGCCCCCCCGGGGGTGACGTCACTCACGCTGGATGGCGCGCAGGCGGGGGAAGGGCGGGGATTCCCCCGGGCCATCCTCGGGGTCGTGGCTCCGGGGGTCCCCCCCGGGGGACGCCTGGACCGTCAGGCGGTGCTTGAAATCTGGGGGGGGGGAGCACCGGGGTCAGGAGAGCCCCCAAAACCCCCCCCAAAACCCCCCATGGGCACCCAGGCACACTCCAGATGGGTGGGCACCCCAAAATCACCAGAGCGCCTCAAAATCCCCAGAGCCCCAAAGCGCTCCCAGTTCCCTGGCTCCCTCAGCACCCCCAAACCCCCTGGACCCCCAAAGTCCCCAACACCTTCTGCTCCCTCAGCACCCCAAAATCCCCTGGACCCCCAAAATCCCCAGCCCCCCAAAGCTCCCCAAGCCCCCTGGCTCCCTCAGCACCCCCAAAGCCCCTGGACCCACAAAGTCCCCAACACCTTCTGCTCCCTCAGCACCCCAAAATCCCCTGAACCCCCAAAATCCCCAGGCCCCCAAAGTTCCTCAAGCCCCCTGGCTCCCTCAGCACCCCCAAATCTCCTGGACCCCCAAAATCCCCAGCCCCCCAAAGCTCCCCAAAGCTCCCTGGCTCCCTCAGCGCCCCAAAATTCCCTGAACCCCCAAAGTCCCCAACCCCCCAAAACTCCTCAAGCCCCCTGGCTCCCTCAGCACCCCCAAATCCCCTGGACCCCCAACCCAACATCCCCCGAGGATGGTGTTTGGGACTTTGGGGGTCCCCCCAAAGCTCCCCAAGCCCCCTGCTTCTCTCAGCACCCCCAAAACACCCTGCTCCCCTAAGACCCCCCAGAACCCCCCAAAACCTCAATCATCCCCCCGAAGCCCCCAGCCCCACTGCCCACCCTGGGGCATGCCAATGAGGTCGGCGGGTTTCCGTGGCCTCCGAAAGGGGGGTCGGCGTCGCTTGGGGGCCGGGGGGGGCCGGGGGGGCCCCCGGAGCAGGAGGCTGAGCTCCCGCTCCAGCACCTCCAGCTCCCGGCGCGCCACGGCCGCCTCGCGCTGCCGCAGCGCCTCGGCCTGCGAGCGCTGCGCCCGCGACGCCCGCGCCACGGCCTCCTCCCGGCTGCGCAGCTCCTGGGGGGCAAGGGGGCTCGGGGGGGATTGGGGCCGAGGGGGCTCGGGGGGCTCGGGGGGCTTGGGGGGCTCGGGGGGATAGGGGGGCTCAGGGTTCTTTGGGGGCTGGGGGCCAAGGGGGCTCGGGGGGCTCGGGGGCATTGGGGCCGAGGGGGCTCGGGGGGCTTGGGGGGCTCGGGGGGCTCGGGGCCAAGGGGGCTAGGGGGGATCGGGGGGCTTGGGGGGCTCGAGGGGATTGGGAGGCTCGGGGGGATTGGGGCCGAGGGGGTTTGGGGGGATCGGGGGGTTCAGGGGGCTCAGGGGCCTTGGGGCCAAGGGGGTCACAGGGGGCTCGGAGGGCTTGGGGGGCTCGGGGGGCTCAGGGCCAAGGGGGTCTCAGGGGGCTCGGGGGGCTCAGGGCCAAGGGGGCTTTGGGGGCTCGGGGGAACCGGGGGGCTTGGGACCAAGGGGGGCTTGGGGGGCTCGGGGGGACTGGGAGCCAAGGTGGGCCCAGGGGGCTCTGGGGGTTTGGGGGGCTTGGGGGGCTGGGGGCCAAGGGGGGCTTGGGGCCAAGGGGGGCTCGGGAGGCTCGGGGGTCTCAGGGCCAAGGGGTCCCAGGTGCTCAGAGGGGTGCCCCAGGAGTTTCGGGGGGGGTCCCACCTTCTCCCTTGCCCTCAGCTCGTCGAAGAGCCCCTGGATCTCGCGGCGCCAGGACTCCTGCAGGGAGTGGAAGGACTCGGGGGGCCCCAGCCCCCCCGGCTCCAGCCCCCCCAGGCGCCGCAGGATGGTCCCGAAGCCCGGCCGCCGGTGGGGGTCCTGCTCCCAGCACGCTGCGGGGGCAACCGCGGCGCTGGGGCGGGGGTCCTGCGCAACCCCCACATCCCACGGGCGTCCCGGGACCCCCCGAACCCCCAATCCCCCGATCCCCCGATCCCCCCGACCCCCCGAACCCCCAATCCCACTGATCTCCCCCGACCCCCTCCGATCTCCCCCGATCCCCCCAATCCCCCGATCGCCCCAATCCCACTGATCTCCCCCGATCCCCACGATCCCCCGATCCCCCGACATCCCCGATCCCCGATCCCCCCGATCCCCCTGTCCCCCCCGATCCCCCCAGTCCCTCAATCCCCCCCAATCCCCTGACCCCCCGATCCCCCCCGACCCCCCTGACCCCCCGATCCTTCCTGATCCCCCCAATCCCCCAATCCCGCCGATCTCCCCCGATTCCCCAGTCCCCCCATTCCCCCGATCCCCCAATCCCCCTGACCCTCCCTGAGTCCCCTGATCCTCCCTGATCCCCCCATCCCCCCCGATCCCCCCAATCCCCCCCGACCCCCTGATCCCCCCTGATCCCCCCAATCCCCCCCGACCCCCTGATCCTCCCCATTCCCCCGATCCCCCCTGATCCTCCCCATTCCCCCGATCCCCCCTGATCCTCCCCAATCCCCTGATCGCCCCCCACCCCCCGATCCCCCCGACCCCCCGACCCCCCGTACCTGCCATGAGCTGGGCGAAGGGCGGCGGGCAGGTGGAGGGGATGGGCAGGGTCAGTTTGTTCACGGCCACCCCGTAGGCCACGGCCAGCCCGTCGATGCCCCGGTACGGCACCTCCCCAGTCAGCAGCTCCCACAGCAGCACCCCGTAACTTTGGGGGGCACGAGGAGAGGGGGGTCAGACCCCCTCACACCCCCAAAAAAACACCCCGCAACTCTCCAGGTGCCCCGTAAGTCACCCGGGCACCTCCCGTGACCCCGCAAGGAGCCCCAAATCCCCCACACCGGGGAGGGGGTTCGGGCACCCCAAATCCCACCCCGGCCCGGAGTTTCCTCCCCGCCAGGACCCCCAGGACCCCTCCCCACCTCCAGACGTCGCTGCCCTTGGAGAAGGTGGAGGCCCGGATGACCTCGGGGGCCATCCAGGCGTAGGTGCCGGCCGCGCTCATCTTGGTGGTCCGCTGCCACTCGCGGGCCAGCCCGAAATCCGTGATTTTCAGCGTTTTCCCGCTCACATCGTCCCCCACCACGGGCTGGGCCAGCAGCACTGCGGGGGCACGGGCTCAGCGACCCCCCCAAACAGCGACCCCCCAACAGATGGGGTCTCCTCCCCCCTGGAAAACTCGGGGTCCCGCAGGGGACAGCCGGGACCCCCACCCTGGGGATACTGGGGACAGCCGGGACCCCCACCCTGGGGACACTGGGGACAGCCGGGACCCTCACCCTGGGGACACTGGGGACAGCCGGGACCCCCACCCTGGGGACACTGGGGACAGCCGGGACCCTCACCCTGGGGACACTGGGGACAGCCGGGACCCCCACCCTGGGGATACTGGGGACAGCCGGGACCCCCACCCTGGGGACACTGGGGACAGCCGGGACCCTCACCCTGGGGATTCCAATATCTGGGATCCCCCATTCTAGGGGCCCCAATATCTGGGATTCAGCACCCTGGGGACACCGGGGACCCCAGTATCTGCAATTCCTCACTCTAGGGACCCCAATACCTGTGATTTCCCCACCCTTAAGGACGCTGGGGACCCCAATATCTGGGATCCCCCAATCTAGGGACCCCAATATCTGGGATCGCCCATCCTTGGGGACCCCAATATCTGGGATCCCCCATCCTTGGGGACCCCAATATCTGGGATTCTGCACCCCTGGGGATGCTGGAGATGCCAATATCTGGGATTCCTCACTTTAGGGGCCCAAATATCTGGGATCCCCCAATCTAGGGACCCCAATATCTGGGTTTTCTCACTTTAGGGACCCCAATATCTGGGACCCCCACCCTTGGGGACCCCAATATCTGGGATTCTCCACCCCTGGGGATGCTGGAGACGCCAATATCTGGGATTCCTCACTTTAGGGACCCCAATATCTGGGATCCCCCACCCCTGGGGATGCTGGAGATGCCAATATCTGGGATTCCTCACTTTAGGGACCCCAATATTTGGAATCCCCCACCCTTGGGGACCCTGCCGACTGGCCCCCCCCAACCCTGCTACCCCCCTCCCCTGCACAACCTCCCCGTTTAGAACCCCCCCCCCCCAAAACCTCACCGTTGCTGGACTTGAGGTCGCGGTGGATGAGGGGCACGGGGGTCCCGGCGTGCAGGTACCGCATCCCCCGCGCCACCTGCCGCGCCCAGTCCAGCAGCACGGCCGGGGGGACCCTGCGGCCGGCCAGAGCCCTGGAGAGCGGCCCCCCGGCCGCGAACTCCATCACCAGGCACAGGTGCGGGGGCTCCAGGCACACGGCCCGCAGCGCCACCACGTTGGGGTGCCGCAGGCGGGCGTAGAGCCGCGCCTCCCGCCGCAGGCTGGCCGCGCCCGCCGCGCCCGCGTCCCCCCGCGCCGCCTTCACCGCCACCACCTGGCCCCGCCACGTCCCCCGGAAAACGCGCCCGAAGCCCCCGGCCCCGATCACCTCCTCCAGACGCAGCTCCCCGAAAGCCGCCCGGGCCGGTTCGCAACCCCCCGGTGGGGATGGGGAACGGGAACCCGCCGGGGATGGAGGGGAAGGAGAGCGGGACCCGCCCGGGGATGGCGGGGACGGGGAACGGGAGCCCCCCGGGGATGGGGAAGGGGAGCGGGACCCCCGGGGGGAGGGGGGAAAGGGGAGCGGGACCCCCGGGGGAAGAGGGGGGACAGGGGGGGCGATGGGGAAAGGGGGGGCGAGGGGGAGTGGGACCCCGCCGGGGGGGATGGGGAGGGGGATGCCCGGCCCCACTCCATGGGGTGCTCCCCCCCCCAGCCCCGGCCCCGGGGGGGGGGGCTTGGGGGTCCTGTGGGGGGCTGGGGGGTCCTGTAGCTGCTCGGGGGTTCCTCGGGGGGTCTGTGGGTGCCCCGGGGGGGGGTCTGTGGGTGCCCGGGGTGGGGTCTATAGGTGCCCGAGGGACCCCATGGGGGGGTCCCTTTATGTCCTGGGGGTCACTGGGGTCACCTGAGCCCTACAGGTGCTGCCTGCGAGGTCTGACAGCTCTGGGGGTCCCAGTGCGGCCCCCGGGGGAGTTTTGGGGGTCAGGGGGTGCCTGTGGGGTGCCCCACTCCTCTGTCAGTCCCTGCGGTCCCTTATAGCCCCTATAGGTCCCGTATTGGTCCCTTCAGCTGCCGGGGGTCCCTGCGGGGACCTGAACTGTCCTGGGGGTCCCGATGGATCCCTGGGGGTCCCGATGGATCCCTGGGGGTCCCTACGGGTCCCCGGGGTCCCTCTGGTCCCTGTCGCTCCTCAGAGTCTCGGTAGCTCCCGGGGGATCCCCGCGATCCCCGTGGCTCCGATGGGTCCCTGCAGCTCCCCGGGGGTCCCCGCGCCCCCTCCCCGGCCGCCGCGACCCCCTGCGGGCCCCGGAGTCCCTCCGCCCCCCGGGCCGCTCCCCTCCCGGCCCGTGCTCGGTCCCCTCCTCCCCGTCCCGTCCCCCGGGGCCCCCCGCGCCCCGTCCCGTCCCCGCCTGGTCCCGCCGGAGCCCCCGCGGCCCGCAGGGGGGAGGAAGCGGCGTCCGGCGGCGTCCCCGGGGGGGGGCAGGGGGCGGCCCGGCCGCTCTGGGCTCCCGGGGGTCCGGCGGATCCCCGCGCTGGCTGAGGCGGCCCCGGGAAGGCGGAGCCGGGACATTGTCACCGGGACAAAGGAAAAGGAACCAGCGCCGGACGGGGCGGGCCGGGGGCACCGGACGCCGTGGGTGGGGGGGGTTGGACCGGACGAGAGGCCGGCGCGGGGAGGGGGAGCGGCCCTGAGCCCGGCGCGCCCCCCGGGACCCCCGCACCGGGCTGCGGGCGGCGCCTCCGCCCCGGGGGCCTCACGGAACCCCGTGAGCGGAGCCCGGAGGGGCGGCGGGGCGGGCCCGGTACCGGATACCGGCCTGGGGAGGGGTCGCGTGTGCGCCCCCCCCCCTCCCCGCTCCCGCGGGGTCCCCAGGCCGGGGTGCGGGGGCACCCGGTGCCGCTGGGGGGCGCGCTCGGCGCGGGGGCACGGCGGGCGCAGCCACGCCCACACCGGGAAGGGGCGTGGCTTAGCGCGGGGTGGGCGGGGCAACGGGAGGGGCGTGTCCTGAGCGCTGTGACGTCATTCTCGCGGGAACCGGGAGCGGCGCCGGGACCGGGGGAGGGCTCGGGGGTCCCGGGCGGGGCTCGGGGGTCCCGGGCGGGGCTCGGGGGTCCCGGGGAGGGCTCAGGGATCCCGGGGGGTCCCGGGGAGGGCTCGGGGGTCCCGGGCGGGGCTCGGGGGTCCCGGGCGGGACTCGGGGGTCCCGGGCGGGGCTCGGGGGTCCCGGGCAGAGCTCGGGGGTCCCGGGCGGGACTCGGGGGTCCCGGGGAGGGCTCAGGGATCCCGGGCAGAGCTCGGGGGGTCCCGGGCGGGGCTCAGGGATCCCGGGCGGGGCTCGGGGGGTCCCGGGCAGAGCTCGGGGGGTCCCGGGCGGGGCTCAGGGATCCCGGGCGGGGCTCGGGGGGTCCCGGGCAGAGCTCGGGGGTCCCGGGGGGTGCTCAGGGATCCCGGGCGGGGCTCGGGGGGTCCCGGGCAGGGCTCAGGGATCCCGGGCAGAGCTCGGGGGTCCCGGGCGGGGCTCGGGGGTCCCGGGCAGAGCTCGGGGGGTCCCGGCGCCGCCATGGCGGGGGCGGCGGTGCTGCAGGTGCTCCGGCAGGGCGTGTGGGCCTCGCTGACCGGCGGCTGCTTCCTGGAGCCGCGGCTGGGCGCCTTCGCCAACTGCGTGCGGCTCTACGTGTGGCTCTTCCTGCTCGGGCTGCCGCTCGGCCTCTACTCGGTGCACCGGGGCCGGGGGCTCCGGGGGGGCTCCCCCGGGGGGGCTCCGGGGGTCCTCGGGCTGCTCTGAGGGGTGGGGGAGGCGTTGAAGGGGAGGTTGTGTGGAGATGGGGGGGGTTTGGGGGTCTTTGAGTGGTTTTGGGGGTGTTCAGGGAGTCTTTGGGGGTCTTTAGAGGGGTCTTTAGGGGTTTTTGGGGCGGGGGTCTATGGGGATTTTTGGGGGTCTTCAGGAGGGACTTTAGAGGGGTCTTTGTGAGGTCTTTAGAGGGTCTTTCGGGTTGTCTTTGGGGGGTATTTAGGGGGTCTGGGGATGTCTTTAGGGGAGATTTCTGGGGATTCTTTACGCGGCTTTTAAGGGGTCTCTGGTGGTTCTCTATGGGGTCTCTGGGGGGGTCTTTATGGGGTTTTTAAGGGGTCTCTGGGGGTCTTTATGGTGTCTCTGGGAATTGTTTACGGGGTCTCTGGGGTTCTTTCCGGGGTCTCTGGGGTTCTCTGGGGTTCTTTCCGGGGTCTCTTGGGATCTCTAGGGTTCTTTCCGGGGTCTCTGGGGGTCTCTGGGGGTCTTTCCGGGGTCTCTGGGGTTCTTTCCGGGGTCTCTGGGGGTCTCTGGGGGTCTTTCCGGGGTCTCTGGGGGTCTCTGGGGGTTTTTCCGTGGTCTCTGGGGTTTTTCCGGGGTCTCTGGGGTTCTTTCCGGGGTCTCTGGGGGTCTCTGGGGGTCTTTCCGGGGTCTCTGGGGGTCTCTGGGGGTCTTTCCGGGGTCTCTGGGGGTCTTTCCGGGGTCTCTGGGGTTTTTCCGTGGTCTCTGGGGTTTTTCCGTGGTCTCTGGGGGTCTTTCCGGGGTCTCTGGGGGTCTCTGGGGTTTTTCCGGGGTCTCTGGGGTTTTTCCGGGGTCTCTGGGGGTCTTTCCGGGGTGCTGACCCCCCGTCCCGCTGTGTCCCGCTGTGTCCCGGCGTGCAGGCGCTGCCCCCGTCCCCGGCCGTGGCCGCTCTGTACTGCGGGCTCGTGGCCGCGTTTTTCGGGGCCGTCAAGGCCGTGACGTTCCGGCTGCACGCCCGCCTGGACCGGGGGGGCGACCCCGAGCGGGACCCCGAGGGGGGGGCGGCGGCGCTGCTGCCCCCCCCCAGCCCCGAGCGGCGGGACGGGACCCCCGGGTGAGGCTGGGGGCGGGTTTTTTTTGGGGGGGGGGGTCTGCAGGGATTTTGGGGGTCTCCTCGTGTGCCCCCCCCCCTCACCTGTGTCCCCACCCAGCCCCCCCGGGGGGGGTCTGCAGCTCTCGGTGCTGCGGTGGCCGAGCGCGACCCCCCCTCAACTCTGCGGCTTCAACCAACTCTCGGTGAGTGGGGAGGGGGGGATGGGCCTGAGACCCCCCCCCGGCCCTGAGACCCCCCCCCCGACCATGAGACCCCCCCCAGTGCCCCCCATCACCCACCCGGTGTCACCTGTCCCCAGGAGCTGCTGCCACACCTGGACAGCGCCACCGGGGCTGGGGGTGAGCAGCGCCGGGACCCCCCAAACCGGGGCCTTGGGACCCCCCCAAACCGGACCCTTGGGACCCCCCCGGGCCCTTGGGACCCCCCCCGGGCCCTTGGGACCCCCCCCTAAAGCCCCTCTCGTGTCCCCCCAGAGCTCCGGGGCATCCTCACGGCCGCTGACCGGGACCGGCTGCGCTCGGTGGGTGGGGAGGGGGCTCGGGCGGGGGTCCCCGATGGGGCGGGGGGTGATGCCAGGACCCCCCTGAGCCTCCTCCCCCCTCGCCCAGCCCCTGCAGGGCCGGGGGTCCCACCCGGCAGCCCCCCACCACCGCCTCCCATGGGTGGGGGTCCCCACAGCGCCTGCCCCACCCCTCCGCAGACCCCCCCTTGAAGCCGGGGAGGATTTGGGGGGGGGGCTCTGAGGGTGAGGCAGGTGAGACCCCCCCCACGGTGGGATGTGAGTGGGGAGACCCCAAAAATGAGGGGGGGGTCCAGCCCCATAATGGGGGGGGGTCACTGGGATATTTTGGGGGGGTCCAGCTCCACATTGGGGGGGGGGCTGCTGCCCCAGAACTGAGGAGGGCTGGGCCCTGGGGGGGGTCGCTGGGGCTGGGGGGGGCTGCCCTAAATCTGGGGAGGGTTTTGGGGGGGCTCTGTCACCCCCACGGTGACATTTGGGGTGACCCCCCCCACACTCTCTGATGGGGTTCCCCGCCTCGCTTTCGGCCGTTTCTGTCGGTTTGGGCGGCGACAACGAGAAATTAATAAATTAATAAATTAATAAATAAATAAAGCCCCTAACGGTTCCAAACTCGGCGTTTTTCGCTGTCATTTTTATTTAATTTTTTTTTTTTTTTTTTTTTGTTTTCCCGCCGCGCTCAGAGCGCGATGTGGGGGGGGGGGGTCACACAAACACCTGACCCCCGAATTGAGGAGGGGGCGCGGGGGCGTTTTGGGGTCCCGGGGGCCGTGGGACCCCCCCGGGCCCCCCCCCCCGCGCTGGGAGGAAGCGGCAGAAGGGAAGGGCGGGGGCGGGGGGGGCGCGGCCGCCGGAGCCGCCGCAGCCGCTCGGAACGGGGGGTCCGGCACGGCTGGGACCCCCCCCCACCCCCCCGCGGACCGCCGGGACCCCCCCCCGGGTGGGGGTGACACCCCCCAGACCCCCCCCGGGACGGGGACAGGGACAGGATAGGTACGAACTGGCGGGGGGGAGGGGGGTGTGTGTATGGGGGGGGGTCCCATGGGAAGGGTCTCACCCCCCCCTGGGGGTGGGGGGCGTGACTCGAGGGTCTCTTGTGACCCCAACCCCAAAATTTTGTCCCCACCCCCCCAGCTGACCCCCCCGACCCCCGTGCCCCCCCCCCGGCCTTTCCCCAGGGCCGCCGCTTTTCATTGGGGGGGGGTCCCCCAGGGGATTTGGGGACCTGCAGGTACCCCCCCACCCCTCCCGCCCCCCTCCCCAAATTCCTGCCCACCCTGAGCCACCTGTACCTGGGGGGGGGGGGGTCACCCATCCTGCCCCCCACCCCGCATTAACGGGGTGTAAAGAGATGGGGAGGGGGCTGGGGGGTGCAGGAGGACCGGGGGGATTTTGGGGGGGGGGGCGGACGCCGCTTCCTTTTTGGGGGGGCCGGAGGCCGCGTCCCGCAGCCGGAGAAGGGAAGTTGGGGGGGGGGGGCCGGACGCCCGAGTTCACGCCGGGGGCAAGGTCAGGAGCGGGGGCTCGGCGGGGTGGGGGGATTTGGGGAGGGGGTCTCTGCAGGTGATGGGGACCCCCGGGTGGTGGGGGTCAGTGCGGGGGGGCTTTGGGGAGCTCCTGGGGGGCAGCATTTTGGGGGCCGTCGGCTGCCGACACTTCCTGGATGGCAGGAAACCGCTGGCGGCGGCGCGTCCGGGCCCCCCCCAAACATCCCCCGGGCCCGCGGCTTCCCCCGGAGCCCCCCAGAGACCCCCAGAGACCCCCAGAGACCCCCGCACCCCCGCGGGCAGCCTGGGACAGCGCTGTCCAGGCCGGGAGCCAGGCCAAGGAGGCAGCCGCGTGTCCTGGGGGGGGGTCCCAGCACCCCCATTGCGCCCCCCAACCCCCCCAGCACCGTTTTGGGGTCCGCGCGGGGGGGGGGGGCGCAGGTGGGGAGGGGTCTTGGGGTGTGTGGGGATGGAGGGACGGACACGGAGGGACGGAGGGACACGGAGGGGTGAGGAGCCCCCCCCCCGACCCCCGTGTCCCTCCCCAGGTGTCAGCGGCGCCCCCTCCCCAGCGACCGCCGGCCGGAGCCCCCCGGGTCCCCCCATTGAGAGGAGCGGAGAGGGGCGCGTGGGAAAAGGGGCGGGGCCTCCCGCACGCGGGAATTCGCGCGCAGCCAATCGCGGCGCGGGGCCCGTTCCCACGTTCCCATTGATAAATCTCTGCCTGCGGGATCCCCGTTACAACCGGGGCGGGGGGGGGGCGCCCGGGAGGGCGGAGACCCCCTGGGGGGGGACCCTGAGGGTCTCTTGGGGTTCCCTGAGGATCCGGGGGGGTCCTGGGGAGTCCCTGGGGGTCCCGAAGGGTCTCAAAGAAGTCCTCGGGGGTCTCAGGGAGTGATTGAGGGGTGTTAGGGATTCTCGGTTTGGTTTTTTTTTGGGGGGGGGGGCCATGCAGTCCGATGACCTCTTCCTCCGCAAAATGCGGAGCCCCTTGTCCCGGCCGCCCCCCTCCGTGGCGGCTGCGGGGGTCCCCTCTCCGCCCCCCTCCCCGGGGGGAGCCGCCCCCCCCCGGCAGCGCAGCAGCAGCGAGGCGGCCCTGGGGAGACCCCCGGAGGACGGGGGGGGGTCCCCGGCGGGGGTGTCCCTCCGCAGCCGCACCCAAAGCCACGAGGAGGCGGCGGGGGGGGGCAGCCCCACGTCCCCCCGCTTCCGCGACCCTCTGCTGCTGCTGGGGCTGGCGGAGGGCGGGGGGGACCCCGACTTCTTCCCCCGCCCTCCCTGGAGCCCCCTCCTCGCCCATTACGACGTTCAGAGCATCCTCTTCGATCCCACCGAGCCCCCCCCGGGCCCCCCCGGCCTGATCTCGGGGGCTTCGGCCGCTCACCTGGAGCCCGAGGAGCCCCCCGGGTCCCCCCGCGGCGCCCCCGACCCCGAGGCGCTGGTGCTGAGCTGCCCCCGCTTCTGCTGCGAGACCGGCGGCGAGCAGGAGCCGGGGCTGGGGTCGCCCCGGGGCCCCCCCGGGCCGGGGCAGCTCCCGAACGCGGCGGTGGCGGTGCTGGAGGAGCCCCCGGCGGGGGCGCGACCCCCGCACCCCATCGAGCACAGCGATGAGGGCGCTGAGTATTACCGCAAGTACTTCTACGGGAAAGGTGAGCGGGGGGGCGGGGAGGGGGGAAAATGGGGGTCGGGGGGCGCGGGAGGGGGGCACCCAACTGATATCCCAAGGGACAGGTGGGGAGGGGGCGTTTTGTGAGGGTCCCGACCCCGCCTGACCCTCCCAGAGCCGGAGGTGAGAGCGCCCAGAGCTGGGGGGGCTGGGGGGGGTTTGGGGAGGGGTCTGGGGGGGCCGTGGGGGTCCAGACCCCCTCCAATCCGACCCCCCCTCCCCAAGAGCACCACAACCTGCTGGGCGAGGACCCCCGGCTGGGGCCCGTGGCCGTGTCCCTGCGGCGGGAGGAGAAGGAGGGGGCGCGGCCGCAGGTGCTGCACAGGATCATCCTGCGCACCTGCCAGGTGAGCGGGGCTGGGGGGCAGGAACCGGGGGGGGCTGGAACCTGGGGGGCAGGAACCTGGGGGGGGCAGGAACCTGGGGGGGGCTGGAACCTGGGGGGGGCTGGAATCTGGGCAGGGGGCTGGAACCTTGGGGGGGGCTGGAATCTGGGGGGGGCTGGAATCTGGGGGGCTGGAATCTGGGGGGCTGGAACCTGGGCAGGGGGCTGGAACCTGGGGGGGGCTGGAATCTGGGGGGGGCTGGAATCTGGGGGGTAGGAATCTGGGGGGCTGGAACCTGGGGGGGGCTGGAATCTTTGGGGGGGGGCTGGAATCTGGGCAGGGGTCAGGAACCTGGGGGGGGTCTGGAACCTGGGGGGGGCAGGAATCTTTGGGGTGGGGCAGGAACCTCCTGGGGAGGGGGCTGGAACCTCGGGGGGGTGCAGGAACCTCCTGGGGAGGGGGCTGGAACCTCGGGGGGGTGCAGGAACCTCCTGGGGAGGGGGCAATCAGGGGGTTGGGGGTCCTGCGATGGGGGGGAGCCTCAGGGGTCGGCGGGGCTGGGAGAGACGAAACTAGAGAAAAGCCCCCCAAGGACCCCCCACCCCCGTCCCCCCCAGCGGGCGGCTCGGGGCGTGGGGGTCCCATGGGTGCCCCCTCCCCAGCTGCGGGCGCTGCGGGGGTCGGTGCTGGAGGAGGCGCTGCCCCCCGGCTGCCGCCCCCCCGGGGCACGGGCGGCGCCCCCCCGGAAGCTGCTGGAGCTGCTGCTGCCCGGGCTGGCGCTCGGGGGGCTGCGCCTCGCCCCCGGCCCCGCCGTGCAGGAGACCCTCCTCAAGCTGGACGAGCAGGGGGTGAGGCCCCGGAGCGGGCATCGGGATTGGGATGGGATCCACGGGAGCCGTGGGATCCGTGGGATTGGGATGGGATCCACGGGAGCCGCGGGATCCGTGGGATCCGTGGGATTGGGATGGGGTCCACGGGAGCCGTGGGATCCGTGGGATTGGGATGGGATGGGATGGGATGGGATGGGATGGGATGGGATGGGATGGGATGGGATGGGATGGGATGGGATCCACGGGAGCCGTGGGAACAGTGGGATGGGATCCGTGGGATTGGGATGGGATCTATGGGATCTGTGGGATGGGATGGGATCCATGGGATCCGTGGGATCCATGGATTGGGATGGGATCCATGGGATCAGTTGGATCTGTGGGATGAGATGGGATCCACAGGATCAGTGGGATCCATGGGATTGGATCCATGGGATTGGGATGGGATCCATGGGATCCATGGGAGCAGTGGGATAAGCGGGATGGGATCCATGGGATCAGTGGGATCCATAGGATCAATGGGTTGGGATCCATGGGATGGGATGGGATAGAATACTGGGATAATGGGATACTGGGATCCGGGGGTGGGGTGGGATCCTGGGATCGATGGGATCCCCCAGGTGAGCCGGCAGCGCAAGGTGGGCGTGCTGTACTGCCGGGTGGGGCGGGATCCCGGGATCAATGGGATCCAGGGGTGGGGCGGGATCGATGGGATCGATGGGATCGATGGGATCCAGGGGTGGGGCGGGATCGATGGGATCAATGGGATCAATGGGATCAATGGGATCCAGGGGTGGGGCGGGATCGATGGGATCGATGGGATCGACAGGATCCCCCAGGTGAGCCGGCAGCGCAAGGTGGGGGTGCTGTACTGCCGGGCGGGGCAGGATCCCGGGATCGATGGGATCGATGGGATCGATGGGATCCAGGGGTGGGGCGGGATCGATGGGATCGATGGGATCGATGGGATCCAGGGGTGGGGCGGGATCGATGGGATCAATGGGATCCAGGGGTGGGGCAGGATCCTGGGATCGATGGGATCGATGGGATCCAGGGGTGGGGCGGGATCGATGGGATCGATGGGATCGATGGGATACAGGGGTGGGGCAGGATCGATGGGATCGATGGGATCCAGGGGCGGGGCGGGATCGATGGGATCGATGGGATCCCGGGATCGATGGGATCCCCCAGGTGAGCCGGCAGCGCAAGGTGGGGGTGCTGTACTGCCGGGCGGGGCAGGATCCCGGGATCGATGGGATCGATGGGATCGATGGGATCGATGGGATCCAGGGGTGGGGCGGGATCGATGGGATCGATGGGATCGATGGGATCCCGGGATCGATGGGATCGATGGGATCCCCCAGGTGAGCCGGCAGCGCAAGGTGGGCGTGCTGTACTGCCGGGCGGGGCAGGGCTCCGAGGAGGAGATGTACAACAACGAGCGGCCCGGGCCCGCCTTCGAGCAGTTCCTGGCGCTGCTCGGCACCCGCGTCCGCCTGCGCGGCTTCGGCGGATACCGGGCACAGCTGGACACGCGCAGTGAGCGCGGGAGCGGGGCACGGGGCACCGGGGGGATACCGGGGGGATACCGGGACACGGGGCACGGGGCACGGGGCACCGGGACACCGGGAAACCGGGACACCGGGACACGGGGCACGGGACACGGGACACGGGACACGGGGCACGGGACACCAAGACATGGGGCACCGGGGGGATACTGGGACACCGGGACACGGGGCACCGGGGGGATACCGGGACACGGGGCACGGGACACGGGACACGGGACACGGGGCACGGGACACGGGACACCAAGACATGGGGCACCGGGGGGATACCGGGACACGGGCACGGGGCACGGGGCACCGGGGGACACCGGGAAACCGGGACACCGGGGCACGGGGCACCGGGGGGATACCGGGGGGATACCGGGAAACCGGGACACGGGGCACGGGACACCGGGACACGGGGCACGGGGCAGCAGGGGGATACCGGGACACCGGGACACGGGGCACCGGGGGGATACCGGGACACGGGGCACGGGACACGGGGCACCGGGACACCGGGACACGGGGCACCGGGACATGGGACACGGGACACGGGGCACCGGGGGGATACCGGGAAACCGGGACACGGGACACCGAGGGGATGCCGGGAAACCGGGACACCGAGACACCGAGACATGGGGGGACACCGGGACAGCGGGGCACGGGGATATGGGAGGATACCGGGACATGGGGGGACACCGGAGCACCGGGACATGGGGGACACCGGGACATGAGAGGGCACCGGGACACCGGAACATGGGGGACAACGGGACACGGGGGGGACACCAGGATATGGGGGGACATGGGGGGGCAGGGGATGAGAAACGTGAATGGGGGGACGTGGGAAGCGCAGGAGGGACATGGGGGACACGGGGGGGGGACGTGGGGGGCACGGGGACACTGGGGGGGTCCCTGTTGGGCGGGGGGCTCAGGCCGTGCCCCCCCAGCCGACTCCACGGGCACGCACTCGCTGTACACCACGTACCACGGCTACGAGGTGATGTTCCACGTCAGCACCATGCTGCCCTTCACCCCCCGCAACCCCCAGCAGGTACCGGGGGGGGTCCCGGGGGGGTCCCGGGGTCGTGGGAGGCTCACAGAGGGGGATGGGGTCCGTAGGGGTCCCCCCAGTGCTGCTCTTCACCCCCAGCAGGAGCTCGGGGAGGTCGTGGGAGCTGGGGGTCCCTCTGGAGACCCCCCCCCCGTGATGGTTTGGGGGCTGTGATCCCCCTCTGGAGACCCCCCCGTGATGGTTTGGGAGCTCTGATCCCACTCTGGAGACTCCCCCGTGATGGTTTGGGGGCTGTGATCCCACTCTGACCCCCCCCCCGTGACAGTTTTGGGGTTCTGGACCCCCTCTGAACCCACCATGACAGTTTTGGGGTTCTGATCCCCCTCTGGAGACCCCCCCGTGATGGTTTGGGGACTCTGATCCCCCTCTGGAGACCCCCCCGTGATGGTTTGGGGGCTCTGATCCCCCTCTGGAGACCCCCCCCCGTGATGGTTTGGGGGCTCTGATCCCACTCTGAACCCCTCCATGACAATTTTGGTGCTCTGGACACCCCCGGCCAAATTTGGGGGCTCTAATCCCCCTCTGGAGACACCCCGATAATTCTGAGGGCTCTGATCCCCCTCTGAGGAACCCCGTGACATTTTTGGGGCTCTGGACCCCCCACCCCGGGCCAATTTTGGGGCCTCTGATCCTTCTCCGGAGACCCCCCCCGTGACAGTTTTGGGGCTCTGGACCCCTCCCGATAATTTTGGGGGCTCTGACCCCTCTGCCCCCCCCCCTCAGCTGCTGCGGAAGCGCCACATCGGCAACGACATCGTGACAATCGTGTTCCAGGAGCCGGGGGCGCGGCCCTTCTCCCCCCGCGCCCTCCGCAGCCACTTCCAGCACGTCTTCATCGTGGTGCGGGTGCACGAGCCCTGCACCCCCAAAACCTCCTACAGGTGGGCCGGGGGTCCCGGGGGCGTCTGGAGGGTCTCAAACACGGGGCGGGGGGTGACACGAGGGGTTCTGGGTGTCCCCGGGGGTCCCCGAGAGTCTCAAACACGGCGGGGGGGGCTCACACGAGGGGTTCTGGGGGTCCCCGAGGGTCTCAAATGGAGGTGGGGGGACTCACACGAGGGGTTCTGGGGGTCCCCGGGGGTCCCCGAGGGTCTCAAACAGGGGTGGGGAGGGTGACACGAGGAGTTCTGGGACTCTTGGGGTCTTCCCGGGCTTCTCTGGGGGTCTCAGCATTGCTAGGGGGGGTTCTCAGCATTCCCGGGGGGTCCTCCCCATTCCTGGGGGTTCTCAGCATTCCTGGGGGGGTCTCAGCATTCCTGGGGGGGGTCTCAGCATTCCCGGGGGGTCCTCCCCATTCCTGGGGTTCTCAGCATTCCCGGGGGGTCTCAGCATTCCTGGGGGGGTCTCAGCATTCCCGGGGGGTCCTCCCCAATCCTGGGGTTCTCAGCATTCCTGGGGGATCTCCCCCAACCCCGGGGGTGCCTCTGCTGCTTCCCATGAGCCTCGCACACATTTTGGGGGTCCCTTAACCCCCCCTTTCCCCCTCCCTCCCCGCCGCAGCGTGGCCGTGGTGCGGCCGGAGGACACCCCGCCGTTCGGGCCGGCTCTGGCGGAGGGGCAGCGCTTTTTGGGGGGCTCGGGGCTGCGCCCCTTCCTGCTGGCCAAGGCCATCAACGGCGAGAACGCGGCGGCGCGGGGGGGGCGCCTGGGGGCCATGGCGGCCCGGACCCGCCGCCAGTACCTGCAGGAGCTGCTGCGAGCCCACCCGGGGGGACCCCCGCTGCCCGCGCCCCCCCGGGGGCTCCCCACGCTCGGGGGGCTCCTCCGGGGGGGCTCCGCCTCGGGGGTACCCCCGCCGGGAGGGGCGGCGGCGGCGGCCGTGGTGGCGGGGGCGCTGGTTTGGGGGGCCCGAGCCGAGCTGGGGGGTCCCGGGGGGGGTCCCGGGGAGGGTCCCGGGGG
The DNA here is from genome assembly GCF_050655825.1 of Lonchura striata. Classification (NCBI taxonomy): domain Eukaryota; kingdom Metazoa; phylum Chordata; class Aves; order Passeriformes; family Estrildidae; genus Lonchura; species Lonchura striata. Next base: position 8,602,941 of record NC_140733.1, on the reverse strand, counting down.
GGGTCCCGGGCTGCCCTGCCTGCTCGGGGTCGCCGCCGAACGCCTCGTGGTGGTCGCCGCGCCCGCGGGGGCGGTCGCCGCCGATCGTTGCGATGGGGGGGCGGCGGTTGCCGCGGACTCGGCGAAACCCCCCCAAAATCAATGCCCCCACCCCGAGGGGACCCCCCAAAGCCCGGCGGAGCCCCCCGGGCCGGCGGGGCCGGGCGGGCGGACCCTGTTCAGCTGCGCCTGCCGCGACGTGCTGGGCTGGGGATTCTCCGAGGGGCGCCTGGAGATTTTCCACGGCGCGGGCGAGTGGCTCGGGCTGCGCCTGCCCCGCGGAGCCGCCCCGCAGGTGGTGGCCAGGCTGCAGGTGAGGCACTGGGAGGGACTGGGAGGGACTGGGAGGGGAATGGGAGGGACTGGGAGGGACTGGGAGGGGAATGGGGGGGACTGGGAGGGACTGGGAGGGACTGGGAAGGGAATGGGGGGGACTGGGAGGGACTGGGAGGGGATGGGAGGGACTGGGAGGGACTGGGAGGGGAATGGGGGGAACTGGGGGCGAATGGGAAGGGAATGGGGGGGACTGGGAAGGGAATGGGTGGGACTGGGAGGGGAATGGGGGGGACTGGGAGGAGAATGGGGGGACTGGGAGGGGAATGGGAAGGGAATGGGGGGGACTGGGAGGGGACTGGGGGGGACTGGGAGGGGAATGGGAGGGACTGGGAGGGGAATGGGAGGGGAATGGGGGGGACTGGGAGGGGGCTGGGGGAGAATGGGGGGGACTGGGAGCGGCCCCGGGGGGGTTTTGGGGGGGATTTGAGGGGGATTTCTCACTGTCCCTGATCCCTGACACGGGGGGCTCTGGGGGGTCTCCATGGGGTTCCCCATGGGGGTCTCTATGGGGGTCTCCATGGGTTTCTCAATGGGGTTCCCCATGGGGTTCTCCACGGGGGTCTCCGTGGGGGTCTCTATGGGGTTTCTCAATGGAGTTCCCCATCGGGGTCTCCATAGGGGTCTCTATGGGGTTCCCCATGGGGGTCTCTATGGGGTGTCTCAATGGGGGTCTCCATGGGGGTCTCTATGGGGTTTCTCAATGGGTGTCTCCATGGGGGTGTCCAAGGGGGTCTCCATGGGGTTCCCCATTAGGGTCTCTATGGGGTTCCCCATGGGGGTCTCCATGGGGGTCTCTATGGGGTTTCTCAATGGGTGTCTCCGTGGGGGTCTCCATGGGGTTCTCCATGGGGGTCTCCATAGGGGTCTCCATGCGGTTCCCCATGGGGTTTCTCAATGGGGGTCTCCATGGGGGTGTGCAAGGGGGTCTCCATAGGGGTCTCTATGGGGTTTCCCATGGGGTTCCCCATGGGGGTCTCCATGGGGGTCTCCATGCGGTTCCCCATGGGTGTCTCTATGGGGGTCTCCCTGGGGGTCTCCATGGGTTTCTCAATGGGTGTCTCCGTGGGGGTCTCCCTGGGGGTCTCCCCACCCCTCACCCTCTCCCCGCCCAGGCCGTGACCCGCGGCTGCGAGGCGCAGGAGCTGGCGCTGCCGCGGGGGGCCGGGGGTCGCCGCGGGTTCCGCGTGGACCCCTCGGGGGTGGTGACGGCCGTGACCCGCTTCTCGTTCGCCGAGACCGCGGGGCTGCGCCCGGGGGCGCGGCTGCTGCGCCTGGGCCGCCGCCCCCTGCCCCGCGGCGACCCCCGGCAGCTGCGGGCGCTGCTGCGGAGACCCTCGGGACCCCTGACCCTGCTGCCCCCCGACCGCGACGGGCGGCCCCGCCGGTCAGCGGGCTGGGGGGCTGGAGGGAATTTGGGGGGATCCGGAGGGGGTTGGGGGGGATCTGGAGGGGTTTGGGGGGAATGTGGGGGGCTTTGGGGGGGATTTAGAGGGAATTTGGGGGGATCCGGAGGGGTTTGGGGGGATCTGGAGGGAATTTGGGGGGATCTGGAGGGGTTTGGGGGGGAATTTGGGAGGGATTTAGAGGGAATTTGGGGGGTCTGGAAGGGTTTGGATTGGAATTGGGGGGGGATTTAGAGGGAATTCGGGAGGATCTGCAGGGGTTTGGGGGGATTTAGGGGGAATTTGGGGGTTCTGGAGGGGTTTGGGGGGGAATTTGTAAGGTCCAGAGGGGTTTGGGGGGGGGGGAGTGGGGGGAGAATTTGGGGAGGGGGGTCGGTGGGGGAGTAGGGGGAATTTGGAAGGGTTTGGGGGGAATTTGGGGAGGTTTGGGGGGGGTCGCGGGGAATTTGGGGAGGTTTGGGGGGGTCTGCAGGGGTTGGAGGGAATTTAGGGGGTCTGGGGTGGAGTAGGGGAAATTTGGGGGGTGCGGGAGGGTCTGGGGGGGGGGTGGTTGAACCTGGGGGGGAAATGGGGGGATCAGGAGGGGTTTGGGGGGGCGAAGGGGGCGCTGGGTGCGAGGGGGATTTGGGGGGACACAGGAGGGGTCCCCCCTGAGCGCCCGCCGCCCCCCCAGGAGTTTCTCGGAGCTCTACGCCCGCGCCCTGGAGCAGGGCCGGGGCTCGGGGGGCGACCCCGGGGACCCCCGCGGGGACATCGGCGACACCAGCAGCGACTCGGGGGGGGACAGCGACTCGGGGGAGGCCGGGGGGGACCCGCGGGGGCTGCCCCCCAAAACCCTGCGGCTGCTGCGGGCGCTGGATGAGGAGAGCACCCCCTTCCCCCCCTTCGCCCCCAGCCCCAAAATCCCCAGCGGGGGCAGCCCCAGCCCGTGAGTGAGCCCGGACACCCCCAGAGCTCCTGGGGAGCCCCAAAATGTCCCCGGGAACCCCCAAATATCCCCTGGAACCCCGAAATATCCCCTGGAACACCAAAATCTACCCAGGAACCCCAAAATATCCCCTGGAACACCCAAATCCCCCCTGGAACCCCGAAATATCCCCTGGAACCCCGAAATATCCCCGGGAACCCTCAAATTCCCCCTGGAACCCCGAAATATCCCCTGGAACACCAAAATCTACCCAGGAACCCCAAAATATCCTCTGGATCACCAAAACGCCCCCTGGAACCCCAAAATATCCCCTGGAACACCCAAATCTACCCAGGAACCCCAAAATATCCCCGGGAATCCCCCAAATCCCCCCTGGAACCCCCAAATCTCTTGGGGAACACCCAAATCCCCCCTGAGGAATCCCCAAATCTCCCCTGGAACCCCCAAATCTCTTGGGGAACACCCAAATCCCCCCTGAGGAATCGCCAAATCTCCCCTGGAACCCCCAAATCCTCCCAGAAATCCCCAAATCTCCCCCCTGGGGAACCCCTAAATCCCTCTGGGAGTCCCCAATTCCTACCAGGAACCCCCAAATCCCCCCGGGAACCCCCAAATCCCACCCGGGAACCCCCAAATCCCACCCGGGAACCCCAAAATCCCACCGGGAATCCCCAAATCCCACCCGGGAACCCCCAAATCCCCCGTGGGGAACCCCCAGATCCCCCCTGGGGAATCCCCAAATCCCACCCGGGAATCCCCAAATCCCCCCGGGAACCCCCAAATCCCACCCGGGAACCCCCAGATCCCACCCGGGAACCCCAAAATCCCCCCGGGAACCCCCAGATCCCACCCGGGAACCCCCAGAATTGTCACCCCCCGATGTCCCAGGTCCCCCCTGGCTGACCCCACTCCGGACCTGCTGCTGCCCCACCACAGCCCCGGCCCGGCCGGCGCCGCGGTGAGCGCCCCGTGTCCCCCGGTGTCCCCAATATCCCCAATGTCCCCCGGTGTCCCCAATGTCCCCAATGTCCCCTCCGTGTCCCCCCCCCGTGTCCCCAATGTCCCCTCTGTGTCCCCAAGTGTCCCCAGGTGTCCCCCAATGTCCCCCCAGTGCCCCACCCGTGTCCCCCATGTGTCCCCAGGTGTCCCCAAATGTCCCCCCAGTGCCCCCCCAATGTCCCCTCGGTGTCCCCCCCGTGTCCTTCCATCCCACTGTGTGTCCGTGTCCCCCCCGGTGTCCCCCCGGTGTCCCCCCCGTGTCCGTGTCCCCCCGGTGTCCCCGGTGTCCCCCCCGTGTCCGTGTCCCCCCGGTGTCCCCGCTGACCCCCCGGTGTCCCCAGGGTCCCCCCCCGGATCCCGGAGCTCCCGCGGCCCCCCCCGAGCCCGGCCCCGCCTCGGGCCCCTCGCTGCGACATTCCCTGGGCAGGCGTGAGTGTCACCGTGTCACCTGAGTGTCACCTGAGTGTCACCTGAGTGTCCCCCGTGTCACCTGAGTGTCACCGTGTCACCTGAGTGTCACCTGAGTGTCACCTGAGTGTCACCGTGTCCCCCGTGTCACCGTGTCCCCCGTGTCACCCGTGTCACCTGAGTGTCACCCGTGTCACCTGAGTGTCACCCGTGTCACCGTGTCACCTGAGTGTCACCTCTGTCACCCGTGTCACCTGAGTGTCACCGTGTCACCCGAGTGTCACCTGAGTGTCACCGTGTCACCCGTGTCACCCGTGTCACCTGAGTGTCACCCGTGTCACCGTGTCACCCGTGTCACCTGTGTCACCCCTGTGTCACCCCCTCCCTCCATCTTCCATCCCCTTGGGGTGTCCCCAAACCCCCTCAGATGTCCCCAAACCCCCTCAGATGTCCCCAGACCCCCTCGGGGTGTCCCCAAATCCCCCCAGCGCTGTCCCCAAACCCCCTCAGATGTCCCCAGACCACCTCAGGGTGTCCCCAAACCCTCTCAGATGTCCCCAGACCCTTCAGATGTCTCCAGATCACCTCAGGGTGTCCCCAAATCCCCCCAGCGCTGTCCCCAAACCCCCTCAGATGTCCCCAAATCCCCCCAGCGCTGTCCCCTCCCCCCAGGGGACCCCCAGGAGGAGGAGTGGGAGGTGATCGCCCGCCTGGCCACGGCCTGCAGCGGGCTCCTGGAGGCCATCGCCCGGGGGGGTGAGGGGGTTTGGGGGGTTTGGGGGGGATTTGGGGGCTTTGGGGGGGCTTTGGGGGGATTTGGGGAGATTTGGGGAGATTTGGGTGGGTTTTGGGGAAGTTTTGGGGGATTTGGGGGGGCTTTGGGGGGATTTTGGGGCTCCTGGAGGCCCTCGCCCGGGGGGGTGAGGGGATTTGGGGGGTTTGGGGGGGATTTGGGGGGGTCTGGGGGGGATTTGGGGGTCCTGGAGACCATCGCCCGCGGGGGTTCGGGGGGATCTGGGGGGGTTTTGGGTGGGATTTGAGGGTGATTTCGGGGGGCTTCGAAGGCGCTTGAAGGGATTTGGGGGAATTTGGGGGCTGGGAGGGGATTTGGGGGAATTTTGGGTGGGATTTGGAGGATTCGGGGCGGTTTTGCGGGATTGATCGGGGAGGGACTGGGGGGATCAAAGGGATTTAAAGGATTTTGGGGCTGGTGGGACCCCCTCATTCGAGACCCCCTCCCCAAATTCCCCCCCCAGGGCAGCAGCTCCGGGAGCTCCCCCAGCCCAGCCCGAGCCCGGCAGCGCCCGAGGATGAGTACGGAGGAGGGGGGAAGGGATTTGGGGGGTCTGGGGGGGATTTGGGGGGTCTGGGGGGGGTCTGGGGGATTTGGGGGGGTCTGGGGGGTCCCCATGAGGGTCCCAGCCCCGCCGCCCCCGCAGCTCCCAGCGGCTCTCGGAGAAGGTGGCGCAGCTGGAGGCGGCGCTGAGGCGGCTGCAGGAGGATCTGCAGGAGGTGGGGGGAACTGGGGGGAACTGGGAGGGACTGGGAGGGACTGGGAGGGAACTGGGAGGGACTGGGAGGGACTGGGGGGGACTGGGAGGGACTGGGAGGGACTGGGAGGGGACTGGGAGGGACTGGGAGGGGACTGGGAGGGACTGGGAGGGGACTGGGAGGGACTGGGAGGGGACTGAGGGGGACTGGGAGGGGACTGGGAGGGACTGGGAGGGACTGGGAAGGACTGGGAGGGAACTGGGAGGGACTGGGGGGGACTGGGAGGGAACTGGGAGAGGACTGGGGGGAACTGGGATGGACTGGGAGGGGACTGGGGGGGACTGGGAGGGACTGGGAGGGAACTGGGGGGGACTGGGAGGGACTGGGAGGGAACTGGGGGGGACTGGGAGGGACTGGGAGGGGACTGGGGGGAACTGGGAGGGACTGGGGGGAACTGGGCGTCTCTATGGGGTGAGGATGAATCTGAGGGGTCCCCGAGGGTCTCACGGGGGTCCCGGGGATCTCAAGGGGTCTCTGGGGGTCTCACGGGGGTCCCGGGGCTCTCCCGGGGGTCCCGAGGGTCTCAAGGGGGTCCCGGGGGTCTCTGTGGGTCTCTGGGGGTCCCGGGGGTGTCCCGGGGGTCTCACGGGGGTCCCGGGGGTGTCCCGGGGGTCTCACGGGGGTCCCGGGGGTCTCTGTGGGTCTCTGGGGGTCCCGGGGGTCTCACGGGGGTCTCTGTGGGTCTCTGTGGGTCTCACGGGGGTCCCGGGGGTCTCAGGGTGTCCCGGGGGTCTCACGGGGGTCCCGGGGGTCTCTGTGGGGGCAGGGTCACCAGGCGCAGCAGCAGCTCCGGGCTGAGCTGCGGCGGCTGCAGCAGGGCCAGGAGGACGCCGAGGAGCGGCTGAGCCGCGTCACGAGGCTGCTGCGACCCCCGGGACCCCCGGGACCCCCGGGACCCCCCCGGGGACCCCCTGAGCCTCCCCCGGGGACCCCCGGGACCCCCTGAGTCTCCCCCGGGACCCCCTGAGCCTCCCCCGGGACACCCTGAGCCCCACCCGGGACCCCCTGAGCCTCCCCCGGGACCCCCGGGACACCCTGAGCCCCCCCCGGGGACCCCCTGAGCCCCCCCCGGGACCCCCTGAGCCCCCCCGGGACCCCCTGAGCCCCCCCCGGGACCCCCGGAGCCCCCCCCGGGACCCCCTGAGCCTCCCCCGGGGACCCCCAACTGTGAAACTGAAGCTGTGACACCCCCCCCGTGTCCCCCCCCCCCAAAAGTGACACTGGAACCCCCCCGTGTCCCCCCAAAAGTGACACTGGAACCCCCCCGTGTCCCCCCACCCCAAAAGTGACACTGGAACCCCCCGCGGGGGCGGCGCCGGGACCCCCCCAGCAATAAAAACCCTGTGAGAGAGAGAGAGGCTGCTCCCAGTTCATCCCAGTGCTCCCAGTTCATCCCAGTGCTCCCAGTTCATCCCAGTGCTCCCAGTTCCTCCCAGTGCTCCCAGTCCCGGGGCTGTCCCGGGGAGTCTCCCATGGGCGGGACCCCAAATTTCCAGCCCCCCCTCCGCCCCCGGGGGCTCCTCCCCACGGGTGACACCCCGGGGGTGGCCCTGGGGACACTCGGGGACACTCGGAGACATTCCGGGGACGCTCCGGGGCCACTTCGGGACACTCGGGACACTCGGGGACACCTGAGGACACTCCAGGACACTCCAGGACACTCCAGGACACTCGGGGGACACTCGGGGGACACTTGGGGACACTCGAGGGACACTCGAGGGACACTCCAGGACACTCGGGGGACACTCGGGGACACTCCAGGGACACTCGGGGGACACTTGGGGACACTCGGGGACACTCGAGGATAGTCCAGGGACACTCGGGGACAACTGAAGACATTCCAGGGACACTCGGGGGACACTTGGGGACACTTGGGGACACTCGAGGGACATTTGGGGACACCTGAAGACACTCCAGGACACTCGAGGGACACTTGGGGACACTCGAGGACACTCGGGGACACTCCAGGACACTCCAGGACACTCCAGGGACACTTTGGGGACACTTTGGGGACACTTTGGGGACACTCCGGGCCATGGCGGGGCTGAAAACGGCCACGGGCGAGGAGATCGATGGATCCTTCGAGCTGCGCGTGGAGGTGGAGGAGGGACGGGACTGGGGACAGGAACGGGGACAGGAGTGGGGACAGGAGTGGGGACAGGGACAGGAATGGGGACAGGGACAGGGACAGGGACAGGAGTGGGGACAAGGACAGGAGTGGGGACAAGGACAGGAACGGGGACAGGGACAGGAACGGGGACAGGAACGGGGCCAGGGCCAGCCCCGCGTCCTCACCCTCTGTGTCACCGGGGACCTGCCCATCGCGGGGCTCGTGCGGCGCATCCTGGAAACGCTGGGTGAGTGACCACGAGTGACCACGAGTGACCACGAGTGACCATGGACTGACCATGGAGTGACCCACGGACTGACCCACGGACTGACCCATGGAGTGACCACGAGTGACCATGGACTGACCCACGGAGTGACCCACGGAGTGACCATGGACTGACCACGAGTGACCACGGACTGACCATGGACTGACCCATGGAGTGACCCACGGAGTGACCCATGGACTGACCACGAGTGACCACGGACTGACCCACGGACTGACCCACGGTCTGACCCACGGACTGACCCACGGAGTGACCCACCGAGTGACCCACGGACTGACCACGGACTGACCCACGGAGTGACCCATGGAGTGACCCACGGACTGACCCACGGACTGACCCACGGAGTGACCAACAGCTCTGCCCCATGGCCGGACCCCCGGCCAGCCCCCATCCCCCCCTCGGGACACTTTTTGGGGTTTTGGGGGGAGGGGAAATCCGGCCGGGGTGGGGGAGGGCTCCGCTCTTATCGGGGGGTCCCGGGCCCCCCCACTTCCCGCCCCCCCCGCTGATAAGGGCCCCGCGGGCTATAAATAGCTCCGGGAGCGCCCCTCCCCCCCCGAACCCCCGGATGTGGTTTGGGGGGCGGGGGGACCCCTGTGGCACCCCCAGAGCCCCCCCGGGACCCCAAAAACCTCCCCAGCCCCCCCAACCCCCAGAACCCCATTAAAGCCCCCCCCCCCAAACCCCCTTCCAGCCCCCCCGATGCACTTTGGGGACCCCCAGCCCCCATTGCAGCCCCCCCAAACCCTCCCAAACCCCATTCCAGCCCCCTAGACGCACTTTAGGGGTCCCCCAGCCCCCCCATACGCACTTTGGGGGTCCCCCAGTGCACTTTGGGGGGCCCCCACCCCCCCCAGTGCACTTTGGGTGTCCCCCAGTGCACTTTGGGGGTCCCCCAATGCACTTTGGGGGTCCCCCACCCCCCCCAATGCACTTTGGGGGTACCCCAGTGCACTTTGGGGGTCTCCCAATGCACTTTGGGGGTCCCCCACCCTCCCCGTGCACTTTTTGGGGGTCCCCCAGTGCACTTTTTGGGGGTCCCCCACCCCCCCAACGCACTTTAGGGGTCCCCCAGACGCACTTTGGGGGTCCCCCACCCCCCCAATGCACTTTGGGGGTCCCCCATTGCACTTTGGGGGTCCCCCACCCCCCCCAGTGCACGTTAGGAGTCCCCCACGCCCCCAGTGCACTTTGGGGGTCCCCCAGTGCACTTTGGGGGTCTCCCAATGCACTTTAGGGGTCCCCCACCCCCCCCAGCGCACTTTGGGGGTCCCCCACCCCCCCAGTGCACTTTTTGGGGGTCCCCCACCCCCCCCATTGCACTTTGGGGGTCCCCCATTGCACTTTGGGGGTCCCCCAGTGCACTTTGGGGGTCCCCCAGCCCCCCAGTGCACTTTTTGGGGGTCCCCCACCCCCCAGTGCACTTTGGGGGTCCCCCACCCCCCCCAATGTACTTTGGGGGTCCCCCAGCGCACTTTGGGGGTCCCCCACCCCCCAGACGCACTTTGGGGGTCCCCCAGCGCACTTTGGGGGTCTCCCAATGCACTTTGGGGGTCCCCCAATGCACTTTGGGGGTCCCCCACCCCCCCAATGCACTTTGGGGGTCCCCCATTGCACTTTGGGGGTCCCCCACCCCCCGTGCACCTTGGGGACCCCAGCCCCGTGCCCGCAGGGGACCCCCCGCGCTGGGCCGGCCACGCTCTCTGGTGGGCGCAGCGGCGGCGGTGGCTGCTGGGCCCCTCGGCCCCGCTGGACGCGCTGGGGGTCGGGGGGGGGTCCCGGCTGCGCTTCGCCCCCCGGCACCGCCCCCTGCGGCTGCGCCTGCCCCGGGCGGGGGTCCTCAGGCTGCGCCTCGACTTCGCCGCGACCCCCGGCCGGGCGGTGGCCGCGGTCTGCGCGCTGCTCGGTGGGTCTGGGGGCTTGCCGGGGGGGGCTGGGGGGGTTACTGGGGGGTCTGGGGGCTTTCCGGGGGGGGTATGGGGGGGTAACTGGGGGTCTGGGGGCTTCCCGGGGGGTCTGGGGGCTTCCCGAGGGGGTCTGGGGGGGTTACTGGGGGTCTGGGGGCTTCCCGAGGGATCTGGGGGGGGGTTACTGGGGGGTCTGGGGGCTTCCCGAGGGGTCTGGGGGTGTTACTGGGGGGGTCTTTGCGCTGCTCGGGGGGGTCTGGGGGGATAACTGGGGGTCTGGGGGGGTTACTGGGGGTCTGGGGGGGTTACTGGGGGGTCTGGGGGTTGCTCGGTGGGTCTGGGGGCTTCTCAGGGGGATCTGGGGGTGTTACTGGGGGGTCTGGGGGCCTCCCGAGGGGTCTGGGGGGGTTACTGGGGAGTCTGGGGGTGTTACTGGGGGGCTGGGGGCTTCCCGGGGGGGTCTGGGGGGGTTACTGGGGGTCTGGGGGGGTTACTGGGGGGTCTGGGGGGGTTACTGGGGGGCTGGGGGCTTCCCGGGGGGGTCTGGGGGGGTTACTGGGGGTCTGGGGGGGTTACTGGGGGGTCTGGGGGGGTTACTGGGGGGTCTGGGGGCTTCCCGGGGGGTTCTGGGGGCTGCTCGGGGGGGTCTGGGGGTGTTACTGGGGGGGTCTTTGCGCTGCTCGGGGGGGTCTGGGGGGGTAACTGGGGGTCTGGGGGGGGTTACTGGGGGGTCTGAGGGCTGCTCGGTGGGTCTGGGGGCTTCCCGGGGGGTCTGGGGGTGTTACTGGGGGGTCTGGGGGGGGTAACTGGGGGGTCTGGGGGTGTTACTGGGGGGTCTGGGGGGGTAACTGGGGGCTCTGGGGGTGTTACTGGGGGGTCTGGGTCTGCTCGGGGGGGTCTGGGGGTATCCCGGGGGGTCTGGGGCTGTCCCGGGGCTGTCCCGGGTGTGAATTGGGTCTGGGGGCGCCCCAGGGGTCTCCCACCCCGAGGAGCTGTCGCTGCTGCGGCCGGAGCGGGGGGCGGGGCGCGGCCCCCCCGCGCTGGACCTGACGCACCTGCGGGCCTGGGCAGGTGAGGGGGGGGCGGGCCGGGGTGGGCAGGGGTCCCTGGACCCCCCCCCGGCCCTGCCCCTCCCCCAGCCCGCCCCTCCCCCCCCAGAGGAGGCCCCGCCCCCCCCGCTGCCCCCCGAGCTGCTCCGGGCCCTGCGCAGCCCCCAAAGGTGGGGGGGGGCGCCCCCGGGACCCCCCCGGAGCCCCCCCGGGAGCGCCCAGAGCCGGCGGGCGCGGCTGGACGGGCGGTGAGCGCAGGGCGGGCGGGGCGGGTGGGGGGCTTGGGTGGGGTTTGGGTGGGGTTTGGGTGGGGTTTGGGTGGGGTTTGGGTGGGGTTTGGGGGTTTGGGTGGGGTTTGGGTGGGGTTTGGGGGTTTGGGTGGGGTTTGGGTGGGGTTTGGGTGGGGTTTGGGTGGGGTTTGGGTGGGGTTTGGTGTTTGGGTGGGGTTTGGGGGTTTGGGTGGGGTTTGGGTGGGGTTTGGGTGGGGTTTGGGTGGGGTTTGGGTGGGGTTTGGTGTTTGGGTGGGGTTTGGGGGTTTGGGTGGGGTTTGGGTGGGGTTTGGGTGGGGTTTGGGTGGGGTTTGGGGGTTTGGGTGGGGTTTGGGTGGGGTTTGGGTGGGGTTTGGGGGTTTGGGTGGGGTTTGGGTGGGGTTTGGGTGGGGTTTGGGTGGGGTTTGGGGGCGTGGCTTAGGGTTTGGGTGGGGTTTGGGGGCGTGGTTTGGGGTTTGGGTGGGGTTAGGGTGGGGTTTGGGGGCGTGGCTTGGGGTTTGGGTGGGGTTTGGGTGGGGTTTGGGGGCGTATTTTGTGGTTTGGGGGCGTGGTTTGTGGTTGGGGGGGTTCGGGGGCGTGGTTTGAGTTTTGGGCGGGGGTTCGGGTCGTGGCTTGGGGTTAGGGTGGGGTTTTTGGGCGTGGTTTGTGTTTTGGGTGTTGTTTGTGGGTGTGATTTATGTTTTGGGTGGGGTCAGGGTGTGGTTTGCGGCCGTGATTTGTGTTTTGGGTGTGGTTTGTGGGCGTGGTTTGTGTTCTGGGTGTGGTTTGTGGGCGTGGTTTGTGCTCTGGGTGTGGTTTGTGGGCGTGGTTTGGTGTGGGTGTGGTTTTGGGCGTGGTTTGGTGTGGGTGTGGTCCGTGGGCGTGTTTTGTGTTCTGGGTGTGGTTTGTGGGCGTGGTTTGTGTTTTGGGTGTGGTTTGTGGGCGTGGTTTATGTTCTGGGCGGGGTTTGTGGGCGTGGTTTGTGTTCTGGGTGTGGTTTTGGGCGTGGTTTGGTGTGGGTGTGGTCCGTGGGCGTGTCCCGCGTGGGCGTGGCCCCGCTGACCCCGCCCGCAGCTGGCTGGACGCGGGCCGGGCGCTGCTGGAGCAGGACGTGGCCGAGGATGAGGAGCTGCAGCTGCGCTTCAAATACCCGTGCGTGCGGGGGCTGGACCCGCAGGTACCCCGAAACACACCCGGGGACCCCAAAATACACCGGGACACCCCGAAACACAGCGGGACACCCCAAAATACACCGGGACCCCCCGAAACACAGCGGGACACCCCGAAACACACCGGGACACCCCGAAACACACCGGGACACCCCCAAATACACCGGGACACCCCACAATCCCTACCCAGGGACCCCGAAACACAGCGGGACCCCCCGAAACACAGCGGGACACCCCGAAACACAGCGGGACACCCCAAAACACACCGGGACACCCCGAAACACAGCGGGACACCCCGAAACACACCGGGACACCCCGAAACACACCGGGACACCCTAAAATACACCGGGACACCCCGAAATACACCGGGACACCCCGAAACACACCGGGACACCCCGAAACACACCGGGACACCCCACAATCCCTACCCAGGGACCCCGAAACACAGCGGGACCCCCCGAAACACAGCGGGACCCCCCGAAACACAGCGGGACACCCCGAAACACAGCGGGACCCCCCGAAACACAGCGGGACACCCCGAAACACAGCGGGACACACCAAAATACACCGGGACACCCCACAATCCCTACCCAGGGACCCCGAAACACACCGGGACACCCCGAAACACAGCGGGACACCCCGAAACACAGCGGGACACACCAAAATACACCGGGACACCCCGAAACACAGCGGGACACCCCCAAATACACCGGGACACACCGAAACACAGCGGGACACCCCACAATCCCTACCCAGGGACCCCGAAACACAGCGGGACACCCCGAAACACAGCGGGACACCCCGAAACACAGCGGGACACCCCGAAACACAGTGGGACACCCCAAAATACACCGGGACACACCGAAACACACCGGGACACCCCGAAACACAGCGGGACACCCCGAAACACACCGGGACACCCCGAAACACAGCGGGACACCCCAAAATACACCCGGGGACCCCCAAATACACCGGGACACCCCACAATCCCTACCCAGGGACCCCGAAACACAGCGGGACACCCCGAAACACAGCGGGACACCCCAAAATACACCCCCGGACCCCGAACACACCTCGGGACCCCCACAATCCCTACCCGGGTACCCCAAAATACACCGGAACACCCCGAAATACACCGGGACACCCCGAAATACACCGGGACACCCCAAAATACACCTGGACACACCAAAACACACCGGGACACCCCAAAATACACCGGGACACCCTAAAATACACCGGGACACACCAAAACACACCGGGACACTCCAAAATACACCCCCGGACCCCAAACACACCTCGGGACCCCCAAAATCCCTACCCAGGCACCCCGAAACACACCCCGGGGACCCCGAAACCCGCCGGGGCACCCCAAAATCCCTATCCAGGGACCCCAAAATACACCGGGGCACCCCAAAACCCGCCCGGGGACCCCGAAACCCGGCAGGCATCCCGAAACCCACCCGGGGACCCCAAACACACCTCGGTACCCCCAAAATCCCTACCCGGGGACCCCAAAATACACCTGGACACCCCAAAATACACCCCCGGACCCCAAACACACCTCGGTACCCCAAAATCCACCTGGGGACCCCAGAATATCCCCGGGTACCCCATAATACACCCAGATACCCCAAACCCCGCCCCCCCCCGGTTACCTGGGAGGGGTCCCTGGGGGTCCCGGGAGGGGTTTTGGGGGTCCCGGGGGTCGCATCCCCCCCAGACACTTTGGGGTCCCTGGGAGGGGTCCCTGGGGAACCTGGGAGGGATTTTGGGGGTCTCAGGAGGGATTTTTGGGGTGTCCGGGGATCACAGCCTCCCAGACACTGTGCGGTCCCTGGGAGGGGTCCCTGGGGGTCCCGGGAGGGGTTTTGGGGGTCCCGGGGGTCGCAGCCCCCCCAAATCCCTCCCCAGGATGGGCCGCGCGTGGCGCTGCTGCAGGAGGAGGCGCTGGCGGCGATCCTGGCCGAGGAGATCGAGTGCAGCGAGGAGCAGGGGCTGCGCTTCGCCGCGCTGCAGGTACCCTGAAACGCTCCAAAAATACCCCAAAAACACCCCAAAACCACCCCAAAAACACCCCCAAAAACACCCCAAAAACACCCCAAAAATACCGCCAAAAATACCCCAAAAATACCCCAAAACCACCCCAAAACCACCCCAAAAATACCGCCAAAACCACCCCCAAAAACACCCCCAAAATACCCCAAAACCGCCCCAAAAACACCCCCAAAAACACCCCAAAAATACCGCCAAAAACACCCCAAAAATACCCCAAAACCACACCAAAAACACCCCAAAAATACCGCCAAAAACACCCCAAAAACACCCCAAAAACACACCAAAAACACCCCCAAAATACCCCAAAACCGCCTCAAAAGCATCCCAAAAACACCCCCAAAAATACCCAAAACCACCCCCAAAAATATCCCAAAAATACACCAAAAACACCCCCAAAAATACCGCCAAAAACACCCCAAAACTACCCCAAAACCACCCCCAAGAACACATCAAAAACACCCCAAAAACACCCCAAAAACACCCCAAAAATACCGCCAGAAACTCCCCCAAAACACCCCAGAAGCACCCCAAAAGCACCCACAAAACCACCCCAAAATACCGCCAAAAACACCCTCAAAAACACCCCCAAAAATACCCCAAAACCACCCCAAAAATACCCCAAAACTGCCCCAAAACCACCCCCAAAACACGCCAAAAATACCCCCCAAAACACCCCAAAACCAGCCCTGTGTGCGCCCCAAAAACAGCCCCGAGGTACCCCAAAAACAGCTCTGGGACCCCCCCAAAAAATCCCCTGGGACCCCCCCCAAAAATCCCCTGGGAGCCCCCCGAAATCCCCCTGCGCCCCAAACCCCCCGGGACCCCTCCCCAAATCCTCCCCCGGACCCCCTGAGACCCCCCAAACCCCCCGGGACCCCTCCCCAAAATCCTCCCCCGGAGTCCCTGAGACCCCCCAAACCCCCCGGGACCCCTCCCCAAATCCCCTGTCGCCCCCAGTACCTGATCGAGGGGGAGGGGGAGGATTGGGGGGACCCCCCGGCCCCCCCCGAGCCCCGAGACCTGGACACGGCCCTGGAGCGGCTGGAGCGGAGCCTGGGGGGCGGCGGGACCCCCGCGGCGGCCGTGAGAGGGACTGGGGGGACTGGGAGGGACTGGGAGGGACTGGGGAGGACTGGGAGGGACTGGGAGGACTGGGAGGGACTGGGGGGCACTGGGAGCATTGGGGGGGCACTGGGGGGGCACTGGGGGGGCACTGGGGGGGGCACTGGGAGCACTGGGAGGGACTGGGAGGGACTGGGAGGGATTGGGAGGGAACTGGGGGGGATTGGGGGGGACTGGGAGGGGATTGGGGGAGACTGGGGGGGACTGGGGGGGACTGGGAGCATTGGGGGGGCACTGGGGGGGCACTGGGGGGGCACTGGGGGGGGGCACTGGGAGCACTGGGGGGCACTGGGAGCACTGGGAGCACTGGGGGGGGGCACTGGGAGCACTGGGGGGCACTGGGGGGGTACTGGGAGCACTGGGAGCACTGGGAGCACTGGGGGGCACTGGGGGGATACTGGGAGCACTGGGAGCACTGGGGGGCACTGGGGGGGGGCACTGGGAGCACTGGGAGCACTGGGAGCACTGGGAAGGACTGGGAAGGACTGGGAAGGACTGGGGGGGCTCACGGAGGGTCCGGGGGGTCCCCAGGAGGAGCTCGGAGCCCCCCTCGAGCTGGAGGAGGAGCTGGAGATCTGCAGGTACCCCCCTGCTCCCCCCAATCCCCAAATTTGGGGTCCCCCCGACCCTCCCTGTGCCCATTTTGGGGTCCCTTTAACCCCAAATCCCCCCACTTTGGGGTCCCCCTGACCCCCCCCCAATTTGGGGTCCCCAGCCCGTCGCCGTGGCCGTTCCGGGGGTCCCGGCCCGCCCCCGCCCGGGCCGCGCTCTCGGGGGCGTCGCTGTCGCTCTGGAGCCCCCCGGGCTCGGGGGGACCCCAACAGCAGCTGAACCTCCGAGGTGAGACCCCAAAACCCCCCGGGCCCCCGAATCACCCCAAACCCCCCCCCAGGGACCCCCGAAAACCTCCCAGAGCCCCAAATCACCCCAAAACCCCCCCAGGGACCCCCAAAAACCTCCCAGAGCCCCAAATCACCCCAAACCCCCCCCCAGGGACCCCCAAAAACCTCCCAGAGCCCCAAATCACCCCAAAACGCCCCCCAGGGACCCCCAAAAACCTCCCAGAGCCCCAAATCACCCCAATCCGCCCCCCAGGGACCCCCAAAAACCCCAAACTGCCCCTCAGGGACCCCCAAAAACCTCCCAGAGCCCCAAATCACCCCAACACCCCCCGGGACCCCCGAATCACCCCAAACCGCCCCCCAGGGACCCCCAAAAACCTCCCAGAGCCCCAAATCACCCCAACACCCCCCGGGACCCCCGAATCACCCCAAACCCCCCCCCCCAGGGACCCCCAAAAACCTCCCAGAGCCCCGAATCACCCCAAAACGCCCCCCAGGGACCCCCAAAAACCTCCCAGAGCCCCGAATCACCTCAAACCGCACCCCAGGGATCCCCGAATCACCCCAACACCCCCCGGACCCCCAAATCACCCCAAAACCCCCCGGGACCCCAAAATCACCCCAACCCACCCCCCAGGACCCCCAAATCACCCTGGGACCCCCCCCCCCAGTGCCCCCCAATCCCCCCCAGACCCCTCTGGGACCCCCAAATCCCATCTGGAACCCCCCCAAGGTCCCCAACCCCCCCCCCCCCAGACCCCTCTGGGACCCCCTAAATCCCCCCCGGGACCCCACCAGGGTCCCCCAAATCCCCTCTGAGATCCACCCCAGCCCCCTCTGGGACCCCCCTGACCCCCCAAATCCCCCCCAGGCTGTGAGGTGACCCCCCAGGTGGATTTGGGGGCGCAGAAATTCGGCATCAAACTCCGGCTGCCGAGCCCGGGGGGCTCCAGCGAGACCCTCCTGCGGTGCCGCGATGTGGGTGGGGGTCCCGGGGGGGCCGGGGGGGATTTGGGGGGTCCTTGGGGGGTCCTGGGCGTGTCTCAGACGGGATTTGGGGGGTCCTGGGGGGTCCCGGGGGGTCTTGGGGGTGTCTGAGAGGGGATTTGGGGGGTCCTGGGGTGGTCCCAGGGGGTCCTGGAGGGTCTTGGGGGATCCTTCGGGGGTCCCGGATGCACCTGCGGGGTCCTGGGGGGGATTTTGGGGATCCCGGGGGGTCCTGGGGAGTTCTTGGGGGGTCTCGGGGGGTCCTGGGGGAATCTCGAGGAGTCCTGGGGAGTTCTTGGGGGGTCCTGGGTGGGATTTTGGGGTGTCCCAGTGGGGATTTGGGGGGTCCTGGGGGGTTCTCGGGGTGTCTGGGGAGTTTTTGGGGGGTCCTGGGGGGATCTCGAGGGGTCCTGGGGAGTTCTTAGGGGGTCTCGGGGGGTCCTGGGGGGATCTCGAGGAGTCCTGGGGAGTTCTTGGGGGGTCCTGGGGAGTTCTTGGGGGGTCCTGGGGGGACTTTGGGGTGTCCCAGAGGGGATTTGGGGGGTCTCGGGGGGTCTCGGGGGGTTCTGGGCTGGAAAGGAAATGGGAATTGGGGACGGGGGTGGGGGTCCCATGGTAATTTGGGGGTGCTGGGGGGTCCCGGGGATCCGGGGGGGGGTTCGGGGTGAATTTTGGGGTTCCCACCGCGCCCCCCGCCCCCCAGGCCCCCCAGTTCTCCCGCTGGCTCTGCGGCTGCCGCGCGGCCGCGGGGGGGGGGTCGCCTCCGGCCGCGGCGCTGCGGGCGCAGGTCCGGGGGGTCCTGGGGGTCCTGGGGGTCCCGGGGGTCCCGGGGGCGCGGCCGGACCCCCCCGGGACCTCCCCCCGGGACCCCCCGGACCCGCGGCGGCTGCTGCCCCCCCGCCTGCAGCGCCGGCTGAAAGGGAAGCAGGTACGGACCCCCCCCGAGACCCCTCCTCATTTTAACCTAACCCCCCCCGAGACCCCCCCGAGACCCCCCCATTTTGACATAACCCCCCCGAGACCCCTCCTCATTTTAACCTAACCCCCCCCCGAGACCCCCCCATTTTGACATAACCCCCCCGAGACCCCTCCTCATTTTAACCTAACCCCCCCCCAGAGACCCCGCCTGAGACCCCCCATTTTAACATAACCCCCCCGAGACCCCCCCCATTTTATCCTAACCCCCCCTGAGATCCCCCCGGAGACCCCTCCCCACATTTTGACCCCAGAGACCCCCACCGAGACCCCCCCAATTTTAACCTAATCCCCCTGAGACCCCCCCATTTTAACCTAACCCCCCCTGAGACCCCCCCCATTTTAACCTAACCCCCCCCGAGACCCCTCCTCATATTTTAACCCCCGAGACCCCCCCCCATTTTAACCCTCCCGGATATCCCCCCACATTTTAAACCCCCAAAGACCCCCCCCATTTTAACCCCCCCGAGACCCCTCCCCACATTTTTTTCACCCTCCCCAGTTTATCCACAGCCCCCCCATTTTAACCCTCTCGTGACCCACCCCCTCCATTTCCCCCCATTTTAACCCCCCAATTTTAACCCCCCATTTTAACCCCCCAATTTTAACCCCCCAATTTACCCGTTGCCCCCATTCCCCCCCAGTTCACCCAGTGCCCCCCCATTTTCCCCCAATTTTCGCCCCCATTTTCCCCCCATTTCTCCCCCAGTTCCCCCCATTTTAATCTCCCCAGTTCCCCCAGTGCCCCCCCATTTTCCCCCCAATTTTCGCCATTTCGCCCCCAGTTCACCCAGTGCCCCCTATTTTCCCCCCATTTCCTCCCTATTTTTCCCCCATTTTCCCCCCATTTCTCCCCCAGTTCCCCCAGTTTTAATCCCACCAGGTCACCCAGTGCCCCCCATTTTCCCCCATTTTAATCTCCCCATTTTTCCCCCATTTTTCACCAATTTCTCCACATTTTTCCCCCATTTTCCCCCCATTTCCCCCATTTTCCCCCATTTTCACCCATTTCCCCCCATTTTTCCCCCATTTCCCCCCATTTCCCCCATTTTCACCCATTTCCCCCCATTTTTCCCCCCATTTCCCCCCATTTCCCCCATTTTCCCCCATTTTCCCCCATTTCCCCCCATTTCCCCCATTTTCCCCCATTTCCCCCCATTTTTCCCCCATTTCCCCCCATTTCCCCCCATTTCCCCCCATTTTCCCCCATTTTCCCCCCATTTTCCCCATTTTTCCCCCATTTCTCCCCCAGTTCCCCCAGCGCCTCCTGCAGGTTTTGCTCCGGGAGGGGCCCCTGAGCCCCCCCCAGGCCCGGCTGCGCTTCCTGGAGGCCTGGAGGGCCCTGCCCGGCTTCGGCCGGGGGCTCTTCGTGGTCAGGTACTGGGAGCACTGGGAGCACTGGGAGGGACTGGGAGGGACTGGGAGGGAACTGGGAGGGACTGGGGGGCACTGGGAGGGACTGGGAGGGACTGGGAGGGGACTGGGAGGGACTGGGAGGGACTGAGGGGGGGAACTGGGAGGGACTGGGGGGGACTGGGGGGGACTGGGAGGCACTGGGAGGGACTGGGGGGGACTGGGGCGGACTGGGAGGGAACTGGGAGGGGACTGGGAGGGACTGGGAGGAACTGGGAGGGACTGGGATGGAACTGGGGGGGACTGGGAGGGACTGGGAGGGACTGGGAGGGAACTGGGAGGGGACTGGGAGGGAACTGGGGGGCACTGGGGGGCACTGGGAGGGACTGGGAGGGGACTGGGAGGGAACTGGGAGGGACTGGGAGGGGACTGGGAGGGAAATGGGGGGCACTGGGGGGCACTGGGAGGGACTGGGAGGGACTGGGAGGGACTGGGGGCACTGGTAGAAGGGTCCCAGGTGTTCTGGGAGGGTCCCGCAGGTTCCAGGTGGTCTCAGGTGATTTTTGGGGAGTTCCCAGCTGGTTTCGGGGGTCCTGATCAATGTTTTGGGGATTCCCAGCTGCGTTTTTGGGGTTCCCAGCTGTGTTTTGGGGGTTCTCAGCTGTGTTTTGGGGGTCCCCCAGGTTCCAGGGGGCTCTCAGTTGGATTTTGGGAGTTGCCAGCAGTGTTTTGGGGGTTCCCAACAGTGTTTTGGGGTTCCCAGCAGTTTTGGGGATTCCCAGCTGTATTTTGGGGGTCCCCAGCTGTATTTTGGGGGTCCCCAGCTGCGGTTTTGGGGTCCCGCAGGTTCTGGGGGGCTCTCAGGTGGGTTTTGGGGGGTCCCCAGCTGTATTTTGGGGATTCCCAGCTGTATTTTGGGGTCCCGCAGGTTACGGGGGGCTCTCAGGTGGGTTTTTGGGGGTCTCCAGCTGTATTCTGGGGGTTCCCAGCAGTGTTTTGGGGGTTCCCAGCTGTATTCTGGGGGGTTCCCAGCAGTGTTTTGGGGTCCCCCAGGTTCTGGGGGGCTCTCAGGTGGATTTTGGGGATTCCCAGCTGTGTCTGGGGGTTCCCAGCTGTGTTTGGGGGGTTCCCAGCAGTGTTTTGGGGGTCCCCCAGGTTCTGGGGGGCTCTCAGGTGGATTTTGGGGGTTCCCAGCAGTTTTGGGGGTTCCCAGCTGTATTCTGGGGGGTTCCCAGCAGTGTTTTGGGGTCCCCCAGGTTCTGGGGGGCTCTCAGGTGGATTTTGGGGGTTCCCAGCAGTTTTCGGGGTCCGCAGGTTCCGGGGCGCCCCCCGGGACGAGCTCCTGGCCGTGGGCCCCTCGCGGCTCCTGCGGCTCCCGCTGGGCGCGGGCGGCGCCGGGCGCGGCTGGAGCTACGGAGAGCTGGAGCGCTGGGACGTGAACTGGGACAGCGGGCAGGTACTGGGGGGACTGGGAGCACTGGGAGGGACTGGGAGGGACTGGGAGGGACTGGGAGGGACTGGGAGCATTGGGAATGGACTGGGAGGGACTGGGAATGGAACTGGGACAGCGGGCAGGTACTGGGAATGGACTGGGAGGGACAGGGAATGGACTGGGAAGGACTGGGAATGGAACTGGGAATGGAACTGGGACAGCGGACAGGTACTGGGGGGACTGGGAGGGACTGGGAGCACTGGGAGGGACTGGGAATGGGATGGGAGGGACTGGGAATGGGATGGGAGCACTGGGAGGGACTGGGATGGACTGGGATGGGAACTGGGACAGCAGGCAGGTACTGGGGGCACTGGGAATAGACTGGGAACACTGGGATGGACTGGGATGGACTGGGATGGACTGGGAGCACTGGTTTGCCCTGGTCAGCCCTGGTTTGCCCCAGTGGGATTTTGGGGGGGGGGTCTCTCCCCGGTGGGATTCGGGGAGGGGATTTTGGGGAGGGGATTTTGGGGAGGGGATTTTGGGGAGGGGATTCTGGGGAGGGGATTCTGGGGAGGGGATTTGGGGAGGGGATTTTGGGGAGGGGATTTTGGGGAGGGGATTTGGGGAGGGGATTTGGGGAGGGGATTTGGGGAGGGGATTTGGGGAGGGGTCTCACCCGTGCCCCCAGGTGCGCCTCTGGCTCCGCGGGGACGTGACGCTGGCGCTGCGCGTGCGCTCGGCCCCCCCCCGCGCCCTGCACCAGTTTTTGGGGGGGTACCTGGTCCTGGGGGGGCCCCCCCGCGACCCCCACGAGCTGCGGCGCCTCATGGAGGGGGGGCTCGACCCCTGAGACCCCCCCCGGCACCCCAACATTGTCCCTGTCCCCACAGTGTCACCCCCAAACCCCCCCAAAATCATCAACACGCTCCCGGTGCTCAACCAGACCTCGGGGTTGTGGGGAGGGGGCTTGGACCCCCCAAATCTTTGTGGGGAGGGGGCTTGGACCCCCCAAATCCTTCTGGGAGGGGCTTGGACCCCCCAAATCCTTATGGGGAGGGTCTCGGAACCCCCAAATCTTTATGGGGAGGGGGCTTGGACTCCCAAATCTTTGTGGGGAGGGGGCTTTGATCCCCCAAATCTTTATGGGGAGGGTCTCGGACTCCCCAAATCTTTATGGGGAGGGTCTTGGACCCCCCAAATCTTTATGGGGAGGGGGCTTGGACTCCCAAATCTTTGTGGGGAGGGGGCTTGGACCCCCCAAATCCTTCTGGGAGGGGTTTGGAATCCCCCCAAATATTTGTGGGAAGGGGTCAGAGCCCCAAAAAATCCTTATGGGAAGGGTTTGGAGCTCCCAAATCCTTACGGGAGGGGTTTGGACCCCCCCAAATCCTTGTGGGAGAGGCTTGGAGCCCCAAAATCTTTGTGGGAGGGGATCAGACCCCTCCCCAAAATCCTTGTGGGAGGGGCTTGGAATCCCCAAATCTTTGTGGGATGGGTGTGGACCCCTCCCCAAAATCCTTGTGGGAGGGGCTTGGAACCCCCAAATCTTTGTGGGAGGGATGTGGACCCCTCCCCAAAATCATTGTGGGAGGGGCTTGGAACCCCCAAATCTTTGTGGGAGGGGTGTGGACCCCCCAAAATTCTCGTGGGAGGGGCTTGGAACCCCCAAATCTTTGTGGGAGGGGATCGGACCCCTCCCCAAAATCATTGTGGGAGGGGCCTGGAATCCCCAAATCTTTGTGAGATGGGTGTGGACCCCCCCAAAATTCTCGTGGGAGGGGCTTGGAACCCCCAAATCTTTGTGAGATGGGTGTGGACCCCTCCCCAAAATCCTTGTGGGAGGGGCTTGGAACCCCCAAATCTTTGTGGGAGGGATGTGGACCCCTCCCCAAAATCATTGTGGGAGGGGCCTGGAACCCCCAAATCTTTGTGGGATGGGTGTGGACCCCCCCAAAATCCTTGTGGGAGGGGCTTGGAACCCCCAAATCTTTGTGGGATGGGTGTGGATCCCCCAAAATTCTCGTGGGAGGGGCCTGGAATCCCCAAATCTTTGTGAGATGGGTGTGGACCCCCCCCAAAATCCTTGTGGGAGGGGTTTTGAATGCCCGAATCTTTGTGGGAGGGGTTTGGACCCCCCAAAATCCTCCTGGGAGGGGCTCAGTCCCACCCAGGGGGTCCCACCCAGGGGGTCCCACCCCCCCAGGGGTGAGGGGCTCCCCCAGAGTGGGACCCCACTGCCCCCCCGGACCCCCAACGCCCAGACCGGGGTCACTGCTCCGCTCTTTATTGGGGGTGGCAGCGCCCCAAAACCGACAGGAGGGGCGGGGGGGGGAGGGGCAGCGCCCCCAGACCCCCCCCGAGGGGTGGGGGTGTCCCCGGGGGGGGCCCAGGGGGGTCCCCGGGGTTTTTGGGGGGGTCACCGGATGGCGATGAGCCCCACGTCCATCAGCTTCTGGATCTTCTGGGCTATCAGGGGGTTCTTGAGGTGCCTGGGGGGGGACACGGGGGTGTCACCCAGGGGACGGGGGGGGGACAGCTGGTGGCACCTGGGGACACCCTGGGGAGACCCTGGGGACACCTGGGGAGACCTCGGGGACACCCTGGGGACACCTTGGAACTCCTCGGGACACCTTCAGACACCCTGGGGAGACCTTGGGGACACCTTTGGGGCACCTCAGGACACCCTGGGGAGACCTCGGGACACCTGGGGACACCTCAGGGACATCTCAGGACACCTTGGGACATCCTGGGGACACCTCGGGACACCCTGGGGACACCCTTGGGGCACCTCAGGACACCTTGGGACACCTCAGGGACACCTGGGGACACCCCAGGACACCTGGGGACACCTCAGGGACACCCCTGGGACACCTCGGGACACCCTGGGGACACCTCAGGGACACCTCAGGGACATCTCAGGGACATCTCCCCTTCCCCACTGGTGGCTCTGCCTGGGCTCAGAGTCACGCTGGCACTCCTTGGGCACTGCCAGGAACACTTGGGGACACCCTGGGACAGGTGGGGACAGTTTGGGACACTCTGGGGACATTTTGGGACACTCTGGGGACATTTTGGGACCTTTTCGGGACAGTTGGGGACACTTTAGGGACACTTGCAGACACTCTGGGGACAGCTGGGGACACCCTGGGGACACTTTGGGACTCACGAGCTGCTCCAGCTGGCCAATGCCACCCTGCCACCGCCTTGGGGACCCTCAGTGCCACCCCCCAGTGCTTTGGGGACCCTCAGTGTCACCCTGCCACCACCTCAGAGACCCTCAGGGACCCTTCAGTGCCACTGCCCCCACCTTGGGGACCCTTGGGAACTCTCAGGGACCCTCGGTGCCACCCCCCGGCCCTGGAGACCCTCGGGGACCCTCAGTGCCACCCCCAACCACCTCGGGTCTCTCAGTGCCACCCACCAGCCCTGGGGACCCCCAGTGCCACCACACCACCTTGGGGACCCCCAGTGCCACTCCCTGACCCTGGGGACCCTCATGGACCCTTCAGTACCACCCCGAACCGCCTTGGGGACCCTCAGTGCCACCCCCCAGTGCCTCGGGGACCTTCGGGGACCCCCAGTGTCACCTCACCACCTTGGGGACCCTTGGGGACCCCCATGGCCACTCCCTGACCCTGGAGACCCTCGGGTCCCTCAGTGCCACCCCCCCCAGCCCTTGGGGACCCTCAGTGCCACCCCCCAGTGCCTCGGGGACCTTCAGGGAACCCCTGGAGACCCTCGGGTCCCGCAGTGCCACCCCCCCCAGCCCTTGGGGACCCCCGGTGCCACCCCCCAGCCCTGGGGACCCCCATGGCCACTCCCTGACCCCAGAGACCCTCGGGTCCCTCAGTGCCACCCCCCCCAGCCCTTGGGGACCCTCAGTGCCACCCCCCAGCCCCGGGGACCCCCATGGCCACTCCCTGACCCTGGGGACCCTCATGGACCCTTCAGTACCACCCCCAACCACCTTGGGGACCTTCAGTGCCACCCCCCAGCCCCGGGGACCCCCATGGCCACTCCCTGACCCCAGAGACCCTCGGGTCCCTCAGTGCCACCCCCCCCCAGCCCTTGGGGACCCCCGGTGCCACCCCCCGTGCCCCCCCTGCCCGGGCACTGACTCGCTGAGGGCCTGGGGGTCCTTCTGCATCTGCTCCAGGATGAGGCGCATGGCCGGGTCCCCCATGATCTGCTGCACCTCGGGGTCGGCCAGGGCGCGGCGCCGCAGCTCCTCGGGGGGCTCCGAGCGCTGCTGCTGCGCCCGCAGGCAGCGCCGCTGCCCCTCCGCTGCCTCCTGGGGGCACGGGGGGCACGGGGGGTCAGAGAGGGGCATGGGGGGCACGGGGGGGTCAGAGAGGGGCATGGGGGGCACGGGGGGGTCAGAGAGGGGCATGGGGGGCACGGGGGGGTCGGAGAGGGGCATGGGGGGCACGGGGGGGTCGGAGAGGGGCATGGGGGGCACGGGGGGGTCAGAGAGGGGCATGGGGGGCATGGGGGGGTCAGAGAGGGGCATGGGGGGGTCGGGAGTCTGGGGGGTGCCAGAGGGATCAGGGGGTCTCTGAGTGCTGCTGCCCCTCTGCAGTCTCCTGGGGGCACAGGGGGCATGGGGGGTCAGAGAGGGGCATGGGGGGGTCGGGAGTCTGGGGGTGTGACAGGGGTCTGGGGGTGTCACAGAGATTGGGGGGTCTGAGCACCGCTGCCCCTCCGCCGCCTCCTGGGGACACGGGGGGCACGGGGGGTCAGAGAGGGGCATGGGGGGCACGGGGGGGTCAGAGAGGGGCATGGGGGGGTCGGGGGTCTGGGGGTGTCATAGAGATCAGGGGTCTCGGGGGGTCTGAGCACCGCTGCCCCTCTGCGGTCTCCTGGGGGCACGGGGGGCATGGCAGGTCAGAGAGGGGCATGGGGGGCACAGGCGGGTCAGAGAGGGGCATGGGGGTGTCGGGGGGGGTCAGGGGTCTGGGGGTGTCATAGAGATCGGGGGGTCTCGGGGGGTCTGAGCACTGCTGCCCCTCTGCAGCCTCCTGGGGGCATGGGGGGCATGGGGGGTCAGAGAGGGGAATGGGGGGGTCGGGGTCTGGGGGTGTGACAGGGGTCTGGGGGTGTGACAGGGGTCTGGGGGTGTCACAGAGATCGGGGGGTCTGAGCACCGCTGCCCCTCTGCGGTCTCCTGGGGGGCACGGGGGGGTCAGAAACGGGTCATGGGGGGCATAGGGGGCACGGGGGGCACAGGGGTCTGGGGGGTGCCAGAGGGATCAGGGGGTCTCTGAGTGCTGCTGCCCCTCTGCGGTCTCCTGGGGGGCACAGGGGGGGTCACAGAGGGTCAGAAATGGGTCAGAGGGGCACACAGGGGGTCACAGGTACCCAGGGGTGTCACAGGGGGGCACAGGGAGGTCACAGGGGGTCCCAGGGGTGCCAAGGTCACCTTGCAGGAGGGGTCGAGGTCCAGGGCGCGCTGATAAACCTCCATGGCCTTGGTGTAATCGCGCATGGCCTCGAGCGCCGCCGCCTTCCGCGTGTAGCCCTTGACTGGGGACAGGGACGGGGACAGGGGGACAGCAGGGACAGGGGGACAGCAGGGACAGGGGGGGATCACAGGGACAGGGGGGGATCACAGGGACAGGGGGACAGCAGGGACAGGGGGACATGGGGGGATCACAGGGACAGGGGGACATGGGGACAGCAGGGACAGGGGGACATGGGGGGATCACAGGGACAGGGGGACAGCAGGGACAGGAGGACATGGGGGGACATGGGGGGATCAGAGGGACATGGAGACAGCAGGGACAGGAGGACAGCAGGGACAGGGGGACATTGGGGGATCACAGGAACATGGGGACATGGGGGGACCACAGGGACAGCAGGGATGGGAGGACAGCAGGGACACGGGGTGACAGCAGGGACATGGGGGGACAGGGGGACAGCAGGGACAGGAGGACAGCAGGGACAGGGGGACATGGGGGGATCACAGGGACAGGGGGACAGGAGGACAGCAGGGACATGGGGGGACATGGGGACAGCAGGGACATGGGGACAGCAGGGACAGGGGGACATGGGGGGATCACAGGGACAGGGGGACATGGGGGGATCAGAGGGACATGGAGACAGCAGGGACGGGGGACATGGGGACAGCAGGGACATGGGGGGACATGGGGGGACAGCGGGGACACATGGAGGGATGCAGGGACAGGAGGGGCATGGGGACAGGTGGGGACACAGGGACAACAACAGGGACACGGGGAGGGACACGGGGGACAGGCAGAGCAGGGGGCGGGTGAGGATGATGAGGATGAGCAGAGGAAGGGCAGGGCCTGTCCCCGCCTGTCCCCCCGTGTCCCCCACTCACTGAAGGTGGGCTCCAGCCGGATGCACTCCTCACAGTCCTGGGGGGGAAAAGGGGGGTCAGGAAGCTCCCAGGAACCCCAAATTGAGCCCTGCCCCCTGCAAACAACCCCAGCGCTTCCTCCGTGCCCCCAAGTGGCCTTCGTCCCCAAAATCCAGCACCTCTGGCTCCTCTGTCCCCAAAATCCAGCACCCCTGGGCCCTCTGTCCCCAAAATCCAGCACCTCTGGCTCCTTTGTCCCCAAAATCCACCCCAGGACTCTCAAACCAACCCTAAGTCCTTCCCCAACTGGCCCCCACGACTCAAACCCCCCGCCAGGACCTTTAAAAACAGTCACAAACCCCCCAAATCAGCCCCCAGATCTCCAAATTAGCCCCCAGGACCCTCTTACACCCCGAAAATCACACCAGGACCCTCTAATCACTCCCAGACCCTCCAAACCAACCCCCAAGACCCTCAAACCAGTCTCAAACCAACCCCTGGGACACTCAAACCCAGTCCCAAACCCCCCAGCCCCGACCCCAGGACCCCCAAACCCAGTCCCACACCCCCATCCCTAGCCCCAGGACCCCCAAACCCAGTCCCAAACCCCCCAGGACCCCCAAACCCAGCCCCAAACCCCCCAGCCCCGACCCCAGGACCCTCAAACCCAGTCCCAAACCCCCCAGCCCCAGCCCCAGGACCCTCAAACCCAGCCCCAAACCCCCCAGGACCCTCAAACCCAGTCCCAAACCCCCCAGCCCCGACCCCAGGACCCCCAAACCCAGTCCCACACCCCCCAGGACCCCCAAACCCAGCCCCAAATCCCCCAGCCCCAGGACCCCCAAACTCAGCCCCAAACCCCCCAGGACCCCCAAACCGAGTCCCAAACCCCCAGCCCCGACCCCAGGACCCTCAAACCCAGCCCCAAACCCCCCAGTACCCTCAAACCCAGTCCCAAACCCCCCAGCCCTGACCCCAGGACCCTCAAACCCAGCCCCAAACCCCCCAGGACCCTCAAACCCAGCCCCAAACCCCCCAGCCCCAGCCCCAGGACCCCCAAACCGAGTCCCAAACCCCCAGCCCTGACCCCAGGATCCCCAAACCGAGTCCCAAACCCCCAGCCCCGACCCCAGGACCCCCAAACCCAGTCCCACACCCCCATCCCTAGCCCCAGGACCCCCAAACCCAGTCCCAAACCCCCCAGGACCCCCAAACCCAGCCCCAAACCCCCCAGCCCCGACCCCAGGACCCCCAAACCGAGTCCCAAACCCCCCAGCCCCAGCCCCAGGACCCTCAAACCCAGCCCCAAACCCCCCAGGACCCTCAAACCCAGTCCCAAACCCCCCAGCCCCAGCCCCAGGACCCTCAAACCCAGTCCCAAACTCCCCAGGACCCCCAAACCCAGCCCCAAATCCCCCAGCCCCAGCCCCAGGACCCCCAAACTCAGCCCCAAACCCCCCAGGACCCCCAAACCGAGTCCCAAACCCCCAGCCCCGACCCCAGGACCCTCAAACCCAGCCCCAAACCCCCAAGTACCCTCAAACCCAGCCCCAAACCCCCCAGCCCCGACCCCAGGACCCTCAAACCCAGCCCCAAACCCCCCAGCCCCAGCCCCAGGACCCCCAAACCCAGTCCCACACCCCCAGCCCCAGCCCCAGGACCCCCAAACCCAGTCCCACACCCCCAGCCCCTCCCAGACCTTGAGGGCCAGCGGGAACTCGAGCAGTTTGGTGTAGCAGGCGGCGCGGTTGCTGTAGAGCCGCGCCTCGTGCGGGTTGCGCCGGATGGCCTCGCTGTAGTGCTTCATGGCCTGGGGGTAATCCCCTAAAACAGAGCCCTCCTCGCTCTCAGGGGGTGCCCCGACCACCCCAGAGCCCCCCCAGACCCCCCAAAACCCCCTCACACCTCGCTGGAAGCACTCGTTGCCTTTGTTCTTCTCCTCCAGCGCCAGGTCTGGGTCGATGTAGGCCAAGCGCTCCTGCTCCTTCAGGATCTTCTCAGCCTGCAGCAGCAGCAGCGATTTGGGGGTTCGGGGAGGGGCTCAGGGGGGATTGGGAACCCCCACAATGTCCCCCCACGTCACCTGCTGACACTTCTTGAGCACGTCGGGCGTGCGGTGCTCGGCCAGGGATTTGTTGTAGAAGTGCACGGCATCCTTGTAGCGCTCCTCGCGGAAATACGAGTTCCCGATCCGCGCGTACGCCCTGGGGGCACGGCGGAGTTTTGGGGGGGACAGGGACGGTTTGGGGGCACAGCGAGGACCCCCCCAAACCCTCAAACCCCCCCCCACCCCCAGACTCACTTGGCAATCTGCCTGTAATCCTCGCGGTTCTCCCGGCCCACCTCGATGGCGCGCTCGCACAGCGCCCGGCAGCGCTCGTACTCGCCCGTCTCGAAGTACACGGCTGCCAGGGGAGGGAAATTCGGGGTTCAGGGGGGGGGTTTTGGGGTTCGGGAGGTGGTTTTGGGGGGGTTTAGGGTGACAGACCTGCTTGGTTGGTGACATAGGTCATGTTGGTGGGGTCCAGCTGCTCGGCGCGGGTGTAGTGCTCCAGAGCTGCGGGGAACTCCTTGCGCTTGTAGGCGGCGTTGCCCAGCTCCTTCTCCCGCTGTGCCTGAGGGGGAACCCCAAAAACGGCTGGAATCACCCCAAATTTCACACCCAAACCTTCCCCTCATCACCCAGCTCCTTCGCCCGCTGTGCCTGAGGGGGAACCCCAAAAACGGCTGGAATCACCCCAAATTTCACACCCAAACCTTCCCCTCATCACCCAGCTCCTTCTCCCGCTGTGCCTGAGGGGGAACCCCAAAAAGGGCTGGAATCACCCCAAATTTCACACCCAAACCTTCCCCTCATCACCCAGCTCCTTCTCCCGCTGTGCCTGAGGGGGAACCCCAAAAAGGGCTGGAATCACCCCAAATTTCACACCCAGACCTTCCCCTCATCACCCAGCTCCTTCTCCCGCTGTGCCTGAGGGGGAACCCCAAAAACGGCTGGAATCACCCCAAATTTCACACCCAAACCTTCCCCTCATCACCCAGCTCCTTCTCCCGCTGTGCCTGAGGGGGAACCCCAAAAATGGCTGGAATCACCCCAAATTTCACACCCAGACCTTCCCCTCATCACCCAGCTCCTTCTCCCGCTGTGCCTGAGGGGGAACCCCAAAACCAGCTGGAATCACCCCAATTTCCTGCCCCACAGCCCCCCTCAAATTCCCCTCAACGCCCCCAAAACTCCCCCCAACCCCCGCGGGGGTCTCCTCCTGCTGCCTCCTGCTCCTCAGCTGCGTGGGACCATCCCCAAACCAATTTTGGGGACCCCCCCCCTCACCTCCTGCTTGTTCTGGGGGAGCTCCTCGGTGGGGGGGGGCTGGGAGGGGGGTGGTGGGGGAGGGGGGAGGGGAAGGGGCCTCCTCCTCCTCCTCGGCGCCGCTCAGCTCCACCCCCAGCAGCACACTCAGCGTCGTCATCACCCGCGGGTCCTGCAGCTTCCTGAGGGGCAACGGGGGTCTTGGGGGGGCTGCAGCCCAAAATCCCCAGCCCAAAAGTCCCCTGAGGGGGCTGCGCCCCAAAATCCCCTGCCCAAAATTCCCCCGAGGAGGCTGCGCCCCAAAATCCCCTGCTCAAAATTCCCCCGAGGGGCTGCACCCCAAAATCCCCTGCTCAAAATTCCCCCGAGGGGCTGCACCCCAAAATCCCCTGCTCAAAACTCCCCTGAGGGGCTGCAGCCCAAAATCCTCATCCCAAAATTCCCCCCAAGGGGCTGCACCCCAAAATCCCCATCCTGAATCTCCCCTGAGGGGGCTGCAGCCCAAAATCCCCATCCCAAAGGGGCTGCACCCCAAACTCCCCAGCCCAAAATTCCCCCCGAGGGGCTGCAGCTCAAAATCCCCAGCCCAAAACTCCCCTGAGGGGGCTGCACCCCAAAATCCCCAGCCCAGTCCCCCCCAGGGCCTTTCCCAGCCTCTCAAAATCCCTCTCAAACCCCCCTCCCAGCACCCCAAAACTCCTTCCCAGTCCCCACAAAATTCCTTCCCAGTCCCCCCAAGGCTTTTCTCAGCCCCTCAAAACCCCTCTCAAACCTCTCCAAGCCCCCCAAAACTCCTTCTCAGCCCCCCCAAACCCCTCCCAGTCCACCCAAACCCCCTCCCAGCCCCTCAAAACCACTCTCAAACCTCTCCAAGCCCCCCAAAAGCCTTCCCAGCCCCCCAAAACCCCTCTCAAACCCCCTCCCAGCCCCCCAAAACCCCTCTCAGTCCACCCAAACCCCCTCCCAGCCCCCTCAAACCCCTTCCCCAGCCCCTCAAAAGCCCTCCCAGTCTACCCAAATGCCTTCCCAGCCCCTCAAAACCCCTCTCAAACCTCTCCCAGCCCCGCAAAACTCCTTCCCAGCCCCCCAAAACTCCTTCCCCAGCCCCCCAAAACCCCTCTCAGTCTATGCAAACCCCCTCCCAGCCCCCCAAAACTCCTTCTCAGCCCCCCCAAACCCCTCCCAGTCCACCCAAACCCCCTCCCAGCCTCCTCAAACTCCTTCCCCAGCCCCTCAAAACCCCTCTCCAGCCCCCCAAAAGCCCTCCCCAGCCCCCCAAAACCCCTCCCAGTCCACCCAAACCCCCTCCCAGCCCCCTCAAACCCCTTCCCCAGCCCCTCAAAACCCCTCCCAGCCCCCCAAGCCCCCTCCCCAGCCCCCCAGCCCCGCACTGACGCCCCCAGCTGCCCGGGGTCGCTGCGCAGCGTCTCCAGCAGCCGCCGGTACTCGGGGTCCCGCAGCAGCCCCCGGGTCCGGGGGTCGGCCTCGAGCCGCGCCAGCAGGTCGGGGGCACTGAAGGGGTTCAGCAGCTTCCGCTCTGCAACGGGGGCACAGAGGGTCAGGCACCCCAAAAACCCTCCCAGGGGTTCCCAAATCCTGCTCTCAACACCCCAAAGTCAAATCTCTGCACCTCCCCGGGACCCTGAAACTCTCCGGGCCACTCAAAATCTTCCAGGGCCACCCAAAACATTCCCAGGGCCACCCAAAACATTCCCAGGGCCACCCAAAACATTCCCAGGGCCATCCAAATCCTACCCAGGCCACTCAAAAATTTCAGGGCCACCCAAAACATTTCAAGGGTCAACCTAAACCTTTCCCGGCTACTTGAAACCTCTCCAGGGCCACCCAAAACATTTCAAGGTCACCCAAAACCTCTCCAGGGCACTTAAAATTTTTCAGGGCCACCCAAAACCTCTCCAGGCCACTTAAAATTTTTCAGGGCCACCCAAAACCTCTCCAGGGCCACCCAAAACCTCTCCAGGGCCAACCTAAACCTCTCCAGGGCCAACCTAAACCTCTCTTGGCCACTCGAAACCTCTCCAGGGCCACCCAAAAACATTTCAAGGCCACCCAAAACCTCCCCGGACCACTCAAAACTTTTCAGAGCCACCCAAAACCTTTCAGAGCTACCCAGAACCTCCCCAGGCCACTCAAAACCCCTCCAGGGCTACCCAAAACTTCCCTGGACCACTCAAAACTTTTCAAGGCCGCTCAAAACCTTTCAGGCCCACCCAAAACCTCCCCAGGCCACACAAAACTTTTCAAGGCCACTCAAAATCCTTCAGGGCCACCCAAAGCCTTCCATAGCCACCCAAAACCTCTCCTGGCCACTCGAAACCTTCCAGGGCCCCCCAAAACCCATCCCAGGAGCACCCCCAGCCCTTCCAGCCCCCCGTACCCGCCAGCCTGGCCTCCACCCCGCGCAGGCCCTGCAGGAGCTGCTCGTTGCCTGGCTCCCGGGCCAGCCCCTCCTCGTAGGTGGCCTTGGCCTCCTCCAGGCGCTGCAGGAACTCCAGAGCCGCCGCCTTCCGCGAGTACCCCTGGGGACACGGGCGGGGTCACACCCCACCCTGACCCTGCACACCCTGGGACCCCCAGCCCGGCCCCCCAGGGATCCCCCACGGTCAGATCCCCCCGAGACCCCCCGGTCCTGGCCCTGCCTGACCCCATAGGGGCTGGACAAACACCCCAAATCAGCCCCCCCATAACCCCAATAGGGCTGTACTCCCCAGATCAGCCCCCTGTGACCCCATAGGGTCTGACCCCATAGGGGCTGGACAAAGACCCCAAATCAGCCCCCCATTGTGTCCCCTAAATGATCCCAGAGGGGTTAGACAGACCTCCCAGATCAGCCCCCCCACAACCCCAATAGGGCTGTGCTCCCCAGATCACCCCCCACAAGCCCTACACACCCCCTGACCCCCATCCCCCCAGGAGCCCCCCACACCCCTGTACCCCCCTGACCCTCATCCCTCCATCCCCCTTGGGAGTCCTGCACACCCCCTGTACCCCCATCCCCTAGAAGCCCCCCACAACCCCTGTACCCCCAGGAGCCCCCCCCAGACCCCCTGTACCCCCGTCCCCCAGGAGCCCCCCACACCCCCTGTATACCCCCGTCCCCTAGAAGCCCCGCACACCCCCTGTACCCCCAGGAGCCCCCCCCACACCCCCTGTACCCCCATCCCCCCATACACCCCCTGTACCCCCATCCCCTAGCAGCCCCCTGTACCCCCATCCCCTAGAAGCCCCCCACACCCCCTGTACCCCCATTCCCCCAGGAGTCCTGCACACACCCCCTGTACCCCCATCCCTCCATCCCCTAGAAGCCCCCCACACCCCCTGTACCCCCATCCCCCCATACACCCCCTGTACCCCCATCCCCTAGAAGCCCCCCACACCCCCTGTACCCCATCCCCCCATCCCCCAGGAGCCCCCCACACCCCCTGTACCCCATCCCTCCCCACACCCCCTGTACCCCCATCCCCCCCCACACCCCCTGTACCCCCATCCCCCCATATACCCCCTGTTCCCCTATCCCTCCATCCCCCCATACACCCCCTGTACCCCATCCCCACACCCCCTGTACCCCCAGGAGCCCCCCACACCCCCTGTACCCCATCCCCCCGAACACCCCCTGTACCCCCATCCCCTAGAAGCCCCCCACACCCCCTGTACCCCCATCCCCCCACACACCCCCTGTACCCCCATCCCCTAGAAGCCCCCCACACCCCCTGTACCCCATCCCCACACCCCCTGTACCCCCGTCCCCCCACGCCCCGCCGGCCGGCCGCGGCACCTTGGCCCAGTCGGGCCGCAGCTCCAGCGTGCGGCACGCGTCCGCCAGCGCCCGGCTGTAGTCGCCCAGGCGCGCGTAGGCGGCAGAGCGGTTGCTGAACAGGACGTGGTTGTTGGGGTCCCGGGCGATGGCGGCCGAGTAGTGCCCCACGGCCGCCCCCACGTCCCCCGCCGCCAGCGCCCGGTTCCCCCGCTCCTTCAGCTCCTGGGCCTGCGGGAGAGGGAACGGGGACGGGGACGGGGAGAGGAGGAACGGGAATGGGGAGAGGAGGAACGGGAATGGGAAGAGGAGGAACGGGAATGGGGAGAGGAGACACGGGAATGGGGAGAGGGAGAGGAATGGGAATGGGGAGAGGAGACACGGGAATGGGGAGAGGAGACACGGGAATGGGGAGAGGAGACACGGGAATGGGGAGAGGAGACACGGGAATGGGGAGAGGAGACATGGGAATGGGGAGAGGAGGAACGGGAATGGGGAGAGGGAGGAGGAACGGGAATGGGGAGAGGAGACACGGGAATGGGGAGAGGGAGGAGGAATGGGAATGGGGAGAGGAGACACGGGAATGGGGAGAGGAGACACGGGAATGGGGAGAGGGAGAGGAATGGGAATGGGGAGAGGAGGAACGGGAATGGGGAGAGGAGACATGGGAATGGGGAGAGGGAGGAGGAACGGGAATGGGGAGAGGGAGGAGGAACGGGAATGGGGAGAGGGAGGAGGAACGAGAATGGGGAGAGGAGACATGGGAATGGGGAGAGGAGGAACGGGAATGGGGAGAGGAGGAACGGGAATGGGGAGAGGAGACACGGGAATGGGGAGAGGAGGAACGGGAATGGGGAGAGGAGACACGGGAATGGGGAGAGGGAGGAGGAACGGGAACGGGGAGAGAGAGGAGGAATGGGAATGGGAATGGGGAGAGAGAGGAGGAATGGGAACGGGGAGAGGAGGAACGGGAATGGGGAGAGGAGACATGGGAATGGGGAGAGGAGACATGGGAATGGGGAGAGGAGACACGGGAATGGGGAGAGGGAGAAAAGACACGGGAATGGGGAGAGGAGACATGGGAATGGGGAGAGGGGGAACGGGAATGGGGAAAGGAAGAGGAAGAGAGGAAGAACGGAAATGGGGAGAGGAAGAGGAGGAACGGGGAGAGGGAGAAAGCAGGAACGGGAATGGGGAGAGGAGGAACGGAAATGGAGAGAGGAGGAAAGAAAATGGGGAGAGGAAGAATGGGAATGGGGAGAGGAAGAGGAGGAGAGGAAGAATGGGAATGGGGAGAGGAGGCACGGGAACGGGAAAGGAGGATGAGGAACGAGAGGAAGGGAAAGGCACGGAGGGAGACGAGCGAAGGGTCGGGAGCAGCAGGGTGCGAGGAGGATGAGGAGGATGAAGGTGTCAGGAGGACGAGGAGGATGAAGGCGAGAGGGAGATGAGGACGAAAGCGAGAGGAAGATGAAGATAAGGAAGGGGCGAGAAACAGACAGAAAGGATGCAGGTATGAGGAAGATGAAGATAACGAAGAAGAGAGAAAAACGGAAAGGAGGAAGGTACGAGGAAGATGAAGATAAAGAAGGGGCGAGGAAGATGAAGAAGCAATGGAGCGCAAGTGGCAGGCAGAGAGAAAAGAGCAACAAGAGGGGCGAGGAAGAAGAACGACGTGAGCAAGGCCGGAGGGATGAAGATGAGGCAGGTGAAGATGAAGCAGAGACCAAGAGAAAAAACAGAAAAAAAGAAAGAACAAGAACGTGAGGAAAGACGCGCTCCCCAGAGAACCCAAACCCCTCACGGAGCCTGAGCGCCCCTCAGCCCCCCTCAGCCAACCCGCCCCGAGCCCCCTCAGGGCCCCGCCATCCCCTCGGAGCCCCCCGAGCCCCGCTCGGGACCCCCGTGGGAGCGGCTGGGAGCCGCATCCAGCCCCGGAGCCGCCCCGGAGCCGCCGCCCGTCCCGGGACCCCTCAGGGCCGCCCCCCCCTCACCTCCTCCATGGCCGCGGCTCCGCTCGCGCCGCTCCCGCGCCGCCCTCTGGAAGCTGCTAGAACCCCGCGGCCACGCCCCCCGCGCCCCATTGGCCGCGCCGCCCCCGCGCGCGCTCCCATTGGCTGCCGGCCGCACCGCCGCCTTCCCATTGGCCGCCGCCTGGCAGCGGGGCGCGTCCCACTTCCAGATCCGCGTCAGGGACCTTCCCTCCGCGCGCTCCCATTGGACGCGGCTGCCCGGCGCTGGGCGCCCATTGGTTGAGCGCCTAGGGGACTTCTGGAATTTTCCTCTTCTCCCATTGGCTGCGGGGCGGCGCGGAGCGCAGAGCGCACGGGGCGGGGAGCGCCCCCTGGCGGCGCGGAGGTCTGGCTGGGAGAGGAGCGAGGGGCGTGGCTTCCGTGAAATGGGCGTGGTTTGCACAAAGGGGCGTGGTTTGCACAAAAGGGGCGTGGCTTGCACGGGGGACACTCGCCCGTGGCCGGTGGGAGTCACGGAGGTGAACCCGGGATGTCCCTTCGGGGGAGTGGCGGTGGAGAGTGACACACGCGTGACCTTGGCAGGGCCCTGCTGTGACCCCCCCCCCACTCCCCTTCCCCTCGTGTCCCACTCCAACCCCCCCCCCCCAAGCTCGTCCTGCCCCGAGGGGTCCCCGTGACACCACCCCCGGGACCTCCCGTGCCACCCCCACCCCTCCCGTGCCACCCCCCATGTCACCCCCACCCCAAATTTTCCCTCCCGGACCCCCCCGTCCCACGGGAAAGAGGCGCCGGCAGGAAAAGGAGCCGCTGGGTTTATTGGGGGGGGGGCGCAGAGGGGGGATTTTGGGTCCCCCTCGGCCCTCTTGGGTCGGTTTGTCCTGATTTTGGTCCTTTTTCCCCAAATCCAACGGCAGGGGCGGGGGGAGGGGTGAAGGCACCTCGCGGGGGGGGGGGAGGGGAAGGGGGGGCACAGACCCGCCCCGAAGGCGCGTGGGGGGAGGGGGGACTCACCCCGACCCCTGGGTGCTCCCCACCCCCACCCCTGTCGGGGCCTGGGGTCCTCCCGGAGGTCCCAAGGGGGGTCATGGCTGTCGGGGTCCGTCCACCCCCACCCCCCCAAATCCCATTCCTGCACCAAATCTGCCGTTCCTCCCCCCCCCCCAAAAAAAAAAAAGCCGCGGTGCCGAGAAAAAACCACCTTAAAAAACCCCAAAACGCCCCTCAATGGGTCCCCCGAAATGTCCTCAGAGCCGGGGCACGGCGCCGCGGCCCGGGAGGGGCCCCCCAAAACGGGCAGGGGGGGTGTCCCGGGAAAGAGGCCGCCCCCTCCCCCATCAGGACCCCCCTCCTCCCCCCCCACGGGGCACCTGCCCCCCCCGGTACCCCCGGACACCGGGGTGGGGCAGCGGCGGCGGCGGCGGCGGCGGGGGGTACACGGTGCGGATCCCCCCCTCCTCCGGGGGCCGCAGCGGCCGCAGCGCCAGCCGCCCCCCGCCGCCGCTTTTGGGGGGCGGCAGCGGCGGCGCCCCCATCCCCATCCTCCTCCTCCTCCTCCTCCTCCAGCACCCCCCCAGCACCCCCAGCACCACCCCGGCCGCCGCCGCCGCCGCCGCCCCCAGAGCCGCGGCCGGCGGCAGCGCCGGGGGGGCGTCCCCGGAGGGGGCTCCGGGAGAACCGGGCTGGGGGGGGTCCCCGGCGCCCGCCCGGGCCTGGGCGCAGAGCGGAGGGGCGGCGGGGGGCTCCAGGGCGGCCAGGCAGACGCGGTACGGGGCTCGGGGCTGCAGCGCCCGCACCACGTACTCGCCGCGCTCCCCCCGCACCAAGGTCTCGGTCACGGCTCCCCCCCCGGGCCGCAGCCAGCTCAACCGCAGCGACGCCCCGGGAGGGGCCGGGGGCCACCGCACCCGCAGCGCCCCGCCGGGCGCCGCCTGCACCCACAGCCCCGGCGCGGCCGCCGCGGCTCCCGGCGAGGCGGCGGGGGACGCGGCGGCGGCGGCGGCGGCGGCCCCGGGGGACGTCCCCCCGCCCGGGCCTCCCGCCGGCCCCGCGGCCGGGCTCTCGCACGCGTCCATCTCGCCCCGCAGCTCGCCCACCGGCAGCCCCCGCAGCCGCGCCGGCGCCTGGCACAGCAGCCCCCGCACCTCCAGGCGCGGCGGGGCGCGGCGGCGCAGCCAGTCCCGCAGCCAGGCCAGGTTGCAGCCGCAGAACCAGGGGTTGTTGCGCAGCCCCAGGTGGCTCAGGCTGCCCAGGTCGTCGAAGAGCCCCCGCGGCAGCGTGGTCAGGTTGTTGTCCGACAGGTCCAGCCGCTCCAGCGCCCTCATCCTGGCCAGGGCTCCGGCCGGCACGTGGCTGATGGCGTTGGCGGCCAGCGAGAGGCGGCGCAGCCGAGCCCGGGGCAGGTTGGCCGGCGGCGCCGCCAGCGCGTTGCGGCCCAGCGAGAGCTCGCTGAGGTTGCCCAGGCGGCTGAAAGTGTCGTCGGCCATGCGCTGGTTGGCCAGCAGGTTCCCGTCCAGCACCAGGCGCCGCAGCGCCGGCAGCCCCTCGAAGGCGCGCAGCGGGATGGTGTGGATGCGGTTGTCGTCCAGCCGCAGCTCCTCCAGCGCCGGCGGCAGCCCCGCGGGGACGCTGCTCAGGTGGTTGCGCGAGAGGAAGAGCAGGCGCAGCCGGCGGTTCTCGGCGAACGCGTCCTCCTCGATGCCGGCCGCCGACACCGAGTTGTCGTCCAGGTGCAGGCGCTCGAGCAGCGGCGCCCGCGCCAGCGCCCGGCGGCACAGCCCGCGCACGTTGTTCTCCTGCAGGTGCAGCTCCCGCAGCGCCGGCGGCAGGTGAGCCGGCAGCTGCTCCAGCGCGTTGGCGTACAGGTACAGCACCCGCAGCGCCGGCAGCCGGCCCAGCCGCGCCGGGATGCCGGCGTCGCCGATGCGGTTGTTCTGCAGGAACAGCGTGGTGGCCCCGGGCGGGAGCCCCTCGGGCACGGCCGTCAGCCCGCGGTCGTTGCAGTAGACGCGGCCGCCGGAGCAGCGGCACACGGCCGGGCAGGCCCCGGTGGCGGCGCTCAGCAGGGCGATGGTGGCGGCCACGGTGGCCAGCGGCAGCCGGGGCGGCCCCCCCCGCGCTGCCCGGGCTACCGGAGGGACGGGGAGGGGACGGGGAGGGGGGGCCATGGGTGGATGGGTGGCCTGTGGGAGGGGGGTGGGGGAGGTGTCAGGGGGGTGGGGGGGTGGGGGATGGCCTGGAGACCCCTCCCCTCCCCGGGGGATGAGCCCCCTCCCCAGCCTGGCCACAAGTCTTAGGCAGGACCCCCCCTCTGAACCCCCCATTAAAGGGGGCCCAGGACCCCCAGCCTGGCCCTAAATGTAAGGCAGGACCCCCCCTCTGAACCCCCCATTAAAGGGGGATCAGGACCCCCTACCTGGCCCCAAATGTAAGGCAGGACCCCCACCAGCACCCCCCATTAAACGGGGCCCAGGACCCCCAGTCTGACCCCAAATGTAAGGCAGGACCCCCCCTCTGAACCCTCCATTAAAGGGGGACCAGGACCCCCAGTCTGGCCCCAAATGTAACGCAGGACCCCCCCTCTGAACCCTCCATTAAATGTGGCCCAGGACCCCCAGCCTGGCCCAAATATAATTCAGGAACACCCCCCCACCAGCACCCCCCATTAAAGGGGGCCCAGGACCCCCCACCTGGCCCCAAATGTAAGGCGGGACCCCCCCTCTGAACCCCCCATTAACGGGGGACCAGGACCCCCAGTCTGACCCCAAATGTAAGGCAGGACCCCCCCTCTGAACCCTCCATTAAATGTGGCCCAGGACCCCCAGCCTGGCCCAAATATAATTCAGGAACACCCCCCCACCAGCACCCCTCATTAAAGGGGGCCCAGGACCCCCCACCTGGCTCCAAATGTAAGGCAGGACCCCCCCTCTTTGCACCCCCCATTAAAGGGGGATCAGGACCCCCAGCCTGACCCCATAGAAGGGGCAGGGACCCCTCTCCCCCCATTATAGGGCACCCCCCGAATTCCACCTTAAGTCCGCCTTGTAGGAGACCCCCCCCACCCCACATCCAAGGCAGGGACACCCCAAACCCCACCCCAAAATCCAGGGGGGTCCCGTCCCGGCCACCCAGGTGTGCCGGGGGTGGGGCCCTACCTGGCTCCTCTCGGTCCTCGGGGTCCTGGTGCGAGGCCGTGGCTACCGCGGCTACCGGCGCCGGTGCTCCATGGCCCCCCCGCCCCGCCGGGGGGGCCGCTGGGGTGGGGAGGGGGCATCAGCCGTGGGGGGGGGGTCCTCATGCGACAGCCCCCCACCCCCCTTGCTGTGACACCCGCCAGCACCCAGGTGTCCGGGCCTTTCCCCCACACCCCCCCCGGGGGCCAATTAGCAGCGTGGCTAATGAACCCCCACTCATTAGCAGCACCTCGTTAGGGACCCCCCCCCTCCGGGACCTTGGTGCCCCAGGGACCCCCTTGCGTCAGCCCCGGCCTCGCGGGGGGGGGGGTCAGGTGCCACCCCCAGGTGGGGACACAGGTGACACCCCCCACCCCTCCCCAGTGACCCCCCCCGTGAGCCCTGGGGGGGTCGGGGGGGGTTTTGGGGTCCCATGGAAATGGGGGGGGGGGGTCGCTGCCTTAAACCCTGATCCTGCCACCACCCCCCCCCCCCCCCATCCTGGAGCATCCTCCACTCTCGGGGGTCCCGGGGGGTTTTTGGGGGTTCTCGGGGGGGGTTTGGGGGTTCCGGGGGTGCTGCTGGGAGGGGGGGGGTGTTTTTTGGGGGGGGGTCAGGCCCCCGGGACGCTCGGGGCCCTCTTCCCTCCCCTCCCCCCGCAGCCCGCCCGGACGGTCCCTCCCCCCCCCCACCGCTGGAGCATCCCGGGGTACCGGGAGGGTTTGGGGGGGTCCCGGTGGGATTTGGGGGGGGGCTCAGGGTGGGGGAGGGCTGCGCCTCAGTGTCCCCCTCCTCTCCCGGACGCCTGGGCCCCTCCCCCCGGGCTGGCTGGAGCATCCCTGGGCAGTGGGGGCGGGGACACGGCGGATTTGGGGGGCTGGGGGGGGGTCGGGAGGGGTTGGGGGGGGGTCCCTGGTGTGTGTGTGGGGGGGGTCGCTCCGAGGGGCGGCGGGAGGGAACGGGCCCCGCTCCGGTCGAACGGACCCTCCCCCCCCCCACCCGGGCCGGAGCATCCGCGGGTAGCGGGGCGGGAGGGGGAGGGGATGGCGGAGGGGCTGGGGGTCCCGGGGGGGGTCCCGGGGGTCCTTACCGGGTGGCTACCGGCCGGCGGTGCGGGCCCGGCGGCGGCGGCGGAGGCTGCGGGCGTGGGAAGGCGGCGGCAAAGGGGGGGGGCCTGGGGAGGGGGGCCGGACCGGGACCGCCCCCCGGTGCGGGGGGATTTGGGGGGTGGGATGGACCAAACCGGGCCGGGACCGCCCCCCGGTACCGGGGGATTTGGGGGGTGGGATGGACCAAACCGGACCGGGACCGCCCACCGGTACCGGGGGATTTGGGGGTGGGATGGACCAAACCGAACCGGGACCGCCCCCCGGTACCGGGGGATTTGGGGGTGGGATGGATCGGACCGGGACCGCCCCCCGGTACCGGGGGATTTGGGGGGTGGGATGGACCAAACCGGGCCGGGACCGCCCCCCGGTACCGGGGGATTTGGGGGGTGGGATGGACCAAACCGGGCCGGGACCGCCCCCCCGGTACCGGGGGATTTGGGGGGTGGGATGGACCAAACCGGACCGGGACCGCCCCCCGGTACCGGGGGATTTGGGGGTGGGATGGACCAAACCGGACCGGGACCGTCCCCCCGGTACCGGGGGATTTGGGGGGTGGGATGGACCAAACCGGACCGGGACCGCCCCCCCGGTACCGGGGGATTTGGGGGGTGGGATGGATCGGACCGGGACTGCCCCCCGGTACCGGGGGATTTGGGGGGTGGGATGGATCGGACCGGGACCGTCCCCCGGTACCGGGGGATTTGGGGGGTGGGATGGATCGGACCGGGACCGTCCCCCGGTACCGGGGGATTTGGGGGGTGGGATGGACCAAACCGAACCGGGACCGCCCCCCCGGTACCGGGGGATTTGGAGGGTGGGATGGACCAAACCGGGCCGGGACCGCCCCCCGGTACCGGGGGATTTGGAGGGTGGGATGGACCAAACCGGGCCGGGACCGCCCCCCGGTACCGGGGGATTTGGGGGGTGGGATGGATCGGACCGGGACCGCCCCCCCGGTACCGGGGGATTTGGGGGGTGGGATGGACCAAACCGGACCGGGACCGTCCCCTGGGGCGGATTTGGGGGTCCTGGAGGGTGTTGGGGGGTTCTGGGGGTTCTGTGTCCCCCCGCAGTGGGGAGGGGGAGGGTCCTGCCCCTGGGCTGGACAAGATTTGGGACCCCCCCTCCCCAAAATTGTCACCCCAGACCCCAGATTTCCCCCTGCCCCCAGCCCCATTTACCCCCCAGGGCAGGGGGGAGCGCCCCAAGGGCCCCCCCAAACCTCAGGGACCCCCAAGTGTCACCCAAAAGGGTCCCCAAATTCCCTTCCTCCGCTTCAACCCCCAAAACTGCCCCAAAAGGGGGTCCCCGACCCCTCAATTGCCCCCAAAACGGGGGGGGGTGGTCCCCAACCTCCTCCTACACCCTCGACTGCCCCAAATTCTCCCTCCCCACCCCAAACTGCCCCTCTGCGCCCCAAATTCTCCCTTCCCACCCCAAACTGCCCTTCTGCACCCCAAATTCTCCCTTCCCACCCCGAATTTCCTCTCCCCACCCCAAAATCCCACTCCCTACTTCAACCTCCCCCTTTCCCACCCCAAACTGCCCCTTTCCCACCCCATATTCCCACTTCCCCAAATTCTCCCTTCCCACCCCAAATTCCCCCTCCCTACCCCAAACTGCCCCTTCTGCACCCCAAATCCTCTCCCCCCATCCCAACCCCCCCCTCCCCACCCCAAATTCCCCCTCCCCACCCCAAATTCCCCCTCCCCATCAAACTGCCCCATCCTCACCCAAACTGCCCCACCCCAAATTCCCCCTTCCCACCCCAAACTGCCCCTTTCCCACCCCAAATTCCCCCTCCCCACCCCAAATTCCCCCTCCCCACCCCAAATCCCCCCTCCCCATCAAACTGCCCCATCCTCTCCCAAACTGCCCCACCCCAAATTCCCCCTCCTCCACCCCAAAATCCCCTTCCTCCACCCCAAATCCCCCCTCCGCACCCCACATCCCCCCTCCCCAGCCCCCCAACCCCCCCTCCCCGATCTCCCCCTCCCCAAATCACCACGCTCAGTTTTTTGGGGGGTGGTTTGGGGCCGCATCTTTATTGGGGCGGGCGGGGGCAGCGGGGCGGGGGGCGGCAGGGCCGGGGGGGCTCTGGGGGGTGCGGGGCGGGGGTTTTGGGGCGGGGGTCACTTGTAGAGGATGTCGTAGTGGCCCGGGCGGTAGAGGAGGCAGACGCGGGGCTGGGAACCCTCGGGGAACACGTGCGGGTTGGTGGCGCCGCCCTCGCCCCGGTCCATGTACTCCACCAGGATGGAGACGTGCAGCGCCCGCGCCAGCGCGATGATGTGGATGTGGTCGCTCTCCTTGGACATGGGCTCCACCTCCTGAGGGGACACAGGGGACAGAGGGACACTGGTCAGTGACCTCCTGAGGGGACAGAGGGACAGTGGTCAGTGAAATGGTCAGTGAGGTGGTCAGTGAAAT
This sequence comes from Lonchura striata, assembly GCF_050655825.1. Taxonomy (NCBI): domain Eukaryota; kingdom Metazoa; phylum Chordata; class Aves; order Passeriformes; family Estrildidae; genus Lonchura; species Lonchura striata. The sequence continues at coordinate 8,558,657 of NC_140733.1, read as the reverse complement.
GGTCAGTGAGGTGTGGTTGCTCTCCTTGGACATGGGCTCCACCTCCTGAGGGGACAGAGAGGGGACAGTGGTCAGTGAAATGGTCAGTGAGGTGGTCAGTGAAATGGTGTGGATGTAGTCGCTCTCCTTGGACATGGGCTCCACCTCCTGTGGGGACACAGGGGACAGTGGTCAGTGACCTCCTGAGGGGACAGAGGGACAGTGGTCAGTGAAATGGTCAGTGAGGTGTGGTCGCTCTCCTTGGACATGGGCTCCACCTCCTGCCAGATAGAGGGACAGAGAGGACACAGGGGACAGAGGGGACACAGGGGACAGAGGGGACACAGGGGACAGAGGGGACACAAGGACAGAGCGGTCAGTGGTGGCAGTGGTCAGTGGAGCGTGGGGACACAGAGTGGACACAGGGCAGGGACAGCGGTCAGCGATGACGTTGACGTGGTCGCTCTCCTTCCACATGGGCACTTGCCCAAGTGCCCCTCACACGATGCCAGAGATGCCCAGGTGCCCCAGGTACCCTTCACACGATGCCAGAGGTGCTGCAGGTGCTCCAGACACGGGGACAGAGCTGCCAGGTGCCCCAGGTGCTCCTCTCTCGGTGCCCAGGTGCCCCTCACACGATGTCAGAGATGCCCAGGTGCCCCAGGTACTCCTCACAGGGTGCCCAGGTGCCCCTCCCACGGTGCCCAGGTGCCCCAGGTGCCCGGGTGGCCATACCTGCTGGCAGAGCTGCCAGGTGCCCCTCACACAATGACAGAGGTGGCCCTCCCACGGTTCTCAGGTGCCCCAGGTGCCCCAGACACCTCTCACACCGTGCCCAGGTGCCCCTCCCACGGTGCCCCGGGTGCCCGTACCTGCTGGCAGAACTCCTTGATGCTGCGGCCGCCCTCCAGGAACTGCTCGAAGAAGCGCCGGTGGCGCTGGAGGCAGCCCGAGGTGAGCAGGCGCAGGTAAACCACCAGGTAATCCGAGGTGGCCGGCTCGTTGAAGGCCGCCAGCAGCTCCGGCAGCGGCACACGGCGCTCTACGCGCTCGATCAGCTCCATCAGCTGGGAGAGACACCTGGGTCACACCTGTGTCACACCTGGCACACCTGTGTCACACCTGGGTCACACACACGCGGCGCTCCACGCGCTCGATCAGCTCCATCAGCTGGGAGAGACACCTGGGTCACACCTGGGTCACACCTGGCACACCTGGGTCACACACACGCGGCGCTCCACGCACTCGATCAGCTCCATCAGCTGTGGGACACACCTGGGTCACACCTGGGTCACACCTGGGACACACCTGGCACACCTGGGTCACACCTGGCACACCTGGGTCACACCTGTGTCACACACACGCGGCGCTCCACGCGCTCGATCAGCTCCGTCAGCTGGGAGAGACACCTGGGTCACACCTGGGACACACCTGGCACACCTGGGTCACACCTGGGTCACACCTGGGTCACACCTGGGTCACACCTGGCACACCTGTGTCACACCTGGCACACCTGGGACACACCTGGCACACCTGTGTCACACCTCTCACACTCCCTGTGTCCCCTCCACGGCTCCCTGAACCCTCCCAAGCCCCCCAGACCCTCCCCAAGCCCCCAAAAACCCCCCCTGAACCCCCTTAGAGACCCCCCAGAGCCCCCCAAATCCCCCCAAAGCCCCCCCAGAACCCCCTTAGAGACCCCCCAAAGCCCCCCAGAACCCCCCAAATCACCCCAAAGCCCCCCAAATCACCCCAAAGCCCCCCAAGAACCCCCTTAGAGCCCCCCCAAATCACCCCAAAGCCCGAATCCAAACCCTCCCCAAAGCCCCCCAGACCCCCCAGAGCCCCCCAAATCAACCCAAAGCCCCCCCAAATCCCCCCAAAGCCCCCCAAATCACCCCCAAGCCCCCCCAGAACCCCCCAGAGCCCCCCAAATCACCCCAAAGCCCCCCCAGAACCCCCTTAGAGCCCCCCCAAAGCCCCCCAAATCACCCCAAAGCCCCCCCTAAACCCTCCCCAGAGCCCCCCAGACCCCCCGAGCCCCCCGGCCCACCGTGTTGTGGAAGTCCTCGATGGTGAACTCGGTGAAGCCCTGGGCCACCAGCTCCTCCTTGCTCCGCGCCGACACCTCCTTGAACCTGGGGGCGCGGGGGGCTCAGGGGGACCCCGGCCTGGGGGGTCCCCGGCCTGGGGGGTCCCCGGGGCAGCTCGGGGGGATTTGGGGGTTCCCAGGGCTCTTCTGGGCTGCTTTTGGGCCATTTTCCGGCTGGTTTGGGGCTGGTTTTGGGCCATTTTGGAGTATTTTCGGGGTCCTCAACTGGTTTTGGGCTATTTTTTGGTTATTTCCAGGTTGTTTTCGGGGTGTTTTTGGGGTATTTTCAGGCGGTTTTGGGGTGGTTTTGGGGTACTTTCAGGCGGTTATTTTGGGGTATTTTCAGGTGGTTATTTTGGGGTACTTTCAGGTTGGTATTGGGTGTTTTTGGGGTGTTTTCATGTAGTTTTGGGGTGTTTTTGGGGTACTTTCAGGCAGTTATTTTGGGGTATTTTCAGGCGGTTATTTTGGGGTATTTTCAGGCAGTTTTGGGGCGGTTTTGGGGCACTTTCAGGCAGTTATTTTGGGGTATTTTCAGGCGGTCATTTTGGGGTGTTTTTGGGGTACTTTCAGGCGGTTATTTTGGGGTATTTTCAGGCGGTTTTGGGGCGGTTTTGGGGTACTTTCAGGCAGTTTTTTTGGGGTATTTTCAGGCGGTTATTTTGGGGTATTTTCAGGCGGTTTTGGGGTACTTTCAGGCAGTTATTTTGGGGTATTTTCAGGCGGTCATTTTGGGGTGTTTTTGGGGTACTTTCAGGCGGTTATTTTGGGGTATTTTCAGGCGGTTTTGGGGCGGTTTTGGGGTACTTCCAGGCGGTCATTTTGGGGTATTTTCAGGCGGTTATTTTGGGGTATTTTCAGGCGGTTTTGGGGTACTTCCAGGCGGTCATTTTGGGGTGCTCTCACCGCTGCAGCTCCTGGCCGTCCTCCAGCAGCGCCTCCAGGTGCGCGAAGCCGAAGGCGCGGTAGAAGCAGTTCCCGTCCGGCCGCGTCTTGCGGATGTACGAGTACTTCTGCAGCAGGTCCTGGACAGCGGGGACAGCGGGGACAGCAGGGGACATCAGGGACAGCGGGGACATCAGGGACAGCAGGGGACAGGGGACAGCGGGGACAGCAGGGGACATCAGGGGACATCAGGGACAGCGGGGACATCAGGGGACATCAGGGACAGCAGGGGACATCAGGGGACATCAGGGACAGCAGGGGACATCAGGGGGACAGCGGGGACATCAGGGACAGCAGGGGACAGCGGGGGGACGGGGGACATCGGGGACATGGGGGATGTGGGGGACAGCGGACAGTGGGGACATCAGGGGGACAGGGGACAGAGAGGGGACATCAGGGGACAGCGGGGACATCAGGGGGACACAGGGGACATCAGGGGACAGGGGACAGCGAGGACAGAGAGGGGACATCAGGGACATCAGGGGGATGGGGGACAGCGGGGACATCAGGGACATCAGGGGGATGGGGGACATCAGGGACATGGGGGACAGGGGACAGAGAGGGGACATTGGGGACAGCGAGGACGTCAGGGGACAGCGGGGACAGCGGGGACATCGGGGGGACATCAGGGACATGGGGGACAGCGGGGACGTGGGGGACACTGAGGGGACAGTGGGGACACCAGGGGACAGCAGGGACACTGAAGGACATTGGGGACAGTGGGGGGACAGCAGGGTCATGGTGGGGACATCACGGGACACCAGGGGGACAGGGAAAACTGTGGGAACATCACGGGACACCAAAAGGACATCAGGGACATGATGGGGACACCAGGGGCATTGGGGGACACCAGGGACACTGAGGGGACACCAGGGACACCATGGGGGACACGGTTGGGACATCGGGGGGACAGGGGCACACCAGGGGGACATCACGGACATACGGACATCATGGGGACATCAGGGATGCCAGGGGGACAGCAGGGACAGCATGGGGACACTGGGGACAGCAAGGATACCGTGGGGACACCGTGGGGACACTGTGGGGACACTGTGGGGACAGCAGGGACAGCATGGGGACACTGTGGGGACACTGGGGACAGCAGGGACACCGTGGGGACACCGTGGGGACACCGTGGGGACACTGGGGACAGCCCCAGGACAGCCAGGACTGGGGCTGTGGGGACACCATGGGGACACCGGGGGGGACAGGGACACCCCTGGGGACAGCCAGGCTGCAGCCAAGCCCAGCCTGGTGTCCCAAGCCCTCCCAGTGTTCCCCAGTTCCTCCCAGTGCCCCCAGTTCCCCTCCCAGTCTGTCCCAGTCCCTCCCAGTGCTACCTACCAGTTCCATACTGGTATCCCAGTTCCTCCCAGTATCTCCCAGTGCCGTCTGCAGCCTCATCCCAGTCTCCCAGTGCCCCCCAGTCCCTCCTAGTCCATTCCAGTCTCTCCCAGTTCCCCCAGTTTGTCCCAGTCCTCCCAGTTCCCCTCCCAGTCACCCCAGTTCTCCTCCCTGTCCCCCTCACAATTCCCCCCAGTTTCTCTCCCAGTCTATCCCAGCCCCTGTCCCAGTCCCCCCAGTTTCTCTCCCAGTCCCTCCAGTTCTCCTCCCACTGTCTCCCAGTACCCCCCAATCCTCTCCCAGTCCTTCCCAGTCTGTCCCAGTCCCCCCAGTTCCCTCCAAGTTTCTCTCCCAGCGCTGTCTGCAGCCTCATCCTGGTCTCCCAGTGCCTCCCAGTTCCCCCCAGTTTCTCTCCTAGTCTGTTCCAGTCCATCCCAGCCCTGTCCCAGTCCCCCCAGTTCCCTCCCAGTGCCCCCCAGTCTCTCCCAGTGCTGTCTGCAGCCTCATCCTGGTCTCCCAGTTCTCCCAGTACCTCCCAGTCTGTCCCAGTGTCCCCATTTCCCCTCCCAGTGCTCCCAGTCCCTCCAATTTCTCTCCCAGTTTGTTCCAATCCATCCCAGCCCCTGTCCCAGTCCCCCCAGTTTCTCTCCCAGTCCCTCCCAGTCTGTCCCAGTGTCCCCATTTCCCCTCCCAGTGCCTCCCAGTCCCCCTAGTTTCTCTCCCAGTCTGTCCCAGTGTCCCCATTTCCCCTCTCAGTCCCCCCAGTTTCTCTCCCAGTCCCTCCCAGTCTGTCCCAGTGTCCCCATTTCCCCTCCCAGTGCTCCCAGTCCCTCCAATTTCTCTCCCAGTCTCTCCCAGTTTGTTCCAATCCATCCCAGCCCCTGTCCCAGTCCCCTCAGTTTCTCTCCCAGTCCCCCCAGTTTCTCTCCCAGTCCCTCCCAGTCTGTCCCAGTGTCCCCATTTCCCCTCCCAGTCCCCCCAGTTTCTCTCCCAGTTCCTCCCAGTCTGTCCCAGTGTCCCCATTTCCCCTCCCAGTCCCCCCAGTTTCTCTCCCAGTCCCTCCCAGTCTATCCCAGTGTCCCCATTTCCCCTCCCAGTCCCCCCAGTTTCTCTCCCAGTCCCTCCCAGTCTGTCTCAGTGTCCCCATTCCCCCTCCCAGTCCCCCCAGTTTCTCTCCCAGTCCCTCCCAGTCTGTCCCAGTGTCCCCATTTCCCCTCTCAGTCCCCCCAGTTTCTCTCCCAGTCTCTCCCAGTTTGTTCCAATCCATCCCAGCCCCTGTCCCAGTCCCCTCAGTTTCTCTCCCAGTCCCCCCAGTTTCTCTCCCAGTCCCTCCCAGTCTGTCCCAGTGTCCCCATTTCCCCTCCCAGTGCCTCCCAGTCCCCCCAGTCCGCACCTTGATCTTCTCCTGGTACACGTGGTCATCCTCCGCGTACTCCTTGTAGAGCTCGGCCAGCTCCAGGCGCTCGGACACCAGCGGGTTCTGCACGGCGATCTGCGGCCAGCCGGGGGTCACGGCCCCGCCAACCGGGGGTCACGGCCCCGCCAACCGGGGAGACCCCCGGGGGCCCGGGGAGACCCCCCGGGGGGGCAGGGCGGGGTTTGGGGAGGGGTCCGCACCTCCTGCTGGATCCGGTCCTGCTGCGCCATGATCGCCTCGTCGTAGGCCAGGCAGTTCACACCTGGGGGACACCGGGGGGGTCACCGGGGGTTACCGGAGGGGGTCCCGGGGGTCCCGAGCGGCTGCCCGGCCCCACCGGGAGGGTGTGGGGTACCCCCGGGAGGGTCCTGAGGGGGGGAAAGCGAGGGGATCGTGGCGGGTTTGGGTTCCGGGAGAACCGGGAGAACCGGGGGCTGGGCGCTGGAGGCCCTCCCGGGACTAACGAGGCCGCCGCCGAGGGGAGAACCGGGGGCACGGCCCGGCGAGGGCGGCGGCCGCGGGGCGGGCGGGGTGAGGCCAGGGGGGCTCGGCCGGTACCGTCGGCATCGCTGCCGCCCAGCGGCTCCGGCTGCGGCTGCCGAGGCTCCTCCGCCGCCATCGCCGCCCCGCCCGCCCCGCGCCGCCGCTTCCGGGGCAGCGCCGCCGCTTCCGGGACCGGCCCCGCCCCGGGGCGGGGCTTGGCGTGGCCACGCCCCTTCCGCACGGCGGGACCGCCGCGGGGAGCGCGGGAGGCTCCGCCCATCGTGGGCGTGGCCAGGCCGCTGGCCACGCCCCTCTTCCGTCGCGGCGGCGGCGGCGGGGAAGGACCGGGAGCCCCGGGATGGCACCGGGAGCCTCCGAGATGGCCCCGGGAGGGTCCCGGGATGGTCCTGGAAGCCCCGGGATGGCACCGGGAACCCCGGGATGGTCCCGGGAGCCTCCGGGATGGCTCCGGGATGTCACCGGGATGGTCCCGGGAGCCCCGGGATGGTCCCAGGAGCCCCGGGATGGCTCCGGGAGCCCCGGGATGGCACCGGGACGGTCGCGGGAACCTCCGGGATGTCTCCGGGAACCCCAGGATGGTCCCGGGAGCCTCCGAGATGGCACCGGGAACCTCCGAGATGGCCCCGGGATGGTCCCGGGATGGTCCCGGGAGCCCCGGGATGGCTCCGGGAACCTCCGGGATTGTCACGGGAGCCTCCGGGATGGCACCGGGATGGTCCCGGGAACCTCCGGGATGGTCCCAGGGTGGTCCCGGGATGGTCCTGGGAGCCCCGGGATGGCTCCGGGAACCTCCGGGATTGTCACGGGAGCCTCCGGGATGGCTCCGGGATGGCACCGGGATGGTCCCGGGAGCCCCGGGATGGTCCCGGGAGCCCCGGGATGGCACCGGGAACCTCCGGGATGGTCCCGGGAGCCTCCGGGATGGCTACGGGATGTCACCGGGATGGTCCCGGGAGCCCCGGGAAGGTCCCGGGAGCTCCGGGATGGCTCCGGGAACCCCGGGATGGTCCCGGGAGCCTCCGAGATGGCCCCGGGATGGTTCCGGGATGGTCCTGGGAACCTCCGGGATGGTCCCAGGGTGGTCCCGGGATGGTCCTGGGAGCCCCGGGATGGCTCCGGGAACCTCCGGGATTGTCACGGGAGCCTCCGGGATGGCTCCGGGATGGCACCGGGATGGTCCCGGGAGCCCCGGGATGGTCCCGGGAGCCCCGGGATGGCACCGGGAACCTCCGGGATGGTCCCGGGAGCCTCCGGGATGGCTACGGGATGTCACTGGGATGGTCCCGGGAGCCCCGGGAAGGTCCCGGGAGCTCCGGGATGGCTCCGGGAACCCCGGGACGGTCCCGGGAGCCTCCGAGATGGCCCCGGGATGGTCCTGGGAACCTCCGGGATGGTCCCAGGGTGGTCCCGGGATGGCCCCGGGAAGGTCCCGGGAACCTCCGGGATGGCCCCGGGATTGTCACGGGATGGTCTCGAGAACCTCTGGGATTGTCACGGGAGCCTCCGGGATGTCACCGGGATGGCCCCGGGATTGCCCCCTCAGCACCTTCTTTGGCCCCGCTGTGTGCCCAAGTGTCCCCAGATGTCCCCAGGTGCCCCCAGGTGTACCCGGGTGCCCCCAGGTGTGTCCAGATGTGCCCAGGTGTGCCCAGGTGTCCCCAGATGTGCCCAGGTGCCCCCAGGTGCGCCCAGGAGCTCCCCCAGCTCCCCACCCTGACCCCAGGACGCACCTGGGCAGGTGTGCACAGGGAACACCTCCGAAAGCGACCCCTGGCAGGAGCCTTCCCTCCTCCCTCACCTCGCTGCTCGCACCGGGAGCAGCCAGAACTCCCAAAAGCGCCGATTTTCCCCGTTCTCCGCCAGCCCGCTTCAAAACTCCCGCGCTGCCGGGGCGAGAGGCGGGGTTACGCAAAACAGACGCGCGCGGTGCATTCTGGGAGGATTTTTTGGGGGGATTTTCGGGATTTTTAGGGTCAGTACGCGCGGAACCCGGGAGGGAAGCGCGGGATGGGGCGGGGAAGGCGGCCGGGAGCGGGGCCGGGCGGGGCGGCGGCGGCGCGGGGGTGTCCGTGAGGTGCGGGCGGGGCCGGTGCGGGGCCGGCGCGGGGCCGGAGCGGGGTCCGGTATCGCTTCTCGGCCTTTTGGCTAAGATCAAGTGTAGTATCTGTTCTTATCAGTTTAATATCTGATACGTCCTCGATGAGAGGACTTCATATTAAACGGATTTTTGGGCTCGGGAGTTGGACCCGGAGCTTGCTCCCTCCGCTCCGCGCATCGTGCCGGTATTGCAGTGCCTCCGGGAACGGTGCACCCCTCGGGGACCTGTGCCGGTGAACAGCAGATGAGGAGATGGTTCGGGCGCGGCTCTGCGGCGGCAGCAGCCGCAGCGTCCCGGGATCGCGGCGCCTCCGGGAGCGGCGCGCCCGCCGGGAGCGTCACACGGTGCAAACTCACGATCGCGATTCCATCGCGATTGTCCCTTGGTGTCACCCCCAGCCGACGGGGACATCCCGGGGAACCGAGGGGGCGGCACCCCACAGACCCCGGGACCCCCGTGTGTTTGGGGCAGGGGTGGAATTTGGGGGATCCCCCCCGGCCCCGTCGGGACCCCGCGGGTGTCACCCCCTGTCACCCTCCCCGTGAGCCCGGGGACACCCCGGTGCCCCGGGGGGATTCGGGCTCCCCCCGGATCTGGGAGGGGTCCCCGAGCCCCCCCCACACACACCCGGTGTTATAAGTTGAGGCGAATAATTAGATTCAGCCTGTTAAGATCAATTAATAATGTTATTAATTACAGCAAGCGATAGCAAGCAAAACAGCGCTGGGTTCAGCTGGGAGCCTGGCTCCGCCAAAAGCTGACAACCTTTCCTTCTCTTCAGTCCCTTTTTATCTTGCATGAGTGGGGGTGATGAGTCTCGTTCCACCGTGGTTATCAGTCCCAAAAACAATGGATTTCACAAGTGGGGTGGTGGGTGTCCTTCCTCTGCGGTTATCAGTTCCAGCCAGTCCTGCAAAATCTTTCACAATCTTTCTTTGTGGTTACCAGTGAAGCCTGCAAATTCAATGTCCCGACTTCCCCCCCTTTTATCCTAATTTCATACTTTTGATGAACAAACAAGTCAATGTAGTTTCTCACACCCGGGACAGGTTTTGGGGCGCTCGGAGCCGTTTCGGGGTTCGGGGTTCGGGATTTGGGTCAGGAGGGGCCGATTTGGGGCTTTTGGGGTCCCGCTGCCGCCCAGCCCCGAGCGCCTTGAGGGGAAGGCGGGACCCCAATGGCGGCAGCGGCGGGGGCGGGGAGAATGCAAATGAGCGGGCGAAATTACCCTATTAGAGACGAGAGGCGGGGTTATGCTAATCACTCGCCGGCTGCAAACGAGGCGGGGCGAATGCAAATAAAGCGGCGCGGGCGGCCAATCACGATGCGAGGCGGGAAAAAAAGCGATGTGGACGGCTATGAAGCCACACCGCGTGTCTATTTGAATAAAGGGGCGTGGCTATGCACATTCATCGAGCCGACACGCGCGCAGTGCATGCTGGGAGGATTTTTTGGGGGGATTTTCGGGATTTTTGGGGTCGGTGTGTGAGAAGCGCGGGAGAGAAGCGCGGGACGTGGCCGGGAAGGCGGCCGGGAGCGGGGCCGGGCGGGGCGGCGGCGGCGCGGGGGTGTCCGTGAGGTGCGGGCGGGGCCGGTGCGGGGCCGGGCGGGGCCGGGGCGGGGCCGGAGCGGGGTCCGGTATCGCTTCTCGGCCTTTTGGCTAAGATCAAGTGTAGTATCTGTTCTTATCAGTTTAATATCTGATACGTCCTCGATGAGAGGACTTCATATTAAACGGATTTTTGGGCTCGGGAGTTGGACCCGGAGCTTGCTCCCTCCGCTCCGCGCATCGTGCCGGTATTGCAGTGCCTCCGGGAACGGTGCACCCCTCGGGGACCTGTGTCGGTGAACAGCAGATGAGGAGATGGTTCGGGCGCGGCTCTGCGGCGGCAGCAGCCGCAGCGTCCCGGGATCGCGGCGCCCCCGGGAGCGGCGCGCCCGCCGGGAGCGTCACACGGTGCAAACTCACGATCGCGATTCCATCGCGATTGTCCCTTGGTGTCACCCCCAGCCGACGGGGACAGCCCGGGGAACCGAGGGGCGGCACCCCACTGACCCCGGGACCCCCGCGTGTTTTGGGCAGGGATGGAATTTGGGGGATCCCCCCCGGCCCCGTCGGGACCCCGCGGGTGTCACCCCCTGTCACCCTCCCGGTGAGCCCGGGGACACCCCGGTGCCCCGGGGGGGATTCGGGCTCCCCCCGGATCTGGGAGGGGTCCCCGACCCCCCCCCACACACACGGTGTTATAAGTTGAGGCGAATAATTAGATTCAGCCTGTTAAGATCAATTAATAATGTTATTAATTACAGCAAGCGATAGCAAGCAAAACAGCGCTGGGTTCAGCTGGGAGCCTGGCTCCGCCAAAAGCTGACAACCTTTCCTTCTCTTCCGTCCCTTTTTATCTTGCATGAGTGGGGGTGATGGGTCTCGTTCCACCGTGGTTATCAGTCCCAAAAACAATGGATTTCACAAGTGGGGTGGTGGGTCTCCTTCCACTGCGGTTTATCAGTTTTCAGCAACAATGGGTTTCCACTGCGGTTATCAGTTCCAGCCAGTCCTGCAAAATCTTTCACAATCTTTGTTTGTGGTTACCAGTGAAGCCTGCAAATTCCATGTCCCGACTTCCCCCCCTTTTATCCTAATTTCATACTTTCGATGAACAAACAAGTCAATGTAGTTTCTCACACCCGGGACAGGTTTTGGGGCGCTCGGAGCCGTTTCGGGGTTCGGGGTTCGGGATTTGGGTCAGGAGGGGCCGATTTGGGGCTTTTGGGGTCCCGCTGCCGCCCAGCCCCGAGCGCCTTGAGGGGAACGCGGGACCCCAATGGCGGCAGCGGCGGGGGCGGGGCGAATGCAAATGAGCGGGCGAAATTACCCTATTAGAGACGAGAGGCGGGGTTATGATAATCACCAGCCGGTTGGAAAGAAGGCGGGGCGAATGCAAATAAAGCGGCGCGGGCGGCCAATCACGATGCGAGGCGGGAAAAAAGAGATGAACGGGCTATGAAGCCACACCGCGTGTCTATTTGAATAAAGGGGCGTGGATATGCACATTTATCGAGCCGCCACGCGCGCAGTGCAATCTGGGAGGACTTTTTGGGGACATTTTCGGGATTTTTGGGGTCGGTGTGTGAGAAGCGCGGGAGGGAAGCGCGGGACGGGGCGGGGAAGGCGGCCGGGAGCGGGGCCGGGCGGGGCGGCGGCGGCGCGGGGGTGTCCGTGAGGTGCGGGCGGGGCCGGTGCGGGGCCGGCGCGGGGCCGGGGCGGGGTCCGGTATCGCTTCTCGGCCTTTTGGCTAAGATCAAGTGTAGTATCTGTTCTTATCAGTTTAATATCTGATACGTCCTCGATGAGAGGACTTGATATTAAACGGATTTTTGGGCTCGGGAGTTGGACCCGGAGCTTGCTCCCTCCGCTCCGCGCATCGTGCCGGTATTGCAGTGCCTCCGGGAACGGTGCACCCCTCGGGGACCTGTGTCGGTGAACAGCAGATGAGGAGATGGTTCGGGCGCGGCTCTGCGGCGGCAGCAGCCGCAGCGTCCCGGGATTGCGGCGCCTCCGAGAGCGGCGCGCCCGCCGGGAGCGTCACACGGTGCAAACTCACGATCGTGATTCCATCGCGATTGTCCCTTGGTGTCACCCCCAGCCGACGGGGACATCCCGGGGAACCGAGGGGGCGGCACCCCGCAGACCCCGGGACCCCCGCGTGTTTTGGGCAGGGATGGAATTTGGGGGATCCCCCCCAGCCCCGTCGGGACCCCGCGGGTGTCACCCCCTGTCACCCTCCCGGTGAGCCCGGGGACACCCCGGTGCCCCGGGGGGATTCGGGGTCCCCCCGGATCTGGGAGGGGTCCCCGACCCCCCCACACACACCCGGTGTTATAAGTTGAGGCGAATAATTAGATTCAGCCTGTTAAGATCAATTAATAATGTTATTAATTACAGCAAGCGATAGCAAGCAAAACAGCGCTGGGTTCAGCTGGGAGCCTGGCTCCGCCAAAAGCTGACACCCTTTCCTTCTCTTCAGTCCCTTTTTATCTTGCATGAGTGGGGGTGATGAGTCTCGTTCCACCGTGGTTATCAGTCCCAAAAACAATGGATTTCACAAGTGGGGTGGTGGGTCTCCTTCCACTGCGGTTTATCAGTTTTCAGCAACAATGGGTTTCCACTGCGATTATCAGTTCCAGCCAGTCCTGCAAAATCTTTCACAATCTTTCTTTGTGGTTACCAGTCAAGCCTGCAAATTCCATGTCCCGACTTCCCCCCCTTTTATCCTAATTTCATACTTTCGATGAACAAACAAGTCAATGTAGTTTCTCACACCCGGGACAGGTTTTGGGGCGCTCGGAGCCGTTTCGGGGTTCGGGGTTCGGGATTTGGGTCAGGAGGGGCCGATTTGGGGCTTTTGGGGTCCCGCTGCCGCCCAGCCCCGAGCGCCTTGAGGGGAAGGCGGGACCCCAATGGCGGCAGCGGCGGGGGCGGGGCGAATGCAAATGAGCGGGCGGAATTACCCTATTAGAGACGAGAGGCGGGGTTATGCTAATCACCAGCCAGTGGGGAACGAGGCAGGGCGAATGCAAATAAAGCGGCGCGGGCGGCCAATCACAAAGCGAGGCGGGAAAAAAAGCGATGTGGGCGGCTATGAAGCAAAACCGAGTGTCTATTTGAATAAAGGGGCGTGGCTATGCACATTTATCGAGCCGCCACCCGCGCAGTGCATTCTGGGAGGATTTTTTGGGACATTTTCGGGATTTTTGGGGTCCGTGTGTGAGAAGCGCGGGAGGGAAGCGCGGGACGGGGCGGGGAAGGCGGCCGGGAGCGGGGCCGGGCGGGGCGGCGGCGGCGCGGGGGTGTCCGTGAGGTGCGGGCGGGGCCGGTGCGGGGCCGGGCGGGGCCGGGGCGGGGTCCGGTATCGCTTCTCGGCCTTTTGGCTAAGATCAAGTGTAGTATCTGTTCTTATCAGTTTAATATCTGATACGTCCTCGATGAGAGGACTTCATATTAAACGGATTTTTGGGCTCGGGAGTTGGACCCGGAGCTTGCTCTCTCCGCTCCGCGCATCGTGCCGGTATTGCAGTGCCTCCGGGAACGGTGCACCCCTCGGGGACCTGTGCCGGTGAACAGCAGATGAGGAGATGGTTCGGGCGCGGCTCTGCGGCGGCAGCAGCCGCAGCGTCCCGGGATCGCGGCACTCCCGCCCGTTCCCGGTCTCATCCCGCGCCTCCCTCCCGCGACCCCTAAAATCCCAAAAATCTCCCCAAAAAACCATCCCACTGCGCGCACCTGTTTTGCATAACCCCGCCTCTCGCCCCGGCAGCGCGGGAAGTTTTGCGTCGTTCGGTCTATTAGCATAATAGCCTTGTATATTTGCATATTCATACCTCGGGACGGATTTGCCCCGCCCCTTTCCTCACCCGGCGGCTCTGGGGCTGGGGGGGAACCGGTCTAAGGGAATTGGGGAGGATTTGGGGGTCTCTCCTTCCCTCCCAGGGGGATTTTGGGGGGACAGGAGGCAGCGCTGGGAAAACTTGGCACCGCTCGGCTCCCTCAAATTCGGGATCACTCAGGATTTCCATCACTGCGTCTCCTCCAAATTAACGCTCATTAAGCTCCTCCCACTAATTACCAGCCCTATCAGCTGCTCGGGAACCCCTATGAACCCCTTCTAGGCCAGCTTCACTCCCAAACCACGCGGAACGCTTCACAACCGACTTTAAAACAAAGTTCAAAAACCCCAGTAAAACACACAAAAATCTCGTAAAGCCCCAAAATGCTGGGAATTGATCCCAAATTCCTTTATTGGCCTCAGGAGTTGGCGTTGGGACCCTTCTTCTTGCCGAAGGTGGGCACGACGTTGACGAAGCGCCGGTTGTACTGCATGCGCCGCTTGGCCCGCCCCGTCTTCTTCTTCTTCTTCTCCTGCTTGGCCACCTGGTTAAATACGGGGGGGTCAGGGGGGTCCCCAAACCCCTGGCGGGGTCCCCAAACCCCCTCAAGCTGGGGGGAGCCCCCTCAGCGCTCACCTTGGGGGTCTGGCCCCTCACTTTGCCGGCGCGGGCGAGCGAGCCGTGCACCTTACCTGGGGGGAGGAAGGAAATGGGGGTGTTGAGGGGGGTCGTTTTGTTAATTAACACCCCGGTAATTAGCGGCCCCCCCCGGAATTACCGCCCAGCAGGCGCGTGGACAGGTCCAGGGTGGTGAATTCGGGGAGGGGGCTCTGCCCCAGCACGGCCTCATCGTCCAGGGGGGTCCCGGCGTGCAGCAGCAGCTGCTCCTCGGCGGGGATCCCCGAAAGCTCGGCCACCCTGTCCTGGGGAGGGGGGCAGAGAGAGGGGGTCAGCACCCCAAAATCAGGGTGGGATTGGGGAATGGGACAGCCCGAATTTGGGGGCTCACCTTGATCTGGGCGAGGGTCTCGGAGCCGGAGAGCTCGAGGGTGAGGAGGGTCTGGCCGCGGATGAAGAGCTGCATGGTGGCGGCTGGGGAGGGGATTTGGGGGGTTAAGGGGGGTCCCCAAAGCCCAAAAATAAAGGGGGGACCCTCAGGCGGTTGTGGGGGGAGGGGGTGGTGCTGCTCCCCCCGCAATAAGAATATGGGGGAGGAATTTGGGGGTCTCCTGGTTTTATTTTTGGAGGGAAAACCCCCCAGAATTTCCTCCTCCCCCTCCCCGAGGGTCCCCCCAAAGACCCCTGGGCCTACCTGAGCCCCCCCAAATCCTTCCCAAAGCCTCGTGGAACCCCCTCAAAAAACCCCGACCGCCTCAAGGCCTCACAGCCCCCTCAGGACCCCCCAATAGCGCCTCAGCCCCCTCTGACCCCAAAAAACCCCTGGACCCCCCCCAAGCCCCCCAAAATCCCCACAAACACCCCCCAGGCTCGTCCAAACCTCCTCCAACCGCCTCATCTCCCTCCCGCAGCCCATCCCCGCCCTTCTGACCCCTCAGAAAGCCCCAAATCCCCCCAAAAAGTCCCCAAAAAACCCAAATCCCCCCCAAAAAACCCCAAATTCCCCCGAACCCCCCGAGCGCGGCCGCACCGCGGCGTCTCCAAAGCGGAAAAGGGCAGCGCGCAGGCGCGGCGCGGTGACGTCACCCGCACGTGAGGCGTACGTGCCGACGCCGCCAACCTCGGAACTACAAAGATGGCGGCGTTGTGGCGCGGGGGGCGTGGCCACACAAACCTCAAAGCTCATTGGTCTGCAGCGCCGGTGGGCGGAGCTGCAAGGAGAACGTCACTTCCGGGCGGCAAATCCCCGCGTTGCCGTGGCAACGCGATGGCGGCGGCTGAGGAGAGGTGGGGGAGGGGCGGATTTTGGGGGTTTTTTGGGGGGTTTTGGGGGGTCCCGGTGTCGGGGTTCGCCCCCCACTCAACGCTTGGGTCCCCCCGCAGCTCTTCGTTATGGCTGGAGGCTCACGAGGACCCCCTGGCCGGGCTGTGCAGCTTCCCGGGGTGCATGGGTGAGGGGGGGGCGTGAGGGGTGAGGGGGGGGCTTGGGGGGGTTTGGGGTGAGCGGGATTTTGGGGGGTCTCTGGGTGAGGGGGGTCTGGGGTGAGGGGGGTATTGGAATGGGGGATTTGGGGGTGAGGGGGTTTGGGGGGTTTTGGGGTCTGGGGGTTTTGGGGGGGCTGGGGGTGAGGGGGGTCTCGGAATGGGGGGTTTGGGGTGAGGGGGTTTTTTGGGGTCTGGGGGTTTGGGGGGGCCGAGGGGGGTCTGGGGGTTTTGGGGGGTCTCGGAGTGTCGGGGGTTGGGGTGAGGGGGGTTTTGGGGGGTCTCTAAGTGAGAGGGGGGCTTCATGAGGGGGGTTTGGGGGTTTGGGGGTGGGGGGATGTGGGGGTGAGGGGGTTTTTGGGGGGGTTTGGGGTCTGGGGGTTTGGGGAAGCTGTGGGAGGATTTTGGGGTCTGGGGATTTGGGGTCTGGGGGTTTGGGGGTGAGGGGGGATTTGGGGGGGTTTTGGGGGGTCTGTGAATGAGGGGGGGGTCGTGAGGGGGGTCTGGGGGTTTGGGGGGGTGAGGGGGGATTTGGGGGTGAGGGGGTTTTGGGGTCTGGGGGTTTGGGGGTGAGGGGGGATTTGGGGGTTTTGGGGGGTCTTGGAGTGTCGGGGGTTGGGGTGAGGGGTTTTTGGGGTCTGGGGGTTTTGGGGGGTCTCGGAGTGTCAGGGGTTGGGGTGAGGGGGATTTTGGGGGGGCGTCTTTGGGTAAGGGGGGGCGGCGTGAGGGGGGGTGGGAGCTTGGGGGGGTTTGGGGTGAGGGGGGGTCTCGGAATGGGGGTTTGGGGGTTTTGGGGTGTTTTGGGGGGGGGGCTGTGGGTTTGGGGGGGGTCTCAGACGGGGGAGGGTCTCCGGGTGGGGGTCACTGCCTGAGGGGGGGGTCGCAGCCCCCCGGGGTCCCCCCTGAGCCCCCCCCCCAATTTCAGCGCTGGTTGATCTCCATGGGGACGGCGACCACAAGGTGATTCTGATTTGGGGGGGGTCCCTGGGGGTCCCTGGGGGGCTCTGGGGTGTCCCCAGATTGTTCCGGGGGTCTCCCCAGCCCCCCCAGCTGATGGTGGGGGTCCTTGGGGTGCTCTTGGGGGGTCCCCGGGATACTCTGGGGGGGTCCCCGGGGGTCTCCCCACCCTGATCCCCCCCAATTGGTGGTAGGGGGTCCCTGGGGTGTTCTTGGGGGGTCCCTGGGATACTCCGGGGGTCTCCCCACGCTGACCCCTCCCCAAATTTCCCCCCCAGCTGGTGGTGGGGGTCCCAGGGGCATCCTGGGGGTCTCTGGGGTGTTCTGGGGGTCCCTGGGGTGTTCTGGGGGGGGGGTCTCTGGGTGTTTTGGGGAGCTCTGGGGGTCCCTGGGATACCCTGGGGGGGGTCCCTGGGATACCCCAGGGGTCTCCCCACCTTGACCCCTCCCCAAATTTCCCCCCAGATGATGGTGGGGGATCCCTGGTATACCCCGGGGGTCTCCCCACGCTGACCCCTCCCCAAATTTCCCCCCAGCTGCTGGTGGGGGGGTCCCTGGGATACCCCGGGGGTCTCCCCACGCTGACCCCTCCCCAAATTTCCCCCCAGCTGCTGGTGGGGGTGCCCCGCGAGCCGGGGGGGCCCCGCCTGGCCGTGGTGAGGGGCGCGGGCTCCATCTCCAGTCTGGCCCTGCCCGAAGCCCCCGCGGGGCTGGGGGCGTTCGGGCCCAGCTTTGGGGGTTCGGGGGGTCCCGGCGGGGGTCCCGGCGGGGGTCCCGCGGTGGTCGTGGCCGCCGGCCCCGCCCTCTACGTCTACAGGAACCTTCGGCCCTTCTTCAAATTCTCGCTGCCCCCCCGGCCCCCCGAGCCCCTCGAGAGGGACCTGTGGCTGCAGGCCGAGCAGGTTTGGGGGGATCTGGGGGGATTTGGGGGGACCCCTCCTCAAATTCACACCCCCCCCACTCTTCCCGGGGGGGTTTTGGGGTGTTTTAGACACCCTGAAGTTTTTTTGGTGTTTTTTTGGTTTTTTTTTTGGGGGGGTCTGTAGGATCAGATCGACCCCCTGACGCTGAAGGAGATGTTGGAGGATTTGAGGTGGGGGGTGCTGGAATTTTAATTTTGGGGAGGGGGGCGGATTCAAATAGGTGGGGTTCAGCAGGGCACCCCAAAAATATTTGGGTTTTTTTTTTTTTTACAGGGGGTATGTGGGGTCTCTGGGGGGGGGAATTTTGGGTCTTTGGGGTGGAATTTTTGGGTCCCTAGGGGAGAATTTTGTGTCCATGGTGGGAATTTTGGGTTTTTTGAGGGAATTTTGGGTCCTTCTGGGGGATTTTTGGGTCCTTGGGGTGACTTTTGAGTCCCTGAGGGGAATTTTTGGGTCTTTTAGGGGAACTTTTGTGTCCTTGGGGGGGAATTTTTGGGTCCTTGGGGGGGAATTTTGGGTCCTGGGAGGGAATTTTGGGTCCCTGGGGGGCACCCAAAAATCTGAATCACTTTGGGGGGGGGCCCAAAAAATTCTGTGTGACTTTGGGGGGGGTGACTGGGGGTCCTTTCGGGGGCGTCCCCAAAAGCTGGGGTGTTTTTGGGGTGCGGGGGGCACCCTGAGCCCCCCCTGAGCAGATTTTGGGGGGTCCCAGGGACAAGGCCGAGGTGCCCCTGACGGCGCAGTCGCTGCGGTGAGTGGGGGGCTCCAGGGTTTGGGGGGGCCTGGGGTCTGGGGGGGCTCCTGGGGGGTCCCCATGGGGTTTGAGAAGGTCCCAGGGGGGTTTTGGGGGGTCCTTGTGGGGTTTGGGGGGGTCTGGGGGAGCTCCTGGGAGGGTCCCCATGGGGTTTGAGAAGGTCCCAGGGGGGTTTTGGGGGGTCCCAGGGGTGTTTGGGAGGGTCCCATGGGGCTTTGGGGGGGTATGAGGAGGTTTGGGGGGGTCTGGGGGGAATCCCTGTGGGGTTTGGGGGGTCTCCATGGGGTTTTGGGGGGTCCCAGAGGGGTTTTGGGGGGTCCCAGGGGTGTTTGGGGGGTCTCCATGGGGTTTGAGAAGGTCCCAGGGGGAGTTTTGGGGGGTCCTTGTGGGGTCCGGGGGGGTCCCAGGGGTGTCTGGAGGGTCTCCATGGGGTTTTGGGGGGTCCCTGTGGGGTTTGGGGGGGTCTGGGGGAGCTCCTGGGGGGTCCCCATGGGGTTTGAGAAGGTCCCAGGGGGGTTTGGGGGGTCCCAGGGGTGTTTGGGGGGTCCCAGGGGTGTTTGGGGGGTCTCCATGGGGGTTTGGGGGGGTATGAGGAGGTTTGGGGGGGTCTGGGGGGAATCCCTGTGGGGTTTGGGGGGTCTCCATGGGGTTTTGGGGGGTCCCAGGGGGGTTTGGGGGGGGTCCCTGTGGGGTTTTGGAGGTCTCCATGGGGTTTGGGGGGGTCCCTGTGAGGTTTGGGGGGTCCCAGGGGGGTTTGGGGGTCTCCATGGGGTTTGGGGGGGTCCCTGTGAGGTTTGGGGGGTCCCAGGGGGGTTTGGGGGTCTCCATGGGGTTTGGGGGGGTCCCAGGGGTGCCATGGGTGCCCCCCCTGCCCCCCCAGGCTGCTGGCACTGCCCCCCCACGAGCTCGGCCCCTTCGTGGCGCTGCACAAGGGGCGGCCCCTGCAGAGACAGGTGGGTGTCACCTGTGTCACCTGTGTCACCTGTGTCACCTGTGTATCACCTGTGTATCACCTGTGTGTCACCTGTGTGTCACCTGTGTCACCTCCTGTGTCACCTTTGTCACCTGTGTCACCTGTGTAACCTGTGTGTCACCTGTGTCACCTCCTGTGTCACCTGTGCCACCTCCTGTGTCACGTTTGTCACCTGTGTGTCACCTGTGTGTCACCTGTGTCACCTCCTGTGTGTCCCCAGTGTCCCCCCTGACCCCTGTGTCCCCCTGTTTGTCCCCTGTTTGTCCCCCCCAGTGTCTCCTGTGTCCCTGACCTGGTGTCCCTCTGTGTCCCTTCTGTGTCCCCTGTGTGTCACCTGTCCTCTCTGACCCCCGTGTCCCCTGTTTGTCCCCCAGTGTCCCCTGTCCCCTGTGTGTCCCCGGTGTCCCCGTGTCCTCTCCCTGTCATCCCCGGTGTCCCTGACCCTGTCCCGTGTCCCCGGTGTCCCTGACCCTGTCCCTGGTGTCCCCGGTGTCCCCGGTGTCCCTGACCCTGTCCCGGTGTCCCCGGTGTCCCCTGTCCCCGGTGTCCCCGGTGTCCCTGACCCTGTCCCCGTTGTCCCTGACCCTGTCCCGGTGTCCCTGGTGTCCCCGGTGTCCCTGACCCTGTCCCGGTGTCCCTGGTGTCCCCGGTGTCCCTGACCCTGTCCCCGTTGTCCCTGACCCTGTCCCGGTGTCCCCGGTGTCCCCGGTGTCCCTGTCCCGGTGTCCCCGGTGTCCCCGGTGTCCCTGACCCGGTGTCCCGTGTCCCCAGACCGTGGTGACGTGTCTGGGGGCGCTGCCGCGGGGGGGCCCCGAGGGGACCCCCGAGTGTCCCGTGCTGGGCACCGAGGCCGGGGACGTGCTGGTGCTGGACCCCGAGGCCTTCACCGTCATCTGCAAGGTGGGACCCCAAAATGGACCTGGGACACCCCAAAATGTACCCGGGGAACCCCAAAATGGACCTGGGGAATCCCGAAATGTACCTGGGGAACCCCGAAATGTACCTGGGACACCCCAAAATACACCTGGGGAATCCCGAAATGTACCTGGGGAACCCCAAAATGTACCCGGGGAACCCCGAAATACCCCTGGGGAACACCAAAATACAGCTGGGACACCCTGAAATGTACCTGGGACACCCCGAAATGTACCCGGGGAACCCCAAAATGTACCTGGGAAACCCCAAAATACACCTGGGGAATCCCAAAATGTACCTGGGACACCCCAAAATGTACCTGGGACACCCCAAAATACAGCTGGGACACCCCGAAATGTACCCGGGGAACCCCAAAATGTACCTGGGACACCCCAAAAAGTACCTGGGGAACCCAAAACCACCCGTGGCACCCCGAAATGTACCTGGGGAACACCAAAATACACCTGGGACACCCCAAAATGTACCTGGGACATCCCAAAATACACCTGGAGAACCCCAAAATACACCTGGGGAACACCACATACAAATGGGATAACCCAAAATCCACCTGGGACACCCCAAAACTCACCCAGGACACCCCAAATCCCACCTGGGATACCCCCAAACCACTTTGGATGCTCCCAGACCCATCCTGACCTTCCCAGGACCTTCTTGGAACCCCTCTGGGTGCCCCCTGACCCTTTTGGGGTGCCCCCTGACCCCTCTGGGTGCCCCCTGACCCTTTTGGGTGCCCCCTAAACCTTTTGGGGTGCCCCCTGACCCTTTTGGGGTGCCCCCTGACCCTTTTGGGTGCCCCCTGACCCTTTGGGGTGCCCCCAGGGCTGGGTGCCGTCCCCCCCCGCGTTCGTGGTGCCCCGCGGCCCCGGGGACGGGCGGTGCCGCCTGGGGGTGGCCTGCAGGGACGGGACCCTGCGGGGGCTGAGCCGGTGAGTTGGGGGGTCCTGGGGGTGATTGGGGGGTCCTGGGGGGTCCTGGGGGGGTTTGGGGGGTCCTGGGAGGGTTTGGAGGGGGTTTTGGGGGGGTTTTGGGGTGTCCTGGGGGGGTTTGGGGGGGTTTTGGGGTGGTCCTGGGGGGTCTGGGGTGCAGGGACGGGACCCTGCAGGGGCTGAGCCGGTGAGTTGGGGGGTCCTGGGGGGTCTTGGGAGGGTTTGGGGTACGTTTGGGGGGGTTTGGGGGTGTCCTGGGGGGTCCTGGGTGGGATTTGGGGGGTCCTGGGAAGGTTTGGAGGGGGTTTTGGGGGGTTTTGGGGGTGTCCTGGGGGGGTTTTAGGGGGTCTGGGGTGCAGGGACGGGACCCTGCGGGGGCTGAGCCGGTGAGTTTGGGGGTCCTGGGTGGGATTGGGGGGTCCTGGGGGTGATTGGGGGGTCCTGGGGGGGGTTTGGGGGGGATTTGGGGGGGCCTGGGAGGGTTTGGGGGGGTCCTGAGGGTGATTGGGGGGTCCTGGGGGGGTTTGGGGGGGTTTTGGGGGGTCCTGGGGGGGTTTGGGGGGCTTTTGAGGGGGTCTGGGGGGGTGTGGGAGGGGTCTGGGGGGGTTTGGGGGGTCCTGGGGGGGTTTGGGAGGCTTTTGAGGGGGTCTGGGGGGATTTGGGGGGTCCTGGGAAGGTTTGGGGGGTCCTGGGAGGGTTTGGGGGGTCCTGGGAGGGGTCTGGGGGGATTTGGGGTACAGGGATGGGACATGGGGAGGGGAAAAGGGGAAGTTTGGGGGGGACTGAGGGAATTTGGGGGGATTTGGGGGTTATTTTGGGGCTTTTGGGAGTTATTTTGGGGCTGTTTTGGGGTTATTTTAGGGTGGGGGGGTTGGAGGTTTTTGGGGGTTGTTTTGGGGTTTTTTTTGGGGGGGGTTTGGGGGTTATTTTTGGGTTTTTTTGGGGTGGGTCATGGAGTTTTTTTCGGGTTATTTTGGGGTAGTTTTTGGAGGTTTTGGGGTCCCCAGGTCCCGGGAGCACGGCCGGGTTTTGGGGTTATTTTGGGGTTATTTTGGGGTTATTTTGGGGTTATTTTGGGGTTATTTTGGGGTGGTTCATGGAGGTTTTGGGGTCCCAGGTCCCGGGAGCAGGGCCGGGTTTTGGGGTTATTTTGGGGTTATTTTGGGGTTATTTTGGGGTTATTTTGGGGTTATTTTGGGGTAGTTTTTGGAGGTTTTGGGGTCCCCAGGTCCCGGGAGCACAGACGGGTTTTGGGGTTATTTTGGGGTTATTTTGGGGTTATTTTGGGGTGGTTCATAGAGGTTTTTTGGGGTTATTTTGGGGTAGTTTATGGAGGTTTTGGGGTCCCAGGTCCCGGGAGCAGGGCAGGGTTTTGGGGTTATTTTGGGGTTATTTTGGTGTTATTTTGGGGTTATTTTGGGGTTATTTTGGGGTAGTTTTTGGAGGTTTTGGGGTCCCAGGTCCCGGGAGCACGGCCGGGTTTTGGGGTTATTTTGGGGTTATTTTGGGGTAGTTTTTGGAGATTTTGGGGGTCCCCAGGTCCCGGGAGCACAGCCGGGTTTTGGGGTTATTTTGGGGTTATTTTGGGGTTATTTTGGGGTTATTTTGGGGTTATTTTGGGGTAGTTTTTGGAGGTTTTGGGGTCCCAGGTCCCGGGATCAGGGCCGGGTTTTGGGGTTATTTTGGGGTTATTTTGGGGTTATTTTGGGGTTATTTTGGGGTTATTTTGGGGTGGTTCATGGAGGTTTTGGGGTCCCAGGTCCCGGGAGCACGGCCGGGTTTTGGGGGTGCTGGGGTCGCGCCCCGCGGGGCTGATCCCACAGGACGGGGGGCTCCTGGCTGCCACGGCCGACGGGACCCTGCAGGCCTTCAGCGCCCAGGTGACCCCAAAACCCCCCAAATTCACCCCAAAATCCCCCCCAAATCCCCCCAAACCTGCCCTCAGACTGCCCCAGGTGACCCCAAATCCCCCCAAATCCCTTCAAACCTTCTCTCATCCCACCCCAAGACTCCCCAGTTCCCTCTGGGACCCCCAAACTCCCCCCTAAACCCCTCTGGGACCCCCCTAAACCCCTCAGGGACTCCCCCAAACCCCTCTGGGACCCCCAAACTCTCCCCCAAACCCTTCTGAGATTCCACAAATCCCCCCCAAACCCTTCAGGGACCCCCTCAAACCTCTCTGGGACCCCCAAACTCCCCCCTAAACCCCTCTGGGACCCCCAAACTCCCCCCCAAACCCCCCAGGGACCCCCAAACTCCCCCCCAAACCCCTCTAGGAGTCCCCCAAACCCCTCAGGGACCCCCAAACTCCCTCCCAAAACCCCCAGGGACCCCCAAACTCCCCCCCAAACCCCTCAGGGACCCCCAAACTCCCTCCTAAACTCCCCAGGGACCCCCCAAACCCCCCTGGGACCCCCCAAACCCCTCAGGAACCCCCAGATTCCTCCCCAAACCCCTCTGGGACCCCCAAACTCCCCCCTAAACCCCTCTGGGACCCCAAAACTCCCCCCTAAACCCCCCAGGGACCCTCCCAAAGCCCTCCTGACCCCCCCCCAAACCCCCCAGGGACCCCCAAACTCCCCCCCAAACCCCTCAGGGACCCTCCCCAAACCCCTCAGGGACCCCCCAAACCCCTCCTGACCCCCGTTTCCCCCCAGGGCCGCCGGCTCTGGGCGCTGCGGCTGCCGGGGCCGGTCTCGGGGCTGGCGGGGGCGGCGCTGCCCGGGAGGGGTCTGGGGGCTGCCCTGGTGGCCCTGGGGACCCCCCCGGGCCCCTCGGGGGAGCTGCGGCTCTACCGGGGCAGGACCCTGCTGTGCACCCTCAAAACGCAGGTGGGGACCCCCAAAAACCCCCCAAAATCCTCCTCAAATATCCCAAAATTCCTCCCCAGTAGCCTCAAATCTCCTGGGACCCCCAAAAATCCTCCTCAAATGTCCCAAAATTGCACTCCAGAGCCTCAAATCTCCTGGGACCCCCAAAAATCCCCCCAAATCCTCCTCAAATATCCCAAAATTCTTCCCCGGGAGCCTCAAATCTCCTGGGACCC
Source organism: Lonchura striata (assembly GCF_050655825.1). Taxonomy (NCBI): domain Eukaryota; kingdom Metazoa; phylum Chordata; class Aves; order Passeriformes; family Estrildidae; genus Lonchura; species Lonchura striata. The sequence goes on along the minus strand of NC_140733.1, from coordinate 8,534,275 downwards.
CCCAACCCCCCCCCAAAACACTCCAAAAATACCCAAAATATCCCCTAATTCCGCCCTCACCCCTGGGTGCCCCCCCCCCATATTTGGGTGCTCCCCTCACCCCTGGGTGCCCCCCCCTCATATTTAGGTGCCCCCCCTCAATACTTGGGTGCCCCCCACCCACCCCTGGGTGCCCCCCTCATACACCTGGGTGCCACCCCCGTATATTTGGGTGCCCCCCACCCACCCCAGGGTGCCCCCCCATATTTGGGTGCCCCCCACCCACCCCTGGGTGCCCCCATCAATATTTGGGTGCCCCCCACCCACCCCTGGGTGCCCCCCCAGGAGGTGGTGACCGGGCTGTGCTTCGGGCGCTACGGGCGGGAGGAGAACACGCTGCTGTGCACCGGCCGCGGTGGGCACCGGGGCACCGGAGGGAACCGGGAGGGAACCGGGAGGGAACCGGGAGGGAACCGGGAAGCACCGGGAGGGGGAACGGGGACACCGGGAGGGGGAACCGGGGGAAACCGGGGGGGAAAGCGGGGAAACCGGGGGGGAACGGGAGGGAGAACACCGGGGGCACTGGGGTGGGCACGGGGGCACCGGGGACACCGGGGGAAACCCGGGGGAACCGGGGGAGGGAGGGAGGACATCGGGGGGGTGAACGGGAGAACCGGGGGGAACGGGGCGGCACCGGGAGGGGGAACGCGGCGGGGGGGGACACCAGGGTGGGCACGGTGGCACCGGGGGCACCGGGAAGGAGAACCGGGGGGGAACGGGGGAAACCGGGGGGGGAACCGGAGTGGGAACGGAGGGCACCGGGAGGCACCGGGGGAAAGCCAGGGGAACCGGGGGAGGGAGGGAGGACACCGGGGTGGGAACGGGGGCACCGGGGCACCGGGGGGGGGAACGGGGAACCGGGGGACGGAGGGGGGACACCGGGGGGGCGAACGGGAGGCACCGGGAGAACCGGGGGGGAACGGGGGGGGGGAACCGGGGGGGAACCGGGAGGGGTCCCAGGTTTGGGGGGTACCGGGAGGGGTACCGGGGGGGGGCACGGAGGGGTGGGGGGGGCACCCAGGGGTGGGGAGGAGTCGGAGGGTTGGGGGTGGTCCCAAACGGGGCGTGGAGGGAAGGGGGGGGGTCCCAAAATGGGGGGGGGGGTCCCAAAAATGGGGGGTCCCAAAAGGTGTGTGGAGGGGTGTCCAAAATAAGGAGGGGTCCCAAAATGGGGAGGGGTCCCCGAATGAGGAGGATGGGGGGGGGGGTCCCATAGTGAGGGGGGGGTCCCAAAATGGGGGGTCCCAAAATGGGGAGGGGTCCCCGAATGAGGAGGATGGGGGGGGGGTCCCAAATTGAGGGGGGAGGTGTCAAATTGGGAGGAGATCCCAAATTGGGGAGGGGTCCCAAAATGCCAAAATGAGGGGGGGGTCCCATGGGTGAGAGGGTCCCAAATTAGGGGAAGGGTGGGGCACTTATGGGGGGGGGGGGGAATCCCAAATTTGGGGGGGGGGCTGGTGGTCGCTGAGTCCTCCGCGCCGGCAGGGGGCGCCCTGTCGATCCGGATGCTGCGGCGCCGCGCGGATTTGGGGGGGGGTCGCGGGGCTGGGGGGGGCGAGACCCCCCCCGCGCCCCTCCCCCGCCTGCCCCTCCCCCCCCGCACGCGCCTCTTCGTGGATCGGGCCCTGAGGGAGCGCGAGGACGCCCCCCGTGAGTGGGGGAGGGTCTGGGGGCTTCATGGGGGGGGATTTGGGTCTGGGGGCTTCATGGGGGGGATTTGGGTCTGGGGACTTCATGGGGGGGGATTTGGGGTCTGGGGTCTTCATGGGGGGGATTTGGGGTCTGGGGTCCTTTTGGGGTGGGGGGGCACCCATGGGGGGGATTTGGGGTCTGGGGTCTGGGGTCCTTTTTGGGGGGGATTTGGGGTCTGGGGTCTTCATGGGGGGGATTTGGGTCTGGGGTCCTTTTGGGGTGGGGGGGCACCCATGGGGGGGATTTGGGGTCTGGGGTCTTCATGGGGGGGATTTGGGTCTGGGGTCCTTTTTGGGGGGGATTTGGGGTTTGGGGTCTTCATGGGGGGGATTTGGGTCTGGGGTCCTTTTGGGGGGAATTTGGGGTCTGGGGTCTTCATGGGGGGGGATTTGGGTCTGGGGGCTTCATGGGGGGGATTTGGGTCTGGGGTCCTTTTGGGGGGAATTTGGGGTTTGGGGTCCTTTTGGGGGGAATTTGGGGTCTGGGGTCTTCATGGGGGGGGATTTGGGTCTGGGGGCTTCATGGGGGGGATTTGGGTCTGGGGTCCTTTTTGGGGGGGATTTGGGGTTTGGGGTCTTCATGGGGGGGATTTGGGGTCTGGGGTCTTCATGGGGGGGGATTTGGGTCTGGGGTCCTTTGGGGGGGATTTGGGTCTGGGGTCCTTTGGGGGGGATTTGGGGTCTGGGGTCCTTTTGGGGGGGATTTGGGGTCTGGGGTCTTCATGGTGGGGGTTATGGGGTGGGGGGGCACCCATGGGGGGGGATTTGGGTCTGGGGTCCTTTTGGGGGGAATTTGGGGTCTGGGGTCTTTGTGGGGGGGGGATTTGGGGTGGGGGGGGCACCCTCGGGGAGGGGGTTTGGGGTGCTTGGTGGGGGGGGGAGGAGGAATCCCCGAATTTTGGGTGGGGGGTGTTCCGCAGCACCCATGGGTGCCCCCCACCCCCCCAGGCATGCACGGGCGCTTCCAGCAGGATTTGGGGGGGCTGCGCCTGGGGGCCGCCCGGGGCCTGGCCCGAGCCCTGGGGGGGGGCGCCGCCCCCAAAGTGGGGGACCCCCCCCTCACCCTGACGGCCACCGTGAGTCTGGGGGGCACCCCAAAAAAATGGGGGTGCTGGGGGGGGGGGAGCCTAAAATTGGGGGGGCTGGGGGAGGTTAAAGGTTCCTTTAGGGGGAATTTGGGGGTCCCCTGGGATTTAGGGGTCCCGGGGGGAAATTTGGGGGGTCTCTGTGCGGAATTTTGGGGTCCCTGGGGTGAAACCTGGGGGTCCTTGCGGGATTTGGGGTCCCGGGGGGAAATTTGGGGGTCCCCAGGGAGGATTTTGGGGGTCCCTGGGGTGAAACCTGGGGGTCCTTGCGGGATTTGGGGTCCCCAGGGAGGAATTTTGGGGTCCCTGGGGTGAAACTGGGGGTCCCCGCGGGATTTGGGGTCCCCAGGGAGGAATCTGGGGGTCCCCAGGGAGGAATTTGGTTTCTTTGTGAGACTTTTGGGGTTCTCGGGGTGGGTTTTGGGGGTCCCTCCGTGAGGAGAATTTTGGGGTCTCTTGGGGTGGGGGGGAGGTTTGGGGATGTCCGTGAGGAAATTTTGGGGTCCCTTGGGGATTTTGGGATTTCTGGGGGGATTTTGGGGTCCCTGGGAGGGTTTTGGGGTCCCCGGGAGGGATTTGGGGTCCCCGGGAGGGTTTTGGGATTTCTGGGGTTTTTTTGGGGTCCCCGGGAGGGTTTTGGGGTCCCCGGGAGGGTTTTGGGGTCCCCGGGAGGGTTTTGGGATTTCTGGGGGGATTTTTGGGATTTCTGGGGTTTTTTTGGGGTCCCCGGGAGGGTTTTGGGGTCCCCGGGAGGGTTTGGGGATTTCTGGGGGGATTTTGGGATTTCTGGGGGGATTTTCGGGATTTCTGGGGTTTTTTGGGGTCCCCGGAAGGGTTTTGGGGTCCCTGGGAGGGTTTTGGGGTCCCTGGGAGGGTTTTGGGATTTCTGGGGGGATTTTTGGGATTTCTCGGGGGGATTTTGGGGTCCCCGGGAGGGTTTTTGGGGTCCCTGACCCCCCAGTTTTCTCCCCCCAGGTGCAGGGGCTGGGGCCCCGCCTGCGCCTGACTTTGGGGGTGCTGCTGCCCGGGGGGGCCCCCCCGACCCCCAACCTGGTGCTGCTGCTGCGCTGCCACCCCCCCCCAAAACGGCTGCAGCCCCCCTGCCTCAAGGTACCCCAAAAACCCCCAAAAATACCCTGAAACCACCCAAAAATACACCCAAAAACCCCCAAAAATACCCTGAAACCACCCAAAAATACCCTGAAACCACCCAAAAATACCCTAAAACCACCCAAAAATACCCTGAAACCACCCAAAAATACCCCCAAAACCACCCAAAAATACACCCAAAATCCCCCCAAAACGGCTGCAGCCCCCCTGCCTCAAGGTACCCCAAAAAACCCAAAAATACCCTGAAACCACCCAAAAATACCCCCAAAACCACCCCAAAACGGCCTCAGCCCCCCTGCCTCAAGGTACCCCAAAAACCCCCAAAAATACCCTGAAACCACCCCAAAATACCCTAAAACCACCCAAAATTACCCCGACATACCCCAAATAACCCCAAAATCCCCCCAAATCATCCCAAAACAATCTTAAGAAATGCTCCAAACCCCCCAGAATGCCCCAAAATCCCTCCAAAAATACCCCAAAATCCCCCCAAAATACCCCAAAATCCCCCCAAAAATCCCTGCAAAAATAACCCGAAATACCCCAAAATCCCCCCAAAAATCCCTCCAAAAATAACCCAAAATACCCCAAAATCCCCGCAAAAATCCCTGCAAAAATAACCCAAAATACCCCAAAATCCCCCCAAATACCCCCAAAATAACCTAAAAAATTCCCCAAACCCCCCAAAATGCCCCAAACCCCCCAGAATGCCCCAAAGCCCCCAAAATGCCCCAAATCCCCCAAATCCCCAATTTCTGCCCCCCCAGGTGCCGCTGCTGCTGCCGGGGCTGCGCTGCTGCCTCGGGACCTGGCTGGAACCCGGGCAGGGCCCGGCCCGGCTGCAGGTGAGGGGACACACCTGGATCACACCTGGGACACCTGGGACAGCTGGGACACACCTGGGACAGCTGGGACACACCTGGGACAGCTGGGGACAGCTGGGACACCTGGGACACACCTGGGACAGCTGGGACACACCTGGGAACACCTGGGACACACCTGGGGACAGCTGGGACACACCTGGGACACCTGGGACAGCTGGGGACAGCTGGGGACAGCTGGGGACACCTGGGACACATCTGGGGACACCTGGGACACCTGGGACACCTGGGACACACCTGGGACACCTGGGACACACCTGGGGACAGCTGGGGACAGCTGGGGACACCTGGGACAGCTGGGACACACCTGGGACACACCTGGGACAGCTGGGGACAGCTGGGACACACCTGGGACACACCTGGGACACCTGGGACACCTGGGACACACCTGGGACACACCTGGGACACACCTGGGACACCTGGGACACACCTGGGACACCTGGGGACACCTGGGACACACCTGGGACACCTGGGACACACCTGGGACACCTGGGGACACCTGGGACACACCTGGGACAGCTGGGACACCTGGGGACAGCTGGGACACACCTGGGACACACCTGGGACACACCTGGGACACCTGGGGACACACCTGGGACACACCTGGGACACACCTGGGGCACACCTAGGACACCTGGGGACACCTGGGGACAGCTGGGACACACCTGGGGGACACCTGGGACACCTGGGGACACACCTGGGACACCTGGGGACACCTGGGACACACCTGGGACACCTGGGACACACCTGGGACACACCTGGGACAGCTGGGGACAGCTGGGGACAGCTGGGGACACCTGGGGGGACACCTGGGGACAGCTGGGAACAGCTGGGGGGACACTTGGGGGGACACCTGGGGACAGCTGGGGACACCTGGGGGGGTCGGACATACCTGGGACACACCTGGGGGGTCAGGCACACCTGGGGACACACCTGGGGACAGCTGGGGGGGGGTCAGACACACCTGGGACACACCTGGGACACCTGGGGGGTCAGGCACACCCAGGGGTGTCACCAGGTGCCCTCCCCCCCCCAGGTGCTGGTGCTGTGCCCGGGCCGGGAGGGGCCTCTGCTGACGGCTCAGGTGGGGCTGCCCCCGGTGGCCACCTGAGGGACACCTGGGACACCTGGGACACCTGTGACACACCTGTGGCACACCTGGGACACACCTGGGGACACCTGGGGACACCTGTGGCACACCTGGGACACCTGGGACACACCTGTGGCACACCTGGGGACACCTGTGGCACACCTGTGGCACCTGCCCCTGGCACTGGTGTCACCCGTGTCACCCCTGCCCCGTGGCACCGGCACCTGGCACCGTGCTGGCCCTCACCTGTCCCCTCATCTGTGCCACACCCGTGTCACACCTGTGCCACACCCGTGTCACACCCGTGCCACACCCGTGCCACACCCGTGTCACACCTGTCCCCTCCCCCGTCCCCAATAAAGCTCCCGGTGCCGCAGCCCCGGCTCCTTGGGGGAGGGGCAGCCCCAGTGCTCCCAGTTCCCTCCCAGTACCTCCCAGTCCCTCCCAGTAACCCCCCAGTGCCCTCCCAGCACCCCCCAGTCCCTCCCAGTACCCCCCAGTGCCCTCCCAGTCCCCTCCCAGTGCTCCCAGTACCCCCCAGTCCCCTCCCAGTGCTCCCCCAGTCCCTCCCAGTACCCCCCAGTATCCCCCAGTCCCCTCCCAGTACCCCCCAGTCCCTCCCAGTGCTCCCAGTAACCCCCCAGTGCCCTCCCAGTGCTCCCAGTAACCCCCCAGTGCCCTCCCAGTCCCTCCCAGTACCCCCCAGTGCCCTCCCAGTAACCCTCCAGTGCCCTCCCAGTCCCTCCCAGTATCTCCCAGTGCCCTCCCAGTACCCCCCAGTGCTCCCAGTAAGTCACTGGTGCCATTTGTCTTTATTGAGCCACGACACAAACCCAGCGGGGGCTGAACTGGGACAAACTGGGAGGTGCCCCCCCCCTCCCCCCCCCCCGCTCCCCAAATTGGGGTCATTGCGGCAGCTCGGGGGGGAGGGGCGGGGCGGGGGGTCCCCAAAATCCTGGGGGGGGTCCCCAAAATCCCGGGGGGGTCCCGGTCCAGCGTGGGGGGGTCCCGGGGGTGCCCCCCCTCAGAAGCTCACCAGTGTGTACACCATACTGGGGGGGGGGAGGGGCACGCTGGGGCTCCCAGTATGGCCCAGTTCAACCCAGTGTGCCCCCCCAACTCCTCCCAGGGCCCCCCAGTTCCTGCCCAGTTCCTCCCAGTATCACATCCCAGTGCCTCCCAGTGCTGTCCCAGTGCCCCCCAGTGCTGTCCCAGTGCCTCCCAGTCCCTCCCAGTTCTTCCCAGCTCCCCTCCAGTGGTCTCCCAGTTCCTCCCAGTTCCCTCCCAGTCTCCCCAGTCCCTCCCAGTTCCCTCCCAGTCCATCCCAGTCCCCTCCCAGTCCCCCCAGTCCCTCCCAGTCCATCCCAGTCCCCCCCAGTCCATTCCTAGTTCCCTCCCAGTCCCTCCCATTTCCCTCACAGTCCCTCCCAGTCTCCCCCAGTCCGTCCCGGTTCCCTCCCAGTCCCCCCAGTCCCCACCAGTCCCCCCCAGTCCCCCCCAGTCCCTCCCAGTCCCCCCAGTCCCCACCAGTCCCTCCCAGTCCCTCCCATTTCCCTCCCAGTCCCTCCCAGTCCCCCCACAGTCCATTCCCAGTCCCCCCCAGTCCCTCCCAGTCCCTCCCAGTTCCCCCCAGTCCATTCCCAGTCCCTCCCAGTTCCCCCCCAGTCTCCCCCAGTCCATTCCCAGTCCCTCCCAGTTCCCCCCCAGTCCCTCCCAGTCCCCCCCAGTCCATTCCCAGTCCCTCCCAGTTCCCCCCCAGTTCCTCCCAGTTCCCCCCAGTCCATTCCCAGTCCCTCCCAGTCCATTCCCAGTCCCCCCCAGTCCCTCCCATTCCCCTTCCAGTCCCTCCCAGTCCCCCCCAGTCCATTCCCAGTCCCTCCCAGTTCATCCCAGTCCCTCCCAGTCCATTCCCAGTCCCTCCCAGTCCCCCCCAGTCCCCCCCAGTCCCCCCAGTGCCCCCGTGCCCACCTGTACAGGTAGTAGAAGAAGGAGAGCAGGTAGAAGGCGAGTTTGCACCAGGCCTCCTTCTGGCAGTAGCCCAGGATGTCGGCGTCCATGATGGACACGGCGTCAAAGAGACCCTCGGAGCCGTCGGCCGGGCGGTGGAAGTACCTGGGGACACCCGGGGGACACCCAGGGGACACTGGGGACACCGTGGGGACACCGTGGGGACACGGGGACACGGAGCCCAAGGGTGGCTCAGAGCCGTGGGGTGGGTGGTGGAAGTACCTGGGACACCCAGGAGACATTGGGGACACTTTGGGGACAGTGGGACATTGTGAGGACACATCAGGGACACTCTGAGGACACCAGGGACACTGTGGGGACACTGGGGACACCTTGGGGACATGGTGGGGACACTGTGGGGACATGGTGGGGACACTGGGACACGGAGCCCATGGGTGGCTCAGAGCTGTGGATGGGTGGTGGAAGTACCTGGGGACACCAAGGGGACACCAAGGGGACATTGGGGACACATCAAGGACACTCTGGGGACATCAGGGACACCGTGGGGACACGGAGCCCAAGGGTGGCTCAGAGCTGTGGATGGGTGGTGGAAGTACCTGGGACACCCAGGAGACATTGGGGACACCAAGGGGACATTGTGGGGACACTTGGGGACACATGAAGGACATGGTGGGGACACAGGGACACGGAGCCCATGGGTGGCTCAGAGCTGTGGATGGGTGGTGGAAGTACCTGGGGACACTTTGGGGACACTTTGGGGACATCCCCACCGCCCCTGCACCCCCTGGTGACCCCCCGAGACCCCCCTGGGCTACCCCGGCCCTGCTGGGGCTGGGGGGGCAGGAACGGCGCCAGCGTCACCCGGAGCCCCGGGGACCCCCGGGGACCCCCAGCCCTGGCACCCCCAGACCCCCAAGCTCTGCAGAGCCCCCCGTGCCCCCCCCAGTGCCCCCTGACCACCCCATGCCCCCCGTGCACCCTGTGCCCCCCGTGCCCCCTGACCACCCCATGCCACCCAGAGGTGGCAGAGCAGCAGGGGCAGGTTCAGCCCCAGCGTCACCCGGAGACTTGGGGACCCCAGGGTGCCATTGTCCCCTGTGTCCCCCATGCCCCCCATGCCACCCAGAGGTGGCAGAGCAGCAGGGGCAGGTTCAGCTTCAGCATCACCCAGAACCTGGGGACCCCCAGCCCTGGCACCCCCAAATCCCCCAGACCCCCCTGGTGCCCCTGGTGCCTCCCGGTACCTCCAGAGGTGGTAGAGCAGCAGGGGCAGGTTCAGCCCCAGTGTCACCCTGAACCGTGGGCACCCCAGGGTGCCATTGTCCTCTGTGCCCCCCATGTCCCCCTGTGCCCCCGGTGCCCCCCATGCCCCTGGTGCCCCCGTGCCCCCCGTGCCCCCGGTACCTCCAGAGGTGGTAGAGCAGCAGGGGCAGGTTCAGCCCCAGCGTCACCCTGAGCCGTGGGGACCCCAGGGTGCCATGGGAACCCCACGGTGCCATGTCCCCCTGTGCCCCCGGTGCCCCCCATGCCCCTGGTGCCCCCGTGCCCCCGGTGCCCCCCGTGCCCCCGGTACCTCCAGAGGTGGTAGAGCAGCAGGGGCAGGTTCAGCCCCAGCGTCACCCGGAACCGTGGGGACCCCAGGGTGCCATTGTCCTCTGTGCCCCCCATGTCCCCCTGTGCCCCGGTGCCCCCCATGCCCCCCGGTGCCCCCCATGCCCCCCGGTGCCCCCCATGCCCCCCGTGCCCCCCGGTACCCCCCGTGCCCCCCGGTACCTCCAGAGGTGGTAGAGCAGCAGGGGCAGGTTCAGCCCCAGCGTCACCCTGAACCGTGGGCACCCCAGGGTGCCATAGGGACCCCACGGTGCCATGTCCCCCAGTGCCACCCATGTCCCCCTGTGCCCCGGTGCCCCCCATGCCCCCCATGCCCCCGGTGCCCCCGGTACCTCCAGAGGTGGTAGAGCAGCAGGGGCAGGTTCAGCCCCAGCGTCACCCACTCGGCGGCGCACAGGAACATGAGGCAGAAGAGCCCGTGGATGCAGTACTCGGGCACCACCAGCTGGGGGCGACAGCGTCACCGCCCGCCGCGCCCGGGGGCACCCCGATGTCACCGGGGACACCCCAGTGTCACCAAAAACCACCCCAGTGTCCCCAAAAACCACCCCAGTGTCACCGGGGACACCCCAGTGTCACCAAAAACCACCCCAGTGTCACCGGGGGCACCCCAGTGTCCCCAAAAACCACCCCGATGTCACCGGGGACACCCCAGTGTCACCAAAAACCACCCCAGTGTCCCCAAAAACCACCCCAGTGTCACCAAAAACCACCCCAGTGTCACCGGGGACACCCCAGTGTCACCAAAAACCACCCCAGAGTCACCGGGGACACCCCGATGTCACCAAAGGCCACCCTGATGTCACCAGGGCCACCCCATTGTCACCAGAGCCACCCCAATATCACCGGGGACACCCCGATGTCCCCAAAGGCCACTCCAATGTCACGGGGGACACCCCAAGTGTCCCCAAAGGCCACCCCGATGTCACCAGAGCCACCCCAACTGTCCCCAAAAGCCATCACCCCGTTGTCACCAGAGCCACCCCATTGTCACCAGGGCCACCCCAAGTGTCCCCAAAGGCCACCCCGATGTCCCCAAGGCAGAATTGACCTTTGGGGGGGTAAAGGGATTGGGGGCTTGGGGGGCGGGGCCGGGGTTGGGTCGGGGATTTGGGTTTTTTTGAGGGAATTTTGGGTTTTTTGTGGACATTTCGGGGGTTTTTTAGGGGATTTTGGCGTTTTTGAGGCGGTTTTGGGGTTTTTTTGAGGGATTTTGGGTTTTTGAGAAGGTTTTGGGTTTTTTTAGGGGATTTTGGCATTTTTGAGGCGGTTTTGGGTTTTTTTGAGGGACTGTTTGAGGAGGTGTTGGGTTTTTTAGGGGATTTTTGGTTTTCTGTGCCAGTTTTGGGGTATTTCGAGAGGTTTTTTTGAGGGGCTTTTGGGATTTTTTGAGGTGGTTTTGGGTTTTTTGAGGTTTTGGATTTTTTTGAGGAGGTTTTGGGTTTTTTGAGATTTCGGGGGTTTTAAGAGGTTTTTTGAGGGGATTTTGGGGTTTTTTGAGGGGATTTTGGTGTTTTTTGAGGGGATTTGGGGTTTCTGAGGGGGTTTTAGGGTTTTGGAGGAGGTTTTGGGGTTTTTTGAGAGGATTTTGGGGTCGTTTGGGGAAACTTGGAGGGTTTCTCTGGGCGGGGGATGAGGGGAATTAAAGGGTCTTTAGGGGGATTTTTGGGGGGGCTTGAGGAGAGTTTGGGGGGCCGAAGACTAAAAAGGAATTTGGGGGGACATGGGGGGTGGGATTTGGGGTCTCATTTTGTGGGGTTCCGTTTTTGGGAATTCTCAATTCGGGACAAGTTCCGTTTTTGGGGATTTCAGTTTGGGGGGGGTTCAGTTTTTGGGGGTTCCCAAATTGGGGGGGGTCAGCTCCTGGCAGGGGTCGGTTTTGGGGTTTTGGGGGTGTCGAGGTGGGTTTTTTTTGGGGTGGGGGTCCCCACCTTGCGCAGGAGGCAGCAAATCCTCTCGATGTTTTTCAACCGTTCGCGCTGGGGGGGGGGAAATTGGGGGTCGGGGGGGGGGTCCCCAAACCTTGGGGACCCCCCCGAGTCCCTCCCTGGGTTTGGGGGGGCTCTGGGTGCCCCTCCCCCACCCCCCAGAGGAGTTTGGGGGGGGGAGGGGGGAGGGGCCGGGCCCGTCCCGGTTTTGGGGGGGCTAAAAATAGAACCTGACCTCGATTCCTCCCCCCCCCCCACCTTGACCCAGAACCCCCCCACCCCCTCTGCCCCTCCCCCACCCCTCGGGGAATTTTGGGGGGTCCTGAATCCAACGCGGGGGGTCCCGGGGGGGGGTTTTGGGGGTGTTTTGAGGGGGGTCTGGGGGATTTTGGGGAGGTTTTGGGGGGGGGTCCTGGAGGTCTGGGGGTTCCAGGGGAAATTGGGGGGGGTCTGAGGGGGGTCCTGGGGTCCCGGGGGTGTCCTGGGGGTCCCGGGGTGTCCCGGGGGGTCTTGGGGGGGTCCCAGGGGGGCATGGGGCGTCCCGGGGGTCCCGGGGGTGTCCTGGGGTGTCCCGGGTGTCCTGGTGGGTCCCGAGGGGGTCCCGGGGGGTCCCGGGGTGTCCCGGGGGGTCCCGGGGGTGTCCTAGGGGGTCCCGGGGGTGTCCCGGGGGGTCTTGGGGGGGTCCCGGGGGGTCCTGGGGGGTCCCGGGGGGTCCTGGGGGGGTCCCGGGGGTGTCCTGGGGGTCCCGGGGGTCCGGGGGGTCCCGGGGGTCCTGGGGGGTCCCAGGGGTCCCTCACCGCCCGCGCGGGGTTCCCCTGGTCGATCGGGTTCTTGAAGTCCGTGCGGAGCTCGTCAAAGGCGATGATCTGGGGGGGGGGAGGGGAAATTGGGGTGGGGGAGGGGTTCTGAGGGGACCCCCGAAATCCAAACGCCTCCTCAGACCCCCCCCCCCCAAATCCCCCCAAAACGAGCTCCACACTCAGGTGGGCGAGGCAAAAGGGGGAGTCCGAACGGCCCTGAGCACCCCAAAACCCCCCAGGGCCTCCCCCACCCCAGACCCCCCAAAACCTCCCCAAAATTCCCTCCTGGACCCCCCCAAACCTCCCCCTGATATTTGGGATAACCCAGCGGGGAGGGGCGGGGGGGGGGGGGGCAGGGTGGGCACCCAGACCCCCCCAAAACCCCTCAAAGCCCCCCAAAACCCCCCAAAACCCCCCCCAGACCCCCTCAAAGCCCCCCAAAACCCCCCCCAGACCCCCTCAAAGCCCCCCAAAACCCCTCAAAGCCCCCCAGACCCCCTCAAAGCCCCCCAAAACCCCCCCCAGACCCCCTCAAAGCCCCCCAAAACCCCCCCCAGACCCCCTCAAAGCCCCCCAAAACCCCTCAAAGCCCCCCCAGACCCCCCCAAATCCCCTCAAACCCCCCCAGACCCCCTCAAAACCCCCCAAAACCCCCCAAAACCCCCCCCAGACCCCCCCAAATCCCCTCAAACCCCCCCAGACCCCCTCAAAACCCCCCAAAACCCCCCAAAACCCCCCCCAGACCCCCCCAAATCCCCTCAAACCCCCCCAGACCCCCTCAAAGCCCCCCAAAACCCCCCAAAACCCCCCCCAGACCCCCTCAAAGCCCCCCAAAACCCCCCCCAGACCCCCTTAAAGCCCCCCAAAACCCCCCAAAACCCCCCCCAGACCCCCTCAAAACCCCCCAAACCCCCCCCCCCCCCCAAAAAAGGCATCCGCGGAGCCGCTGCATCTGTTGCCATGGCAACGCCGCCGCGTAGCAACGGCCTTGGAAACGGCGATGGGGGGGGGCGCTGGACCCCCCAAAACCCCCCCGGGGGTCCCCCCAAATTCCTCCCCACCCCCCCTCACCGTTGCCATGGCAACCCGCCCCCGCCGTTGCCTGGCAACGCCCCCTCCCCCCCCCCAAAATCATCTCTGCCTCCCCTCCCCCCCCACGGCGTTGCCTGGCAACGCCCCTCCCCCCCCAAAATCCTCGGGACTCCCCAAATTCTCCCCCCCCCCTCCCCAAATTTTGGGGATCGCCGCCCTCCCCCCTCACCTCAGGGGGGGAGTTCAGGTGCCACTTGCGACCCCCCCCCCAATTTCCATTTCCCCTCCCCCCGCCCCCATCCAGCGGGGGTCGGGAACAATTCCGGGGACCCCCCCCCAAAATCACAGACCCCCCCCCAATACCCCCTCCCCCATTTCCCCTCCCCCCTTGCCCATCCCGGAGCCCCCCTGGGGGGGGGTGGGGACAATTCCAGGGACCCCCCCCCAAAATCACAACCCCCCAATACCCCCCATCCCCCCCGCCCATCCCGGAGCACCCCTGGGTGGGGGTTGGGGACAATTTAGGGAGGGGGTGTTGGGGACAATTCCCGGGGGTCCCCCCCCCAAAATTGGAGCCCCCCCCCCAAAATTGGCCCCCCCCCGCCACTCACGTGCCAGATGACGAAGAAGATGAGGGAGGCGCAGAGCACGAGGGTCAGCATGTAGCAGAAGGCGGCGAAGGTGAACGCCATGATGGGGGGGGAGGGGCGCGGGGGGGGCTCCGAGGGTGGGGGAGGGGCGGGGGGGGAGGGGGGCTCAGCCCCGGGGTCCGGCCTCGGCCATGGGGGGGGAGGGGGGGCAGAAAAAGGGGGAGGGGGAGCCGAACAACGTTACCGGGAGCGGCGGGCGGCGGGCGGCATGGCCGCGAGGGGGCGGGGCCGGAGGGGCGGGGCCGGAGCGGATTGGTGGGCGGGGCTTGAGGGGCGGGGCCGGAGCGGATTGGTGGGCGGGGCTTGAGGGGCGGGGCCGGAGGGGATTGGTGGGCGGGGCTTGAGGGGCGGGGCTTGAGGGGATTGGTGGGCGGGGCTGGAGGGGCGGGGCCGGAGGGGATTGGTGGGCGGGGCTTGAGGGGCGGGGCCGGAGGGGATTGGGGGCGGTACCGGAGGGGCGGGGCTTGGGAATGGGCGGAGCCTGAGGGGATTGGTGGGCGGGGCTTGAGGGGCGGAGCCTGAGGGGGATTGGTGGGCGGGGCTTGAGGGGGCGGGGCTTGGAGGTGCGGGGCCGGAGGGGATTGGTGGGCGGGACTTGAGGGGGCGGGGCCGGAGGGGATTGGTGGGCGGGACTCGAGGGGGCGGGGCCGGAGGGAGATGATGGGCGGAGCCTAAAGGGGGCGGAGCTTGAGTTGGTTAATGGGCGGGGTTTGGAGGGGCGGGGCTTGAGGGCAGGTGACGGACAGGTGAGAGCACCTGAGTGACACGTGAGTGACACGTGACTGACACGTGACTGACACCTCTGACATCCGTGTGACACCTGAGTGACACCTGAGTAACACGTGAGTGACACCGTGACACCTGAGTGTGACACCTGAGTGACATCCATGTGACACCTGACACCTGAGTGACATCTGTGTGACACCTGAGTGACACTGCGAGTGACACTGTGACACCTGTGTGACAGGCACGTGACACCTGAGTGACACCTGAGTGACACCTGAGTGACACCTGAGTGACACTGTGACACCTCTGACATCCCTGTGACACCTGACACCTGAGTGTGACACTGAGTGTGACACCTGAGTGTGACACTGTGACACCTGTGTGACAGGCACGTGGCACCTGAGTGACACCTGAGTGACATCCATGTGACACCTGACACCTGAGTGACATCTGTGTGACACCTGAGTGACACCTGAGTGACACTGAGTGACACTGCGAGTGACACTGTGACACCTGTGTGACAGGCATGTGGCACCTGAGTGACACCTGAGTGACACCTGACACCTGAGTGACATCCGTGTGACACCCGAGTGACACTGAGTGTGACACTGAGTGTGAAACTGTGACACCGAGTGTGACACTGTGACACCTGAGTGACACCAGAGTGACACCCAAGTGACACCCATGTGACACCTGAGTGTGACACCCGAGTGCCCCCAGGGGACGCTGGGGGTGGCACCTGGGACAGGCCACCCGGGAGTGCCCCAAGTGTCCCCAGCCCAGGTGGCACCGTGTCCCCTCAGTGCCACCACGGCCACAATGTCCCCGTCCCCCCCGTGCCACCACCTCTGCCACTGTCCCCAGGCCGCCAGGTGTCCCCAACCCCCGTGCCACCCCTGTCACCCCACTGGGGACACCAGCACAGGGGACACGGTGACAAAGGGGAGGGGCCCTCGGCGTCACCCCCCCCCGCCCCTCCCCCACCCTCCGCGCGTGGGAAAATCCCGATGGGGGGAGGGGACCCCTGGGTGGGGGAGGGGCTCGGGGACACCCCTGGGTGGGGGAGGGGCTGGGGGACACCCCGGGTGGGGGAGGGGCTGGGTGACACCCCGGGGTGGGGGAGGGGCTGGGGGACACCCCAAGGTGGGGGAGGGGCTCGGTGACACCCCAGGGTGGGGGAGGAGCTCGGTGACACCCCGGGGTGGGGGAGGGGCTGGGGGACACCCCTGGGTGGGGGAGGGGACCCCGGGGTGGGGGAGGGGCTCGGGGACACCCCGGGGTGGGGGAGGGGCTGGGGGACACCCCGGGGTGGGGGAGGGGCTGGGGGACACCCCGGGGTGGGGGAGGGGACCCCGGGGTGGGGGAGGGGCTCGGGGACACCCCGGGTGGGGGAGGGGCTGGGTGACACCCCAGGGTGGGGGAGGGGACCCCAGGGTGGGGGAGGGGCGCTGTCACCAGGCGCTCGCGGCTCCCGGAGCCTTTATTGAGACCCCCCCGCGCGACCCCTCCCCCACCGCGCCCCGGGGGGGGAGGGGCTCCAAGCCCAAGCTGGGGGTGGGGGAGGGGCCGGGGGTGGGGGGTCTTTGCTCCCCTCCCCCCCCCCTTTGGCACCAGCACGAGGGGGGGAGGGGAGGGGCCGGGGGGGGGGAGGGGCTGTGCGCGTGCGGGGTGGGGGAGGGGAGCGGGGGGGAGGGGCTGAGCCCCCCCCCCCCCCCCCCAATCCCCAAATCCCCTCCCCCCCCAATTTTGGCACTGGGGATGGGGGGGGGGGAGGGGCGTGGGAGCCACGGGCGCTTTGTGGGGGGGTGGGGGGGGGTCGGTGGCACTTTTGGGGGGGTCGGTGACACTTTTGGGGGGGTCGGTGACACTTTTGGGGGGGTCGGTGACACTTTTGGGGGGGTCGGTGGCACTTTTGGGGGGGTCGGTGGCACTTTTTTTTTTTTTTTTTTGGGGGGGGTGGGGCGGTCCCAGCACCCATTTTTGGCGGTGGGGGGAGGGGAGGGGGGGCGGCACAACGACGCTGCAGAAGCGATGGGGGACCCCTCCCCCCGCGGGTTTGGGGGTTCGGGGGGGGGTCTGGGGGGGATTTTGGGGTCCGGGGGGGGATTTTGGGGTTCGGGGGGGGGTCTGGGGGGGATTTTGGGGTCCGGGGGGGGATTTTGGGGTCCGGGGGGGGATTTTGGGGTCCGGGGGGGGTTCAGGGGCCTTTGCCCCCCCCGAAGAGGCCGACGGGGAAGTGCTTGACGTGGGACGGCCACTGCGCCGCCAGCTGGAAGAACTTGATGTCGTCCCACTGGGTGCCATCCACGGTCACTGCGGGGGTGGGGGCGACACCCATGGGACCCCCGCCGGCACCCAAAAACCACCCCCGAAACCCCCGCCCCTCCCCCACCCCTCTCAATGAAACCCCAGCCAGGGAATGGGGGAGGGGAGGGGGAGGGGAGAGGGAGGGGAACCCCCCCCCACACCATCCAAATCACCCCTAACCCCTCCCCCCAAAATTTTGGGGATTCCCCCCGAAGGTGTCACCCCCCCCCCCCACCCTTGGGTGCCCCACCCACCGCTGAGCAGCGCCGGGGGGGGGCGGGGGGCGCAGATCAGCCGCGTGATCCCCTCGACCCCCCGGCTCTTGTCGGGCTCGCGGGGCCGCTTGAACAGGGCGGGCACTGGGGAGGGTCCAAAAGGGGCCGGATCCGCCCCAAAAAACCGCTCAGAAACGGCCCCAAATCCAACCCCAAAGTGCCCCAAAATCTGCCCCAAATTACCCCAAAACTAACCCAAAAGTACCCCAAAATCCGCCCCAAAAGTACCCAAAATCCGCCCCAAAATGGCCCCAAAACCAACCCAAAAGTGCCCCAAAATCTGCCCAAAATTACTCCAAAACCAACCCAAAAGTACCCCAAAACCCGCCCCAAAATAGCCCCAAAAGTACCCAAAATCCGCCCCAAAACCAACCCTAAAGTACCCCAAAACCCGCCCCAAAATAGCCCCAAAAGTACCCAAAACCCGCCCCAAAATAACCCCAAAACCCGCCCCAAAAATACCCCAAATATGCCCCAAAATAGCCCCAAAACCTGCCCTAAAATAACCCCAAAACCTTCCCAAAATTACCCCAAACCCGCCCTAAAATAGCCCCAAAACCTGCCCAAAAATATCCCAAACCCGCCCTAAAATAGCCCCAAACGAGCTCCAAAATAGCCCCTCAACAGCCCCAAAACCTGCCCAAAAACATCCCAAAATAGTCCCAAAACCAGCCCAAAAACCAACCCCAAAACAGCCCAAACCCACCCCAAATTCACCCCCAAAACCGCTCCGAGATCAGCCGAAAACCTCCCCAAAAATCCAACTCAAATCCAGCCCGACTGCAGCCCCCGGGTGCCCCTCCTGGATCCCAAATCCCCAAAATCCCAAATCCCCAAAATCCCAAACCCCAAATCCCCCAAACCCCAAATCCCCTAACCCCCAAACCCTCAAATTCCCAAATTTTGGGTCCAGCCCCAAACCCCCCAAATCCCAAACCCCCAAATTCCTAAATTTCAGTTCCCCCCTCACCCTTCTTCTCGCAGCTGACGAGGATCCAGCCCCAACCCCCCCCAAGTCCCCAAAATCCCAAATCCCACAAATCCCAAACCCCCAAATTCCCGAATTTCGGGTCCAGCCCCAAACCCCCCAAATCCCCCAAACCCCCAAATTCGGGTCCCCCCTCACCCTTCTTGTTCTCGCGGCTGATGAGGATCCAGCCCCAAACCCCAAAATCCCAAATCCCCCAAAATCCCAAACACCCAAATCCCCGAATTTGGGTCCCCCCTCACCCTTCTTGTTCTTCTCGCAGCTCACGAGGGTCCAGCCCCAAACCCCCAAAATCCCAAATCCCCCAAAATCCCAAACCCCCAAATTTTGGGTCCCCCTCACCCTTCTTGTTCTTCTCGTGGCTGATGAGGGTCCAGCCCCAAACCCCAAAATCCCAAACCCCAAATCCCCAACCCCCGAATTCCCGAATTTTGGGTCCAGCCCCAAACCCCCAAACCCCCAAAATCCCAAACCCCCAAAATCCCAAACCCCCAAATTTTGGGTCCCCCTCACCCTTCTTGTTCTCCTCGTGGCTGACGAGGGTCCAGCCCCAAACCCCCAAAATCCCAAACCCCAAATCCCCAATCCCAAATTTGGGGTCCCCCTCACCCTTCTTGTTCTTCTCGCGGCTGACCAGGGTCATGGCCAGGGTGGTCCCGGGGGGGTCCCCGGGGGGCGGCAGCCGCGTCACCAGCAGCGAGCGGAAGGTGCCCCTGAAGCTGCTCTTGGGACCCCCCCCCCAATAATCCACCTGCAGCCCCAGCGCCTCCCCCGAGGGGCTGCGGGGGGGGGACACCCCAAATTAGGGGGGGGAGGGGAGGGGGAGGGGAGGGACCCCCCCCAAATTAGAGACAGGGGGCAGGGACCCCCGCAAAATAGAGAGAGGGGGCGGGGACCCCCCCCAAGACACCCCAAATTAGAGACAGGGGGCAGGGACCACCCCCAAATTAGAGACAGGGGGCAGGGACCCCCCCCCAAATTAGAGACAGGGGCAGGGACCCCCCCAAATTAGAGAGAGGGGGCAGGGACCCCCCCAAATTAGAGACAGGGGGCAGGGACCACCCCCCAAATTAGAGATAGGGGGCAGGGACCCCCCCGGACACCCCAAATTAGAGATGGGGGAGGAGGGACCCCCCCCGGACACCCTAAATTAGAGAGAGGGGGCAGGGAACACCCCCAAATTAGAGACAGGGGGCAGGGACCACCCCCAAATTAGAGAGAGGGGGCGGGGACCCCCCCAAATTAGAGAGAGGGGGCGGGGACCCCCCCCGGACACCCCAAATTAGAGACAGGGGGGCAGGGACCCCCCCAAATTAGAGACAGGGGGCAGGGACCCCCCAAAATTAGAGATGGGGGCAGGGACCACCCCCCAAATTAGAGACAGGGGGTAGGGACCACCCCCAAATTAGAGACAGGGGCAGGGACCACCCCCCAAATTAGAGACAGGGGGCAGAGACCCCCCCAAAATAGAGAGGGGGGGCAGGGACCCCCCAAAATTAGAGACAGGGGGGCAGGGACCACCCCCAAATTAGAGATAGGGGGCAGGGACCACCCAAAATTAGAGACAGGGGGCAGGGACCACCCCCCAAATTAGAGACAGGGGCAGGGACCACCCAAAATTAGAGAGAGGGGGCAGGGACCCCCCGCGGACACCCCAAATTAGAGACAGGGGGCAGGGACCCCCCCCGGACACCCCAAATTAGAGACAGGGGGGCAGGGACCCTCCCCAAATTAGAGACAGGGGCAGGGACCCCCCCCCAAATTAGAGACAGGGGCAGGGACCCCCCCCCAAATTAGAGACAGGGGCAGGGACCCCCCCCGGACACCCCAAATTAGAGACAGGGGGGCAGGGACCCTCCCCAAATTAGAGACAGGGGGGCAGGGACCCTCCCCAAATTAGAGACAGGGGCAGGGACCCCCCCCCAAATTAGAGACAGGGGCAGGGACCCCCCAAAATTAGAGACAGGGGGGCAGGGACCCCCCCCGGACACCCCAAATTAGGGAGGGGGAGGGGAGGGACCACCCCCAAATTAAGAGACAGGGGCAGGGACCCCCCCAAATTAGAGATAGGGGGCAGGGACCACCCCCCAAATTAGAGACAGGGGGCAGGGACCCCCCCAAATTAGAGAGAGGGGGCAGGGACCACCCCCAAATTAGAGAGAGGGGGGCAGGGACCCCCCAAATTAGAGACAGGGGGGCAGGGACCCCCCCCGGACACCCCAAATTAGAGACAGGGGGGCAGGGACCCCCCCAAAATTAGAGGGGGGGGGCAGGGACCCCCCCAAATTAGAGATAGGGGGCAGGGACCACCCCCCAAAATTAGAGCGGGGGGGCAGGGACCCCCCCAAATTAGAGAGGGGGGCACAGACCACCCCCCCCCCCGGGATTAGAGACACCCCCAAAATCCCAGAGACCCCTCCCCAAAATACCCAGAGCCTCCCTCGGGGGACCCCCCCAAAAATCCAGAGACTCCCCCCCACCCCCCAAATCCAGCGCCCCTCCCGCACCCATGGGTGCCCCCCCATGGCGGGGGGGTCGGGGTCTCACCCTGGGGTGCCCCCGGCCATGGAGGGGGACGCGGGGGGGGTCGCGGCCTCGCGGGGCCCCCCGAGCCCTCCCCCCGCGGGGGGGGACGTGGAGGGGACAGCGAGACTCGGGGGGGTCCCCTCGGTGTCCCCGTCACCTGCGGGGGGCACCCATGGGTGACAATGGGGAGGGGGGGGTGGGGACACCCATGGGTGACAAAGGGACACGGGGGGGGGGTTGGGGACACCCACGGGTGACAAAAGGGGACAAAGGGGGTTTGGGGACACCCACGGGTGACAAAGGGACACAGGGGGGGGAGTTGGGGACACCCATGGGTGA
This sequence comes from Lonchura striata, assembly GCF_050655825.1. NCBI lineage: Eukaryota > Metazoa > Chordata > Aves > Passeriformes > Estrildidae > Lonchura > Lonchura striata. Next base: position 8,513,229 of record NC_140733.1, on the reverse strand, counting down.
CAAAGGGACACTGGGGGGGGGCTTGGGACACCCACAGGTGACAATGAGGACACGGGGGGGGGGGCGACACCCATGGGTGACAAAGGGGACACGGGGGGGGGTGGGGACACCCACGGGTGACAATGGGGACACGGGGGGGGGTTGGGGACACCCATGGGTGACAAAGGGACACTGGGGCGGGGGGCTTGGGACACCCACGGGTGACAAAGGGACACGGGGGGAGTTTGGGGACACCCATGGGTGACAATGGGGACACTGGGGGGGGTGGGGACACCCATGGGTGACAATGGGGACACGGGGGGGGGGGCTGGGGACACCCATGGGTGACAAAGGGACACGAGGGGGGGTTGGGGACACCCATGGGTGACAATGGGGACACGGGGGGGGGGGCTGGGGACACCCATGGGTGACAAAGGGACACGAGGGGGGGTTGGGGACACCCATGGGTGACAATGGGGACACGGGGGGGTTGGGGACACCCATGGGTGACAATGGGGACACGGGGGAGGGTGGGGGCACCCATGGGTGACAAAGGGGACACGGGGGGGGTTGGGGACACCCATGGGTGACAATGGGGACACTGGGGGGGGTGGGGACACCCATGGGTGACAAAGGGGACACTGGGGGGGGTGGGGACACCCATGGGTGACAAAGGGACACGATTGGGGGGACAGAGCCACTCACCCGGCGCGGGGGGGGGATCCTCGGCCAGTCCCACCTTCACCACCTGCGGGGGGGGGGGGACACCTTGGGGACCCTCAGGGCCACCCTGTGTCCCCAGGGGCCGTGTCCTCGCCGCGGTGTCACCCCCGGTGCCACCCGCACCCCCCGTGCCCCACCGAGACAGGGACCGGGTGTCCCCCCCCCCTCCAGTGTCACCCTGTGTCCCCAAGGACCGTGTCCCCCCTCCAGTGTCACCCTGTGTCCCCAAGGACCGTGTCCCCCCCTCCAGTGTCACCCTGTGTCCCCAAGGACCGTGTCCCCCCCTCCAGTGTCACCCAGGTGCCACCTGGGGACAGCCAGGGTGCCCCTCCCAGTGCCACGCGCGGTGTCCCCTCCCCGTGTCCCCTCCCGGTGTCCATCCCGGTGTCCCCTCCCGGTGTCCCCTCCCCGTGTCCCCTCCCGGTGTCCCTCCCGGTGTCCCCTCCCCGTGTCCCCTCCCGGTGTCCATCCCGGTGTCCCCTCCCGGTGTCCCATCCCCGTGTCCCCTCCCGGTGTCCCCTCCCCGTGTCCCCTCCCGGTGTCCATCCCCGTGTCCCTCCCGGTGTCCCCTCCCCATGTCCCCTCCCCGTGTCCCCTCCCCGTGTCCCCTCCCGGTGTCCATCCCCGTGTCCCCTCCCGGTGTCCATCCCGGTGTCCCCTCCCCGGTGTCCCCTCCCCGTGTCCCCTCCCGGTGTCCCCTCCCGGTGTCCCCTCCCGGTGTCCCCTCCCGGTGTCCCCTCCCCATGTCCCCTCCCGGTGTCCCTCCCCGTGTCCCTCCCGGTGTCCCCTCCCCATGTCCCCTCCCCGTGTCCCCTCCCCGTGTCCCCTCCCAGTGTCCCCTCCCCGGTGTCCATCCCGGTGTCCCTCCCGGTGTCCCCTCCCCGTGTCCATCCCGGTGTCCCCTCCCGGTCTCACCCCCACGAAGGGCACGAACTTCTGGCACGAGTCCTCGTCGGGGCTGGGGACAGGTGGGGACAGTTGGGGACATCAACGGTGGGGCCGGTCCCCAGGTGTCACCCGCCGCCATGTCCCCAATCTCAGAATGTCCCCAATGTCCCCACAGTGTCCCTGATGTCCCCAATGTCCCCTCCATGTCCCCAATCTCAGAATGTCCCTGATGTCCCCCCAAGATGGTGTCCCCAATATCCCTGTGTCCCCACAATGTCCCCAGTGTCCCCTCAATCCCCACGATGTCCCCAATCCCACAATGATGTCCCCAATGTCCCCATGTCCCCCCAGTCCCCACAATGTCCCCAATCTTCCAGTGATGTCCCCAATCCCCCCGGTGTCCCGGTGTCCCCCCGGTGTCCCCAATCCCCCGGTGTCCCCCCGGTGTCCCCAATCCCCCGGTGTCCCCCCAGTGTCCCCCCCGATGTCCTGGTGTCCCCAATCCCCTCAATATCCCCAATCCCCCCGGTGTCCCCAATCCCCCAGTGATGTCCCCAATCCCCCCCGTGTCCCGATGTCCCCCCGGTGTCCCCAATCCCCTCAATGTCCCCAATCCCCCCGTTGTCCCCAATCCCCCCCGTGTCCCGGTGTCCCCCCGGTGTCCCCCCGGTGTCCCCAATCCCCCTCATGTCCCCAATCCCCCAGTGATGTCCCGGTGTCCCAATGTCCCCCCAGTGTCCCGGTGTCCCCAATCCCCCCAGTGATGTCCCGGTGTCCCCCTGGTGTCCCCGGTGTCCCCGGTGTCCCCAATCCCCTCAATGTCCCCAATCCCCTCAGTGTCCCGGTGTCCCCCCAGTGTCCCCAATCCCCCTGGTGTCCCCAATCCCCTCAATGTCCCCAATCCCCCCGGTGTCCCCAATCCCCCAGTGATGTCCCGGTGTCCCCCCGGTGTCCCCCCGGTGTCCCGGTGTCACACTCACAACTTGTCCCTGCAGGTCAGCATGGCCTCGGCCACCGGCAGCGCCAGCGTCACCCCCGCGCCCGCCACGTAAGCCAGGATGCGCCCGGCGACACTGAACGGCTCTGGGGGACAGCGGGGACATCAGGACACCCCCGGGACACCCCCGGGACACCCAGGGGACACCCCCGGGACAGCGGGGACATCAGGACACCCAGGGGACACCCCGGGACACCCAGGGGACATCAGGACACCCAGGGGACACCCAGGGGACACCCCCGGGACAGCCTGGGGACAGCGGGGACATCAGGACACCCAGGGGACACCCAGGGGACACCCAGGGGACACCCCCGGGACAGCCCGGGACAGCGGGGACATCAGGACACCCAGGGGACACCCAGGGGACACCCCGGGACAGCCTGGGGACAGCGGGGACATCAGGACACCCAGGGGACACCCCCGGGACATCAGGACACCCAGGGGACACCCAGGGACAGCCCGGGACAGCCCGGGACATCAGGACACCCAGGGGACACCCCGGGACACCCAGGGGACAGCCCGGGACAGCGGGGACATCAGGACACCCAGGGGACACCCAGGGGACAGCCCGGGACATCAGCGCACCCAGGGGACACCCAGGGACAGCGGGGACATCAGCGCACCCAGGGGACACCCAGGGGACACCCAGGGGACACCCAGGGGACAGCCCGGGACATCAGCGCACCCAGGGGACACCCAGGGGACACCCAGGGGAAACTCAGGGACATCTCAGGGACATGCAGGGACACCCCAAAATATCAGGACACCCAGGGGACACGTCAGGGACAGCCCAGGGACACCCCAAAACCCCAGGACACCCCAGGGGACACCCAGGGGACACCAGGGGACCGCCCCCCAACCCAGGACACCTCAGGGTGGCTCTGGGGGACAGGAGGTGGCACCGGAGGTGACCCCGTGCCCAGGTGCGCCCAGCTGTGCCCAGGTGCGCCCAGCTGTGCCCAGGTGCACCCAGGTGCGCCCAGGGGTGCCCAGGTGCGCCCAGGTGCGCCCAGGTGTGCCCAGGTGCACCCAGCTGTGCCCAGGGGTGCCCAGGTGTGCCCAGGTGCACCCAGGGGTGCCGTACCGCTGGCGGGGGGCTCGCTGCGGGCGAACAGCTCCCGCCAGGGCGGGTCCAGGAAGGCGGCGCCGTAGCGGCCATCGAGGGTGCCCAGGTGCTGCGCCACAGGGTGGGGGCCTGGCGACACGGGCACAGCGCCCAGGTGGGCACAGAGACCCCCCAGGTGTGCCCCAGGTACCCCCAGGTGTGCCCCAGGTATGCCCAGATACCCCCCAGGTACCTCCAGGTGTGCCCAGAAACCCCCAAGGTGTGCCCAGGTGTGCCCCAGATGCCCCCCAGGTGTGCCCAGGTACCCCCAGGTGTGCCCAGATACCCCCCCCAATGTCCGCAGGTGTCCCCCAGGTGTGTCCCCCATGCCCTTCAGGTGCCCCCCATGCCCCCAGATTGTGCCCAGGTGTCCCCCATGTCCTCCAGGTGTGCCCAGGTGTGCCCCCCACACCCCCAGGTGTGCCCCCCCCACACTCCCAAGTGTTCCCCCACAATCCCAGCTGTGCCCAGGTGTGCCCCCCACACTCCCAGCTGTGCCCAGGTGTGCCCAGGTGTGCCCCCACCCCCCCAGGTGTGCCCAGCTGTGCCCAGGTGTGCCCCCCCACACCCCCAGGTGTTCCCCCCACCCTCCCAGGTGTGCCCAGGTGTGCCCCCCACCCTCCCAGGTGTGCCCAGGTGTGCCCCCACCCCCCCAGGTGTGCCCAGGTGTGCCCAGGTACCCAGGGGCACGATGAGGAAGCGCAGCAGGCCGAGCCAGTCGGGCCCGCGGGGGCCCAGGGGTGCCCCAGGTGTGCCCAGGTGCCGCACGAAGCCCCTCAGGAGGCTCCCGTGGTACCCGGGCCCGCCCACGGCCGCCACCTTCAGCACGCGGGGCGGCAGCGGAGAGCAGTGACACCTGGGGACAGGTGGGGACAGGTGAGGGACAGGTGGGGACATGGGACACCTGGGGACAGGTGAGGACATGGGACACCTGGGGACAGGTGGGGACAGGTGGGGACAGGTGAGGGATCAGGGGGACACCTGGGGACAGGTGAGGACAGGTGGAGAAGGTTCCACTGGGGGATTCCAGGACTGGGGAAGGGTCCCAGATTTTCGGGGGTTTCCAGATTTGGGGAGGGGTCCCAGATTTTGGGAGGGTTCCAGATTTGGTGGTGGTAGAGGGGGGGGGTTTCCAGATTTGGGGGTTTCCAGATTTTTGGGGGGAGTCCCAGATTCTTTTGGGTGGTCCCATATTTTTTTGGGGGGGTCCCATATTTTTTTGGGTGGTCCCATATTTTTTTGGTGGTCCCATATTTTTTTGGGTGGTCCCATATTTTTTTGGGGTGGTCCCATATTTTTTTGGGTGGTCCCATATTTTTTTTGGGTGGTCCCACATTCTTTTGGGTGGTCCCATATTTTTCTGGGAAGTCCCATATTTTTTTTGGGAGGTCCCATATTTTTTTGTGGGTGGTCCCATATTTTTTTTGAGGTGGTCCCATATTTTTTTGGGGGTGGTCCCATATTCTTTTGGGTGGTCCCAGATTCTTTTGGGTGGTCCCATATTTTTTTGGGAGGTCCCATATTTTTTTTGGGTGGTCCCATATTTTTTTTGGGTGGTCCCATATTTTTTTGGGTGGTCCCATATTTTTTTGGTGGTCCCATATTTTTTTGGGGTGGTCCCATATTTTTTTGGGAGGTCCCATATTTTTTTGGGGGGGTCCCATATTTTTTTTGGTGGTCCCATATTTTTTTGGGTGGTCCCATAATTTTTTGGGAGGTCCCATATTTGTTTGGGTGGTCCCATATTTTTTTGGGGGTGGTCCCAGATTCTTTTGGGTGGCCCCATATATTTTTGGGGTGGTCCCATATTTTTTTGGGGGTGGTCCCAGATTCTTCTGGGAGGTCCCATATTTTTTTTGGGTGGTCCCATATTTTTTTGGGAGGTCCCATATTTTTTTTGGGTGGTCCCAGATTTTGAGGGGGAGGTCCCATATTTTTTTTGGGTGGTCCCATATTTTTTTGGGGTAATCCCATATTTTTTTTGGGTGGTCCCATATTTTTTTGGGTGGTCCCATATTCTTTTGGGTGGTCCCATATTTTTTTTGGGAGGTCCCATA